>NW_028318007.1:0-600000 GCF_062004578.1 Staurois parvus | reverse complement strand
CTATCACAGGCGCATTTTAACTGTTTTATATGTGAGTGGGACTAATATTTGAACAATAAAATGTTTAAAAGGATAAGGCACTATTTCTTCTTCTTTTCTTTGATAACATACATATGGAGCTCTGGAGGGGATATAACGAGAGATAGACCCCTGGAGGTGAGATATCCATCCATATCCATTACAGGGAGCATCATTTTGGAGAATCACCAGGTGGATTATCAATATGTTGCCACGAGGAATCACCTGTGAAGGATTATTGGAGCAGGAATAGTTACATCTGTCCTTTCAGGACAAAAAGCGATTTTAGCCTAAATTTATTGGGCTAAAAAGGAGGTAAGCGCATAATATAGCAATATTCATTGTTTTTTTTTGTTTGTTTTTTTCACACATTGGATGTCACAAGTTTTTTCCATATATTAAGAGGATTGTTCACTTAATACGGACATTTTTTGGGGTTATAATTGTTTATTTGGTTTATTGGATTCCATTGAGGAAATTTTATAATTTTGTTTTGGTCATCATATTTTATATATTTTTTGGTTTAGGTTTTGTTAATAATCAGGTTTATAATTTGATCACGAACACAAGTCACAGATGAATATGTTTGTTTTAACCATTTATTTTATTATCACATTATATTATGATTCTCAATTGATTCTCAATTCCCCCTGATGAAGCCACGTGACCCTGTGGCGTAACACGTAGGGGAGGGGCTCTGACGTCACCACGTTCTGTTGGGTAAACACTATTAATAGCACGGGAGCGCAGCACCATTATTAATATTTGGATTTTTTTACTAGTAATGGTGGTGATCAGCGACTTATTGCGGGACTGCGGGCCCATGTAGCTGTTCTGGGGCCCAGAGTAGGAGGGGACCCATTAGATTCAGCCAATCAGCTGTGGCCATTCACATGATCCTATTCTGAAGGTTGCTGGGGTGACAACCCTTGTCCCTTCTGAGCGAGGACACCAAGGAGTGGCAGGGGACTAAATACAGGATGCTACACAGGGAGCGGCACTCCGCCATCAATCATTAATCCGGCTGGAGACAATCAACTAGTAACCAGTGATAGCAGAATAATTAGAACTGGAGGCAAATGATAATCATGGGTCAGCCGGTCCACAACAACAAGGAGGAGAGCGGGTGTGACGGTCATCATCTACACCTATGGCTGGGCTCCACACAACAGCCAATTGTGTCCCAGCTGTCATGCAAGCCACACCCAGTCTTGGCCAGGATGCTGCCATTTTGTTTATGGGATTCAGCCCCAGAGAAGGACGGAGGGATTCGGTCCCAGAGAAAGACGGAGGGATTCGGTCCCAGAGAAGGACAGAGGGATTCGGTCCCATAGAAGGACAAAGGGATTCGGTCCCATAGAAGGACAAAGGGATTCGGTCCCACAGAAGGACAGAGGGATTCAGTCTCATAGAAGGACGGAGGGATTCGGTCCCATAGAAGGACGGAGGGATTCGGTCTCATAGAAGGACGGAGGGATTCGGTCTCATAGAAGGACAGAGGGATTCGGTCCCACAGAAGAACAGAGGGATTCGGTCCCACAGAAGGACAGAGGGATTCGGTCTCATAGAAGGACGGAGGGATTCGGTCCCATAGGACGGAGGGATTCGGTCCCATAGAAGGATGGAGGGATTTGGTCTCATAGAAGGACAGAGGGATTCGGTCCCACAGAAGGACAGAGGGATTCGGTCTCATAGAAGGACAGAGGGATTCGGTCCCATAGGACGGAGGGATTCGGTCCCATAGAAGGATTCGGTCCCATAGAAGGACGGAGGGATTCGGTCCCATAGAAGGATTCAGTCCCATAGAAGGACGGAGAGATTCAGTCCCATAGCAGGATTCGGTCCCACGGAAGGACAAAGGGATTCGGTCCCGTAGAAGGACGGAGGGATTCGGTCCCGTAGAAGGACGGAGGGATTCGGTCCCGTAGAAGGACGGAGGGATTCGGTCCCACGGAAGGATGGAGGGATTCGGTCCCACGGAAGGACGGAGGGATTCGGTCCCACGGAAGGACGGAGGGATTCGGTCCCACGGAAGGATTCGGTCCCACGGAAGGACGGAGGGATTCGGTCCCACGGAAGGACGGAAGGATTCGGTCCCACGGAAGGACGGAGGGATTCGGTCCCACGGAAGGACGGAGGGATTCGGTCCCACGGAAGGACGGAGGGATTCGGTCCCACGGAAGGACAGAGGGATTCGGTCCCACGGAAGGACGGAGGGATTCGGTCCCACAGAAGGACGGAGGGATTCGGTCCCATAGAAGGATTCAGTCCCATAGAAGGACGGAGAGATTCAGTCCCATAGCAGGATTCGGTCCCACGGAAGGACAAAGGGATTCGGTCCCGTAGAAGGACGGAGGGATTCGGTCCCGTAGAAGGACGGAGGGATTCGGTCCCGTAGAAGGACGGAGGGATTCGGTCCCGTAGAAGGACGGAGGGATTCGGTCCCACGGAAGGACGGAGGGATTCGGTCCCACGGAAGGACGGAGGGATTCAGTCCCACGGAAGGACGGAGGGATTCAGTCCCACGGAAGGACGGAGGGATTCGGTCCCACGGAAGGATTCGGTCCCACGGAAGGACGGAGGGATTCGGTCCCACGGAAGGACGGAGGGATTCGGTCCCACGGAAGGACGGAGGGATTCGGTCCCACGGAAGGACGGAGGGATTCGGTCCCACGGAAGGACGGAGGGATTCGGTCCCACGGAAGGACGGAGGGATTCGGTCCCACGGAAGGACGGAGGGATTCGGTCCCACGGAAGGACGGAGGGATTCGGTCCCACGGAAGGACGGAGGGATTCGGTCCCACGGAAGGACGGAGGGATTCGGTCCCACGGAAGGACGGAGGGATTCTGTCACATAGAAGGACGGAGGGATTCGGTCCCATAGAAGGATTCGGTCCCATAGAAGGACGGAGGGATTCAGTCCCATAGAAGGATTCGGTCCCATAGAAGGATGGAGGGATTCGGTCCCGTAGAAGGATGGAGGGATTCGGTCCCGTAGAAGGATGGAGGGATTCGGTCCCGTAGAAGGATGGAGGGATTCGGTCCCGTAGAAGGACGGAGGGATTCGGTCCCGTAGAAGGATGGAGGGATTCGGTCCCACGGAAGGATGGAGGGATTCGGTCCCACGGAAGGACGGAGGGATTCGGTCCCACGGAAGGACGGAGGGATTCGGTCCCACGGAAGGACGGAGGGATTCGGTCCCACGGAAGGACGGAGGGATTCGGTCCCACGGAAGGACGGAGGGATTCGGTCCCACGGAAGGACGGAGGGATTCTGTCACATAGAAGGACGGAGGGATTCGGTCCCATAGAAGGATTCGGTCCCATAGAAGGACGGAGGGATTCAGTCCCATAGAAGGATTCGGTCCCATAGAAGGATGGAGGGATTCGGTCCCGTAGAAGGATGGAGGGATTCGGTCCCGTAGAAGGATGGAGGGATTCGGTCCCGTAGAAGGATGGAGGGATTCGGTCCCGTAGAAGGACGGAGGGATTCGGTCCCGTAGAAGGATGGAGGGATTCGGTCCCACGGAAGGATGGAGGGATTCGGTCCCACGGAAGGACGGAGGGATTCGGTCCCACGGAAGGACGGAGGGATTCGGTCCCACGGAAGGATTCGGTCCCACGGAAGGACGGAGGGATTCGGTCCCACGGAAGGACGGAAGGATTCGGTCCCACGGAAGGACGGAGGGATTCGGTCCCACGGAAGGACGGAGGGATTCGGTCCCACGGAAGGACGGAGGGATTCGGTCCCACGGAAGGACAGAGGGATTCGGTCCCACGGAAGGACGGAGGGATTCGGTCCCACAGAAGGACGGAGGGATTCGGTCCCATAGAAGGATTCAGTCCCATAGAAGGACGGAGAGATTCAGTCCCATAGCAGGATTCGGTCCCACGGAAGGACAAAGGGATTCGGTCCCGTAGAAGGACGGAGGGATTCGGTCCCGTAGAAGGACGGAGGGATTCGGTCCCGTAGAAGGACGGAGGGATTCGGTCCCGTAGAAGGACGGAGGGATTCGGTCCCACGGAAGGACGGAGGGATTCGGTCCCACGGAAGGACGGAGGGATTCAGTCCCACGGAAGGACGGAGGGATTCAGTCCCACGGAAGGACGGAGGGATTCGGTCCCACGGAAGGATTCGGTCCCACGGAAGGACGGAGGGATTCGGTCCCACGGAAGGACGGAGGGATTCGGTCCCACGGAAGGACGGAGGGATTCGGTCCCACGGAAGGACGGAGGGATTCGGTCCCACGGAAGGACGGAGGGATTCGGTCCCACGGAAGGACGGAGGGATTCGGTCCCACGGAAGGACGGAGGGATTCGGTCCCACGGAAGGACGGAGGGATTCGGTCCCACGGAAGGACGGAGGGATTCGGTCCCACGGAAGGACGGAGGGATTCGGTCCCACGGAAGGACGGAGGGATTCTGTCACATAGAAGGACGGAGGGATTCGGTCCCATAGAAGGATTCGGTCCCATAGAAGGACGGAGGGATTCAGTCCCATAGAAGGATTCGGTCCCATAGAAGGATGGAGGGATTCGGTCCCGTAGAAGGATGGAGGGATTCGGTCCCGTAGAAGGATGGAGGGATTCGGTCCCGTAGAAGGATGGAGGGATTCGGTCCCGTAGAAGGACGGAGGGATTCGGTCCCGTAGAAGGATGGAGGGATTCGGTCCCACGGAAGGACGGAGGGATTCGGTCCCACGGAAGGACGGAGGGATTTGGTCCCACGGAAGGACGGAGGGATTCGGTCCCGTAGAAGGATGGAGGGATTCGGTCCCGTAGAAGGACGGAGGGATTCGGTCCCGTAGAAGGACAGAGGGATTCGGTCCCATGGAAAGACAGAGGGATTCGGTCCCATGGAAGGACGGAGGGATTCGGTCCCATGGAAGGACGGAGGGATTCGGTCCCATGGAAGGACGGAGGGATTCGGTCCCACGGAAGGACGGAGGGATTCGGTCCCACTGAAGGACGGAGGGATTCGGTCCCACGGAAGGATGGAGGGATTCTGTCACATAGAAGGAAGGAGGGATTCGGCCCCATAGAAGGATTCGGTCCCATAGAAGGATGGAGGGATTCGGTCCCGTAGAAGGATGGAGGGATTCGGTCCCGTAGAAGGACGGAGGGATTCTGTCACATAGAAGGACGGTAGGATTCGGTCCCATAGAAGGACAGAGGGATTCGGTCCCATAGAAGGATTCGGTCCCATAGAAGGATGGAGGGATTCGGTCCCATAGAAGGATTCGGTCCCACAGAAGGACGGAGGGATTTGTTTGTGGCATCCAGTACTGTGCCAGTTGTGGTGCGCACACAGTGGCAGTATTGTCCCCCCCCCCCCCCCACACACACCCGCCTTCCTCTGTGTATTCTCAGATTCTTGGCCTTGAAGCTGATATCTGCGGTGTCACCCCTCCCCCGCAGTAGTCGCTGACGCAGCGGTCCCGAGGAGGATATGCTGATCTGGGACAATGTCTCTGGTTTGGGGTGAAGCAGACGGGGCCACACAAAGGTGGAAATGAAAGTCTGATTTCTGTGTGGGCCCCCGGAGATGGTGCAGACATACAATACGGGGCCCATTGCTGGCAGGAAGATCATCACCCCCCCCCCCCCCCCCCGCATAGCCAATTAGTTCTCTACAATTTATATCAAATGGGAAACATTCAAAATATTGTATCCACTGTACTGAATATTGGGACAGATATCTGACAATAGTGTGTGTGTGTGGGGGGGGGGGGATTTTATCTGCCAATACATGAGGCTGACTTATCTGACAATACTTGGGGAAGGGGGGGGGGGGCTAACATTACTCAGTGAGACTTTTATCTGACATTACTCGAGGGTGTTATCTGACAATACTTGGGGGGGACTTTTATCTGACAATACTCAGGGAGGGGGAGTTATCTGACAATACTCAGGGGGGGGGGGGGGGTTATCTGACAATACTCAGGGAAGGGGGGGGTTATCTGACAATACTCAGGGAAGGGGGGGGTTATCTGACAATACTCAGGGAAGGGGGGGGTTATCTGACAATACTCAGGGAAGGGGGGGGTTATCTGACAATACTCAGGGAGGGGGGGGGTTATCTGACAATACTCAGGGAAGGGGGGGGTTATCTGACAATACTCAGGGAAGGGGGGGGTTATCTGACAATACTCAGGGAAGGGGGGGGTTATCTGACAATACTCAGGGAGGGGGAGTTATCTGACAATACTCAGGGAGGGGGGAGTTATCTGACAATACTCAGGGAGGGGGAGTTATCTGACAATACTCAGGGAGGGGGGGTTATCTGACAATACTCAGGGAGGGGGGGTATCTGACAATACTCAGGGAGGGGGGGTATCTGACAATACTCAGGGAGGGGGGTATCTGACAATACTCAGGGAGGGGGGTATCTGACAATACTCAGGGAGGGGGGTATCTGACAATACTCAGGGAGGGGGGTATCTGACAATACTCAGGGAGGGGGTATCTGACAATACTCAGGGAGGGGGGTATCTGACAATACTCAGGGAAGGGGGGTTATCTGACAATACTCAGGGAGGGGGGTATCTGACAATACTCAGGGAGGGGGGTATCTGACAATACTCAGGGAGGGGGGTATCTGACAATACTCAGGGAGGGGGGGTTATCTGACAATACTCAGGGAGGGGGGGTTATCTGACAATACTCAGGAAAGGGGGGTTATCTGACAATACTCAGGGAGGGGGGGGGGGTTATCTGACAATACTCAGGGAAGGGGGGTTATCTGACAATACTCAGGGAAGGGGGGTTATCTGACAATACTCAGGGAAGGGGGGTTATCTGACAATACTCAGGGAAGGGGGGTTATCTGACAATACTCAGGGAAGGGGGGTTATCTGACAATACTCAGGGAAGGGGGGTTATCTGACAATACTCAGGGAAGGGGGGTTATCTGACAATACTCAGGGAGGGGAGTTATCTGACAATACTCAGGGAAGGGGGGTTATCTGACAATACTCAGGGAAGGGGGGTTATCTGACAATACTCAGGGAAGGGGGGTTATCTGACAATACTCAGGGAGGGGGGTTATCTGACAATACTCAGGGAGGGGGAGTTATCTGACAATACTCAGGGAGGGGGAGTTATCTGACAATACTCAGGGAGGGGGGTTATCTGACAATACTCAGGGAGGGGGAGTTATCTGACAATACTCAGGGAGGGGGGGGGTTATCCGACAATACTCAGGGAGGGGGGTTATCTGACAATACTCAGGGAGGGGGGTTATCTGACAATACTCAGTGGGACTTTTATCTGACAATACTCAGTGGGACTTTTATCTGACAATACACGGGTGTCATCTGCCATGACATCTCCTTCCTGCACACAGTCACTTCCATCTTATACAGAGAGTCATCTCCATCCTGCATATAATCTCCATGTCATCTCCATCCTGTACACAGTCATCTCCATCCTGTGCACACAGTCATCTCCATCCTACACATAGTAATCATGTCATCTCCATCCTTCACACAGAGTCATCTCCATCCTGTCATCTCCATCCTGTACACAGAGGCATCTCCATCCTGTCATCTCCATCCTGCACACCACATTCTGCATTATGTAAGTCATCTCAGGCTCTATTTAACCACACCCCCTTTAAGCCACGCCCACCAGTTAATGTACTGTAAAATTAGCATGCTTAGTGTGCCGCATTATTATTTTTGTTGCTTCTTGTAGAATATCACTTCCTCAGCCCCCCAGTCAGGGGGGAGGTACAAGTAGCTGGTCTTGCCTAGGGCGCAAAATAGTCTAGCATCGGCCCTAGCCTGTGCACCACCAGGGGCGGACTGACCATTTGGAAACACGGGCACTGCCCGAGGGCCCAGGGTCAGCAGGGGGCCCCATGAGATGCCCCTGGTACCTTTTTCATAGGCTTTTTTGAGTTTGGCCAAGGACACAGGGGCCCCATGATCCCCTATTGCCCAGGGGCCCCATGAGTTGTCAGTCCACCCCTGTGCACCACCATCAATAAGTCCCGCCTCTGTGTACATCCAGGTTATGATGGGTAAGGACCCCCCTGATGAAGCTGTGACCCCAAAATACCTTCACACTTACCGTATCTTTGGCTCTGGATGGAGTATTCATAGTGGCAGCAGTTGCTCTTGCGCTCCCCATTGACGGTGACGTTTATAAGGAAGTGGGCGGGGTTGCAGCTCTGTGTTGGGCGTGGCTTAGAAGTATCTGTGTTTCTCGGAGATGGATTGCTGGGGATCAATTTGTGATTTTTGATCCCGTAGGTAAAGTTCAGAATATGGAGGCCGGGAATCCAGTGCACACAGAACAAGTACGGCCCCAGATGACCCGGCAGAGTGAAGTTACAAGAGGATAGGAAAGGGGCGGAGACAGTCAGTTCCTCCGCGGAGTTCTCCACTCTCACCACATTGTCCGGAGAATCGCCATTACATCGCAGAATGCTGTTCTCTGACTGATTCCTCCATCCACACAGAGAGAAGCCCCCGACACTGCACAGGAGGCCTGCGGAGAGAAAACGGATCATTATGACATGGTCATCCATTACCTGAAGTGGACCTATCCCCCAATCTATAGGATCTTTATACAGTACAATTACATGGACCATGATGTACAATCTATAGGGCCACACTGGTCCCTATATAGTAAAATCACACAGACCATGTACAATCTATAGGGCCACAGTGGTTCCTATACAATACAATGACACAGACCATGTACAATCTATAGGGCCACAGTGGTCTCTATACAATACAATGACACAGACCATGTACAATCTATAGGGCCACAGTGGTTCCTATACAATACAATGACACAGACCATGTACAATCTATAGGGCCACAGTGGTCTCTATACAATACAATGACACAGACCATGTACAATCTATAGGGCCACAGTGGTTCCTATACAATACAATGACACAGACCATATACAATCTATAGGGCCACAGTGGTTCCTATACAGTAAGATCACACAGACCATATACAATCTATAGGGCCACAGTGGTTCCTATACAGTAAGATCACACAGACCATGTACAATCTATAGGGCCACAATGGTCCTTATACAATACAATGACACAGACCATATACAATCTATAGAACCACAGTGGTCTCTATACAATACAAAGACACAGACCATATACAATGTATAGGGCCACAGTGGTTCCTATACAGTAAGATCACACAGACCATATACAATGTATAGGGCCACAGTGGTTCCTATACAGTAAGATCACACAGACCATATACAATGTATAGAGCCACAGTGGTTCCTATACAGTAAGATCACACAGACCATATACTATGTATAGAGCCACAGTGGTTCCTATACAGTAAGATCACACAGACCATATACAATCTATAGAGCCACAGTGGTCTCTATACAATATGATGACACAAACCATGTACAATCTATAGGGCCACACCGGGCAGCACAGCGGCTAAATGGTTAGCTCTTCCACCTGGCAGTACTAGGGTTGTTGGTTCAATTCAACCACCGCACCACCTGCCTGGAGTTTGCATGTTCTCCCTGTGCCTGCGTGGGTTTACTTTGGGTCCTCCGGTTTCCTCCCACATTCCAAAGACACGCTGGTAGGTTAATTGGATCCTGTCTAAATTGTCCCTAGTATGTGTATGAATGTGAATTATTGACCTTAGATTGTACGCCCCTTGAGGGTTAGGGACTGATATGAATATACAATATATATATGTAAAGCGCTGCGTAAAATGATGGCGCTATATAAGTACATGAAATAAATAAAAAATAATAAAAGAAAAAAATACAATGACACTGACCATGTACAATCTATAGGTCCACACTGGTCTCTATACAATATGATGACACAGACGATGTACAATCTATAGGTCCACACTGGTCATCCAATGACACTGACCGTGTACAATCTATAGATCCACACTGGTCATACAATGACACTGACCGTGTACAATCTATAGGTCCACACTGGTCATACAATGACACTGATCATGTACAATCTATAGGTCCACACTGGTCATACAATGACACTGATCATGTACAATCTATAGGTCCACACTGGTCATCCAATGGTCATCTGAGACACATTCTGCCTTACAGTGAATATCATACAAGAATGCTCCCTGCCATATTGTTACCATATTGTATAGAGACCAGTGTGGATCTATAGATTGTACATGATCAGTGTCATTGTATGACCAGTGTGGACCTATAGATTGTACATGATCAGTGTCATTGTATGACCAGTGTGGATCTATAGATTGTACATGATCAGTGTCATTGTATGACCAGTGTGGACCTATAGATTGTACATGATCAGTGTCATTGTATGACCAGTGTGGACCTATAGATTGTACACGGTCAGTGTCATTGTATGACCAGTGTGGACCTATAGATTGTACACGGTCAGTGGCATTGGATGACCAGTGTGGACCTATAGATTGTATATCGTCTGTGTCATCATATTGTATAGAGACCAGTGTGGACCTATAGACTGAACATAATCTGTGTTACCATATTGTATAGAGACCAGTGTGGACCTATAGATTGTACACGGTCAGTGTCATTGGATGACCAGTGTGGACCTATAGATTGTACACGGTCAGTGTCATTGGATGACCAGTGTGGACCTATAGATTGTACACGGTCGGTGTCATTGGATGACCAGTGTGGACCTATAGATTGTACATGGTCAGTGGCATTGGATGACCAGTGTGGACCTATAGATTGTACACGGTCAGTGTCATTGGATGACCAGTGTGGACCTATAGATTGTACATGGTCGGTGTCATTGGATGACCAGTGTGGACCTATAGATTGTACATGGTCAGTGGCATTGGATGACCAGTGTGGACCTATAGATTGTACATGGTCAGTGTCATTGTATCACCAGTGTGGATCTGGTTGGGTGGATAAGGCGCGGTGAACAGTTGGTTGGACATTCTTCAAAATATTACAGATGGAGACTAACATCCCGAGGATCCTCCTGATCTCCCACTGTTCCCTACATTGACTGACTGGGGACTGAACTCTGTGTGCATGTCTATGGTGAACATGATTCATCTCACATGTTGCGTAGCGGCAACATTGACACATCCTGAGACTTTGCCGCACACCACAAGACTGAGCAATACACAGACTGGGGGGGGAGGCAAGGCAGCTGATTTTCTGAACCCTTTTCCATTTTTGATTGCAAGCTCTGATGATCATCATTCCGTCACCTTCTGTATGTTCATTTCATACACTGCTACAGAATATGGTGGAGCTATAGGAAGAAAATCTAATAAAAATCATCTTAAAGAAATGTTCTTTTTCTAACTAGAATTCTGTGGTTTCCCAGGCAGACAGGAAACTTCCACTTACAAGGATCCTCATCCATAGGACTCCAGCATGTACTGAAGCGGAGTCCTGCCTTGGCCACTCATTGCTGGGGCTAAAGGTTCCTTACATGTCACCCCATAACTAACAAAAACCTAACTAACCCCCCATTTTCCCCCTCCCCCACAGGATTGTACAGGGGGTCCGGCCTCAGAAATGGGATTAGAAAAGCAGCAAATCTTCAAAATCCTAACTGACTCAATTCAGAATATTCCGGATTCCAAATTTCCTCATCAGAAGATTAAATAAAGCAATTAAAAGTCAGCTAGACGTCATCTGTGATGGGAAAGAAATTTCATTGCTCAGGTAAGTGACTTCATCGGTTCATTCAATCTGTGGAACAGAATCCATAGACACACTGAAAACCCAATTACCTTCTCCGATCACCCTCTTCCAATCACCTTCATCTAATCAACCTCATGCAATTCCCTTCATCCAATCACCTTCTATTATCTGCATCCATTCACCCTCATCCAACCACCTTTATTTAAACTTTCACTCCAATCACATTTTTGCAATTACCTTCTAATCACCTTCATCTAAAGTCCTTCTCCGATCGCCTTCATCCAATCACCATAATGTCATAATTGTGTCAAGGCAGATGTTGACTGCTCAAGACATGGCTGAAGGTGGAATAAAAGGATGATTGAATAATGGTGACTGAAAAAAAGCTGGACGAAGGCAATCAGAAGTAGGTGACTGGATGAAAATGGTTGAAAGAAGGTGATTAGATGAAGGTGATTGGATGGAGGTGACTGGAAGAAGATGATGAAGGCAATTGGAAGAAGGTGACTGGATTGAGGTGACTGGGTGAAGGCGATAGTGTTTCCCATGTGGCTATAAATGGTGGGGATTCTCCTGATTCTCACTTTAACTGGCAAAGCCATTTGAACCAGTGACACATCTTTAAGATTTACCAATTCAGCTAAATGTTACTACTACTAGTTAGCTCATGACCACTACTACTAGTTATGCTGTTACCCACACTATTGGTTATACCATGATCAATACTACTAGTCAGACTGTTACCCACACTATTGATTATACCATCAATACTACTAGTCATCCCGTTACCCACACTATTAGTTATACCATAAATACTACTAGTTATGCTGTTACCCACACTATTGGTTATACCATGACCAATACTACTAGTCAGACTGTTACCCACACTATTGGTTATACCATGATCAATACTACTAGTCATCCCGTTACCCACACTATTAGTTATACCATCAATACTACTAGTTATGCTGTTACCCACACTATTAGTTATACCATGATCAATACTACTAGTCATCCTGTTACCCACACTATTAGTTATACCATCAATACTGCTAGTTATGCTGTTAAACACTATTTGTTATACCATCAATACTACTAGTTATGCTGTTACCCACACTGTTCCTTATACCATGACCAATCCTACTAGTTATCCTGTTACCCACACTATTAGTTATACCATCAATACTACTAGTCATCCTGTTACCCACACTGTTCCTTATACCATGACCAATCCTACTAGTTATCCTGTTACCCACACTATTAGTTATACCATCAATACTACTAGTTATCCTGTTACCCACACTATTAGTTATACCATCAATACTACTAGTTATCCTGTTACCCACACTATTTGTTATACCATGACCAATACTACTAGTTATCCTGTTACCCACAGTATTAGTTATACCATCAATACTACTAGTTATCCTGTTACCCACACTATTAGTTACACCATGACCAATACTACTAGGTATCCTGTTACCCACACTATTAGTTATACCATCAATACTGCTAGTTATCCTGTTTTCCACACTATTAGTTATACCATGACCAATACTACTATTCATCCCATGGCCACAACTACTAGCTATTCCATTGCCAAAGCTGCTAGTTATCCTGTGATCACTGCTATTAAATATTCTGTTATCAATACTACTAGTTATATCATGACAACTACTAGTTATCCTGTTACCAATTTTACCAGCTACAGGATAACAACTCTACTAGTTATCCTGTTACAAAGACTACCAGCTACATGATGACAACTACTACTAGTTATCCTGTTACAAATACTACTAGTTATATCATGATCTGGGTAAATGCAAGCCTTCACAGATATGATATAAAAAATGTAAAATGTTATGTATAGGTGGAGTTAAAACTTCTTTTTGTAGCGTAGGTAAAGCAGTAAGGAGAGGCTACAACCCCTGTCAGGTTTTTACGGTTGTCTGTGTCCCCAATGTATAGAATCACCCTCTTTATTTGTTCTGGTAAACATTGTTTGAAATGAAAGAGATGGAAAATCTACATTTTTGAGTTGTCACCAGAAGAAGTGAAGGGAAATCTCTCCAATCTGAGGAAGGTTCAACCATTCCCTATTATTCCCCACCACTCTCCACCTTTCCTCTCCATTCGCCACGATTTCCTGACAATACTGTCCATTCCCCGCCATTCTCTACTCTACATAAATCTTAAGGAAACAAGTTTGGGCTTTAGATCTAATTTCTAAGAAAAGTAAAGAGGAACAGAGCTGAGCTGCTGGCAATTTGCCCATTTCCCTGGAAATAGCAGATCATTTTCTACACAGAAGACTGAAGCACTGGCATGCTGGAACGTGCAGAGAGCTAACATCATATATGTGACATCACCTGCAAACTTCTGACCTGAGGAACACGAAACACTGCTCCACCTGTTGGAGTACAACCCAGCACACACCTTCCTCCATACATATCACACATGAGAACCCGGAACCCCACTTCTCTTGTCAGGATACAGCCCAACACATACTTTCCCCCACACATATCACACATGAGGAACCCGGAACCCCACTTCTCTTGTCAGGATACAGCCCAACACATACCTTCCCCCACACATATCCACATGAGGAACCCGGAACCCCACTTCTCTTGTCAGGATACAGCCCAACACACACCTTCCCAGGGGCGGACTGACCATTTGGAAACTCGGGCACTGCCCGAGGGCCTGGGGTCAGTAGGGGGCCCCATGAGATGCCCCTGGTACCTTTTTCATAGGCTTTTTTGAGTTTGGGCAAGGACAGAGGGGCCCCATGATCCCCTATTGCCTGGGAGCTCCATGAGTTGTCAGTCTGCCCCTGCACCTTCCTCCACACATGTCACACATGAAGAACCCGGAACGCTGCTCCACCTGTTGAAGTACAACTCAACACACACCTTCCCCGAATTAGTATATCACACATGAGGAACCCGGAATCCCATTTCTCCTGTCAGGGTACAGCCCAATGCACACCTTCTTCTACACATATTACACATGAAGAAACCAGAACCTCACTTCCCCTGTTGGAATACAACCCAACACACACCTTCCCCCACACATCACACATGAGGAAGCTGGAACCCTGTTTCACCTGTTGAGGTATAATCCAACACACTCCTTCCTTCACTTAGTATATCACACCTGAGGAACCTGGAACCCTGCTTCGT
This sequence comes from Staurois parvus, assembly GCF_062004578.1. Classification (NCBI taxonomy): domain Eukaryota; kingdom Metazoa; phylum Chordata; class Amphibia; order Anura; family Ranidae; genus Staurois; species Staurois parvus. The sequence continues at coordinate 585,156 of NW_028318007.1, read as the reverse complement.
TTGTCGGGGTACAACCCAATACACACATGAAGAACCTGGAACCCTACTGCACCTCCCGAAGTACAACCCAACACACACCTTCCCCCACAAATCACACATGAGGAAGTTGGAACCCTATTTAACCTGCTGAGGTACAACCCAACACACACCTTCCTTCATTTAATATATCACACACGAGGAACCTGGAACCCTGCTTCGCTTGTCGGGGTACAACCCAATACACACATGAAGAACCTGGAACCCTACTGCACCTCCTGAAGTACAACCCAACACACACCTTCCCCAACAAATCACACATGAGGAAGTTGGAACCCTATTTAACCTGCTGAGGTACAACCCAACACACACCTTCCTTCACTTAGTATATCACACATGAGGAACCTGAAACCCTGCTTCGCTTGTCGGGGTAGAACCCAACACACACAAGGAACCTGGAACCCTACTGCACCTCCCAGAGTACAAACCAACACACACCTTCCCCACACACCTCACACATGAGGAAGCTGGAACCCCATTTCACCTGTTGAGGTACAACCCAACACACACCTTCCTTCACTTAGTATATCACACATGAGGAACCTGGAACCCTGCTTCGTTTGTTAGAAGCAAAGGTAAAATATATATATATATATATATATATATATATATACACACCACAAACACAACATACTGCACATGCATAGTACAACACAGATACAACATACTGCACAGATGCACAGGGACATACCACAGACACAAATACTTCACACAGACGCAAGTCTTAACACGGGAAGAGCAATTTTCAGAGTCAGATGCAGAGTGTGGGACTCATTATGAAAGCTCCCCACGGGAACAATGACAATGCTGTGTATACAGAGGACTCTCAGTTGGTATCAGCCGGCATTGTGCAGCTCTCAGGGTTTTCTTGTACTCGGCAGAAATGACTTTATGTCTGGAGGAACTATTCATTGAAAGAGCAAATCTAACATAATATTACACAGCACAGCATGGTACGACACCACAAAACAGAACAAAGTATAATACAACAAGACACAACATTATACAGCACAGCATGGTACGATACTACAAAACACAACAAAGTATAATGCAACAAAATACAGCACAGCATGGTACGAGACTACAAAACACAACAAAGTATAATTCAATAAAACACAACATTTTACAGCACAGCATGGTACAATACTACAAAACACAACAAAGTATAGCATAAAAACCACATCGTTACACAGCACTGCATAGTGTGACACTACAAAACACGACAAAGTATAATACAACAAATCACAATAAAATACAGCACAGCATGGTATGACATTACAAAACACAACAAAGTATAATGCAACAAAATACAGCACAGCATGGTACGAGACTACAAAACACAACAAAGTATAATACAACAAAATACAGCACAGCATGGTACGAGACTACAAAACACAACAAAGTATAATTCAATAAAACACAACATTTTACTGCACAACATAGTACAATACTGCAAAACACAACAAAGTATTGCATAAAAAACATATCATTACACAGCACTGCATAGTGCTACACTACAAAACACGACAAAGTATAATGCAACAAAACACAACAAAATACAGCACAGCATGGTACGAGACTACAAAACACAACAAAGTATAATGCAACAAAACACAACAAAATACAGCACAGCATGGTACGAGACTACAAAACACAACAAAGTATAATTCAATAAAACACAACATTTTACTGCACAACATGGTACAATACTACAAAACACAACAAAGTTTTGCATAAAAAACACATCATTACACAGCACTGCATAGTGCGATACTACAAAACACGACAAAGCATAATACAACAAATCACAACATAATACAGCATAGGAAAAAAACACACCAAACAAGCTGGCACAATATAACACAGCGTGATACAAAAACACAACAAAGTATAACACAACACTATACAACCTAAACATAGTATTACCATACAACAAAACATAACACAACACAATACAATATAAACATGAGATAACTATACAACAAAACATGACACAGCATAGTATAAACCCAATAAATAAGATGCACAATATAACACAGCATGAGATAATAGAATTATAGCAGACAATGACTCTATACAGTACAACATAAGACCACAGAGATCTTAGCACAAGACACCACCACATCAGTGCACAATACGATGACACCATCGCCTTTATATTCTACTGGGGGGGGGGCAATTCTCTAATTTGTAGACTGAAACCCCAACAATTCCTACATACATTTTATACATTTTTTACCTAGAAAATAAAATCAAAAGTACAAAAGTTGTGTGTTACAACCAGCAATCAGAGTGTGTATGTGTGTCTTTTAGTTTACGGTTATTATCCCAGAATCTGCATGCTTTACTAATACAATTTATGATATGTAACATGTTTTATACAATATAAATCTTCTACAATAACACAAGGAAACTTCTTCAGACAACAAATATCCCAATCCATCACATACAGTATATATAACACCAGATGGAACGTACACACTTATATAGAACACATAATGCATTACACACACATATCTATATCTATATATATATATATATATATATATATATGCACACTAGATATATTAGGTGGTGTGGAGTGCCAAATCCAGAAATAACACAAATCCACAAATTTTAATTTTTTGCACACAGATTTTTAAGGTTCCACGAGGAAAGCCTTGAATAACTTAACTTTAATTTACACGGATTTATTTCATTTTACATATAAAATCAATTGACATAAAATGTGAGTCCTTTGATAGTTTTATGATGTTTTATGTCAATTGACTTTTAATGTAGAATTATTAGTAGTTATTTAAGGCTTTTCCTTGTAGTGCCTTAAAAATCTGTGTGAAAAATGTGGAATCTTTGGCATCATTATATATATATATCCCAGTAACAGGTGATAGGTGACTTCATGGTAGTTCCAGGAAGGGGTGGCGGGGATCCTGGGATCACCTACCCCCAAGGTGGAGCAGCAGGTGGAGGGGAACTGACTGACCTTTGAGCAGGAGCAGTGTCAGCAGAGCGGTCATGATGAGTCCAGGCTGAGAGTCTGCAGAAGGAGAAATGAAGCTTGTTAGTGTTTGCAGGAGGGGGAGTGTGCCCGCTTGAAACAATTCATTACACACTGTCACCACAAGAGGGAATCCACACACACATCATCCAGCACAGAAGGGGTTACAGGAGTCTCTGGCAAGGAAGGGGTTATGGATGTCCTTTTGGCAGGGAAGAGATTATATTAGTCTCTGGAAAGGAAGGGGTTACAGGTTATGGATGTCCCTTTGGCAGGGAAGGGGTTATGGGAGTCTCTGGCAGGAAAGGGGTTACAGGAGTCTCTGGCAAGGAAAGGATTATGGGAGTCTTTGGCAAGGAAGGGGTTACAGGAGTCTCTGGCAGGGAAGGGGTTATGGGAGCCTCTGGCAGGGAAGGGGTTACAGGAATCTGTGGCACAGAAGGGTTTACAGGAGTCTCTGGCAAGGAAAGGATTATGGGAGTCTCTGGCAGGTAAGAAGTTATGGGAGCCTCTGGCAGGGAAAGGGTTACAAGTGTCCCTTTGGCTGGGAAGGGGTTACAGGTGTCTCTGGCAAGGAATGGATTATGAGAGTCTCTGGCAAGGAATGGATTATGGGAGTCTTTGGCAGAGAAGGGGTTATGGGAGCCTCTGGCAGGAAAGGGGTTACGAGAGTCTGTGGCATGGAAGGGGTTACAGGAGTCTCTGGCAAGGAAAGGATTATGGGAGTCTCTGGCAGGGAAGGGGTTACAAGTGTCCCCTTGGCTGGGAAGGTGTCTCTGGCATGAAAGGGGTTACAAAATCTTTGGCAGGGAAAGGGTTATGAGTGTCCCCTTGGCAGGAAAAGGGTTAAATTAGTCTCTGGCAGGGAAGGGGTTACAGGAAGCACCAGGTACAATGTACACTGTAAGAGTCTCTTTGTCCTTGGCAGACATTGTTTGCTATTGTCTGGGCAGGTTCCGGTGGAGCTCCGCCCCCTCAGGTGTATGATTACAGGTAATAATGGATTATGGAATCCTCCTCGAGGCCTCTATGAGAGCCGTGTACAGAGCGTGTCATATGATCCCTCTGAGTACACGTCTCCGACTACTGAAAAATAAGAAACCTTGACAATGTTATTAATGAAACAGAGAACAGAAAAGGTGCCAACCATAGTCCCACCTGGCTACTGTCTGTCCCTGTCATGGGAAAACTCACTGCGCCCATCTCACCATGCACTGCCATGTGCCCTCAACTCCTCATGATGTCACCAAACGTTCCCTCCTGGACCACTACCAGTATGACCAGTGTCATGTTCTATGACATCACCAGAACGTCCCTTTCCCTGCCACTACCAGAATGACAGGTGGCACTTCCCATGATGTCACTAGAACCTCCCTTCCTGACCCACTACCAGAATCACCGGTGTCACTTCCCATGATGTCACTAGAACCTCCCTTCCTGACCCACTACCAGAATCACCGGTGTCACTTCCCATGATGTCAGCAAATGTCTCCCACTGGATCACTACCAGAATCACCAGTGTCACTTCCCATGATGTCACCAAATGTCTCTTTCTGGACCACTATCAGAATTACCTGTGTCACTTCCCATGATGTTACCAAAAAGTTTCTTAATGTCCCACTACTAGGATCACTGGTGTCATTTCCCATTATGTCACCAGAACCCCCCTTCCTAGGCCAGAATCACCAATGTCACTTCCCATGATGTCACCAGATGTCTCTTCCTGGACCACTGCCAGAATCACCGGTGTCACTTCTGATGATGTTACCAAAAGGTCCCTTCTTGTGCCACTACCAGAATCACTGGTGTCATTTCCCATTATGTCACCAGAACCCCTCTTCCTAGTCCAGAATCACCAGTGTCACTTCCCATGATGTCACCAAACATCCCTTCCTGGACCACTGCCAGAATCACCAGTGTCACTTCCCATGATGTTACCAAAAGGTCCCTTCTTGTGCCACTACCAGAATCACTGGTGTCATTTCCCATTATGTCACCAGAACTTCCCTCCCTAGGCCACTACCAGAATCACCAGTGTCACCTCTCATGATGTCACTAGAACGTGCCTTCGAGAGCCACTACCAGAATCACCAGTATCAATTCCCATGATTTCATCAAAGGCCCCTTCCTGAGCCACTACCAGAATTACCAGTGTCACTTCTCATGATGTCACCAGAACGTACCTTCGAGAGCCACTACCAGAATCACCAGTATCAATTCCCATGATGTCACCAAATGTCCCTTCCTGGGCCACTACCAGAATTACCAGTGTCACTTCCCATGATGTTACCAAAAGGTCCCTTCCTTTGTCCCTACAAGAATCACCAGTGTCACTTCCCATGATGTCACCAGAAGGTACCTTTGTGGGTCACTACCAGAATCATCGGTGTCACTTCCCACGATGTCAGCAGAATCTAACTTCCTTGGCCACTACCAGAATCACTAATGTCCCTTCCCATGATGTCATCAGAACATTCTTTTTTTAGGCCACTACCAGAATCACCAGTGTCACTTACTGTCACAGAAGGGCCTACCTTTACCCTCACCTGGAAATATGAATTTCCATTTTTGTACCACATGGTGAGTCTTATAGATCTCCATCTTATTTCATTGGACACACTCTTGACTCCCCAGAAACTTCCACAGCTGTGGTGTCCTCCAGAAGGTGATATCTGTAATTACTCTACAATGCTTGGCCTCTGTCCTCCCTTTGTAGTGTGTAGCTGAGGTCCTGTTCTATGAATCTCTCTTCAATTAGAAGAAAGGGTGCCAATACCGAGGTGGAGAAGGAGTTCTAGAGAGGATGCCAGGAGAATAAGCTCTCCTTTGAGGTTGGGTTCCAATAGGCCTACCAAGAGAGTGAAAAGTTGAAGTCCTCTCTCCTGGGGCAAACAAGGGGCAGCAAGGGACTTCTGGGTAAAAATGGAGACTGGTGATTGGATTACAGAGAAAGCACTGACCGGGGTCCAGCTCGATTATATTAATCAAAACCTGTTACCTAATTTTTTAAAGTTCAATAAAAGAAGAAAATTATTTGAGTGTCACATTGTTCCCTCGGTGATACAGAAGTGCAGGTCAGGCATAAATGGTACTTGAGATAATGGAAGATGAGGTAAGGGACCTCCAGAGTCATACCAGATGAAGAGATTGGGGGCCTAGTATCAGCAATGCAAATAGACCTGGGACATGGGCCAACGTGGAGGTCTCTGTATTTTTTCCCTTCAGGTACCATTTTGGGGTCTCCAGTACCGGCGGTCTCTCTGTATTTCCTCCCTCCATAAACCATCCTGGGGTCTCTAGTACTGGGAGTCTCTTTGTATTTTCTCCCTCCATTTACCATGCCGGAGTCTCTAGTACTGGGGGTCTCTCTGTATTTCTTCCACCATGTACCATCCTGGGGTCTCCAGTACTGGGGGGTCTCTCTGTATATCTTTCCACCATGTACCATCCTGGGGTCTCCAGTACTGGAGGTCTCTCTGTATATCTTTCCACCATGTACCATACTGGGGTCTCCAGTACTGGGGGGTCTCTCTGTATATCTTTCCACCATGTACCATCCTGGGGTCTCCAGTACTGGGAGTCTCTCTGTATATCTTTCCACCATGTACCATACTGGGGTCTCCAGTACTGGGGGGTCTCTCTGTATATCTTTCCACCATGTACCATCCTGGGGTCTCCAGTACTGGGGGTCTCTCTGTATTTCTTCCACCATGTACCATCCTGGGGTCTCCAGTACTGGAGGTCTCTCTGTATATCTTTCCACCATGTACCATCCTGGGGTCTCCAGTACTGGGGGGTCTCTCTGTATATCTTTCCACCATGTACCATCCTGGGGTCTCCAGTACTGGGGGTCTCTCTGTATATCTTTCCACCATGTACCATCCTGGGGTATACAGTACTTGGGGTCTCTCTGTATTTCTTCCACCATGTACCATCCTGGGGTCTCCATTACTGGGGGTCTCTCTGTATATCTTTCCACCATGTACCATCCTGGGGTATACAGTACTGGGGGTCTCTCTGTATATCTTTCCACCATGTACCATCCTGGGGTCTCCAGTACTGGGGGTCACTCTGTATATCTTTCCACCATGTACCATCCTGGGGTATACAGTACTTGGGGTCTCTCTGTATTTCTTCCACCATGTACCATCCTGGGGTCTCCAGTACTGGAGGTCTTTCTGTATTTCCTCTCTCCATGTACCATCCTGGGGTCTCCAGTACTGGGGGTCTCTCTGTTACCTAAATACTACAATAAAACAGAAGGGGCCTCATGGCAGCAGCTGCAGCCATTTGCTCCCTAGACAATCCACATGATGCATGTGTGCAATGTCCAGAATTCCTGAAATGAGGACCAGGACAACATAAGCCCTGCCCCAATTCCTCTGGACACACCCACTGATATATTTTCAGACACAAAATTTGTGAAGAATGAAGTGAATGAGGAAACATCAAAACGCAGCTCTGACATCCTCCTCATTGCAACAGCCTGACGGCGTCTGTGGATCACTTCCCTTCACTGTCACCACAGTATTAGAGAGGAAGCTCTTTGGGACAGTCTTCACATTCCTGGAGGGTTAGGTTCATGTTATAATGTCATTATTATACTGTAACACTGTACACCCAACACACTCTACACCAAGTGCAATCTGTACACACAGCACAGCACACACTCTACACCCAGTGCAATCTGTACACCCAGTGCAATCTGTACACCCAGCACAGCACACACTCTACACCCAGTGCAATCTGTACACCCAGCACAGCACAAACTGTACACTGAGCACCATCCATAGGCCCAGCACAACGTATACTCTACACCTGGCACAGCACATACTCTACACCCAGCACAATATGTATACCCAACACAGCACATACTCTACACCCAGCACAATCTGTATACCCAGCACAGCACATACTCTACACTGAGCACCATCCATAGGCCCAGTACAGCGTATACTCTACACCTGGCACAGCACACATTCTACACCCAGCACAATCTGTACACCCAGCAAAGCACAAACTCTAAACTGAGCACCATCCATAGGCCCAGCACAACATATACTCTACACCTGGCACAGCACATACTCTACACCCAGCACAATCTGTATACCCAACACAGCACATACTCTACACCCAGCACAATCTGTATACCCAGCACAGCACATACTCTACACTGAGCACCATCCCTAGGCCCAGCACAGCGTATACTCTACACCTAGTACAGCACACACTTTACACCAAACACAATCTGTATATCCAATACAGCACATATACTACACCCAGCACAATCTGTATACCCAGCACAGCACATACTCTACACCCAGCACAATCTGTATACCCAGCACAGCACATACTCTACACCCAGCACAATCTGTATACCCAGCACAGCACATACACTACACCCAGTACAATCTGTATACCCAGCACAGCACATACTCTGCACCAAGCACAAACTGTATACCCAGCACAGCACATTCTCTACACCCAACACAATCTGTATACCCAGCACAGCACATACTCTACACTGAACACTATCCATAGGCCCAGCACAGCATATACTCTACACCTGGCACAGCACACACTCTACACCAAGCACAATCTGTATACCCAGCACAGCACATACTCTACACTGAGCACCATCCATAGACCCAGCACAGCGTATACTCTACACCTGGCACAGCACACACTCTACACCAAACATAATCTGTATACCCAACACAGCACATACTCTACACCCAGCACAATTTGTATACCCAGCACAGTACATACTCTACACCCAGCACAATCTGTATACCCAGCACAGCACATACTCTACACCAAGCACAAACTGTATACCCAGCACAGTACATACTCTACACCAAGCACAAACTGTATACCCAGCACAGTACATACTCTACACCCAACACAATCTGTATACCCAGCACAGCACATACTCTACACTGAGCACCATCCATAGGCCCAGCACAGCATATACTCTACACCTAGCACAGCACACACTCTACACCCAGCACAATCTGTATACCCAGCACAGCACATACACTACACCCAGCACAATCTGTATACCCAGCACAGCACATACACTACACCCAGCACAATCTGTATACCCAGCACAGCACATACACTACACCCAGTACAATCTGTATATCCAGCATAGCACATACTCTACACCAAGCACAAACTGTATACCCAGCACAGTACATACTCTACACCAAGCACAAACTGTATACCCAGCACAGTACATACTCTACACCCAACACAATCTGTATACCCAGCACAGCACATACTCTACACTGAGCACCTACCATAGGCCCAGCACAGCATATACTCTACACCTAGCACAGCACACACTCTACACCCAGCACAATCTGTATACCCAGCACAGCACATACACTACACCCAGCACAATCTGTATACCCAGCACAGCACATACACTACACCCAGTACAATCTGTATATCCAGCATAGCACATACTCTACACTGAGCACAATCTGTACACCCAGCACAGCACATACACTACACCCAGTACAATCTGTATATCCAGCATAGCACATACTGTACACCCAGCACAGCACACACTCCACACCGAGTGCAATCCACCTACCCAGCACAGCACATACTCAACATTCAACACATACTCTACACCAGTCACAGTCTGTATACACACATACTGTATAGTGTCATTCTTCTTCAGATTGATTTCCTCTGCAGGGTCTTGTATGTCAGTTTGTATAACACCTGTGTGCCACATTCCTCACCCTCACCCCATATATACATCTGTGGTCCTCTATTGTGTTCTCTATGTAGGCTATGTACACGCAGACCGTGCAAGAATTTTCCGTATTACACAAAACTTCCCCACCGTCTGCCACCACCCCCGCCACCGTCATACAAGAGACCACTAAGATTGCATGATACCTCCTGTCTGTTTTATCACACGTTTATTACATCCGAACTACTGTACATTGTTATATAACACAATCATTACATCTGACCTAATGTCTGTTATAACCCACAATCATTACATACAACCTAATGTCTGTTATATCACACAATCATTACATCTGACCTAATGTCTGGTATATCACACAATCATTACATCTGACCTAATGTCTGTTATAACCCACAATCATTACATACAACCTAATGTCTGTTATATAACACAATCATTACATCTGACCTAATGTCTGTTATAACCCACAATCATTACATCTGACCTAATGTCTGTTATATCACACAATCATTACATCTGACCTAATGTCTGTTATATCACACAATCATTACATCCAACCTAATGTCTGTTATATCACACAATCATTACATCCAACCTAATGTCTGTTATATCACACAATCATTACATCCAACCTAATGTTTGGTATATCACACAATCATTACATCCAACCTAATGTTTGGTATATCACACAATCACTACATCCAACCTAATGTCTGTTATATCACACAATCATTACATCCAACCTAATGTCTGTTATATCACACAATCATTACATACAACTTAATGTCTGTTATATCACACAATCATTACATCTGACTTAATGTCTGTTATATCACACAATCATTACATACAACCTAATGTTTGGTATATCACACAATCATTACATCCAACCTAATGTCTGGTATATCACACAATCATTACATCCAACCTAATGTCTGGTATATCTTACCTTACTACCATCGAGGAAGTCTCCAAGATCCTCTCTGATGCCCACCTCACCACCTGCCCCCTCGACCCTATCCCCTCACAACTCCTACGACCTTCCTCCTCCTCCATCCTACGCTCCCTCACCCACATCTTCAATCTCTCCCTCTCCTCAGGCACTTTCCCCTCCCCTCTGAAACATGCACACATCACCCCCATACTTAAAAAGCCCTCCCTGGACCCCAATGACCCGAACAACCTCAGACCCATCTCCCTGCTCCCATTTACATCTAAACTCCTCGAACGCCTAGTCTACACCCGCCTATGCTCTCACCTCAACGACAACAACCTTCTCGATCCCCTACAGTCCGGCTTCCGCCCCCTACACTCCACCGAAACTGCCTTACTCAAACTCTCCAACGACCTGCTAACCGCCAAAGCTAATGGCCACTATTCAGTCCTCCTACTCCTTGACCTCTCCGCGGCCTTCGACACAGTTGACCACCCCCTCCTCCTCAAAAAACTACACTCCCTCGGCCTCAGAGATTCTGCTCTCTCCTGGCTCTCATCCTACCTGTCACAACGCTCCTTCAGCGTTACCTATAATGCTACCACCTCCCTCTCACTCCCCCTCTCTGTTGGGGTCCCTCAAGGCTCTGTCCTTGGGCCCCTTCTCTTCTCCATCTATACCTCCTCCCTTGGCCAACTCATACACTCTTACGGCTTCAACTACCACCTCTATGCCGACGACACACAAATCTATCTCTCAACCCCCCACCTCACCACCTTGGTCTCAGCCCGAATCACACACCTACTGAGCGACATATCAGACTGGATGTCGCTCCACTTCCTTAAATTGAACCTCTCCAAAACCGAGTTTATTGTCTTCCCCCCAGCCCGGACACCACCCCCCATTGATTTCTCCATCACATCCAACAACGCTACCATCAAACCCGCCCTGCAGGCCAGAGTACTGGGTGTCATTCTGGACTCCAACCTATCCTTCCAGCCCCAAGTCCAATCTTTAACAAACTCGTGCAGACTCCACCTCCGCAACATCGCCAAAATCCGCACGTTTCTAACCCCAGAAACCACTAAACAGCTCATCCACTCTCTCATCATATCACGACTCGACTACTGCAACTCCCTCCTCACTGGCCTGCCTCGCCGCTGGCTATCCCCGCTTCAGTCCATCCTGAATACGGCTGCCAGACTCATTCACCTTTCCAACCGCTCTGTCTCCGCCACCCCCCTCTGCCAATCCCTCCACTGGCTTCCGATTGCGCAACGGATCAAATTCAAAATCCTAACGCTGATGTACAAAGCTGTCCACCATACTGCCCCGAACTACATCACTGACCTAATATCCAAGTACCACCCAGCACGCACACTCCGCTCCTCACAAGACCTCCTTCTCTCTAGTTCCCTGGTCTCCTCCTCCCATGCCCGCCTCCAGGACTTCTCCAGGGTGTCACCCATCCTCTGGAACTCCCTGCCCCAACCCATCAGATTATCACCTACTCTCCTCTCCTTTAGGCGCACCCTGAAAACCCATCTCTTCAGGGAAGCCTACCCCACCCCCTGCTAACTTGCCGACCTCCTCCACTCTTCCTACTACTCCATACCCCACAGCTATCTCCTCCTGTGCCACCATCCCCTCCCTCCTAGATTGTAAGCTCGAAAGAGCAGGGCCCTCGAACCCCTCGTGTATCACATTGTATTGGTATTGTTCTGTCACATGTTCTGTCCCCCTTTGTAATGTACAGCGCTGAGCGAACTATTGGCGCTTTATAAATACTGTATAATAATAATAATAATAATATATCACACAATCATTACATCCAACCTAATGTCTGGTATATCACACAATCATTACATCCAACCTAATGTCTGGTATATCACACAATCATTACATCCAACCTCCTGTCTGTTATATCACACAATCATTACATCTGACCTAATGTCTGGTATATCACACAATCATTACATCCAACCTAATGTCTGTTATATCACACAATCATTACATCCGACTTAATGTCTGTTATATCACACAATCATTACATCCAACCTAATGTCTGTTATATCATACAATCATTACATCCAAACTAATGTCTGGTATATCATACAATCATTACATCCAACCTAATGTCTGTTATATCACACAATCATTACATCCGACTTAATGTCTGTTATATCACACAATCATTACATCTGACTTAATGTCTGTTATATCACACAATCATTACATCCAAACTAATGTCTGGTATATCACACAATCATTACATACAACCTAATGTCTGTTATATCACACAATCATTACATCCAAACTAATGTCTGGTATATCACACAATCACTACATCTGACCTAATGTGTGTTATATCACACAATCATTATATCCAACCTAATGTCTGGTATATCACACAATCATTACATCCAACTTAATGTCTGGTATATCATACAATCATTACATCCAACTTAATGTCTGTTATATCACACAATCATTACATCCAAACTAATGTCTGGAATATTACACAATTATTACATATAACCTAATGTCTGTTATATCACACAATCATTACATCTGACTTAATGTATGTTATATCACACAATCATTACATCCAAACTACTCTACATTGCTATATCACACAATCATTACATACAACTTAATGTCTGTTATATCACACAATCATTACATCTGACTTAATGTATGTTATATCACACAATCATTACATCCAAACTACTCTACATTGCTATATCACACAATCATTACATACAACTTAATGTCTGTTATATCACACAATCATTATATCCGACCTCCTGTCTGTTATATCACACAATCATTACATCCGACCTACTGTCTGTTATATTACACAATCATTACATCCGTCCTCCTGTCTGGTATATCACACAATCATTACATCCAACTTAATGTCTGTTATATCACACAATCATTACATACAACTTAATGTCTGTTATATCACACAATCATTACATACAACTTAATGTCTGTTATATCACACAATCATTACATCCGACCTACTGTCTGTTATATCACACAATCATTACATCCGACCTACTGTCTGGTATATCACACAATCACTACATCCGACCTCCTGTACATTAATATATCATATACTATATCTGTCTCCTGAACATTATTATATCACATGATCATCACATCCAATCTACTGTATATGGTTATATCACACAATCATTACATCCGACCCCCTGTACATTATTCTATCATATAATATATCTGCCTAATGGACATTATATCATATATTCATTGCCAGGCTTTGGTGTGCACAGAGCCACATTACCCCTTCTGGCATTCAGGCCTGGCAGTTGGACATCCTGATACTTGACTGTACGAGGTATTAGATTGCAAGCAAATATATGTGTCATGGTAAACCCTGTGAGCTACTTCAATATGGCACCACACACAACGACAAATACTATTGGTCCCTGTTATTTCAATTATCTCTTCTTTAAGATCACAAATACTGAAGGATCTGGCCTGGGCCACCAATCAGCTCTCATATCCTACAATTTAACATGGCATCTGACTGGTCACTGTGGATAACAATTCATTAAGCTCTATACCACACAGTGCTTACTGCCTCTCTTTTTTAAACACTGTGTATAATACCTGCCTTATAAAAACAGTGCCCCATACCTCTCTCATACACACAGTACCTTACACCTCTCTATTACAGTGACTTATACTATTCTCTTACACACGGTACCTTACATCTCTGTATTGGAGTGCCTTATACCACTCTCTTACACACAGTACCTTACACCTCTCTATTACAGTGTCTCATACCACACACACAGTGCCTAACACACAGTGCCTCATGCCTCTATATTACAGTGTCTCATACCAGTCTCTTACATACAGTGTCTTACACCTTTCTATTAGAGTGCCTCATACCTCTCTATTACACACAGTGCCTAATGCCTCTCTATTATAGTGCCTCATACCGCTCACGTACACTCAGTGCCTTATGCCTCTCTTCTACAGTGCCTAATAGTGCTCACTTCCACACAGTGTCTTACATCTCTCTATTACAGTGCCTCATACCTCTCTGTTACACACAGGGCCTCACACCTGTTACAAATAAGGAACAGGCATGTGAAGCTGGTATTGTGGACCCTCCATGTAACCATAGCGCTGGATGGTAGTGTATATAGAGAGTGCAGCTAACAGCTAACCACATACATGAAGGCACAGAGGCGGGGATTTTTAAAAACACAGAATGCAGAATCTATACACAGTGCCTCATACTTCTCTCTTACAGAGTACCTTACACTTCATACATATATTTTTTTTACACTGTGTCCCATAACACTCTATTACACTCAGCACCTGATACCTCTCTATTATACACAGTGTCCTTTACCTCCTTTTTACACAATGTCCATGATACCGCTCTACTCGTGTCTCATTTCTATTTATTCCATGCAGGGCCTTATACCTCTCCCTTACAATCAGTGCTGGATCTCTAAATATTACACACAATGCCTCATACCTCTACAGTACACATAGTGCCTCATACCTCTTTATTACACACAGTGCTTCATACGTCTAGATACTACAGTACACACAGTGCCTTATGCTTCTGGATTACACACAGTGCCTCATGCCTCTTCATAACATACAGTATCTCTCAATTCTACAGAGAAGGTTGCCTCTCTCCATTAAACCCTGTGCTTCATACCTCTCCATCACACATAGTACCTTATCTATCTTTATTAGATTCAGAGCCTCATACCTCTCTCTGTGGAGCAGTCTATGGAATGATATAAAGGAGGAGAGAACATGGCAGGTGGTGCTGAGTCAATGAGGAGAGGGTAGGGCGAATGATACATGAGAGACAGCTGGGGGCCACAAATCTGACAGAGAGAAGAGAATGTAAATGGGTCACAGTGCCAGATATATACTTATATCTGGAGAGCTGTGACATCATTACGTTTATCCAGACAGCAGTGACATTATCTCTTTTATACAAAAAGCAGTGACATCATCAATTGCTTAAATCCAGACATCAGTGAAATCATCACTTTTATCCATGGAGCAGAAAAATTATCATTTATATCCAGAAAGCAGTGACATCATCACTCAGAGAAAGAGAGAGCAGTGACATCATCACTCATAGAGAGAGCGAGCAGTGACATCATCACTCATAGAGGCAGAACAGTGACATCATCACTTTTATCCAGAGAGCAGTGACACCATTGCTCGTGTACAGAGAGCCATGACATTTGTTTACAAAGAATAGTTACATCATGGCTCATATGCAGAAAGCAGTGACATCATCACTCATATACATAGAACAATTACATCATCACTCATATACAGACAGCAGTGACATCATCGCTCATACAGGGGACTGACCATTTAGAAACTCGGGCACTGTCCGAGGACCCGGGGTCAGTAGGGGGCCCCATGAGATGCCCCTGGTACCTTTTTCATAGGCTTTTTTGAGTTTGGACAAGGACACAGGGGCTCCATGATCCCCTATTGCCTGGGGGCCCCATGAGTTGTCAGTCTGCCCCTGCGCTCATATACAGAGAGCAGCAACGTCATCGCTTGTGCACCTAGAGCAGTGACATCATCATTCATGCACAGAGAGCCATGACATCATCACTCATATAAGTGAGCAGTGGCATCATTACTTTTTTACAGAAATAACTGACATCATCACTCATATATTTACAGCAGCACTATCACTGGTGTCTCATGGAACACAGAATGTATGAAGAATTGTAATTCCATGTGTTAGAGCTCCATCTCCTCTTACTGGACATTATGTGGATATTACTCTCTAATCTGTATAGAAATCCTCTACATTACTACAACAGCCATCTCCTATGAGTGACAGACGGGAAAAGGATCCCCATGTATAATATAACATCTTCTTCTATAGATGAGTGGAGAGGTATAGGATTGCCCATGTATACTTTGAAACCTCTCTCCTATAGATGACTGGAGGGGTGTAGGATCCCCATGTATACTATGACACCCATCTCCTATAGATGACTGGAGGGGTGTATGATCACCATGTATAATATGACACCTTTCTCCTGTAGATGAATGGAGGGGTGTAGGTTCCCCATGTATAATATGACACCTCTCTCCCATAGATGACTGGAGGGGTGTAGGATCCCCATGTATAATATTACACCACTCTCCTATAGATGACTGGAGGGGTGTAGGAACCCCATGTATACTATGACACCCTCTCCTATAGATGACTGGAGGGGTGTAGGATCCCCATGTATACTATGACACCTCTCTCCTATAGATGACTGGAGGGGTGTAGGATCCCAATGTATACTATGACACCTCTCTCCTATAGATGACTGGAGGGGCGTAGGATCCCCATGTATACTATGACACCCTCTCCTATAGATGACTGGAGGGGCGTAGGATCCCCATGTATACTATGACACCCATCTCCTATAGATGACTGGAGGGGCGTAGGATCCCCATGTATACTATGACACCCATCTCCTATAGATGACTGGAGGGGTGTAGGATCCCCATGTATACCATGACACCCATCTCCTATAGATGACTGGAGGGGTGTAGGGTCCCCATGTATACTATTACACCCTCTCCTATAGATGACTGGAGGGGTGTAGGATCCCCATGTATACTATGACACCCTCTTCTATAGATGACTGGAGGGGTGTAGGATCCCCATGTATACTATGACACCCATCTCCTATAGATGACTGGAGGGGTGTAGGGTCCCCATGTATACTATGACACCCTCTCCTATAGATGACTGGAGGGGTGTAGGATCCCCATGTATACTATGACACCTCTCTCCTATAGATGACTGGAGGGGTGTAGGATCCCCATGTATACTATGACACCCTCTCCTATAGATGACTGGAGGGGTGTAGGATCCCCATGTATACTATGACACCCTTTTCTATAGAGGGCTTCATTTTAAGGTACGTCCTTGATAATGTGCTAGTATGTGATGTGTACTAGCACGTTATGACATTACCTTGCAGGGGATTTTTTTATTTTTTTTAATCTGCGGTTATTACTGCTTTAATGCTTTCTGTTAGTCTGATTGGCAGGAACTGTAAAAAGAAAAGCAAAAACATATTATCTTAGGCCTATTCTATACAAAGAAGCAACAAGTTCAACCAGCCAAGTCTTGCATTTAAAGGGACATACGTCTTCTAAATTCTGCCCCCACCCCTCTTCACTTGAATAATCATTATACCTCTTTTCTTTGATGCGTTTGAAGTAAGCTTCCAATCTGTTGCCTTTATCAAAGGGGATCTCTGCTTGCTGTGTCATGATCCTTGGGGAAAGTTTTTTTTTTTTTTTAAACGGCCTGTTTTTGACCTGTCTATGGACTGCATAAGTCCAATTATGTTGAATACATTATTTATGTTCACTTGGTGACTATTGTTCCTGTTGTATTTCATCACAATATATATTGCACTTAGTTTGGTCCGGGTTCAGGCCTTTACATTTTTATGTATTATTTATGTTCACTTGCTGATATTACTCACGTTGTCTTTGCCACAGTTCATATTGCACCTAATTAGGTCTGGATTCAGGCCTTTATATTTATCACCTCTGTTTTGGGGTTATTTTATTCTGTCTCCCCACTCTTCCAATTATTTTGTCCTTAGTACTATTAATATTAGCGCAACACCATTTTATTTTTGTTTGACACATTGCTGTGTGTCTCCACTAGTATATACAGTTCATATGGATAGCCGGACTGACTCACGCCGTGATCTAAGGCCGCGAGTATGAACGCACCATGCATGATGACGTCACGTACAAAACCACGCCCTAAGCGTTTTGTCATACGACGTCTTCTAGGGCACATTGCACTTTGAAATATTGTTTACTGGATACATTGCACTTTTGATATAGTGCTTATATGAGACTGTTTTTTAACAAAATTGCACTTTAACACATTGTCGATTTGATATATTGCACTTTAATAATTTGTTTACAGGATTTTGTACATCAGGTAAATTATAATTAGTAGCCAGGGGCGGACTGACAACTCATGGGGCCCCCAGGCAATAAGGGATCATGGGGTCCCTGTGTCCTTGCCCAAATTCAAAAAACCCTATGAAAAAGGTACCAGGGGCATCTCATGGGGCCCCCTACTGACCCCGGGCCCTCGGGCAGTGCCTGAGTTTCCAAATGGTCAGTCCGCCCCTGTTAGTAGCGCTGTTCACTTTACTTTTCTTGCTGGAGATCGATTGGAATGAAACTCTGAAGAGAATGAAGGGAATGCATTGGGTCATACACATCATAGTGATCAATATATGTTGTGTCTGTGTCATGCGGCATTCACCAGTTTTACAGAGCACCAAGCAAAGAAGTCAGTGGAGGTTCTGATCTCGCCAGATCATGGTAGATCGAGTAGTAGTTGATCTAATGGATCCAGATCATGGCAGATTGTGTAGTAGTTGGTCACATTCATCTGAACTTGTTATGTGGTGTACAGGGGCGGACTGACCATTTGGAAACTCGGGCACTGCCCGAGGGCCCAGGGTCAGTAGGGGGCCCCATGACATGCCCCTGGTACCTTTTTCATAGGCTTTTTTGAGTTTGGGCAAGGACACAGGGGCCCCATGATCACCTATTGCCCGGGGGCCCCATAAGTTGTCAGACCGCCCCTGGTGGTGTAGCTTTCCCAAGCCACTTCTTCAGTTCTATTGAATGTCAGGAAGATACCCCACTAGTTATCTCCACACAGGTAGCTTTGATACCTTCATCCAACCACCACAGAATGCATAGATGTTGTTTGTCCAAGAACAGGAAGGGAGGTGTGAGAAATGATAAAGGTGTGAAGTGTTGGCAGATTTCTGGGGTAGAAATGATAAAACGACATTACATGTAGAAGACAGTTGGTGTTGGGGGCCCCACTACCATTCAGTAATGGTGGATCCAGTATTGATATTAACTTTGCCCCTGCTTAATAAATTGCAAGTTTCAGTTACTCATTGTCTCATAATTCAGCCAATTATCATCCTGTTACAGATATTCATGAAGAGGCATGGTAGCTACAGAAAAAATATAAACAGCAAAAATGCCAAGGTTACTAAATGTTTGTTACAATACACATCACGAGACCGTCGGAGAGCACAGAAACATTCCACAATGACAGGTACTGACACTTCCTGCAAGACACATTGTGGGTATGACATTGTATGTAAGAAAATCCTGATTGGTTGGTGCATGAAACGCAGACCGCTCACTCTCGTGCGATGCCCAGTGGGTGAAAATTATTAGCTGACATTTATGAACCACAAAACATTTTATTGCAATGACAATGTGTCCACAGAATAGCACAGCGTAACGGTTGCTGTGCTGGGAGTGCGCGTCACATGTGTGTTATCTGTGTGTCTCATGTGTGTTATCTGTGGCTGCACATTACACTGACTCATCATTGGCAGGAAAAGATGAATTCAAAACACTGACACCTAGCCTTTCCCTATTCCACTCCATTCCATTTGTACTCATTGTATAATCCTTTTCTTGGAGTTCATCGAAGGACACAGAAACCCTTAACCTGTGGGTTATACTGCCCCCTACAGGAGCATTGGACAAAGGCAAAGAAAAAAACTTTAGGCAACCCAGGATAACTCCTCCTACTTCCAGCATTCCTCAGTGTTGTAGCAAAGCAGTACACAGAGCATGATCATAATTACAGAAGTGGGACCTGTGTCCCTCAATGGAGTCCAAGAAAAGGATTTCACAATGAGTTCAAATGACCAATTACAATCAGGTCCATAAATATTGGGACATCGACACAATTCTAACATTTTTGGCTCTATACACCACCACAATGGATTTGAAATGAAACGAACAAGATGTGCTTTAACTGCAGACTGTCAGCTTTAATTTGAGGGTATTTACATCCAAATCAGGTGAACGGTGTAGGAATTACAACAGTTTGCATATGTGCCTCCCACTTTTTAAGCGACCAAAAGTAATGGGACAATTGGCTTCTCAGCTGTTCCATGGCCAGGTGTGTGTTATTCCCTCATTATCCCAATTACAATGAGCAGATAAAAGGTCCAGAGTTAATTTCAAGTGTGCTATTTGCATTTGGAATCTGTTGCTGTCAACTCTCAAGATGAGATCCAAAGAGCTGTCAATATTGGTGAAGCAAGCCATCATTAGGCTGAAAAAACAAAACAAACCCATCAGAGAGATAGCAAAAACATTAGGCGTGAGCAAAACAACTGTTTGGAACATTCTTAAAAAGAAGGAACGCACCGGTGAGCTCAGCAACACCAAAAGACCGGGAAGACCACGGAAAACAACTGTGGTGGATAACCGAAGAATTCTTTCCCTGGTGAAGAAAACACCCTTCACAACATTTGGCCAGATCAAGAACACTCTCCAGGAGGTAGGTGTATGTGTGTCAAAGTCACCAATCAAGAGAAGACTTCACCAGAGTGAATACAGAGGGTTCACAAGATGTAAACCATTGGTGAGCCTCAAAAACAGGAAGGCCAGATTAGAGTTTGCCAAACGACATGTAAAAAAGCCTTCACAGTTCTGGAACAACATCCTATGGACAGATGAGACCGAGATCAACTTGTACCAGAGTGATGGGAAGAGAAGAGTATGGAGAAGGAAAGGAACTGCTCATGATCCTAAGCATACCACCTCATCAGTGAAGCATGGTGGTGGTAGTGTCATGGCGTGGGCATGTATGGCTGCCAATGGAACTGGTTCTCTTGTATTTATTGATGATGTGACTGCTGACTAAAGCAGCCGGATGAATTCTGAAGTGTTTCAGGCAATATTATCTGCTCATATTCAGCCAAATGCTTCACAACTCATTGGACGCTTCACAGTGCAGATGTACAATGACCCAAAGCAGACTGCAAAAGTAACCAAAGAGTTTTTTAAGGGAAAGAAGTGTAATGTTATGCAATGGCCAAGTCAATCACCTGACCTGAATCCGATTGAGCATGCATTTCACTTGCTGAAGACAAAACTGAAGGGAAAATGCCCCAAGAACAAGCAGGAACTGAAGACAGTTGCAGTAGAGGCCTGGCAGAGCATCACCAGGGATGAAACCCAGCGTCTGGTGATGTCTATGCGTTCCAGACTTCAGGCTGTAATTGACTGCAAAGGATTTGCAACCAAGTATTAAAAAGTGAAAGTTTGATTTATGATTATTATTCTGTCCCATTACTTTTGGTCCCTTAACAAGTGGGAGGCACATATGCAAACTGTTGTAATTCCTACACCGTTCACCTGATTTGGATGTAAATACCTCAAATTAAAGCTGACAGTCTGCAGTTAAAGCACATCTTGTTTGTTTCATTTCAAATCCATTGTGGTGGAGTATAGAGCCAAAAATGTTAGAATTGTGTCAATGTCCCAATATTTATGGACCTGACTGTATCTTTCTAGTCTATTGAAGGACACAGGGAGTCTTTCACCTTCAGGATGTCCAAAAACAGCCCATCTGATGGGTGGGCAATGCAACAAGCAATCATTAACAGGCCCAAGAAAACAACAGAGAACCAAGGACTGTCTTCAGCTCAAAGAGCCACCTGAAGGACTTAAAGTGTTACTAAACCCAAAAAAACATTCAATCATCTGCATTGTGTAAAAAAGGCCCTTTGACCCTTTCTTCTCTGTTCCTCCCCTTTTTCAAGCGACCACCTCTTATCTCCTGATAAGACAGACTGAACTGTAGGCATTTTGCACATGCTCAGTTTGGTGTGTATTGCTAGAGAGGTTTTTTTTTTTTATTGGGAGAGTGCACATGACTAGCACAGGGCCAATCAGCACTGGTCAGACAGAGGTCAAGGGTTTTGCATCCTCCTAGAGCAGAAAGAAAACTTCTCTTACAAGCTTTAGCTAGTGCTTGGCTGAACACTGATAGAAGCCACAAGACTGCTCTAACTTCTGATGAGAAAAGGTATTTAGCAGTTTATATTTACTAAAATAATTTCATTTCCATGTTGTGTGTACTGTGGGAGACCAGATATAGTGGATGCAGGGTCCTGGGTTTAGTAATGCTTTAACCCCCAAAGCTGGAATCAGATGAGACCACAATGGCCATCTAGTGGAACTTAGAGAATGTCTGAACAGAAGACCAGGTGTCAGCCTTACAAATATCAGAAACAGAAGCCTACCTCTGAAAAGCTCAAAAAGTGCTCACAGATCTGGTAGGGGGTGTCTTGACAGGAAAGGGGGAACCATGACCTGGTTGGTGAATCACATCCAGCAATGAGGATCACTGAAAGTCACATCGTCCAATGCTTCTGCTAGCAGATCCCTGTACACAGAGAGAAATATGTCTAGTTTGCTGTTGAACTTGGAGGCCAGGAGGAAATATACATTTCCCCACACAGCTCCTAGAACACCTCCATGTGTGGGGATCACTCCCCATGGTCAAAATGCTGTTGGCTGAGGAAGCTATTGTCTATGACTAGGATTTACACAGGTGACAAACCTGGAACATGAAGTTCTGGTCAGAACAGGATTCATTTTACCTTCCTTGCTGCAGCAAACGTCTGGTTCTCCCCCAATCATTAATGTATGCCAACACTGTGGTGTTGTCCAACTGAATCCAGATCAGATGATCCTCCAACAGGATGGTCCAACACTGCAGAGATCAAATCGCCTGAAGTTCAGGATATTGACTGACATGAGATTCTGCCAACGACCAAGTCCTCTGCACCAAGAAGGTGCCCAGCCAGACAGGCTACCATCCAATATGACCCAGGTTCCTAAGCCACCAAAACCATGCCCAGGAATCTCATGCCAGAGCAGAGTTAGGCAACTTCAAGACCAAAGAGCTCAAATCTGAGTCTGTAGTGTCTTTAGTTTCTTCTGCAGTAGGAACACTCTGGTTTGAGCTGTTTCCAGGACTAGACAAATACTCCAAATAATAAGTCAGTTCCAATAACAATTTCTGGAGGTTCGGGATCCATCTGAACTACTGTAATATCTGGAAAGTCAAAGCCAGAGACTTCTTACAAAGGCAATGCTGATGGTTCCTAAAACGTTCCTCTAAAAATTCCACAATGAAGATGCCAGCAGAGCTATGACTGAGGCCGGCACCTTGGTGAATACCCAAGGTGCTGACGAAAGGCCGAAGGGCACGGCCACATGTTGGTAGTGTAGAGGCTCCACAGCAAAAGGTAGGAAATATTGATGTACTGAATGAGTGAGGGCATACATGTATGTGTCATTGATATCCACAGAAGCCATAAAGTCTCAAGCCCAGTGAAGATCCATTAATCTGTGAAGATTGGAGGGTGAGAAATTGAGGAGAGGGCAGGAAGTGGAGCTTTGTAGCCATAGGATACCATCTCCTGCACCCAAGCATCAGAAATGAAAGTTGTCCAAGCACAAAGTTTAATAAACCTTCCCCTGCTCTGGATAGAGGTGGAGCACTTCATGCATAGGGAGAATTGTCTGAAGATTTGCAGGCTCTGAGAACCCATCCTTGTGGGCTGATTGGGAACCAGGAGAATCTCAACAAAGACATTGAGGGAGTGGAGAAACAAAAGAAATGTTTTTTTAACAGTCTGTCACCACCGGTAGCATCCTTTATGATGGTATCAAGGGTCTGTCAGAAGAGGCAATGAAGAAACAGGTTCAAAGCAGGGGCGGACTGACCATTTGGAAACTCGGGCACTGCCCGAGAGCCCAGGGTCAGTAGGGGGCCCCATGAGATGCCCCTGGTACCTTTTTCATAGGCTTTTTTGAGTTTGGGCAAGGACACAGGGGCCCCATGATCCCCTATTGCCCGGGGGGTCAGTAGGGGGCCACATGAGATGCCCCTGGTACCTTTTTCATAAGCTTTTTTGAGTTTGGGCAAGGACACAGGGGCCCCATAATGCCCTATTGCCCGGGGGCCCCATGAGTTGTCAGTCTGCCCCTGGTTCAAAGGTAAAGGCTTTGCAGCCTTAGAAGTTTAAAAAACTGGAAACATCACTGGTAGCAGAAACCAACTGGTACTCTAGTTTAAGAGCGGTGCCCACTGCATCAATAAAACCTGAAACTGTCTCCTTTAATTTGGAAGTGATAGCAGAGGACTATGACTCGTCAGGGGTCTCATCAGTGCCATGCATGGTGTATACTCACCTGGGGAGGTGAATATTGGGCTCTATGTTTGATATACACTCTTTCAGGAAGATGAAGATTGGGTGCCATGTATGGTGTACACTCACCAGGGGAGGTGAATATTGTACATTTACCCAGGGAGGTGAAGATTGGTTGCCAAGTATGGTGTACACTCAGCAGGGAAGATGAAGATTAGCTGCCATGCATGAGGTACACGCACCTGGGAAGGTGAAGACTGGGTGCAATGTATAGTGTACATCCACTAGAGGAGGTGAAGATTAGTTACCCGGGAGGGTCTGAATATTGGGTGCTATGTATGATGTACACTCACCAGAGGAGGTGAATATTGGGTACCATGTATTGTATACACTCAGTTGGGAAAATTAAGATTGGGCTCTATGTATGTGTCCACTCATCCGGGAAGGGAAAACTTGGGTGCCATGTATGGTGTACATTCACGCAAGCAGGTTAACTTTGGGCTCTATGTACGGTGTACACTCACCTGCAGAAGTGAAGATTGGTTGCCATGTATGGTGTACACCCACCAAGGGAGGTGAAGATTTGGTGCCTTGAATGGTGTACACTCTCCCAGGGGGATAAAGATTAGGTGTCAAATGTACTGTACACTCGGCATGGAAGATGAAGATTGAGTGCCATGTAAGGTGTACACTCACCAAGGGAGTTGAAAATTGGGTAGCAAGTATGGTATGCGCTCACCAGGGGAGATGAATATTGGGTGCCATGTATGATGTACATTCACCTGGGGGGATGAATCTTGGGTGCTATGTATGATGTACACTCAGCCGGGGAGGAGACAATTGAGTGCAATGTATGGTGTACACTCACCTGGGGAGGTGAAGATTGGGTTCCAAGTATAGTCTACACTCAGCTTGGAAGATGAAGATTGAGCTCTATGTATGGTATATACTCAAAGGGGAGGTGAAGATTGGGCTCTATGTATGGTGTATACACACCCAGGGAGGTGAAGATTGGGTGTCATGTATGGTGTACACTCACCCAGGGAGGTGAAGATTGGGGGCCATGTATGGTGTATACTCACGCAGGGAGGGGAAGATTGGGTGCCATGTATGATGTACACTCTCCCAAGGAGGTGAAGGTTGGGTACCATGTATGGTGTACACTCTCCCACGGAGGGGAAGATTGGGTGCCATGTATGGTGTACACTCATCCAGGGAGGTGAAGGTTGGGTGCCATGTATGGTGTACACTGAGCCAGGGAGGTGAAGATTGGGTGCAATGTATGGTGTACACTAATCCAGGGAGGGGAAGGTTATGTGCCATATGTGGTGTAAACTCACCCAGGGAGGTGAAGGTTGGGTGCCATGTATGGTGAACACTCACCCAGGGAGGTGAAGATTGGGTGCATTGTATGGTGTACATTCACCCAGGGAGGTGATGATTGGGTGCCATGTATGGTGTACACTCACCCAGGGAGGGGAAGATTGGATGCCATGTATGGCGTACACTCACTCAGGGAGGGGAAGATTGGGTGCCATGTATGGTGTACACTCACCCTGGGAGGGGAAGATTGGGTGCCATGTATGGTGTACACTCTCCCAGGGAGGTGAAGATTGGGTGCCATGTATGGTGTACACTCATCCAGAAAGGTGAAGGTTGGGTGCCATGTATGGTGTAAACGCAGCCAGAAAGGTGAAGATTGGGTGCCATGTATGGTGTACACTCATCCAGAAAGGTGAAGGTTGGGTGCCATGTATGGTGTACACTCAGCCAGGGAGGTGAAGATTGGGTGCAATGTATGGTGTACACTCATCCAGGGAGGTGAAGGTTAGGTGCCATATGTGGTGTAAGCTCAACCAGGGAGGTGAAGGTTGGGTGCCATGTTTGGGGTACACTCAACCAGGGAGGTGAAGATTGAGTGCCATGTATGGTGTACTCTTACCTAGGGAGGTGAAGGTTGGGTGCCATGTGTGGTGTGCAGTCCAGTCACCCTGGAAGATGAAGATTGGGCTCTATGTATGATGTACACTCACCCAGGTAGGTGAAGCTATGGGGGGACATTGGATCAGATATTAGAGGGGACATTATTCCATGCAGCTTTAGCTTCGTCCAGAGAGGTGAGATGAAGGACAGATCTACCCTGAGGAGGAATTCCTGGAATGCTACCGAAATGAACTCTTCAAAAAACAGAAGAGAACCATATCATATATATATTACCCCAACAGGTCAGTGCAGGTCCGTACACTGTGCATACACAGTCCTCTGTCAGTATAGATCTACAATATATACTGGTATATACACAGATCCATACACGATATACTGTATACACTCTCCTCTGTCAGGTTATATAGATCCATACATGATATATACACTGTACCTGTTAGTAGGTAGATCTATATACTGTATTGTCAAGGATGCAAATCTGTGGTTCTCTCCAGGGCAGGGGCCTTGTTTGGTGAAAGAGGGAATAAGTGGAGCTCATTCCGAGCAATACTAATTGTGATACACTTGTCACAGCTCACAATACCCCTGGCCACCACTAGAAGGAGACTTCACCCAAATCTAACTGGCTGGCTACACATGGGCAGATACAAATCTTACGTGTTCTCTAAGGGTTTAGCAAATAGCACACCCTGCCACTGCCAGCCACAGATAGTCCATCTGTGATTTTAACCGCTTGCCCTCCACCCTATAGCAGAAATACTGCTACAGGGTGGCATGGCTGCACAAAATTGGCGGCTTCAGCTGTTGATCGCCGGGTCCTGGCTGGTGATTCCCCGCTGCCACTAGGTGAACACTGAGTATCACTGACGGGGGAGAGGTCTGTATGTAAACAACACAGGTATTTCTATTGCCAGCAGTCACATGCTGCTGTGTATTTCTCTGCACAACAGAGAAATACACAGCAGTATGTCTCCCTAGTAAAACATACACAGCACACAGTTAACCCTTTGATCGCCCCTTATGTTACCCCCTTCTTGCCCAGTGCCATTCGTACAGTGTCAGTGCTTTTTATTAGTACTGATCACTGTGTTGGTGTCATTGGGGATGTCAGTGACACCAAGTCATTCCCCCCCAGTATCAGAATGCCCGCTGCAGTCCCGCTATAAGTCGCTGATCTCCACCATTACCTGTATAAAAAAAAATATTCCAGTATATATATCGCCATTTTTAAACGCTATAACTTTCACGTAAACCAATTACTTTACACTTATTGGGATTTTTTTTGCAGAATACATTTTGGCCTAAATTTATGATGAAATTAGATTTTTTGAAATTTTTTTACTGGACATTTTTAATAACAAAAAGTCAAATACATTGTTTTTTTCTCAAAATTGCCAGTCTTTTTTTTCTATAGTGCAAAAAATAAAAAACGCACAGGTGATCGAATACAGGAGATCAAATACCACCGAAAGAATGCTCTCTTCGTGGGAAAAAAAGGACGTAAATTTCATTAGGGTGCAGGGTTGCATGACCGTACAATTGTCAGTTAAAGTAACACAGCACCGTAACGCCAAAAAAAAATGGCCTGGTCATGAAGGGGGGTAAATTCTCTGGAGGGCAAGGGGTTAATATTGGTGCCAGTGGCATCTTATGGTACTTATTTTTGCAAATTAAAAGAAATTTAGCATTTTCATGTTTTGTTGATTTTGAAAGTTTTTATTTATTTATTTATTTTGTGGGGGGGGGGATGCGTCAGTAGCTGGTCTTGCCTAGAGCAATAGTCTAGCAGCAGCCCTGCCTGTACAGTGATGTTCAGCAAGCACTCTCTGGGTGTGTTGGCCTGGTGGTCACTTGGAGGAACTGCATGCAGCCAACAGGACTGTTTTATGTTTGTGTGAGTTAGCACCATCTAGGGGTCAGAAGCCATATTACTTCACCTGGTCCCACATCAGGACAGGACTACATCTGCACTCCAGTCCAGGGGCGGACTGACAACTCATGGGGCCCCCGGGCAATAGGGGATCATGGGGCCCCTGTGTCCTTGCCCAAACTCAAAAAAGCCTATGAAAAAGGTACCAGGGGCATCTCATGGGGCCCCCTACTGACCCCGGGCCCTCGGGCAGTGCCCGAGTTTCCAAATGGTCAGTCCGCCCCTGCTCCAGTCAATGACATGACTCTGATCCTGCCCAGGGGCGGACTGACCATTTGGAAACTCGGGCATCGCCCGAGGGCCCGGGGTCAGTAGGGGGCTCCATGAGATGCCCCTGGCACCTTTTTCATAGGCTTTTTGAGTTTGGGC
Source organism: Staurois parvus (assembly GCF_062004578.1). NCBI lineage: Eukaryota > Metazoa > Chordata > Amphibia > Anura > Ranidae > Staurois > Staurois parvus. The sequence continues at coordinate 556,146 of NW_028318007.1, read as the reverse complement.
AAGGACACAGGGGCCCCATGATCCCCTATTGCCCGGGGGCCCCATGAGTTGTCAGTCCGCCCCTGCTCTGTACCATAGTGGCCCTAGCATAGGGAAAACCGCTAAAAAGGGCGTGCTTACACAGACATTATGCCACCTTTCCAACTGGAACCCTCTGCCACTGGCCACCATCATTCCCATTCTGAAGTGGTGGCTCTTCCTTCTATACACTTATGTGACAAATACATTTGTTCATCACTTTTTTTTCATACTGTCATGGCACATATGAGCTTATCTTCAGGAATATATAGTAGGTGGTCATTATGTTATGGCTGATTTGTGTATATGGGGGGGTATACAGGAATATATAGTGGGTGGTCGTTATGTTATGGCTGATTGGTGAATATGGGGGGTATACAGGAATATATAGTGGGTGGTCGTTATGTTAGGGCTGATTGGTGTATATGGAGGGGGGGTATACAGGAACATATAGTGGGTGGTCATTATGTTATGGCTGATTAGTGTGTATGGGGGGGGGTATACAGGAATATATAGTGGGTGGTCATTATGTTATGGCTGATCGGTGTATATGGGGGGGTATACAGGAATATATAGTGGGTGGTCATTATGTTACGGCTGATCGGTGTATATGGGGGGGGGGGTATACAGGAATATATAGTGGGTGGTCATTATGTTACGGCTGATCAATGTATATGGGGGGGTATACAGGAATATATAGTGGGTGGTCGTTATGTTATGGCTGATCGGTGTATATGGGGGGGGTATACAGGAATATATAGTGGGTGGTCATTATGTTATGGCTGATCGGTGTATATGGGGGGGTATACAGGAATATATAGTGGGTGGTCATTATGTTATGGCTGATCGGTGTATATGGGGGGGTATACAGGAATATATAGCGGGTGGTCATTATGTTATGGCTGATCGGTGTATATGGGGGGTATACAGGAATATATAGCGGGTGGTCATTATGTTATGGCTGATCGGTGTATATGGGGGGGGTATACAGGAATATATAGTGGGTGGTCATTATGTTATGGCTGATCGGTGTATATGGGGGGGGTATACAGGAATATATAGTGGGTGGTCGTTATGTTATGGCTGATCGGTGTATATGGGGGGGTATACAGGAATATATAGTGGGTGGTCGTTATGTTATGGCTGATCGGTGTATATGGGGGGGGGGTATACAGGAATATATAGTGGGTGGTCGTTATGTTATGGCTGATCGGTGTATATGGGGGGGGTATACAGGAATATATAGTGGGTGGTCGTTATGTTATGGCTGATCAATGTATATGGGGGGTATACAGGAATATATAGCGGGTGGTCGTTATGTTATGGCTGATCGGTGTATATGGGGGGGTATACAGGAATATATAGCGGGTGGTCATTATGTTATGGCTGATCGGTGTATATGGGGGGGTATACAGGAATATATAGCGGGTGGTCATTATGTTATGGCTGATCGGTGTATATGGGGGGGTATACAGGAATATATAGTGGGTGGTCATTATGTTATGGCTGATCGGTGTATATGGGGGGGTATACAGGAATATATAGTGGGTGGTCATTATGTTATGGCTGATCGGTGTATATGGGGGGGGTTTACAGGAATATATAGTGGGTGGTCATTATGTTATGGCTGATCGGTGTATATGGGGGGGTATACAGGAATATATAGTGGGTAGTCATTATGTTATGGCTGATCGGTGTATTTGGGGGGGTATACAGGAATACATAGTGGGTGGTCATTATGTTATGGCTGATCGGTGTATATGGGGGGGTATACAGGAATATATAGTGGGTGGTCATTATGTTATGGCTGATTAGTGTGTATGGGGGGGGGTATACAGGAATATATAGTGGGTGGTCATTATGTTATGGCTGATCGGTGTATATGGGGGGGTATACAGGAATATATAGTGGGTGGTCATTATGTTACGGCTGATCGGTGTATATGGGGGGGGTATACAGGAATATATAGTGGGTGGTCATTATGTTATGGCTGATCGGTGTATATGGGGGGGTATACAGGAATATATAGTGGGTGGTCATTATGTTACGGCTGATCGGTGTATATGGGGGGGGGTATACAGGAATATATAGTGGGTGGTCATTATGTTACGGCTGATCAATGTATATGGGGGGGTATACAGGAATATATAGCGGGTGGTCGTTATGTTATGGCTGATCGGTGTATATGGGGGGGGGTATACAGGAATATATAGTGGGTGGTCATTATGTTATGGCTGATCGGTGTATATGGGGGGGTATACAGGAATATATAGTGGGTGGTCATTATGTTATGGCTGATCGGTGTATATGGGGGGGTATACAGGAATATATAGCGGGTGGTCATTATGTTATGGCTGATCGGTGTATATGGGGGGTATACAGGAATATATAGCGGGTGGTCATTATGTTATGGCTGATCGGTGTATATGGGGGGGGTATACAGGAATATATAGTGGGTGGTCGTTATGTTATGGCTGATCGGTGTATATGGGGGGGGGTATACAGGAATATATAGTGGGTGGTCGTTATGTTATGGCTGATCGGTGTATATGGGGGGGTATACAGGAATATATAGTGGGTGGTCGTTATGTTATGGCTGATCGGTGTATATGGGGGGGGGTATACAGGAATATATAGTGGGTGGTCGTTATGTTATGGCTGATCGGTGTATATGGGGGGGGGGGTATACAGGAATATATAGTGGGTGGTCGTTATGTTATGGCTGATCAATGTATATGGGGGGTATACAGGAATATATAGCGGGTGGTCGTTATGTTATGGCTGATCGGTGTATATGGGGGGGTATACAGGAATATATAGCGGGTGGTCATTATGTTATGGCTGATCGGTGTATATGGGGGGGTATACAGGAATATATAGCGGGTGGTCATTATGTTATGGCTGATCGGTGTATATGGGGGGGTATACAGGAATATATAGTGGGTGGTCATTATGTTATGGCTGATCGGTGTATATGGGGGGGTATACAGGAATATATAGTGGGTGGTCATTATGTTATGGCTGATCGGTGTATATGGGGGGGGGTTTACAGGAATATATAGTGGGTGGTCATTATGTTATGGCTGATCGGTGTATATGGGGGGGTATACAGGAATATATAGTGGGTAGTCATTATGTTATGGCTGATCGGTGTATTTGGGGGGGTATACAGGAATACATAGTGGGTGGTCATTATGTTATGGCTGATCGGTGTATATGGGGGGGGTATACAGGAATATATAGTGGGTGGTCATTATGTTATGGCTGATCGGTGTATATGGGGGGGTATACAGGAATATATAGTGGGTGGTCGTTATGTTATGGCTGATTGGTGTATATGGGGGGGTATACAGGAATATATAGTGGGTGGTCATTATGTTACGGCTGATCGGTGTATATGGGGGGGGGGGGTATACAGGAACATATAGTGATTGGTCGTTATGTTATGGCTGATCGGTGTATATGGGGGGGGTATACAGGAATATATAGTGGGTGGTCGTTATGTTAGGGCTGATTGGTGTATATGGAGGGGGGGTATACAGGAACATATAGTGGGTGGTCATTATGTTATGGCTGATTAGTGTGTATGGGGGGGTATACAGGAATATATAGTGGGTGGTCATTATGTTATGGCTGATCGGTGTATATGGGGGGGTATACAGGAATATATAGTGGGTGGTCATTATGTTATGGCTGATCGGTGTATATGGGGGGGGTATACAGGAATATATAGTGGGTGGTCATTATGTTATGGCTGATTGGTGTATATGGGGGGGTATACAGGAATATATAGTGGGTGGTCATTATGTTACGGCTGATCGGTGTATATGGGGGGGGGTATACAGGAATATATAGTGGGTGGTCATTATGTTACGGCTGATCAATGTATATGGGGGGGTATACAGGAATATATAGCGGGTGGTCGTTATGTTATGGCTGATCGGTGTATATGGGGGGGGTATACAGGAATATATAGCGGGTGGTCATTATGTTATGGCTGATCGGTGTATATGGGGGGTATACAAGAATATATAGTGGGTGGTCGTTATGTTATGGCTGATCGGTGTATATGGGGGGGTATACAGGAATATATAGCGGGTGGTCATTATGTTATGGCTGATCGGTGTATATGGGGGGTATACAGGAATATATAGCGGGTGGTCATTATGTTATGGCTGATCGGTGTATATGGGGGGGGGGTATACAGGAATATATAGCGGGTGGTCATTATGTTATGGCTGATCGGTGTATATGGGGGGGGTATACAGGAATATATAGTGGGTGGTCGTTATGTTATGGCTGATCGGTGTATATGGGGGGGGTATACAGGAATATATAGTGGGTGGTCGTTATGTTATGGCTGATCGGTGTATATGGGGGGGGGTATACAGGAATATATAGTGGGTGGTCGTTATGTTATGGCTGATCAATGTATATGGGGGGGTATACAGGAATATATAGTGGGTGGTCGTTATGTTATGGCTGATTGGTGTATATGGGGGGGGTATACAGGAATATATAGTGGGTGGTCATTATGTTATGGCTGATCGGTGTATATGGGGGGTATACAGGAATATATAGTGGGTGGTCGTTATGTTATGGCTGATTGGTGTATATGGGGGGGGGTATACAGGAATATATAGTGGGTGGTCATTATGTTATGGCTGATCGGTGTATATGGGGGGGTATACAGGAATATATAGTGGGTGGTCGTAATGTTATGGCTGATTGGTGTATATGGGGGGGTATACAGGAATATATAGTGGGTGGTCGTTATGTTATGGCTGATTGGTGTATATGGGGGGGTATACAGGAATATATAGTGGGTGGTCATTATGTTATGGCTGATCGGTGTATATGGGGGGGTATACAGGAATATATAGTGGGTGGTCGTTATGTTATGGCTGATTGGTGTATATGGGGGGGTATACAGGAACATATAGTGGGTGGTCATTATGTTATGGCTGATTGGTGTATATGGGGGGGTATACAGGAATATATAGTGGGTGGTCGTTATGTTATGGCTGATTGGTGTATATGGGGGGGTATACAGGAATATATAGTGGGTGGTCATTATGTTATGGCTGATTGGTGTATATGGGGGGGTATACAGGAATATATAGTGGGTGGTCATTATGTTATGGCTGATCGGTTATTATAGGAGGAAAAGTGTGTATAAAGTATATAATCATTACTAAAATGAGGGGCGGTCCTCAAGGGCCAGGGGGTGGAGTGTACAGGTAATCCTGAAGAAGGGACGGACTATAAAGGTCCTCCTACATATGGGCGGGGTATGGAGATCCTCCTACACATGGGCGGGGTATAGAGGTTTTCCTAAGAGAAGGGGCGGGGTGAATAATTTTCCTGTGGCTCATCCTCCTGTTTCTATTGGGCTGTGGGTGAACCGAAGTTTCGGAAGTGGGCGGAGCGTTAAGTTTCCAGATCCGGCGGGCCGCTGAGGTACCGGACGGAGGTGACCCGGATCGGTAGGTGGGTGTTTTGTCCTGAAGGGGGTGCTATGATCACCCTCCACCGGAAACTAACTCCGGAATTAGGGGGAACTCCAACTGTAGTACAGGGAGGTGTATAGTGGGGGAGGGGGGTATAGTACATGCAGGAGTATATAACAAGGGGGTGTATATCCCGGAGAAGTATAGTATGGGGGGGGGGAGTGTTTAGAATGGGGGGGGGGGGTATAGTACGGGGAGAACATGTATAGCATGGGGGGGAGGGTATAGGGAGGGGGTATGTAGTGCAAGGAAGTGTATAGTCCGGGGGAGGGGTACAGTATAGGGAGGAAGTTATAGTGTGGTGGATAAAGTAAGGGGAGGAGGTGTATAGTATGGGGGGGGGGGGGGTGTAGTACGAGGAAAAGGTGTATGAATGGGGTGGGAGGAGGTTATAGTACCCAGAAAACCTGTATAGTATTGAGGAAGGGGGGGTGAACAGTATAGAGAGGAGGTTATAGTGATGGGGGTGTATAGTATGGGGGGTATAGTACAGAGAGATGTATAGTATGGGGGGGTATAATACAGTATGGGGGGTATAGTACAGGGAGATGTATAGTATGGGGGGTATAGTTCAGGGAGATGTATAGTATGGGGCTATAGTATAGTATGGGGGGTATAGTACAGGGAGATGTATAGTATGGGGGGTATAGTTCAGGGAGATGTATAGTATGGGGCTATAGTATAGTATGGGGGGTATAGTACAGGGAGATGTATAGTTCAGGGAGATGTATAGTATGGGGCTATAGTATAGTATGGGGGGTATAGTACAGGGAGATGTATAGTATGGGGGTATAGTACAGTATGGGGGGGGGTATAGTACAGGGTTATGTATAGTATGGGGGTATAGTACAGTATGGGGGGTATAGTACAGGGAGATGTATAGTACAGTATGGGGGGTATAGTACAGGGAGATGTATAGTATGGGGGGTATAGTACAGTATGGGGGGTATAGTACATGGAGATATATAGTATGGGGGGTATAGTACAGGGAGATGTATAGTATGGGGGGTATAGTACAGTATGGGGGGGTATAGTACATGGAGATGTATAGTATGGGGGTATAGTACAGTATGGGGGGTATAGTACATGGAGATATATAGTATGGGGGGTATAGTACAGGGAGATGTACAGTATGGGGGGTATAGTACAGTATGGGGGTATAGTACAGGGAGATGTATAGTATGGGGGGTATAGTACTTTATGGGGGTATAGTACCGGGAGATATATAGTATGGGGGGATATAGTACAGGGAAGTGTATAATATGGGGGGTATAGTACTAGGAAGAAGTGTATAGTACTGGGAGGAGGTAAGTACAGGAGGAGGCGTATAGTACAGGGAGGAGGTGTACAGTATAGAGGGGTTTTAGTATCGGGGTGTTTTAGTACGGGGAGGAGGTGTATAGTACTAGGAGGAGGTGTAGAGTAGGGGGGGCGGGTTAGTACGGGGAGGAGGTGTATAGTACTAGGAGGAGGTGTAGAGTGGGGGGGTGGGTTAGTACTGGGAGGAGGTGTATAGTATGGGCGGGTTTTAGCACTAGGAGGAGGTGTATAATATAGGGGGGTTTAGTACTGGGTGGAGGTGTATAGTACCGGGAGGTGTATAGTATGGGGGGGTTTAGTACTGGGAGGAGAGGTGTATTGTATGGGGGGGGGGTTCATACTGGGAGGTGTACAGTACTGGGAGGAAGTGTATAGTATGGGGGGGGTTTCATACTGGGAGGAGGTGTATAGTATGGGGGGAGGTTTAGTACCGGGAGGAGGTGTATAGTATGGGGGGAGGTTTAGTACCGGGAGGAGGTGTATAGTATGGGGGGGGGGGGGGGTTTGTACTGGGAGGAGGTGTATAGTTTGGGGGGAGGTTTAGTACTGGGAGGAGGTGTATAGTATGGGGGGAGGTTTAGTACTGGGAGGAGGTGTATAGTATGGGGGGGTTTAGTACTGGGAGTGCAGAGATTCAACCTATGTCTGTAGCCCCCTTGTCCTCGTTATTTTCACCCTCAGGCCTGGGGGAAGTAAAGCTCCGACACAGAAGTGTGCATCTAAATCTCTGAAAGTTTCATGCATGACAAGAACGGTGATACAGAACTCAGCAGGCATTGCTTAAGGTGTACAGAATGGGGTGGGAGGAGGTTATAGTACTTGGGGAGTGTATAGTACAGGGAGAACATGTATAGTATTGGGGGAATGGGGTGGGGGAGTATAGTAAAGGGAAGAGGTTTGGGGGGGTATAGTATAGGAAAGAGGTTATAGTGTGTGTGGGGGGGGGGGGGTGTATAGTACAGGGAGGGTGTATGTAGTACATGGATGTGTATAGTCTGGGGAAAGGGTATATAATATACCTAGAAGGTTATAATGCAGGGTGTATAGTACGGGGGGGGTTATAGTACTGGGGGGTTTAGTACATTGAGGTGCATATTGGGGAGGAGTTGGTTTGTAGTAAAGACGGGGGGGGGTGGTACAGGAAGAGTATAGTACAGGGATAAGGGGAGGGGGGAAGTGTATAGTACGGGGGGGAGGAGGGTGTAGTACTGGGAGGTGGTGTAATTCTACCATTGAATGTGTTGATCCTGCCATCTGATAACTTCCTGCACTGTCTGGCAGTGCTGCACCTTTGTCAGTTACACTGTACTCGGCTATCTATGCGGACTACAAAACCCCTCCCCCGTGGTATGGAGAAGAGGAGGGGGCGGTGTTCTAGGGTGATGTGTGATACCGCCCATCTTTCTGAAACAAAGTCCAGTTAGAAGGGAGCACTGATACACATCATCACTGCGACAGAGAGGCCACATCTACTGATAGTGATTATCTGGTGTCAGGTGACTTCTGTATACCAATCCAATGAATCTCATTGGACCTTCTTTGGGGAATGCACTTGATTGGCTGTTCTAGGGGACAGCTCCACATATTGTTCCCGGGGTGAGGATAAGGGTGTATTTAGTTGTTATCCTGATGATCACAATGCAGGCGTCGGATGCGGCACAGCGCAACATATACTGACGTCATATTGCTCGCTGCATGGCAGGAAGAACGCCAAGCCACATGAAGGGAGGAATGATGGGACATCTGGGAGCCCCAAGCGTTTCTGCAAGGCATTGTGGGAACATTTCCTGCAGATGGTTTTCATTATTCCTGAAGGAGGATTTGCAGCAATGCAATTATATTCTGCGGGTGAGAATGAAGAAACCCCCCCCAGCATGGAATCTATAGGGGTCTAACCCCCCAGAATGGAATCTATAGGGGCCCAGTCCCCTAGCATGGAACTTATAGATGCCCAGCCCCCTCAGCACAGGATCTGTAGGGCCTGCCACAGCGTCTATAGCGGTTCTTTTATACACTGTTCGCATTTTTGACTGCTGACAGCAAAATTGCCTCACCTGGGAAAGGGGGATGATGGGAGATTGTTAGGTGAGGGTACACATCTGGAGAGGGGGATGATGGGAGATTGTCAGGTGAGGGTACACATCTGGAGAGGGGGATGATGGGAGATTGTCAGGTGAGGGGGTACACATCTGGAGAGGGGGATGATGGGAGATTGTCAGGTGAGGGGGTACACATCTGGAGAGGGGGATGATGGGAGATTGTCAGGTGAGGGGGCACACCTGGGAAAGGGGATGATGGGAGATTGGTAGGTGAGAGTACACATCTGGAGAGGGGGATGATGGGAGATTGTCAGGTGAGGGTACACATCTGGAGAGGGGGATGATGGGAGATTGTCAGGTGAGGGGCCACACCTGGGAAGGGGTGATGATAGGAGATTGGTAGGTGAGGGTACACATCTGGAGAGGGGGATGATGGGAGATTGTCAGGTGAGGGGGTACACATCTGGAGAGGGGGATGATGGGAGATTGTCAGGTGAGGGGGTACACATCTGGAGAGGGGGATGATGGGAGATTGTCAGGTGAGGGGGTACACATCTGGAGAGGGGGATGATGGGAGATTGTCAGGTGAGAGGGCACACCTGGGAAAGGGGGATGATGGGAGATTGGTACATGAGGGTACACATCTGGAGTGGGGGATGATGGGAGATTGTCAGGTGAGGGAGCACCCCTGGTAAATGGGAGTGATGGGAGAATATCAAGTGAGGGGGCACACCTGGGAAAGGGAAATGATGGGAGATTGGTAGGTTAGGGTACACATCTGAAGAGGGGGGTGATGGGAGGCTGTCAGGTGATGGTACATATCTGGGAAAGGGGATGATGGGAGGCTGTCGGGTGACGGTACACACCTGGAGAGGGGGATGATGGTAGGTTGTCAGGTGACGGTACACACCTGGAGAGGGGGATGATGGGAGGCTGTCAGGTGACGGTACACACCTGGAGAGGGGGATGGTGGGAGGCTGTCAGGTGACGGTACACACCTGGACAGGGGGTTTGTGGGAGGCTGTCAGGTGACGGTACACACCTGGAGAGGGGGATGATGGGAGGTTGTCAGGTGACGGTACACACCTGGAGAGGGGGATTATGGGAGGCTGTCAGGTGACGGTACACACCTGGAGAGGGGGATTATGGGAGGCTGTCAGGTGACGGTACACACCTGGAGAGGGGGATGATGGGAGGCTGTCAGGTGACGGTACACACCTGGAGAGGGGGATGATGGGAGGTTGTCAGGTGACGGTACACACCAGGAGAGGGGGATGATGGGAGGTTGTCAGGTGACGGTACACACCTGGAGAGGGGGATGATGGGAGGTTGTCAGGTGACGGTACACACCTGGAGAGGGGGATGATGGGAGGTTGTCAGGTGACGGTACACACCTGGAGAGGGGGATGATGGGAGGTTGTCAGGTGACGGTACACACCTGGAGAGGGGGATGATGGGAGGTTGTCAGGTGACGGTACACACCTGGAGAGGGGGATGATGGGAGGCTGTCAGGTGACATTGCACATCTGGTGGCTCCTGTTGGGGAGAAGGAGGAGAGAAGATTGTATGCAGCTCACCCACCCATACATATTCGATCTGATTTGTAGTATGTCCTCTTAGGGGGGAGGGTAAATGATTATATGTAGCCCACCTCACCCATATGCATTGGATCTGTTTGGTGGTGTCTCCTCTGATGAAGCAGAAGGGGAGATGATGATATTTAGCCCACCCTGCCCATACGCAGTGGATCTGATTGTTGCCATCTGCTCTGGAGGAGGGGAATCGATTATATATGTAGCCCACTATACCCATACACACTAGATCTGATTGGTGATGTCTCCCCTGGCCAATGAGATTTTTCTATGGACTTACTTCTGTGTTTAATTGGTCTTTGTGTTTTGTTTTCAGGGTGTGGAAGTTGTCTGCGGTGTTGATGGCGTGTCATGCGCATTTCAGGAGGGCATCGCACAGCTGACATTGGATACCGGAGACCGCCACCAGATGTGGCTCAGGATTAGTCACTGGGACTCTTCTGCAGTCTGAGGGGGTGCAGCCTCTCCATGCCCGGGAGCCTGTCCCCCTCAGACATCTCTGATTTATTACCACCTGGAAATTAGCTGTCCGTAGTAACATCCCCTTATCTACTGCCACCACTTCAAACATCGTTCTCAGTGGCACAATTACAACCCCAACAGATCATTCTTCACAGAGGAATTCCACCCATCATTGGCCAGGATGAGTCAGAGTAGTGGTCCGAGCCCCCGGCTCCTTGACTCTCCTCTGCTGCTACAAAGTTCTGAGCTTCTCTGCAGCTTGGGGAACGCCCAGCCTGAGCATATGCATCACCCTGACTCCCTTACACCTTCACCAAAGAGCCTTGCACCATCTCCCATCCCCCAGACTCCGATTCCAGTACCGCCTGGGGACTGGGAGAGCCGCGAGGAGCTTCGACTACGAGAGCTGGAGGAGGCAAGGGCACGGGCGGCTCAGATGGAGAAGACCATGCGCTGGTGGTCAGACTGTACAGCCAACTGGAGGGAAAAGTGGAGCAAAGTGAGAGCCGAACGCAACAAAGCCAGAGAGGACGGTGTCCAGCTCCGTGGCCGGCTCGAGGTTCTCAGCAAAGAGTTAAGTGCTTTGAAGAGGGAGCGCCAGGAGGCCACTGCTGAGACAGAGCAGCTCCGAAGGGAGCTAGAAAGACTTCAAGGAAAGGGGGCCAGTGACCAGGATACGGAGGAGCCTGTGCGAGATGTGGACAATGACAAACTGCGTAGATCCAAGGTGAGCCCATTCTGATGTACGGAGGATGGTAATTGAACACTGGGGGTATATTGGTTATGTTAGTGAGCTGGGCTTTTTCTCAGAGGCAAAGAGCAGTGACCCATATCAATCAATCAATCACAAACTGCCTTTCCATCTTCTGAAGTCAAAGAATGGGAATATGGTTGCTCTAGGTTACATCTGCCTTTGCTTTAATGAACAGTTCACACTGTGGCCCAGGGGGTGCAGAAAGGCAGCTGTCCATGGGTCCCCAAGGGAACCAGAGGGGCAGCTGTCCATGAGGTCCACGAATACAGCATGTGGTAATGAAGGGGTTTGGAACTGGCGGAGGAAGTAATGGTGCAATTTAGTTGGTGCTCAGCTGCCTCCCGCCTCTTTTATAGTCTGTTAGGGGACTATGACCTAACTGTACCCTAACCTTATACTGTATTTTAAAGCAAACCACCATCCAAAACCTGTGCTTTAAATGGGATGAGAAAGAAATCCCATTGGTGGGATTTGATTTCCTGTCCCGGTGACCTGGACACCCCCTTTGCACATGTCCTGCTGTCCGAGGAGACAGGAAGCTAGAGATACTCTTCCCCACAGTGGTCCTGACCATTTTCCGTTCACCCAGAATGAAGAAAAGTTTGGTTGCCACATAATCTTTTGTTGTTATCTTTCAGGAGGTGGAGAATGGAGTGTGCCCAGAGAGTGGATGCTCTTCTCGTAGCCCGAGGTCCAGGCCCTGGGATGATATGGGGCCCAGCGATGAAGAGGTGTCTAGGATCACTGCGCTAAAGCTGAGGCTGGATGAGAGTCAGAAGGTTCTGCTAAAGGAGAGAGAGTAAGTATGATCCAAGGGAGGGGAGAGAGTATGGTCCAAGGAAGGGGAGTGAGTATGGTCCAGGGGAGGAGAGTAAGTATGATCCAAGGGAGGGGAGTGAGAGTGATCCAAGAGAGGGGAGAGAGAGCGGTCCAAGAGAGAGGGGAGAGAGTGTGATCCAAGAGAGAAGGGAGAGAGTGTGATCCAAGAGAGAGGGGAGAGAGTGTGATCCAAGAGAGAGGGGAGAGAGGGGGAGAGTGCGGACCCAAGAGAGAGGGGGGAGAGTGCGGACCCAAGAGAGAGGGGAGAGAGTGCGGACCCAAGAGAGAGGGGAGAGAGTGCGGACCCAAGAGAGAGGGGAGAGAGTGCGGACCCAAGAGAGAGGGGAGAGAGTGCGGACCCAAGAGAGAGGGGAGAGAGTGCGGAACCAAGAGAGAGGGGAGAGAGTGCGGAACCAAGAGAGAGGGGAGAGAGTGCAACCCGGGAGAGGGAGTAAAAAGTAAATAGTGCACTATGGTTTCTGGGCTGTACTATGGCTACAAACAACTAACATACACATGTGGTATCGTTGCAATCGTCAGGAGCAGGAGAAATTATTTTGAGTTGTTCTTCAGTGGTAGGTTATGGTAGTAGCAAGAAATATACAGCTATTTTTTTGAAAAAAAGGGTTTTGTTTTTTTTTTTTTTTTTTTTACTATTTTGGGCCAGTTTCCCTTTGGTAGTATACAAAAAAAGAAATCGGGAGATATCCAATACCATTTAAAACCAAATGAAAGCCCAATTTGTCCTGAAAAAAAACAGGTATAATCCACCTGGATGTACAAAGTAGTTGTGATGATATGTACGGTTTTACTAACACATGTCAACGTTGCAAAATTGTGCTTGGGCATTAAGATTTGTTTTACCCTTAGGCGAGAAGGGGTTAATAAAGCTGTGATGGTGTGCATGACATTGATTCCCCTCACACTGTATGTAACAACATCCATCTGTGCAGTTAGATTGTAGTGTAATATGAAGGTTGTCCACTAACCACGCCTCCTCTTCTTCCTCTCTTCATCCGCCTACTGACTGGCTCCTCCTTCTGCTCCGCCCTCTCAGCTCTGTGTCTGCAGGTACCTGTGTGTCTGTCCTGTGCCACGTCCTTTTTTTTTTGCTGTGCCGAGCCGTGTTTGTGCGTTTATTGTGTGCGCTGTCAGTGATTATGGCTCCCTGTAATGGCATGATTGGTGACACACATGGTAAGGAAGACTCGCTTCAGATCAGGAAGATAAAATGTAATTGGTTGATTCTAATGAACAGTTTCTCTTTAGAGACAAGATGCTTCTCAATAAGACCATAGAGAAGATGGAGGGAGAGATCAGCCACTGGAAGATGAAATGTGATGAGTTGAACAAGTCCCGCCAGGAGGTGATGACACAGGTGAGACTCGGGTCACAGTTATTTTCACTCCAGAGGGACAGTCGGGGGCGTATTTACCACAAGGCAAACCAGGCATTTGCCTAGGGCAGCATTTTTTAGGGGGGTAGCACTGCCCCCTGGAAGAAGGGATATATGCAGTATGCTGACCAGGTGGGATCTGAGAGAGGCTGCTTGATGATGTATTCAGAGCCTGACTGTCGTTCCTGGGGATGTCCAGAGCTGTAAAGGTGAGTGTCTTTCTATCTGTCGCTGGGGGCTGGGGGGGGGTGTTAAGGAAAGGCTCTCTTGGGTGGGGGGGGGATGATGGGGCAGGCTCTCTCTGGGGGGGTGGGGTCTGGTGTTGGTTGGTGACGAGCTCTCTACGTCTGGGAGGAGGGGCAGCCGATTTTTGTGTTGCCTAGGGCAGCACAAAACCTAAATACACCACTGGCGACAGTCATCTCTTTGACATTCTCCCAGTTGGAGGTTCTCCCTCTAGTAGAAGAATGTCAGTGCAGTCAATATCCTTGCTGAACAACCACCATTGGTAACTCACAATAAGATGATATATGATCAGATCATGGTTCAGAGGCTTGTCCTGAGAGAGGAGCAGTAGTCCCTGAGGAGGAATAAGAGGCTGTATATGTAATGTGTGGAATGGCCACCTGCAGCTACACGGGGTAGAATGTTTTTGAGCTAGTTATGTCTTATACAAGAATCTGAATATGCCATACTGGAATTGCTTTTTTCAAGGTTTTGCAGAGCTGACCTGCGGGGAGTCTGACTGTGTGGCCAATCCCCAGAGCGGGAGCCTGACTGTGCTGCCAGAGCCCAGCTGCGCCCCAATCTCTGGGGCAGTAGCCCAAGTTTGTCAAGGCTGTAGTGCTGAGGGAATTAATGGATAAATCAGTTAAGTGCGGGGATCTAATATCCAGTATCAGCAAGGGAGAATGCCACTAGCACACCGAGGATCCCCAATATGGGTCCAAAAGTTTTAATGAACGGTCACATAGTTACAGCAAGACAACGTTTCGGAGTCTCGCAGGACCCCTTCATCAGTCATGTGACAGCCAACAGTCAATGCAGCACCCACTTATACACACAGCCATTTTTAACTCTGGAACGTGTGCGTTTGGATTGTGCACTAATATCCGTTATCTTGCCACAGCTCTCCCTTCTTCAGGAGCGCCACCAGGATGAGCTCGGCCGGATCTCGGAGGACCTGCAGGATGAAATGGGTGTTCGCTCCAGCATGGATAAGAAGCTGGCAGAGCTCCGAGCTGAGGTAATTGCCTGGGGTGATTATGGTGCCGGATGGGCCTGGGTGGAATTGTCTTGACGTCCTTGGCGTCATTCTTGACTCGAACCTCTCCTTCCAACCTCACGTCAAATCACTTACAAACACATGCAGGCTCCACCTCCGCAACATTGCCAAGATACGTACCTTCCTTACCCCAGACACCACTAAACTACTAGTACACTCCCTCATCATCTCAAGCCTTGACTACTGCAACTCCCTCCTCACCGGCCTACCCCAGTGCAAGCTCTCCCCGCTTCAGACCATCCTGAACTCAGTGGCTAGACTCATCCACCTCACCAACCGCTTTACCTCTGCCACCCCACTCTGCCTCTCCCTCCACTGGCTCCCGATTGCCCAACGCATCAAATTTAAACTTCTAACCCTGACCTACAAAGCCGTCCACAACACTGCCCCTGACTACCTCACCAACCTGATCCCCAAGTACCTCCCTACCCGTACCCTTCGCTCCTCACAGGACCTCCTTCTATCCTGCTCCCTGGTCTCCTCCTCCCATGCACGACTGCAAGACTTCTCCAGGTCCTCCCCCATCCTCTGGAACTCACTGCCCCAATCCATCAGACTGTCGCCTTCCCTCCTCACATTCAGGCGCTCCCTCAAAACCCGCCTCTTCAGGGAAGCCTACCCCACCCTCACCTAACGGCCACTCTCCCTCATTCCTCCCACCACTTCACTCCCCTCAGCCACTTCCTACTGTACCACTACCCCCTCCCTCCTAGATTGTAAGCTCGAAAGAGTAGGGCCCTCTTACCCCTCGTACGTTGTTTGTTATTGTTGTACTGTGCCATGTATTGCCCCCCCTATATTGTACAGCGCTGAGCAAACCCTTTGGCGCTATATAAACCCGATGTAATAATAATCTTTATCTTTGTGTCTTCCTACCCAGATGGAGGGACTCCAGGCAGAGAATGCGGAGGAGTGGGGCCGCCGGGAGAGGCTGGAAACTGAGAAACTCAATCTAGAACGGGAGAACAAGAAGCTGAGACTTCAGATCCAGGACCTGGAGGAGATACTTACCCGCAAGAGGAGACAGACGGCCAGTGCCCTGGACACCGACCTGAAGTCCATCCAGTCTGAGCTCTTCGAGAAGAACAAGGTAAGATACATTCACTGCCAGAACTAGGGGGGATGAAGATGGTGGGATCTGGTCACTACCAGACCAGAGGGAATGAAAAAGGTAAGATCCAATCACTACCGGGACTGGGGGAATAAACAAGGTGAGATCGGGCCATTGCCAGGATTGAGGAAATGAAAAAGGTGACTTCTGCTTACTGCCAGACTGGGGGAATGAACAAGGTAATAACTGGTTACTGCCATGACTGGGGGCATAACAAGGTGAGATTCGGTCATTGCCAGGACTGGGGGAATAACAAGGTGAGATCCTGTCACTGTTGGGACTGGATGAATAAACAAGGTGAGATCCTGTCACTGCTGGGACTGGATGAATAAACAAGGTAAGATCCTGTCACTGCTGGGACTGGGGGAATAAACAAGGTAAGATCCAGTCTCTGCTGAGACTGGGGGGATGGATCTTAAGAAAGATCCCAACTCCTCTTCTATCCAATTGGCACTATTCTCCCCTCCCCCATGCAAACAGACCCGGGAAATTATTTCCTCTCCTATGAGTAGAAACATTCTGGAGACAGATCAATAACACATTGCTGTCTATAGAGTTCCAGAAAAGTGCCCTACATTAATGGCACACCATTATATCATTACTTGTCATGCCAGACTGAGGGCCCCTGAGCACCACAGACCTCTCCCCGTCTGCATGGATATTTTTCATTGTATAATTCACCCTTCACACCATACACAGTGAGCCTTAAATTTACAAGCTGCGTGTGAGTATGTGTACTTGATGTCCCGTGTTTCTGCCTGGCTCATACTGGCAATGTCTGTCTGGCACATTGTGTCCCCTGAACACACCCACTAGTGTATACCCCAATAATGAGCGCATGTAGAAGGTGATTGGAATGGTTTATAATCAGATTTTCTGCACGTGGTAGGAACTGTCCGATCTGCGGCACAGCCACACCAAACTGAAGAAGCAACATCACGAGAAAACGGCGGAGCTCACTCATGCCAACCGCAGGGTGGAGCAACTAGAGGTGGAAGTGAAGAAACTGCGTCTCAGGGTGGAGGAACTGAAGAAGGAGCTGGGCCAGGCAGAGGACCAGGTAGGTTCAAGGAAGGTTGGACCAGTTGGAATCATGTCCATGTTACACACATGCTGCCATTAGTGACTTCCTCTGAAACTGCTATTTGCCTGACTGTCCTGCTGATCCGGGGGGGGGATCGGTGACCTGGAACAAGGATACAGGTAAATGGGGGATCGGTGATCGGTGACCTGGAACAAGGATACAGGTAAAGACCTTCTTTCCTGATCGAAATGCTTGTTCTCGGTCACTGGCTGAAAGTACGGAAGCCTGGGGATCAGTATGAAGATCAGGTAGTTGGCATTTTCAGCAGATGTAAACATTGGAGCCATGTTACATTCATGGTAAATAATCTTATGTCATACTGCAAGGATTCTTGTAAGGGGGTGCGGGCATGTCCTCCTTGTAACAGGCAATGGTGTTTTTGTTGCAGCTAGATGAGTCCCAGAACCAAACACGCAAGTTGCAGAGATCTCTGGATGAGCAGACGGAGCTGAATGAGAACCTGCAAGTTCAACTTGAGCATTTACAGTCAAGGTAAGTAGTGTAGTGGGGTATCAGGATGCACCTATCTCCCTGTACATGGACTGGTATTAGGCACAGACTCTGGGAATCAGGGGGAACCTACCCCTCTGTACATGGAATGATGTTGGGCAAACACTGTGGGGGTTGGAGGGCACTTATTGCTCTGTACGTGGACTGGTGCTGGTATAGTCTGTGGGGTTGGTGGGCACTTAACTCTGTGTATGTCATGATGGTCATGGAGCACCTACCTCTCTGTACGGGGACTGGTGCTAGGTGTATTGGGGGTCAGGGGACACCTACCCCAGTACACATATAGACTGCTTGAACTCTGTTCCAGATATGGAGGCCACCTCTTACATATATACAGTCAGGTCCATAAATATTGGGACATCGACACAATTCTAACATTTTTGGCTCTATACACCAGCACAGTGGATTTGAAATGAAACAAACAAGATGTGCTTTAACTGTAGACTGTCAGCTTTAATTTGAGAGTATTTACATCCAAATCAGGTGAACGGTGTAGGAATTACAACAGTTTGCATATGTGCCTCCCACTTGTTAAGGGACCAAAAGTAATGGGACAGAATAATAATCATAAATCAAACTTTCACTTTTTTTAATACTTGGTTGCAAATCCTTTGCAGTCAATTACAGCCTGAAGTCTGGAACGCATAGACATCACCAGACGCTGGGTTTCATCACTGGTGATGCTCTGCCAGGCCTCTACTGCAACTGTCTTCAGTTCCTGCTTGTTCTTGGGGCATTTTTCCTTCAGTTTTGTCTTCAGCAAGTGAAATGCATGCTCAATCGGATTCAGGTCAGGTGATTGACTTGGCCATTGCATAACATTCCACTTCTTTCCCTTAAAAAACTCTTTGGTTGCTTTTGCAGTATGCTTTGGGTCATTGGCCATCTGCACTGTGAAGCGGCGTCCAATGAGTTCTGAAGCATTTGGCTGAATATGAGCAGATAATATTCCCGAAACACTTCAGAACTCATCCTGCTGCTTTTGTCAGCAGTCACATCATCAATAAATACAAGAGCACCAGTTCCATTGGCAGCCATACATGCCCACGCCATGACACTACCACCACCATGCTTCACTGATGAGGTGGTATGCTTAGGATCATGAGCAGTTCCTTTCCTTCTCCATACTCTTCTCTTCCCATCACTCTGGTACAAGTTGATCTCGGTCTCATCTGTCCATAGGATGTTGTTCCAGAACTGTGAAGGCTTTTTTAGATGTCGTTTGGCAAACTCTAATCTGGCCTTCCTGTTTCTGAGGCTCACCAATGGTTTACATCTTGTGGTGAACCCTCTGTATTCACTCTGGTGAAGTCTTCTCTTGATTGTTGACTTTGGCACACCTACACCTACCTCCTGGAGAGTGTTCCTGATCTGACCAACTGTTGTGAGGGTGTTTTTCTTCACCAGGGAAAGAATTCTTCGGTCATCTACCACAGTTGTTTTCCGTGGTTCTTTTGGTGTTGCTGAGCTCACCGGTGCGTTCCTTCTTTTTAAGAATGTTCCAAACAGTTGTTTTGGCCACGCCTAATGTTTTTTCTATCTCTCTGATGGGTTTGTTTTTTCAGCCTAATGATGGCTTGCTTCACTGATAGTGACAGCTCTTTGGATCTCATCTTGAGAGTTGACAGCAACAGATTCCAAATAGCACACTTGAAATAAACTCTGGACCTTTTATCTGCTCATTGTAATTGGGATAATAAAGGAATAACACACACCTGGCCATGGAACAGCTGAGAAGCTAATTGTCCCATTACTTTTGGTCCCTTAAGAAGTAGGAGGCACATATGCAAACTGTTGTAATTCCTACACCGTTCACCTGAAATTAAAGCTGACAGTCTGTAGTTAAAGCACATCTTGTTCGTTTCATTTCAAATCCATTGTGGTGGTGTATAGAGCCAAAAATGTTAGAATTTGTTGATGTCCCAATACTTATGGACCTGACTGTACACTGCTCAAAAAAAATTAAAGGAACACATCAGATCTCAAAGGGGGAAAATATCATGATGGATATCTATACTGATATGGACTGGGTACTGTGTTAGGAATGTAAGGATGTCCCATCATTTGATGGAAATGAAAATTATCAACCTACAGAGGACTGAATTCAAAGACACCCCGAAAACCAAAGTGAAAAAATGATGCAGCAGGCGAGTCCATTTTGCTGAAATTTCATTGCAGCAACTCAAAATGGTCCTCAGTAGTTTGTATGGCCCCCACGTGCTTGTATGTATGTATGTATGTATGTATGCCTGACTATGTTAGGGCATGCTCCTAATGAGATGACGGATGTTCCCTAGGTCTGGAGCAGAGCATCACTGAGCTCCTGTAAAATCTGAGGTGCAACCTGGCGGCGTCGGATGAACCGAAACATGATATCCCAGAGGTGTTCTATTGGATTTAAGTCAGACAAGCGTGGGGGCCATTCAATGGTATCAATTCCTTCATCCTCCAGGAACTGCCTGCATACTCTCCCCTTATGAGGCCGGGCATTGTCGTGTACCAGGAGGAACCCAGGACCCACTGCACCAGTGTAGGGTCTGACAATGGCAGTCAGGGTGCCATTGTCTAGCCCAGGGGTAGGCAACCTGCGGCTCTCCAGCTGTTGCAGGACTACAAGTTCCATCATGCCTGTGCAAGTCATAGCTGTAACTGTCAGTTTTGTAATGTTGCAATGTCTCATGGGAAATGTAGTTCCACAACAGCTAGAGAGCAGCAGGTTGCCTACCCCTGGTCTAGCCTGTAGAGGTCTGGGCGTCCCTCCATGGATATGCCTCCCCAGACCATCACTGACCCACCACCAAAACGGTCATGTTGAATAATGTTACAGGCAAAACGTTCTCCGTGGCTTCTCCAGACCCTTTCATGTCTGTCACATGTGCTCAGGGTGAAGCTGCTCTCATCTGTAAAAAGCACAGGGTGCCAGTGGTGGACCTGCCAATTCTGGTGTTCAATGGCAAATGCCAATCCAGCTCTATGGTGCCAGGCAATGAGAACAGGGTCCACTAGAGGACGTTGGGCCACCTTCATGAAGTCTGTTTCTGATTGTTTGGTCGGAGACATTCACACCAGTGGCCTGCTGGAGGTCATTTTGTAGGGCTCTGGCAGTGCTCATCCTGTTCCTCCTTGCACAAAGGAGCAGATACTGGTCCTGCTGATGAGTTAAGGACCTTCTACGGCCCTGTCCAGCTCCCCTAGAGTAACTGCCTGTCTTCTGGAATCTCCTCCATGCTCTTGAGAATGTGCTGGGAGAAACAGCAATCCTTTTGGCAATGGCACATATTGATGTGCCATCCTGGAAGATTTGACTGCCTGCGCAACCTCTGTAGGGTCCAGGTATCGCCTGATGCTACCAATAGTGACACTGACCCTAGCCAAATGCAAAACTAGTAAAAAACAGTCAGAAAAGATGAGTAGGGGAAAAAAATGTCAGGGGCCTCCACCTGTAAAAAATGTCCTGTTTTGGGGGTCATCTCATTGTTGCCCATCCAGTGCACCTGTTATTTTCATTAACACCAAAGCAGCTGAAACTGATTAACAACCCCCTCTGCTACTTAACTGACCAGATCAATAATCAAGGAGTTTAATTGACTTGATGCTACACTCTGATTAAAAAGTGTTCCTTTAATTTTTTTGAGCAGTGTAGTTTATTATTATTCATTGTCTACTCCTGTCTGTCCCCTGCAGGCTGCGCCGCCAACAGAACCCGCCACTGTTTGGGAAGCTCCGCACAGCTCGATTCGGGAGTGATGACACCGGAGAAATGGGAAGTGATCCTGATGAGGATGAGCTGCAGATTCAAGTCCCGTAATCGGAGGTGTCTGTGGATGCTGCAGGGCCGTATTAACCAATCATGGACTAGTACCATACGGAAGGAGCGTACTGTTGGGGTGCCATCCAGGCCGTTCCTTCCTGTGTGCCTTACACTAAATATTACATGATGTTATGATATATGTTATATCATTTATTATATACTTTATATATTTATATAGTTAGCCCGGCCACACTACCTCTGCTGGGAATCATGACACTACCCTGGGGTGGCATAATAGCTCTTGTAAGACCCCGAACTGTGTTCTCCAGGCAGAGTACACCCAGCCGTGGCTTCACCTGTGTTTAAACAGGAGACGTTCCGTCTGTCTGTGTGACCTTTAACATTACTCTTCGTATATCTTCTATAGGCTGATATTGCATGTACTTCACACCCCCTGACATTATCAACTCTTTTACAATTTATCAAACTAGACATGTTCCTCGTGTATCCCCCACTGAGAAATCCATTCAGATTCTATAAATTACGGTCTGTGAATTGAGGCAATGAGTATAGTACTCCAGCCTGTATCATGGGACAAGAAGTGTAGACTTTCAGTCTGTGCCCTGAGGCAATGAGTATATATTCACAGCCTTTGTATCCTGGGACAATGGGTATAGAACTCCAGCCTGTTTTCTTTGACAACAGGTATAGAACTTCAGCCATTATCCTGGGACAATCAGTATAGAATCCCAGCCTGTATCATGGGGCAGTGGGTCAAAAATCCCAACCTTTACCCTGACGCAATGCGCATAGAATCACAGCCTGTATCTTGGGACAATGGGTATAGAACTCCATCCATACTCCTAAAGCAATGGGTATAGAACTCCAGCCTCTATCCTGAGGCAATGAGTATAGAAGACTAGACTGTATCCTGGAACAATGGGTATAGCACTCTAGCCTTTATCCTGGGACAATGGGTATAATACTGTAGCCTGTATCCTGAGACAATGGGTAAAGTTCTCCAATCTGTATCCTGAGAAAATGAGTATAGAAGCCTAGACTTTATCCTGAGGCAATGGGTATAGCTCTCCAGCCTGTATTCCTGGACAATGGGTATAGTACTCCAACCTGTATCCTGAGAAAGAGGGTATAGTTTTCCAGCTTGTATCCTGAGGCAATGAGTATAGAAGCCTAGACTGTATCCTGAGGCAATGGGTATAGCTCTCCTGCCTATCCCTGGACAATGGGTATAGTTCATCAGCCTGTATCCTGAGACAGAGGGCATAGTTCTCCAGCTTGTATCCTGAGGTGATGAGTATTGAAGCCTAGACTATCCGGAGACAATACCTATAGTACTCTAGCCTGTATCCTGAGACAGTGGCTCTAGTACTCCAGCCTGTGTCCTGGACTAATGGGTATAGTACTTCAGCCTCTATCCTGAGGCAATGGGTATAACACTGTAGCCTCTATCCTGAGGCAATGGGTATAGAACCCTAGACTGTATCCTGTGGTAATGGGTAAAATACCTGCTGCGTTGCCCTCCACAGATTATGTCAGATCTCCCCTCAAGATCATGTTTACTCCAATTAATACATAGCTATCACTCCCTGTGTATACATATTGTACACACCTGGTACTCCAGACATTCCCCATAGGAGCCTTGTATATAAAACTGGTCATATGACCTCTCACCTGAGGCTCTTACTAGTGCTGATGAATAAGTCATCATACCTGTGTATGCGGCAATCCACTATGGTATTCCTATGGTTTTAGCCTGTTGTGTAATGACAGCACCCAGTGTGTGCATCATGTTATGTCATTAAGCCTCTAAGGTGTATTTCATTCTTGTCTATTAAAGGACACAGGAAGTATTAAACTATTGGGCTATACTGCCACCTACAGGAGGATTGGAGGCTGTCAAAAAAGGTGCAGGTCGACCCAGGATAACACATTCCTACTCCCAGCATGCCCAGTGTCCTATGAAGATGGACATCCTTTTCCAGCTCTACTTTGTTGAAATCATTTTCAGCTTGCATGCAGCTTACTTCAATCACGACTTCACATCACTGCTGGCAGTTTCTCCTCCCCTTGGCTTTAGGAGGCTCTTGGTAGTACTCCACTGGACTGGACGTTGCAGCAATAGCCTGTGACCTTCAGGGGCTAAGCTCCACGAGGGGCGCATTTCAGACTTTATCCTGGTGGGCTAGCTGAGCAGAGCTTTCTAGGTCCAGAGTCTCTGGTGTTGCCTCAGCTCTCATCCTGTTCTCTGAAGACTCAGTGAGTATGCCGGTCGGGTGAGCATTGGTAGCCAGTTTTACCAAGGAAGGGGTTAACACTGTGAAAGTGAGCAGCAATGTCATCTGCTGGGTGGATTGTTGTGCACGCCCTGCACTCTCCCACCACAGAGCATGAAGAAAGCATCTCCCTGCTGGTTCCTTACCGCCACATGGTAGTGACATGTCTGGTAGTACAAATGGGGGAGACAGTTCCATTTCACACTCAACTGATGGCTCGGTGCAGACTGCAATCATAGGGCTCATTTACACTAGTGGCAACTTTGAAAAGCGATCCAGAGGCATTTCACAGGTGATGAGGCAATAGGTCTCCCCACTGCCTTTTTTTAACCCCCCAAATGCCACACTACCTCACTGTAACTGCGTTCAACACATGCGGTTGCATGCCTTTTGCAGTGCAGCTCTATTCCCTTGAATGGGTCTCATTCAGTGGCCAGGATGCTGTGCTTTGCATGTGTACATCCCGGCCAATGCCTTTTGCAGCTAAGGGGAGGTGATTGAGGCAGTAAAAATGCAGCTCAACCATGTGGTTTTGACCACCTTCCCCCCAACCACTAGTGTAAAGTAGCCTAAAGGGTCTGCTTCACCCTTGGAGTCGATTTGTCTCCGACAGGTGTGTGCGGCTGCAGTTTTTTTTACCTGCTTGACAACTCTGCAGAGGCCACAAACATGCTGCCACACCCTCTTTGACTTTTTCTGCACCCTCTCCTGCAGATTTGGTATGTGATTGGACTACCCTGTGAGTGAAGTCTGAGCCATCGGCTATAGAGACTGTAATTCTGAGTTGCTTCATTCCTTGACTGGTGAACATACCCCCCGAGGAGTCGCAGTATACTGTTGTTACCCCCAAATTAAAGTGGACAGTTTCAGCTCTTATTGATGCAGTGTGCACCTCTGAAACTACAGGACCATCCCATTGCTTCTTTCAGTGCCATTTCCAGTCTCTTTGCACTTGCTTTTACAACAGATTCTTTATGGAGATTGGAAAGCTCCTGATAAGCTGTTTGCTCCCCCTAAGCCACTGGTCTGCAAACTGTGGACCGGGGGCTGGATGCGGCCCTTTGCTTGCCTTTATCCGGCCCTTGGGACACTTTTCCTCCCAAAGATAGCAACGATGGGGCAGTATTCCTCCCACCTTACTCCCAACGATGGGGCACTATTCCTCCCACTGACTCCCAACGATGGGGCACTATTCCTCCCACTTACTCCTAACGATGGGGCACTATTCCTCCCACTTACACCCAACGATGGGGCACTATTCCTCCCACTGACTCCCAACGATGGGACACTATTCCTCCCACTGACTCCCAACGATGGGACACTATTCCTCCCACTGACTCCCAACGATGGGGCACTATTCCTCCCACTGACTCCCAACGATGGGGCACTATTCCTCCCACTGACTCCCAACGATGGGGCACTATTCCTCCCACTGACTCCCAACGATGGGGCACTATTCCTCCCACTGACTCCCAACGATGGGGCACTATTCCTCCCACTGACTCCCAACGATGGGGCACTATTCCTCCCACTGACTCCCAACGATGGGGCACTATTCCTCCCACTGACTCCCAACGATGGGGCACTATTCCTCCCACTGACTCCCAACGATGGGACACTATTCCTCCCACTGACTCCCAACGATGGGACACTATTCCTCCCACTGACTCCCAACGGTGGGACACTATTCCTCCCACTTACTCCCAACGGTGGGACACTATTCCTCCCACTGACTCCCAACGGTGGGACACTATTCCTCCCACTTACTCCCAACGGTGGGGCACTATTCCTCCCACTGACTCTCAACGGTGGGGCACTATTCCTCCCACTGACTCCCAACGGTGGGGCACTATTCCTCCCACTGACTCCCAACGGTGGGGCACTATTCCTCCCACTGACTCCCAACGGTGGGGCACTATTCCTCCCACTGACTCCCAACGGTGGGGCACTATTCCTCCCACTGACTCCCAACGGTGGGGCACTATTCCTCCCACTGACTCCCAACGGTGGGGCACTATTCCTCCCACTGACTCCCAACGGTGGGGCACTATTCCTCCCACTGACTCCCAACGGTGGGGCATTTTTCCTTCCCCTAATGCCAAAGAGGCGATGATGGTTGCTTCCACTGACTGCAGGACAATTTCTACTCCCAAGGCTCATAGTCCAGCCCCCAAAGTCTGAAGGACAGTAAACTGACCCTTTCTTTAGAAAGTTTGAAGACCCCTGCTCTAAGCACTTATTAGTGTTGTATCCAATTAGTGGGAATTTTGTACAGAAGTGATGTTTTGATTGTGGATCCGCCAGTGTTCCACCTCAGCAGGGCGCACACTATGTGCTAGAGGATGCACTTGTCCTTTATGCCTCTCACCTGTACCTCAGGTATTCCCCAAGATTCTGGCCCCAGTATTAGTCCTGCTGCTGACAGGCCAGATCATTGTCCCGAGCTTTGTGCTTTAAGAACCCTGAATGGGAGCTTGAGAAGTCCTTCCCATCTTTTGTAGGATCCCCATGATGGACTCCAGCCTGTCTTGTTGTTGCAGGGGATTTTGTCATCAGACGAGTCCTATCTACTAGCCAACATCCTAAAACATCGGGCAATTTGGCTCTGCAAGATTGGACCATCTTGCTAGAGGCTCGTCTGTCCGGGATTATGGTGGATAACACTAGGTTGCTGGCAACTATCATTCATCAGGCAAGAATCGGAAGTCTCTCTGCAGTAAGATCAGATCCTATCCTGGCTGAAAAGTGAAATTCTGCCCATCAGTCACGTACATTTCTAGGTACAGACAATTGGCAGGTAGGCTTTCTCAGGCGGTAGAGGCTGGGCCTTGCTCCTGGATGTGTTCCAGGACCTGTGCCACAGGTGGGGGATGCTGAAGGTGACCTCCTGGCCTCTCGGTTCAACCACAAATTCAACCATTTTATCTGCATGTGCAGAGATCCTCTGGCAGAAGCAGTGGATGCTATGGGGGCTCCTCAGGATCCCTACACCTTGATTTATGGCTTTCCCCAATGGAGGAGAGAGAAAATTTGGATATTTGTAATCAATGTAAAATCCTTTTCTTGGAGTCCATTGAGGGACCCCTGGGTGTTTATGGTCATGCTCTCTGTACTGCTATACTACAAAACTGCATGCTGGGAGTAGGAGTAGTTATCCTGAACTAGCCTACACTTGTTTTTTATTTCTAGTGTCCAATACTCCTGTAATTGGCAGTATAACTGAAAGGTTAAGGACTTCTGTGTCCCTCAATGGGCTCCAAGAAAAGGACTTTGAGTACAAAAATTCCATAAAAAAAAAAAAATCCAGTGTTGTCAGGGGCGGACTGACAACTCATGGGGCCCCCGGAAAATAGGGGATCGTGGGGCCCGTGTCCTTGCCCAAACTCTAAAAAGCCTATGAAAAAGGTACCAGGGGCATCTCATGGGGCCCCCTACTGACCCTGGGCCCTCGGGCAGTGCCCGAGTTTCCAAATGGTCAGTCCACCCCTGAGTGTTGTATAAGAATTGTTTACTGAAATAAACTACAGCGCAGCCTAATGGCCAAGGTAGGCCAAGACCTCATCAGGAGTTGTATACAGGGATAATGTGGACGATCCATACCGCCTCCATTGTATTCTATGTGTAATTTATATATATTGTATTTTTATTGTTTGTAAATATAGTAAATGTGCAGATCAGTTACCACATTGTACAAATAAATAACTGATTTTATACAATTCCTCTCCTGTCATGTCAATGCAACATACACAGATTATATAGTATATATTGTACATTCACATCAGTCCCCACCCCCACGGAGCGTACAATCTAAGGTCCCTAACTCACCTTCATACATACACTTACTAGGGCCAATTAACCTACCAGCGTGTCTTTGGAGTGTGGGAGGAGACCAGAGTATGGGGACGTGACGTCATCTGGGGGAAGTGACTTCGGTGGTATTTGTACTAAGTGCAGCTCTGAGGAGTGCCTGGGCCCTGCATTGACCTATGACCTGGACACAGCTCAGTGCAGTAGTACACACCAAAGATGTGTCATTACAGGAATAATATGTTGAGTTGGGGGCTGAAAATTGGTGCTACTCAGGGGCCCATTCTCTATGTATATTGTATGATGTATACAGTGCCGGGACAGGGTCATCTAGAGTCCTGGGCTACCATACCAAACTACCCCCCCCCCCCCCACAAGTTGTATGAGCATTATGTGTCAGAAAAAAAAATTGAGCACTAATCTGCTTGCTTAAATTACCCTCCCAAGACAATCCTGCCCCCTTGCTGAAATCCCCCTCTTCCAGCACAGCCCCCCCCCCCCCAAAAAAAAAATCCCTCCTAGGACAATTCCTCTACTGCCTAAAATTTCTCTCCGAGTACACATCCCCTCCCCCCCCAGGGGCGGACTAACCGTTTGAAAAACTCGGGCACTGCCCGGGGTCAGTAGGGGGCCCCATGAGATGCCCCTGGTACCTTTTTCATAGGCTTTTTTGAGTTTGGGTAAGGGCCCCATGATCCCCCTATTGCCCGGGGGCCCCATGAGTTGTCAGTCTGCCCCTGCCTCCCCCAACTCCCCCTTTCCAGCACAAATTCTGCCCTCCTAGCACAATCATCCCTACTAACACAATTCCCCTCCCTCCCCAAAAAAAAATAATTTCCCTCTTAGCACAAATCCCCTCCCCCCCCTCTACCATATCACCTCTTCTAGCACAACCCCCCACACCCAAATCTCCATCCTAGCACAACTCCTGTACTGCTCAAATTTCCTCTCTGAGTACACATCCACCCATTCCAAATCCCCTTTTCCAGCACAAATTCCCCCCTCCTAGTACAATTCCCCTCCCTCCAAAAATTAATTCCACTCTTAGCACAAATCCCCTTCCCCCTCTACCATATAACCTCTTCTAGCACAACACCCCTACCCGCCCCCAAATCTCCCTCTCTCCTAGCACAAATCCTTTCTACATATTGGTTACATAGTTAGTCTGGCTGAAAAAAAGACAAAAGTCCATTCAGTTCAGCCATACAAAAAAAAAAAAAGGTATCCTACACCCACAATTGATCCAGAGGAAGGCAAAAAAAACTGCAAAGCATGATCCAATTTGCTCCTGCAGGGAAACAAATTCCTTCCTGATCCTCCGAGAGGCAATCGGATATTTCCTGGATCATCTCTATCTCTGTTCCCAACACAAATCCCCCCAAATCACCACTCCTAGCACATGCCCCCATATTTCCCCTCCTAGAACAGTTCCTACCCCCCTGCCACCCCAGTCAAATTCTCCTCCCAAAACAAATCCTCTCCACCCCAATCTCATGGCGCCCCCCCGCCAACCTCACATGATACCACAGTGCCCAGGGCAGCTGCCCCTCCTGCTCACCCCTTGTCCCATCCCTGGATGTACATAATGATCTCTAAATATATATAAATGCTTAATTTACAAATGAAGGTCTTTTGGCATCAATAATATTGTATGTACTGGGATAGAAATTTGGCTGCAGGAGCATGTTCAGAGGGGGATGATTACCCACTTACCCCCCTTCCTGACCAGGACATTTTTTGCGATACGGCGCTGTTACTTTCACTGACAATTGCGCGGTCTGCAATTTACGTCCTTTTTTTCCCCCCACAAATAGAGCTTTCTTTCGGTGGTATTTGATCACCTGTGCATTTATTTTTTGCACTATAAGCAAAAAAAAAAGACAATTTTGAGAAAAAAACAGTATTTTGGACTTTTTGCTATTAAACATGTCCAGTAAAAAAATCTAATTTCGTCAAATTTAGGCCAAAATGTATACTGCGACATGATTTTGCTAAAAAAATCCCAATACGTGTAAAGTTATTGGTTTACATGAAATTTATAGCGTTTACAAATGGCGGTATAGATAATTTAATCTTTAATTTTTTTTTCTTCAACTAGTAATGGCGGCGATCAGTGACTTTTAGCAGGACTGCTGCGGACATTCTGGCACTGGGGGGGGAAACTAACTTGGTGTCACTGACATCTCCAGTGACAGCAATACAATGATCAGCTCTAAAAAAAAGCAATGACACTGTACTAATGGCACTGGGCAGGAAGGGAGGGGCGATCAAAGGGTTAACTGTGTGCTGGGTGTGTTTTACTAGGGGGCGAGGGGTGTGTTCTTCACTGTAAGCACAATGATTGGAATGGCTGTGCACAGCACAGCCATCTTGAGCAGTGTGCTCAAGTTGACAGGGAGGAAGATTGTTTGTAAACAAAACAATCTTCCTCCCCGTTGTAGATGCTTGGTAATCACCAGGCGCCGGCAGGTAATTACCGGCCAGGACCCGGTGAATGGCGGTACGGATAAGGCGTGAGTGCGTGGCTCATGCACGCCCCCTACCCGGAAATGCACAATCACGTGTATATGTACGTGATTTTGTCCACAGGTGCCGCCCCTAGCAGTATATCTGCTATAGTGCGGTCCTTAAGTGGTGATAGCGATACTAAAGGTTCATTTTTTGGGGGGGTAAAATAACATGCCTATACTTACCTGCTGTGTGCGGTGGTTTTGCACAGAGCAGCCCGGATCCTCCTCTTCTTGGGTCCCCTGCAGGATATCCTGGTTCCTCCTTTCTGTCGGGTGCCCCCATAGCAAGCAGCTGGCTATGGGGGCACCTGCTGCTCCCTGTGTCCATTCACCAGCCCTCTCTCTCCTCTTTGGCTGACTGGCTGTGATTGACAGCAGCGGGCGTCATTGCTGTCTTAGCCAACGAGAAGGCAGAGACCCAAGACAGCCGAGGCTATCGTGCATATTGCTGGATTTTGATGAGACTCAGGTAAGTATTGAGGGGGCTGGGGGCACTGCTGCTTTTCACCTTTGCATAGAATACATCAAGGTACAAAACCTGGAGCCTTTACATCTACTTTAATGGCATATTTCTGAAATGGTCTGGAGATGTGAGTGTTGTGTCCTCCGTCCTGAGACCGGTCCTGTTTAATTTGTTCATAAATAATATAGAGGTTAGATCCCGGAAACTGTATCTGCCGTCATAACCTTTCATACTTACGCCGCGGCAAATAAGTTGGCAGCTTCAGGCACAGAGCAACCAGCTAAGTGACACCAACAATTTGCCCTCTTTGAAGCTCAGTAAGCTCAGACATGACTCCGTATTATTGGCAGCACACTCAGTGAATGACCAAAGTGAGGCTTCCCACCTGTTAGCTAGGTGTCTCATCACACAGTGGAAGCAAAGGAATGTTATATCACTTACTGTTTTCAACATGAAACGCGTTGACACTTGCACACCTGCAAATCATGTTGTTTCCACTTTTTCTCCAGCCCCTGTATATTGTTCTCTGTGTATAATATCTGATGTATATTATATGATGTATATAATGATCTTTATGTTATATATTATGTAAATCGATCGCTGTGTATTAAATGATGTATATTATGATCTCTATGAATATTATATGATGTATATAGTGATCTCTTGGTCTACCTATAATAGATGAGATATAATGATGTCTATGTATCACAGGTTGAATAGAATACTCTCTCTATATAGTACATGATGCCTATAATTATCTCTATTTATTATATGATTTGTATAACGATCTATATGAATATTATGGGATGCATAGAACGATCCCTAGGTATCGGTAGAGTTGCGGCAATCCGCGGACAGGCTCCCCCTCCTCCCCCCTCTGCACCGGATTGGTTCGCTCCTCCCTCCCCCAGTCTCCGCTCTCGGTGGAAGAGCCCACTGCGTGTCGGAGGGGGGGGCGGGCAGTGACAGACCGGAGCCGGGCGGAGATGAGGAGTCATGGCCTCCAATACCACCGACATCGTCCGCCAGGGATACGTGAGGATGAAGAGCCGGAAACTGGGGGTGAGGGGGGCACCGGGAGGGGACTGCACCCACGGAACGTCTCATCCCCCCACTACACCACTCATCCATCCCCCCCAAACTGAGCACCCCAACATCTCCCATCCCTCCATTACTGAGCACCCCCACTCCACTAAACCCCCCACTACTGAATCACCACCCTACTCCACCCATCCCCCCATTACAGAGCACCCCTACTCCACCCATCCCCCCATTACTGAGCACTCCCTCTCCACTAATACCCCCACTACTGAATCACCACCCCACTCCACCTATCCCCCCATTACTGATCACCTCCACTCCACCCATCCCCCCATTACTGAGCACCTCCACTCCACTAATCCCCCCATTACTGATCACCTCCACTCCACCCATCCCCCCATTACTGAGCACCTCCACTCCACCCATCCCTCCATTACTGAGCACCCCAACACCACTTATTCCCCCCGCCCTCCCTATTCTGAGCACCCCAACACCACCAATTCCCCCACTACTGAATCACCACCCCACTCCACCCATCCCCCCATTACTGAGCACCCCCAATCTACCCATCCCCCTTTACTGAGTACCCCTACTCCACCCATCCCCCCATTACTAAGCACCTCCACTCCACCCATCCCCCCATTACTGAGCACCCCCACTCTATCCATTCCACCCCTCCATTACTGAGCACTCCACCATTTCCCCTATACTGGGCACCCCTATTACACCCATCCCCCATTACTGAGCAGCCCTACTCCACCTCCACCCCCCCTTTACTGAGCGCCACCACTACACCCATTCTGCCCCCCCTCCCTAAATTGAGCACCCCCACGCCACCCATACCCCTCCTACTTTACTGAGCACACCCACAAAACCTAATCCCCCCATACTGAGCACCCATCTCCCATTACTGAATACCCCATTCCACCGATCCCCCCATTATTGAGCACCCTCACTTCACCTATTCCCCCCATACTGAGCACCCTCACTTAACCCAACAGCCCATTTTTGAGCAACCGTCCACTCCACCCTCTCATACTGAGTACCACTATTCCACCAATTTTCCCCACCCTATGCTGAGCACCCCACTCCACCCATCAACACATTACCCCTATACTAAGCGCCCTTACTTCACCCATTCCTCCCATTATTGAGCACCTCCACTTCATTCATTTCCCCCCCCCCATTATTGAGCACCTCCACTCCACCCTTCCCCCATTATTGAGCACCCCCATACCACCCATTCTCCCCCCATTTCTAAGCACCTTCACTCCACTTATCCCCACATACTGAGCAACACCACTCCACCCATCCCTCCATTACTGAGCACCTCCATTCCAGTCCCCCCCCATACTGAGCACCCCCACTCCAGCCATCCCCCCATTACTGAGCACCCCCACACCACCCATTCCCCCTGTACTAAGTCCCTCCACTCCTCCCATCCACCCATTGCTTAGGACTCCCCACTCTACCCATTCCCCCCTATACTGAGCACCCCCAATGCACCCATTCCCCCACTACTGAGCACCCCCTCTCCACTCATCCCCCTCATTACTGAGCATCCCCACTCCACCTATTTTCCCCCTATACTAAGCTCCCCTACTCCACCCATTTTTCCCATTACTGAGCACCCCCCAATCCACGCAATCTCCCCACTCTATACTGAGCACCCCATCTCCACCTTTCCCCATTATTGAACACCCAAATATCATTCATTACCCCCCTTCCCTAAACTGAGCACCCCCCACTCCACCCATCCCCCCATTATTGAGCATCCCCACTCCACCCATCCCCCATACTGAGCACTCCCATTCCACCCATACCCCAATTACTGAGCACCCCCAGTCTACTCCCCCCTATACTGAGCACCCCAACTCCACCCATCCCCCCACTACTGAGCACTTTAATCCACCCATCCAACCATTACTGAGCATCCTCAACTCTACCCATCACCCTATAGCTGAGCACCCCCCCACTCCACCCATTCTCCCCAATCACTATACTAAGCACCCCGACTCCACCCTTCCCCCCATTATTGAACTCCCCAACAATATTCATTTCGCCTCCCTCTCTAAACTGAGCACCCCCACTCCACCCATCCCCCCATTATTGAGCACCCATACTCCACCCATTCGCCCCCCCATATTGAGCACTCCCACTCCACTCATACACCGTTACTGAGTACCACCAATCTACCCCTCCTCTCTAAACTGAGCACCCCTACTCCAACCATCTCCCCATTACTGAGTACCCTCACTCCATTCATCTCCCCCCACCCATACTGAACACCACCACTCCACCCATTCCCCACATTACTAAGCACCCCCAGTTTATCCAGCCCCCTCAAACTGAGCACCCCCACTCCACTCATCCCTCAATTACTGAGCACCTTCACTCCATCCACCCCTCCCTATGCTGAGCACCTCCCACTCCACCAATCCCTCCATTACAGAGTACCCCCACTCCACCCATCCCCCCCCATACTTAGCACTCCCATTCCACGATACTCCCATTACTGAGAACCCCCAGTCTACCCACCCCCCTGTACTGAGCACCCCCACTCCACCCATCCCCCTATTACTGAGCACCTCCACTCCACTTATCCCCCCATACTGAACACCACCACTCCAGCCATTCTCCACATCACTGAGCAACCCCAATCTACCCAGCCCCTCCCCCCACATTGAGCACCCCCACTCCACCCATCCTTCCATTACTGTGCACTTCCACTCATCACCCCCCCCCCATACTGAGCACCCCCACTCCTTATACTAAGCACCCACACTCCACCCCACCTTTTCTTCTACTGAGCAATCCCATTCCACCCATACCCCCATTATGGAGCACCCCCACTCCAATTCCCCCCTTTATACTGAGCACTCCTACTGCACCCATCCTTCCCATTACTAAGCACCACTTCACCCATTCTCCCACCTCACTATACTGAGCTCTCCAATTCCACCCATCCCTCCATTATTGAGCACCCAAACACTACTCATTCCATCTTTTCCCTATACTGAGCACGCCCCATCCACCCCCCCACTCTACCCATCTTCCCATTACGGAGCACTCTTACTCTACCCCCCCCCCCCCATCCACCCATACTGAGCACCCCTACTCCACCCATCCCTTATTACAAATCACTTCCACTTCACCCATTCTTCCCCCTTCACCGAGCACCCCCACTCCACCCTTCCCTCCCAATACTGAGGACCCCACTCCACCCATCCCACCATTACTGAGCACCCCCATTCAACCCATTCCTCTCCTCCCTCTACTAAGCACCCCATTCCACCCATTCTCTCTTTCTATACTGAGCACTTCCACTCCACCCATCCCACCATTACTGAGCACCCCCACTCCACCATTTCCCCTCCCCTATACTAAGCACCCCACTCCATCCATCTCTACCATTACTGAGCACCCCCATTCAACCCATTCCCCTCCTCCCTGTACTGAGCACCCCATTCCACCCATTCTTTCTTCCTATACTCAACACTTCCTCTCCACCCATCCCACAATTACGGAGCACCCTCACTCCACTCATCCCCTCATTACCGAGCAACATCACTCCAACTCAATACTGAGCACCTCAAAACCACTCCTATGCCCTGTACTGTGTACTCTCAGCTCGCTGACCTTTACACCCACCCTCTTCCTAGGCTTTAGGTCTTCCAAATGCCCCCCATTCACCTCTGACCTTTCCTCTGCAGATATACCGCCGCTGTTGGTTGGTGTTAAGGAAATCTTCCAGTAAGGGGCCTTGGAGGTTGGAGAAGTATCCAGACGAGCGGTCGGTTGTCTTGCGTACATCACCGAAGGTGAGGAATGACATTATAGGGGCGCAGCCCTCAGAGGCCACTCTCAGCCTATCACATCTCTCTTTACATCTGATTGTACAACTCCACCTTATGGCCCTGGTACAGATGCTGTGATTACACCATAGCATACCAATACCCCCTCACTTGAAGATGGCGTATTGCTCAGAACACCACCCAATCAGTTTGGTTGGTCTTTTATGGTTTTCTGAGGCTGGATGGCCCTGGAGAGACACATAGCACCTGGGGACACCAGCTGGCAGGCTGTGACACATGAAGAAAGCAGAGCAGCATTGAGAAGTTGTGGGGGCACTCCAATGGTGTAGTTGGTGGTTCTAAATTGGGCTACAAGCTTTCCGTCTCCACTCTGTTCAAATGCTGCTCATCCATCCCAACAGGAGGCTTCACAAGGAGCTTCCATGGCCAGCCCAGCAGAGACCATGCTTACCTCTGGTCACAGGACACATTATACTCTTGTAGACACTTGTTACATATATACTCTCTCACATGACGCCCCCATGATCATGTCTCTCTCTCTGCAGGTGACGGAAATCAGTAATGTGAAGTGTATTATGCGGCTCCCAAAGGAGACTAAGAGGCAAGCAGTGGCCATTATATTCTGCGATGACTTAGCCCGAACCTTTACCTGCGACTCAGGTGAGCTGGAGATCCACTGGAGACACCCAACCACTGGTGTCAGTCAATGACGGTGTCACTGGGCTGCTGTAGTGTGGTAGGTAACTGAGGTGGCACAGTGTGTTATTGGGAAAAGTGGAGGGGGGGGGGGGGTGACAGTACAGTTTTCAAGGATGAAGGTGCTGTAGTTACATCAAGGATGACTGTGAAGTAGTGTTGTCAGAGCTGACAGTGTGCAAGAGTTATCAGGGGTGACAGTGCAGTAGAGTTATCTGGAGATGGTGGTGATGTGCAGTTATGAGGGGTAATGGTTGCTGGTAAAGATATTTACAGGGATGATAGTGGGGTAGTCAGGAGATGGTGCTGGTAGAGCTATGGTGGATACCAGTGTTATAGAACTATCATGGATGACAGTGTGGTAG
Source organism: Staurois parvus (assembly GCF_062004578.1). Taxonomy (NCBI): domain Eukaryota; kingdom Metazoa; phylum Chordata; class Amphibia; order Anura; family Ranidae; genus Staurois; species Staurois parvus. Next base: position 519,504 of record NW_028318007.1, on the reverse strand, counting down.
CATTATTGGGGAGACAGTGCAGTAGTTATGTTGGGGTAACAGTGCAGTAGTTATGTTGGGGATGACAGTGCAGCAGTTGTTTCGAAATGATGGTGCGGTAAAGCTATCTTAGGTGAGAAGTTAGGGTTAACAGTGAGGGATGATGGAGTGGTTGAAATATAAGGGATTACTGTGGGGTAATTATGGGGGGTTATGGTGCTGGAGACTTATTGGGGGTGACAAAGCAGTAGGGTTTTCAATGTTGCCCTGAAGTAGTACCATCTGTGATGATGCTGCAGTAGAGTTTTTGAGGATGATAATGTGGTAGAGCTATCTTGGGTGATAGTGCAGTAGAGCTGTCCAGGAGGATGGTGTGGTAGAGCTGTCATGGTGATGGTGCGGTATCATTTTTGGGGTGATGGTGGTGACAGTGTGGTAGTGCTATTTTAGGTGATGGGTTAGAGTTCATGGTAAGTTAGTGTTAATGGCAATGATGATGATGATGATGATGCAGTTGACCTTTTGGGGTTATTGGTACAGTTAACTTTTTGGGAATGTTAATTGGGGCGATGGTACGTTAGACCTGTTCAGGATGATGGTGCAGTAGTTATGTTGGGGAGGACCGTATCGGAGTCTATGCAGTGCATAATGTACTTTCCTTTTTTTCATTTGCTAGAACTGGAGGCAGAGGAGTGGTACAAGGTGCTGTCCACAGAATGTCTGGGTTCCAGAGTCAATGAGTATAACCTGGGAGAACCGGATCTCCTCACCCCGGGAGTGCAGAGTGAACAGACAGGTAGGGGACCACTATAAACCTAGCCATAGACCATATGATCCAACAATTGTATGGCTGATATGTTTGTCCTAAAACGATCTCAACCATCCAAAAAAACAGCAAATATTTCCTACTGGGGTATTGTGTTGATATTTTAGAATAACAGGCAGTGTAATCATTGTGGACATTCGTGTAAGATTTGCCCAGTCACTTCCACATTCAACCAACAATAAACGTTTTCTTTTAAAACATTCAGGTTGGGATCAGTTGTGATCTTGAGCCTTCTTACATTGTTTATAATTGTCCTGCATCTGATTTGTTTAATAGAATTTTGGTGAGACTGGAGTGATTTCTGGTCAACCTAGACATGTCAGTCTGTAATGGCGCTGATCTTACAGGATGTCATTGCTTCTTTATTGTACATCCCAGGGTACAAAGCATTTTCATATCCATTATGATCAGGTTAGGCTGCCACTTTCAAGTGAATAGACACTGGCAAAAAAAAAAAAATAGACAGGAATCCCCTCCCAGGCATAACCCCTTCCAGGCAAGACTTCATTTTTTGCTAGTGTCTTCTTTGATGTCCTTCTGAGCATGCTTTGGTCAGTGAGTCTTGCAGGCTGCTGTGGAAGCAGGGACGGACTGACCATTTGGAAACTTGGGAACTTGGGCACTGCCCGAGGGCCCGGGGTCAGTAGGGGGCCCCGTGAGATGCCCCTGGTACCTTTTTCATAGGTTTTTTTGAGTTTGGACAAGGACACAGGGGTCCCATGATCCCCTATTGCCCGGGGGCAATGAGTTGTCAGTCCGCCCCTGTGTGGGAGGTTCTTTTCTGTTCTGGCTTAGTTGCTTGGGGCCTGTTGACTTGTTCCTGTGTTGCCCTACCCTCATATTCAGTGCTTTGGAACATTCCTATCCTAATAGATATAAAGATACCATGTGACCTGGGATGTACTCCAAGAAAAGGACTTTACAGGTAAACCAAATTCCCATTATTCTTTCAGAGCGTTTCAGTGTCTTCCTTCTGCCTTCCTCTAATCTGGACATATACGGAGAATGCAAGCTGCAAATCACAGAAGAAAACCTCTACCTCTGGGACGCACACAACCCGCGTACTAAGCTGCTCTCATGGCCGCTCTGTGCCCTGCGACGATATGGCAACGACTCCACGCGCTTCACTTTTGAGGCAGAAAGGTAAGAAAGACATAATGGGGTTAAATATGTCCTCAGGAGCTCTCAGAGACCTGGCACTGGGGGATACAGAAGAGATAGTGTCATTTTATTGGTCATCACACCAGCAGAGGTCAGGAGGAAGTCACAATGTCCTCAGAGCAGCCAGGAATAGAATACGATTTTTGTACTTGCCCTAAAATCTTTGTATTGGAATTTCTGTGTCCCTCAATTGACTTCAAGAAGGTCGGGTTATATTGCTGCCTACAGGCAGTTGGGACACTGGAAACTGAATAAATCGTAAGCCAGCCCTCATATAACCTCTCCTCTGCCCAGAGGGCCTCCGTTTTTTGAGAAAGTAGCTAAACAGAGGGGTGGGACCTGTGCCCATTAAGGGACTTCAAGAAAAGATTTCACCAAAATCTAATTTTCTTTATCATTCATTAAGGGTTATCAGAATTCCCATAGTTGTTAAGTCCAAACGTAGTCCAGCTGAAGGGTGGGCAGCACCCACTAACAGGTCCCATTAGAAACTGGGGACCATCTGCATCTCCAAATCAAGGACAAATGGGAAGCCCAATGCAAGATGGAAGAACTGCTATGACCAGAGGGAGGACAGAGGATCAACCTGATGTTCCAGAGCAGGACAAGGAAAACCACCGCCAAGGGGCCCCTGCCAGTGAATCAACAATTCACCAAAAAAAGTGGAAAAAAAAACACACTACCAAAACAGGAATAAAATAGGCAATCAATAAGGTCAAAGGATGAAAAAAATTGCTGAGCCCAGACCCAGGAAAAAACAATTTCAAAAGAAAACACCAGCCGGTCAAATTGAGAGAAATGGCCAAGTATTGTACTTCAATCCATAGATGCAAGAAAAGAAGATCCATGATGATGAAGGGGCTGTTTGGACAGGAAACTAATTGTGCAGCAAGATAGCAACGATGGAAGAGCCCTCACAACATAGACCACTGCCCCCCCCCCCCCTTAAGACTGGAAAGAAGGGGAGGAGGCGCAAGCAACTGCAAACTTTATAAAAAAAAAAAAGACCAAGGGTACCTCACAACTCAAATGGTACACAAAAACACCATAAAAACCATACCTGAAGGATGAGCCAATCTTTCAACTCAACATCTAGAAGTGATAATACTGTATACCTGCCTGACTAGTTCCACAGCCATATTCTAGGAATCTTTTCCCTTGTTCTGCACCTATGTCACATTCTCTACCAAGGAGCAAGGGTCAGGAGTCTCAGATCCATTACTAAGAAGCATTTGTCTGTGTAGGAACAGGAACGAGGAAAGTGACAAAACAGCCACGGAGAAATAGGACCCAGTTTCCAGTGATCAGGTCCCAAAGAGGCCTCTAGGGATATTTGCAGCAGGATCCTAGCATGTTCCTGCTGAGAGTCCAGTGCAGTGATGGATGCGTAAGAAAAGAGAAAACACGGGTGCTGAAACCTCAGTTTGTAGGCCCCATGTAAGGAGATCCAGAAGGCAAAGCCTTGTCACCAGCAGACACAGCGTTGTCAATAGGGACACACTTAGTGCCTTCAGGCATATTAACCAGGCCAGTTAGTTAATCGCAGGGAGGGTTCTAGACCTACCCATAGGGGGAGGTCCTGCAGCACTCATGAGATGTCCAGCAGAGATCCAGTGGGCATATCCATTCTTCTCCCTGATGAAGCAGGAAATATCTCTTCTGGTGAGTCAGACGGAAAACCCAGGTGTGGAGACACACCAGACAAAGAAGTCCCCCCCACCCACCCAGGAAAAAAGAGAAGTTATCTCCCCATCCCCAGCCAGATAATAAAAAGTAGCACCAGGGAATTCTTGGTCATAAAAGGGATCCTTTGGATGTCTCTATCTGGACCCATACACCTAAGCAATGGAGGGGAGGTTAAAGGTAATTGGGAGCCCACACAAGAAGGGAAGACCATGATCAGAGGACAATCCCTAGATATCCTAAAATGGGTACCACTTCTGAAGGTAAGTTCTTGCCAAGGTAGGAATCAGAGATGCCATGGTGTGGAGAGTTCAGATCAAATCTGGTCAGTCACATCATTGGGAGCAGCCATATCAGAGTACTGATGAGGGACAGCTGAACAAGATGCTAGATTAAGAGGTTTAGCCTGATGGTTACAGGTGGTGACCGAAAAACTAGGAAGATATATTGCCCAGGGATCCAGCTGGAAAAACAGTCGGCCCCAACTTTAGGAAGTCGGGGTGCACCTTCATGCAGAAAAGTTACCAGAGTTATCCATGTAAAACTTCAGTAGTTGGGTTACAGTTTGAGGGTGGGTGGGGGGTAGGCAGGCACATATGCAGTAATTTACTTGATGTCACCAAATTGTCAGATAAATTAAAAAAAAAGTGGGTGAGCCTTCATGTGCATACTGCGCAAGGTGGCAGACATGTTGGTGCAGCATTATGTCTGTACAATGGCGACCTTTGTGTTTCAGGGTGTGCGGGATCAGCGAGGGGCTGTACACCTTCCAGACAACAGAGGGGCAGCAGATCTACGAGCGGGTTCACAGCGCTGTGCTGGCATTGGCCGAGCAACATAAGAGCCTCCTCTTAGAGATGGAGAAGAACTCCCGGGTGAGTCCCACCAACTCATACATATAGATTATATGGCAGTATCACCCCCATTATCCTGACTCATTCCTTCTCTACACTGTCATAGGTTTAAGTGTCGCCTTCTAGTGAACAGTGTGGAGAAAAGAGCGTCATATTGCCCATCACCCACACATATATCTTCACTGTAACAAGCTTCATGCCTCATCGTCCCACTTTACAAATCTCCTCCTAGAAAATATCTGTCCTGCCTCTCCCCCAGTTATGTATCTTCTAGAAGATGACAGTCAAATCTCTCCACTGATTCTCAATTCTATATCTCCTCCTAGAAGATAATGGTCCTATCCCTCCCCTGATTACATATCTGGTCCTCAAAAGTGAAGGTCCTGCCACACCACCAATACCTGATTACATATCTCCTCCTAGAAGATGATGGTTCTACCCCTCCACCAATACCCAATTATATATCTCCTCCTAGAGGGTGATGGTCCTACCCCTCCCCCAAGTATATATCTCCTAGAAAGTGACGATCCTACCTCTACCCCGAGTATATATCTCCTCCTTGAAAGTGACGATCCTACCCCTCCACCAAGTATATATCTCCTCCTTGAAAGTGATGATCCTACCCCTCCACCAAGTATACAGTCAGGTCCATAAATATTGGGACATGGACACAATTCTAACATTTTTGGCTCTATACACCACCACAATGGATTTGAAATGAAACGAACAAGATGTGCTTTAACTGCAGACTGTCAGCTTTAATTTGAGGGTATTTACATCCAAATCAGGTGAATGGTGTAGGAATTACAACAGTTTGCATATGTGCCTCCCACTTGTTAAGGGACCAAAAGTAATGGGACAGAATAATGATACTAAATCAAGCTTTCACTTTTTAATACTTGGTTGCAAATCCTTTGCAGTCAATTACAGCCTGAAGTCTGGAACGCATAGACATCACCAGACGCTGGGTTTCATCCCTGGTGATGCTCTGCCAGGCCTCTACTGCAACTGTCTGCAGTTCCTGCTTGTTCTTGGGGCATTTTCCCTTCAGTTTTCTCTTCAGCAAGTGAAATGCATGCTCAATCGGATTCAGGTCAGGTGATTGACTTGGCCATTGCATAACATTCCACTTCTTTCCCTTAAAAAACTCTTTGGTTGCTTTTGCAGTATGCTTTGGGTCATTGTCCATCTGCACTGTGAAGCGGCGTCCAATGAGTTCTGAAGCATTTGGCTGAATATGAGCAGATAATATTGCCCGAAACACTTCAGAATTCATCCTGCTGCTTTTGTCAGCAGTCACATCATCAATAAATACAAGAGAACCAGTTCCATTGGCAGCCATACATGCCCACGCCATGACACTACCACCACCATGCTTCACTGATGAGGTGGTATGCTTAGGATCATGAGCAGTTCCTTTCCTTCTCCATACTCTTCTCTTCCCATCACTCTGGTACAAGTTGATCTCGGTCTCATCTGTCCATAGGATGTTGTTCCAGAACTGTGAAGGCTTTTTTAGATGTCGTTTGGCAAACTCTAATCTGGCCTTCCTGTTTTTGAGGCTCACCAATGGTTTCCATCTTGTGGTGAACCCTGTGTATTCACTCTGGTGAAGTCTTCTCTTGATTGTTGACTTTGACACACATACACCTACCTCCTGGAGAATGTTCTTGATCTGGCCAACTGTTGTGAAGGGTGTTTTCTTCACCAGGGAAAGAATTCTTCTGTCATCCACCACAATTGTTTTTCATGGTCTTCCGGGTCTTTTGGTGTTGCTGAGCTCACTGGTGCATTCTTTCTTTTTAAGAATGTTCCAAACAGTTGTTTTGACCACGCCTAATGTTTTTGCTATCTCTCTGATAGGTTTGTTTTGTTTTTTTCAGCCTAATGATGGCTTGCTTCACTGATAGTGACAGCTCTTTGGATCTCATCTTGAGAGTTGACAGCAACAGATTCCAAATGCAAATAGCACACTTGAAATGAACTCTGGACCTTTTATCTGCTCATTGTAATTGGGATAATGAGGGAATAACACACACCTGGCCATGGAACAGCTGAGAAGCCAATTGTCCCATTACTTTTGGTCCCTTAACAAGTGGGGGGCACATATGCAAACTGTTGTAATTCCTACACCGTTCACCTGATTTGGATGTAAATACCCTCAAATTAAAGCTGACAGTCTGCAGTTAAAGCACATCTTGTTCGTTTCATTTCAAATCCATTGTGGTGGTGTATAGAGCCAAAAATGTTAGAATTGTGTCCATGTCCCAATATTTATGGACCTGACTGTATATCTCCTCCTTGAAAGTGATGATCCTAACCCTCCACTAAGTATATATGTCCTCCTAGAAAATAATGATCCTCCCCGGATTACATACCTCCTTCTAAAAAACGAAGGTCCTGCCCCTCCACCAATCACTGATTACATACTGTATCTCCTCCTGGAATATGACAGTCCAACCCTTCTACCAATAACATTTCTCCTCCCAGAAGGTGATGTCCCTATCCCTCCCCTGATTACATCCCCCCCCCCCCCCCCCCCAGAAGATGAAGGTCTTACCTCTCCACTGATCCCTGATTACATATCTCTCCCTAGAAGATGACAGTCTTACTCCTCCCCCAGTTATATTTCTCTTTCGTTTATTGAAGGACACAGCCATACTTTATGATAAATGGTTTGATGTCACCACCTACTGGTGCAGGATGTCCCCCTATTATTTATCTCCTCTTAGAAGATGATGGTATTACCCCTACCTCTTCCCCCGATTACATAAAGGTCCTACTCCTCTGCCAATCTCCAATGATAAATCTCCTCCTAGAAGATAACAGTCTTACCCCTCCACTGATCCCATATTATATATCTCCTCTTAGAAGATAACAATCCTACCCCTCCACTGATCCCAAATTATAAATCTCCTCCTAGGAGAGAACAGTCTTACCACTCCACTGATCCCATATTATACAGTTGTGTTCAAAATAATAGCAGTGTGTTGAAAAAAGTGAATAAAGCTCAAAATCCTTCTAACAGCTTTTATTTCCATCCACACAAATGCATTGGGAACACTACACATTCTATTCCAAATCAAAACATGAAGAAAAATATATCAAATTTGTGTTGTTCCTCTAAAAAAAATTGAAGAAAAGTGAATATTAGACGGTTCAAAAAAATAGCAGTGTTTGTATTCTTCTTTACAAACTCAAACATTCACTATATAAACTGAAAAATGTTTGAAGATTTTGCTTTCCTTTGAATCACTTAATGAATATTTGGTTGTAGTCGCACTGTTTCTGAGAACTGCTGTACATCTGTGTTGCATGGAGTCACCCAATTTCTGGCCCCTGTGATCAGGTATTCCAGCCCAGGATGATTGGACGACATTCCACAGTTCTTCTCTATTTCTTGGTTTTGCCTCAGAAACTGCATTTTTGATGTCACCCCACAAGTTTTCTATTGGATTAAGATCCGGAGATTGGGCTGGCCACTCCATAACGTCAATCTTGTTGGTCTGGAACCAAGATGTTGCACGTTTACTGGTGTGTTTGGGGTCGTTGTCTTGTTGGAACACCCATTTCAAGGGCATTTCCTTTTCAGCATAAGGCAGCATGACCTCTTCAAGTATTCTGATGTATTCAAACTGATCCATGATCCCTGGTATGCGATAAATAGGCCCAACACCGTAGTATGAGAAACATCCCCATATCATGATGCTTGCACCACCATGCTTCACTGTCTTCACAGTGTACTGTGGCTTGAATTCAGTGTTTGGGGGTCGTCTGACAAACTGTCTCTGGCCACTAGACCCAAAAAGAACAATCTTACTTTCATCAGTCCACAAAATGTTGCGCCATTTCTCTTTAGGCCAGTCAATGTGCTCTTTGGCAAATTGTAACCTCTTCAGCACGTCTTTTTTCCAACAGTGGGACTTTGCGGGGGCTTCTTGCAGATAGCTTGGCTTCACATAGGCGTCTAGTAAATTGTAACAGTCCTCACAGGGAACTTTACACCTTCTTTCGTCTTCCTGGAGCTGATTGTTGGCTGAGTCCTTGCCATTTTGGCTATTCTATCCATTCGAATGGTAGTTTTTCGCTTTCTTCCACATCTTTCAGGTTTTGGTTGCCATTTTAAAGCATTTTCGATCATTTTAGCTGAGCAGCCTATCATTTTCTGCACTTCTTTATATGTTTTCCCCTCTCCAATCAACTTTTTAATCAAGGTACGCTGTTCTTCTGAACAATGTCTGGAACGACCCATTTTCCTCAGAATTTCAGAGAGAAATGCACTGTAACCAGTATGTACAACATTTGCTGCCTTCCTTCCTTAAATAAGGGCAATAATTGCCACCTGTTTTTCAAAGAATGAATGACCTCACTAATAGAACTCCACACTGCTATTATTTTGAACATGCCCCTTTCAATTAGTGATTCAATTCCACAGAATCAGCATCATGTATGTCATGACTGTTGGGTCTGTTGGATTTCTATTACTCTACTACATCTGCTAGTAAATTATTTGCCATGTAGAAATATCATTTCTACCAAAAACAGTGATTGATCAGGTTAGTGATGTCTGACTGCTATTATTTTGAACACAACTGTATATCCTCCTAGAAGATGACAATCCTACCCCTCCACTGATCCCAAATTATATATCTCTTCCTAGAAAATGACAATCCTACCCCTCCGTTGATCCCTGATTATATATCTCCCCCTAGAAGATGACGATCCTACCCCTCCACTGATCTTTGACTACATATCTCCTTCCAGAAGATGACGACCCTACCCTTTCACCAATCCTTTCTCTTACCTGATTATATATCTCCTTCTAGCGACTCAACAAGGAGAACGAGAACGTATCACAGCCTTGCACCAGCACCTCCATGCTGCCTCGCAGTGCGTACTGGCATCACATTACTAGTGGCCAAAACAGTGGCGAGTCTTCCTGCAGTAACAGTAAGTTCTGGAATCTGTGCTGGACATATCTGTAGGAAGGAAAATGGTGGAAAGACCCAAATAATGTCACATATTAGAATTTTTGGTTTACCTGTAAAATCCTTTCCTAGGAGTACATCACAGAACAAAGACTGTCTTAATATTCAGGGCTACATGGGTTATGCTGCAATCTTCAGGTGTTGGACATTGGCCAAAATGGCAGGAATCCCCTCCCAGGCATAACCTCACCCAACTCAGCTAAGCCTCAGTTTTGTAACAAGCAGCGAAAAACACAAAGAAGGGTGAGATGTCTGTGTTCTGGGATAAACTCTAAAAAAAATGTTTTCATAGGTAAATCAAAAATTATCATTTCTAAATCATACATCACAGGGCACAGAAGACTTCATATTCATAACTACTTGGGATATTCCAAACACTAAATTATGAGGGTTGGGAAACACAGCAACAAAGCCAACACACCTAAAACCAGAAAATAAAATTATGGATAACACCACTACAAAGCCTCCTGCAAATCCTTCCACCTAAAACTGTCATCCGCAGAGGTAAAACCTAGTAAACGTTGAAGAGAAGACCAGGTATCAGCTTTACAGTTACACAACAGAAGCTTGATTTGAGAATATACCAGGAGGCACTGACACTGATGGTGAAATGGGCCTTGACTGGGAAACCTTGCCCTTGATATCATAGTCCTGAGAAATAGACTGAAGAATCCACCTAGGAATAGTGGATTGAGAGGTCGTCCTTAGGAGGACCCTCAGGTAGAACAAATAGGGACTCAGACTGATGAAACAAAACTGTAGACTTTGAATAAACTCAGACAGTTCAAACAACATCCAAATACAACCAAACAACGTTAAAGAACAACTCCTTAGAGTGCTTAGGATTAGGACAAAGAAAGGGCAAAACAATGCAAAGAAGAAACAGCCTTAGCAATAAAGAGGACAGGGACCTCAACAACACCTTATTCTGGTGAGGGACAAGAAGGGTTCCTTGCAGGAACGTGCGGCCAGCTCAGAGATAAGGGAAAACTGATCCCAAGGAATCACCAGTGCATCTACCACAAACACCTGAGGATCCCTGGTTCAAGACACAAACCTGGCCAGTTTGTTGTGGAATCTGGACACAATAGAACCACATCTGATGTCCACCACCACAGACAAATCTTTGCGAACACCTTCGGATAAAGGGCCCATTCTCCCAGATTCAGCTGTAGATGAAATTCTGCCTGCCTATTTTCCATGCTGACAATGTGCACAGCAGAGAGAATCACTTGTCTGCCCAAGATTGCAGGTCTGCGTTTTACTGAGCAGTGTGCACAACATCTGCCAGGAAATCCTCCATGGTCCTCTATATCTGAGACAGCTTTGGACACTGGGAGGACTGATCTACAGAGGATTCCTAAACCTAAACTGCATCTACCTCTTCCTTGTGCCGAGGAAGTTCCTCTGACACCTCATCCTCCTGCAAAATGGGGGGAGGAGAAGGAGAGTACCCATAAGCGCAGTTCAGAAATTTCTTCTCGACACAAAGAAAGTGGAATATTGTGACCTAATTCCCAGATAAGGACTGTGACTCCAAACTACTCTGACCCTTTGGGGAGCCATTGCAGGGCAAACTATGTAGGGGGTTCTCCCTGCCCAATCTTGAACCATCGTGGTGGATGTGCCCTGCAAGATTTTAAGGGACTCGACTCACCTGCCATCACTGGATCACTGCCCAGGACATGTATAGCACAGTGAGGCCACCAGATACTCTGTACCCCAGAGATCGCTGCTCGCAGGGTCCAGCACATACTGGCTGAAATTAAAGGATGCCTCTGCTCCTGCATGTTGGGGCTGAGTAAGTCCCCCTAGACTAACAGGCTGTAGCGACCGATCTGCATGAAGTCCATCTCTACCCCATTAGTGGTGTTAGGAACAGGTCAGGAATTAGGGGAAGTAAAGCCCACTACAGGAAGTCTTCAAAAATATAGACAGGCACCCATGGCCTAAGGACAATAGCCAAAAACCGAGGCGTAGCTAAACTGGGAGGGGTTATGCCTGGGCAGGGATTCCTGACTTTTTTTGGCCAGTGTCCAATCACCTGAAGTCGGTAGGTAGTCATGAACATGTTCCACCCCCTTTTTAAATTGGAACATGTAACATGTTCCAGCATTTGCAGCCTCTACCCCCAATCCCCCCCTCCCTGTGAGAGCAAGAAGGGGATCTTCTCTCTGCACCCGTTCTTACAATGTGAAAATAACGGGAGGTGTGGGTCTCCGCCCATACAGCCACGTCATTCATTCAGTTTCCTTTGAATGAGTGGCTACAAGTACTGTCAGCCATTGTGACTGACGGCTTGTACTTCTCGATGAACTGTGGGGGCGCTGGTGAGCGTTCTCATGGTCCATTGACCTTGCTCTCACGAGGTACAGGCAGACAGGTATCCTGAGGGTCTTCAGAAGCCTGAGATTGGACCCCCGCTCTGATGGGTCCTTATAAATGCACATTTTTTTTACCTGCAAAAAATGTGCATTTATTATTTTTTTTATATTTTTTTCTGAAAAGGTGAACTTATCCTTTAAGAAATAGTTTTATATTTATAGAGATGTATTTAAAGTAGAACACCAAACAGTCGCAAACATTTCTGAAATACAACTGACCTGTCTAATGATTTAATAACTCTGTTCAGCCACTGTGGTGATCCATACACTCTGCTAACACTGCAAAACCAGAAAGTTCACTCTAAAACTGTTTTACAGCTGCCCTCCTCTCCACCCCAAGCCACATCAGAGGGGCACCTGTCAGTACTATTCCTCCCAAGCAAGATCAGAGGGGCACATGTCAGCACTACACCCGCCCTCATCTCCACCCAAACCAGATCAGACGGGCACCTGTCTGTCCTACACCTGCCCTCCTCTACACCCAAACTAGATTAGAGGGGCACATGTCAGCACTACACTTGCCCTTATCTCCACTCAAACCAATTCAGAGGGGCATGTCAGCACTACTCCACCCAAACCAGATCAGAAGGGCACCTCTGAGTACTACTCCACCCAAACTAGATCAGAGGGGCACCTGTCAGTACTTAACCTTCCCTCCTCTCCACAACAAACCAGATCAGAAGGGCACTTGTCTGTCCTACACACACCCTTATCTCCACCCAAACCAGATCAGAGGGGCACCTGTCAGTACCATTCCTCCAAAACCAGATCAGATGGGAACCTGTCAGTACCATTCCTCCAAAACCAGATCAGATGGGAACCTGTCAGTATTACTTATTCAGAACCAAACTGGAGGGGCACTTGTCTGTCCTATTGCCCCAGAACCTGAGCAGAGGGTCTTCTGATTGCTGAGCTCTGGGGGGTATTTTTCTGCTGCAATGATCAAATTATGTACACTGGAATATTTTCCTCAATTAGATGAAATGATTCCATGTTCTATCTTGTCTTCCAGGATCATACAGCGGCCGAGACTCGGACCCTATAACTAGGCGGATGATTGAGAGGAAACTGCCCACATCGGCCTCTCAGTGACCAAGTCCTTATGATTCCGGGATGATGGACACCACAGTCTGTGACTAGATTTGGCTCGTCTGGATTCTGGAAACATTTGAAGAACTCCGTCATTAAGGCACCACCCTCTCTGCACTGAGGGGATCTTTTTGGACGAGCAGCTTGTGGAGGGACAACCCTGTATAAAGCCAATTTTGCACTATAAAGAAAGAACCAAGTTCTGACCTATCACGTCTCTTCATTTATATTGCTTATGTGTCATAACCAAACTCAGGCACAGGGGCCCCAAGTATAGAAGGGCCCTGTTATACTTGCTAATTGTAAAGCTGCTACAGGCAGTATGTCCTTAATTATCCATATAGACTCACGGAGGGTTCCATTGGAATCTCTTTCACCTGATACATTACTCCACTATAAATAAAGCCAATAATCATTTGTGATGGAGAAGGAACTTTACTCAAAACATTCTCTTTTCTCATTCTTGTCCATTGAGGGACATGGGAATTCAGATACTGTTGGGTTATACTGCTGCGAAACAGGCAAACAAGTCCAGTATAACTCTTCCTCTACCCAGCATGCCTGTGGAGGATGGCATTTTTCAACCTTTTTTTGTCACAACACCCTTTAAAAGTTTGCAAAATCCCTTGTATACTCACCAAAAAAAAGCCGAAATAAATAAAATACAAATTAAACATACACACCCATGCTGTGATAAAATCCTTTAAAAAAAAGTATAACAGTGTAAATCGAACATCACATCATCCATCAATATAGATCAAACATGAATGATGCCCAGCCAAAACAAAAACAGATTGACCTGCTGAGATCCATTCCCAATGGAAACTTGCCACGACGGACATTTCCCCACCATCAGCTCAATGTAAGCAAAGAGGCCAAGGATTGCCATGATTATGTTTGGTCAATGACATCACCATGGCTTCCTGCCCATCAGCTTGTTTACAATATGAAGCCACCTGCGTCCTAGAAGCCAGTGATGTTGTGGATGCCAGATTGTTGACATTTCTTTGAATTTTGATGGAACCCTGGTTGAGATAGGCTATCCTAAAAGGATGAACATCTTTTCTCCATCTCTGTGGAGGAAAGTCTACCTCTTGCTAGCTTTCTTTCTTTGATTTAAATTTTGTAGTCTTCTGATTTCAGTCCAGATTACTCAACATGTCGCTGTTGAGCTGGTCTCTGGATCAGTCTTTCCTAAGTCAGACATTGGAGTGGCAGACCTTGACCCCACTGGACTGGCAGTGTTAACCTGGAATGTGACCTTCGGGTACTGGGTTCCACTTATGCTCCTTTTCAAACTTCAAGTACTGGTAAATGTTAGCCGTAGAGCATTTTCCAGATCCAGAGTTGTGCCATTTCCTCAGCACTTGTCCTTGCTCTGAAGACTTACTATGGCAGTCTGTTCAGGCCAAGCACGGAGAGTTACAGTACCTAATTTGCACTGCTGGGTGCCTTTCAAATGTTACTGGTGGTTTTACCAGAAAAAGGTTAATGCTGAGGGACTGAGCATGGTTATTATCCGCTGGGTGGAGTGTCACATGCACTGTTTCCTGCTGTTCATTGTAGAGGAAGCATCATCCAGAGCACCACATGGTATTCTGACCTGTTCTTTTTACCCGCTTACAGTGACCCTGTCTACCTCCAGCTGTCTGGGTTTGAAAAAACCGAGACCTTGCCTCAAACTTTGGGTCTCTTTTAATCACTGCCACAAGGTTGCACCGTGTATCCAGACACAGGAGAGACAGTCCATGGCTCACACTCTTCTAACATTTCTTGGGGACATTTACCCTGTACCCTCTGATGGCACGGACATCTGTAATCTGGAAACCAGTGACCTTACAGTTATGGGCTGCACCTCACTGGAGTCTCCTGTATCTCCACTAAGTGAGGTTGAGTCCTCTACCTTGCCGTTGGGGGCCTCTACTGCAGTCACACAACACTTTGTGGCCCTGCAGTGTCGATCCCACTGTTCTCAGATTTAGAAATAACTTCACCGCAATCCAACTCTGAAGAGACTGTTTTTGAGGCACTTAAGTTTCCTGCCTTCAACTCCGTAATGCAAGAGATTATTTTGGCCCTTATTTATGCAATACACAATATCATGCTATTTACAGCCTTTGGTCTTTAAGGGCTTCTACAGCTGCAAAGATCTTTCTACTACACCTGCTATTTGAGATTTTAACCTATGCATACTGGAAGCAGCCTGAAAGGTCCTGGGCCACACCTGCGTGTGTACTGGAATTGTGCCCCTTTGAGAAGGACTTCATTAAATGTTGACTCCTGGGTTGTGTCCTGTATGGGTCTAATGCCTTTTCCTGGCATCCCTATTGTGAGCTACTTCGACAAACTCCTGTGAGGAGAGCAGGCATAATGGACCCTAAAGAACAATGTCTTTCCAAAGGGCTAACACTTGCAAGATATGATCAGATCTGACTTTATCACGTTTCAGCATCGGAAATGGTCACCTGTAGGCAAGGGTATCCAACACATTTCCTCATTGCAAAGGGCCACGGCATGTTTGCATTCAGGCCTCTTGTTATCAGACAGGACGTTTAGTTACCCCTCTCTCCGCCCTCGAAGCAGCATCAGGCGGAGGACTTTCCTCTCATAGACATCTCCCTCTGTCGCCTCAATCTACTTCAGCCCCTTTCTCCATTATTCTCTAATATTTTATCAGTCCAACATGTCTGCCTCTATGGACCAGGTAGTCCCTGGTGTGATTACGCAGTCTTTCCTTCAGGGGACTGGTAGAGATTCTTCTCCTCCCATCCAGAGGGCTTCTCTCTTTAGAGAATCATCTCAGATGCTGCTGTCTGGTCTAGAACAAGGGGTTCATTCAACACCACTGGATCCCACTATGGGTAGTTCTCCTAATTCAAAGTCTACTGGACATCATTCACATATTGCTGTGCCTTCATCACTGAAAAGTAATGGGAACTTTTTCTGCAACCAGGAGAGCCTGGCACAGAGACTGGACAATACCGTGAGTCTAAGTCTAACCTGCACTGCTCTACCCAATGTAAATTCCCTAGCATCTAGTTCCTCTCTACTAGTAACCTCTGATTGTGCAGGAGAGGCTCACACGTTTTGGTACGTCTTATCCTGCGAAACTGGGGGTCGCTGGAGAAGGATCCTGTGTCTCACTGGACTGTCAGCAGGCCAAACACTCCAGTCTTCTGTTGCTGGTATCCTTCAACAGGAATGAACCGACAACATTGTGGGCTCTGTCCATCTGGAGTTAGGTGTCCTTTTGTTGGCTGATTTTAAGCCTCTTAAAGAAGGTCCTTCTGGCGCTTTCCTTGTGCCCTCAATCAGGCAGATGCTTTTCGCTGTGCTGTCAAGATTTCTGTTCTTTGCTCCATGCATGTTGATGCTTCCCTGGATTTGGGAGATCAGGAGCATTCCTAGACTTATTGCTCAAGGAATAGGCAGATATATTCAACTGGATCTCTTAGGATTTACCCTAGAGGAACATCTTACGTTTCAGTGAGGCATCGGGTTCATCCTCAGTTCTATCTGGCTGTTCTCATCTCTCCAGTATGGGGCTAACATCTTGCTTCCATCTTCTGTCTATCCTTGTCGGCATACTTTCCATGCCACCCTACTCTTGCAGGCATGCGGACTTCATCAGATTGAAATTTCAAAAATATGAAAGTTCTCAGGAGTCACTTCCCATTCCTTGTAAGCAGTTGTTTTCTGATTCAGGGTTTTCCTTGAAAAGTGCTGCTTAGCAGGGTAAGTTGACTGTCCAGACAAGCACAATAGACATGGAGCTGTCATCCCTTTATTCTATGGAGGGGGGGGGGGGGGTGTAAAGGCTTAAGGTCTTCCTGCTTAGACTAACTGGTCCTCTCACCAACACCTGTTTGGTCTTGGGTTCCATCTAGGGGATCCCCCCCCCAAATCAAGTTGTGGGTTTTTTTTTTCTTCTCTACATGGGAATTTGGAGTAGTTCCATCTGTGTTGGTGGATAGTGGTTGATTAGCCTTTTACTTGCTGCAAGTTTCAGTGTTTCCTCATATTTGGAGTACCTTCCCTCTGGTGGGGACATTTCTATCTGAGTCTTGAACATCAGGATGATTTACAGTGTTCTCCCTCTGGTCATGTAGGCAGTTCACCTATCAGGAAGGAAACTCTACCTCATCAGGTGACAGAGTCAGGCATTGGTCCTTTGGGTGTTATCTGGGCTAGTTAGGGTTGATCAACCCTCAGTCAAACTGCTTTTAGATGTCCATACAGTATCTGAACTCCTGCATCCCTCAATGGATGAAAGGAAAGGGATAAAAAGTGAAAGTAGGATTTTAGCAGTTCTTGTAAAAATCCTTTTCTTGGAGGCCAGAGGGATGCCTCCCCCCATGTTTTTCATCATGTGCTTTTTGAACTCCTTGCTACAAAACTGAGGCATGAGGAGGGGGAAGTGTACTGGGGGCTGGCCTACATTACTTTTGTTTGCCAACTTCCAGTCCTGAAGGCAGAAGTATAACTAGCCTGTATCTCCTGTGTCCCTCAATGGACTTGAAGAACAGGATTTTATGGCAAGTACAATCCTTGCTTCTCTTTCTTTTGTTCATTGAAAGACACAGCCATACTTCAGTACAAATGGGTTTGAGGTCACCACCTACAGGAGCAGGGCAGTAGGAAGCCCTATAATTTCCCCTGCTTTGCTCTCTCTCCCACGCACCTGGCTTCTTCCCACCAATTAATCTCTCTCCTCACACTACACAAAAGCACCACCCAATATAGAGAACACTTTATTACAAAACAGGCATTGGAGTAGGGAGGGGGGGGGGGGGCAATGTTAATTTATTCAGTTTATAGTGAGGACATCACTTTGAATTTCATGACTCAGCTGTGTCTGCAGGTCACTCAGCTTCCTCTTCAGACCAGACAGTGCAGACAGGACAATATTCTCTGGCCGAAGAGAGCCACAGGACTCCACATTATAGTAGAATCTGCAGGACACAAGCATTTTGTTAATACAACTGATAAGAGAACAGCAATACAGCTTTACAGAACACACAGAAAACCAATATGAAGAGATATCCAAGAACACATTTCTGTAGATGAGGTCAGCTGAGAACACATTCACTAGATTGGCAGTCACTCACCTCTCTGGCTTCCCATTGGGATCATATGGGGCTTGCACTTCCTCCTCATCAATTTCAGAATATTCACTCTTGGGCCTGGGCAGAGACACAGATATCACATGAAGAAACCAATCTCATATAAGTATGAGAGCTCTAGGGGGAACTCAGGCACTTAATAGGCCCAACTGGTCCATCAGCCATTTCATTGTCTTAAAGTGCAATTAACATGAGAGTAATGCAGGAATCCCATTGCCAACTCCTGAAAATGCCAGTTGACTTGCTTCCCTACTCCTGCAATTGTGACACAGAACTCACCTCTGTAAGTGTTCCTTGTCTGGGCCCCCAAAGAAACAAAAATGGCATTATGACCAGGAAACTGGCACTTTCAGGAGGAGCCAATAACGGGAACTCTCTTACTGCTTTTGAGAATCATCTCTCCAATCCGATGGATGAATCTAGTTGGCTGCTGAAAGACAACTCAAGACAATGAAGATCCTCTGGCTATGTAGCAGTACAATATTGGACCATTTCCCCAGAGAGCTCTCCACCATTTGCAGATATTCAGACCTACCCACAGCAGGGAGGAGTGTTGGGGGGACGAACGAACATATATACATACATCAACAGCTTATTGAGCTACTCGTCTCATAGCCCAGCACTCCTCGACTCCGTTGGCTCCAGAATAAAGGGGGACCTCACTGGAATTCAGGCAGGATTAGACACTTCTGACAAAAGCCCAGGGAGGTCCCCCTTTATTCTGGAACCTAACGAGTCAAGGACTACTAGGCTATGAAACGAGTAGCTCGATAAGCTGTTAATGTGTATACTTACAAATGTGCATTTCGTTTTATAAATAAATGCTGTGTGATATTGCCCTAGGCTGGTGCACCCTCTCTTTTGTTTTTGTTTTTTTTTTTGTAGTGGCTTCAGGACACCCCCAGTCTTAGAGGTCAGCAAGGCCAGAAGCACTTTCCTTGTGACGTGGAACTTTCATCTCTACCTGTACCAGGCACAGGAGCTTTTTTGTCTACTATCCACACCCACACATGACCCGGGCACAGACATGGACTGAACATGGAACATACCATTCTTCCGGTTTGGGGTAGACTGTGTGCCGCAGTGCATTGTCTGGGTCATATTCAAAAGCTACCCCCGCTGTTGGGTTCCACTTAGCGTGTTCCTTTCCAAACCCTTTCTTCGCATAAGCTCGGAGACGCAATTCCTGCCCCTTCCGCAGCTTCACTAGGAGAATATCTACAGAAAGAGGATAGACAAGAATCACAGCACAGCTCCAGACTGTCCACAACCTTCTTATAGTCTTCTGTACACTGATCTGAGCCTAGGGTCCACCCAATCCATCATCTTTCATCCACCCCAAGCCTAGGGCCTACCCAATCCATCTTGATGTGTCCACACCACACTTCATTGTCCACACCACACTTCATTGTCCACCCTGTTCTCTAAGCCTAGGGGCTACAAATCCATCACCCTGTGTAGATGCCACACTTCCATGTCCACCCTGACCTATAGGCTCACCCAATACCTCTGTGTGGCCACACCACACTCCACTGTCCACCCTGATCTCTGAGCCTAAAGAATACTAATCTATCATCCCATGTCCAAACCCTAATGTCCACACCGATCTTTGACCTATGGGCCCACCACACTCACTATCCTGACCTCCGATCCCCAACTCACACTATCCCTGAGCCTAGAGCCCACCAATTCATCACCTTGTGTCCACACCACATTCCACTGTCTATCCTGATTTTTAACCACCAGATTACCAATCCATATCCCGTGTCCACCCAGACCTCCGACATACAAGCCCACCCAATCCCTTAATGTGTCTGCACAACATTCTGCGGCCAATCTTCATCTCTAACCCTCTGCCCGCCCTTCTATATCTGCACCACACTCAACTATGCACCCTGAGCTCCAGATCCACCAATGTATCCCCGCATCCACACCACCAATCGCCATCCGTCCTAATTACTATGCAGATGGAGAGCACTCTATCCCAGGAACCCTCCACAATGCTCACCATCTTGCTCTACATAGTCATTGGGGTCATTGTCTCTGCTACGCGACGTAACCTGGAAGACAAATTTACAGATAAAACATGGCACCCAGGCCGACACTCACCCCGACTATCCACAGCCACATGGTACCCAGGCCGACACTCACACCGGTTCTCTACAGCCAGATATATGAAGTCACCTCTTCCCCCTCTCAGTATCAGTGGACTCACCTCCAGGTCTCCACCACATTCTTATTAGATGGAACAATGGCAGACTCAATACACATTTCTACCACATAATGGTAAGTGAACGTAGCAGTGATTTCGGTGTAGGTGTGACCTGGCTGTAACAATCACCTTTTACCATTGTTTGCTAAAGTATTCCAAAAAGAAACTCAGACTAAACAAGCTGCATGTCAAGGCAGTGATGAGTGATGGGGGTGGGGAATATTACACCAGTGTGTAGAACACCTAGCTCTGCCCATCATGTTACCATTCGTACAGACTGCCATGGCACTCACCGGGATGACGCGGGCGTTGTTGGAGATGAGGTCACGAGAGGTCACATGACGGGTCTGGTCTTCATTGCATCGAACGTCCAATGTGAACTCCACCGAGCACTCTGCACAGAACTCCTCACATGTGCAATCCTGTACAAAGGGGCAACAGTCAGGGCTTACCCAGTGTAGGTTCCTGAGAACACCCATGCACCCTGGGCTGGAGCAATGACATAAAAATATTGGTGACATTACCCCTGAGAACACTTATGTAACCCAGCTGGGCAAAGACATATTAGGAGACATTACCCCCCCCCCCCCCCCCGAAGACACCTGTGTACATGGGCTGGGGCAAGGATATAAGAAATGGGAGACATTAACCTGCATTAGAACACCTATGTACCTCAGGGTGGAGAAAGGATATAAAGGAATATGAGAGATTACCCCCTCAGGACACCCATGTACCCCAGGCTGGGGCAATGATATCAGGAAAAGGAGACATACCCGGGAATACTGCAGCTTGTCCACAATGTCATCGCTGGTGAGGGGGACGAGCCCTGCAGAGGGGAACAGATGGTTAGGAGGGCACACTAAGCAGAGTCATGATATATAATCACCTGATACTCACCCACTCTGTGTGCTATGAACTCATCATGGAGGACTGAGGAATTGGCGTCTATCTGCACCCAGTCAATGGCTGGAATAGAAAAGATATTGTCACATTAGGAGGACATATCTGTCCCCTTGTTAGCAAAGGAGAGGGGCGGAGACCCTCCTCATATCTGAGCAAACAAATACGAGAGCGGTTTTATTTGTCCATCCAGTCATGAGATTTTAAAAGCTCTGTGACGGCACAGCACCTGATTTGTCTCTGATGCAGTTCATAACACTTACAGATCTTATCCCCCCTCACAGCCTGTGATTGGACAGTGAAAGGAGAAGCAGCACAGTGATTAGCTCATCTGTCACTCTGCTCTCTCCACCCATCAGCATGCCCCCTGTTGACACATGAGCACAACTAAATAGCTCCTCCCCCTGTCTGAGCTCTGCTATACAGAAACGCAGAGGGCTGATACCAGGTCCCGTTCAGGTACATAGACTAACCTCAGAATTCCTGCAAAATGGCTACTACCTGGCTGCCTTCCTCCTCAGTATGGGGTCACTCTATCTGCAGTGGATGAGTATGAAGCAAGCAACATGAAGTAGGCAGTCCAGAGAGGGTATTCAGTACCGGGGGCTCCTATTGGAGATTATTATGGCAGGAGGCATGACATAGAAACCGGTGGGGGGGGCTGCCTTCACTGCTGAGATATCTCCATCCTCTAATACACAATGCAGTCTACAATAAGGTCAGAGAGAGGGGGACCACCCACAGCCGGCACTCACCGATTGTCGGGACTTCCGCTATAAACACTCGCCGGATGGAGTTTGCGATTCTGCAAGACACAAAGAAATCATGAGGGGGAGGAGCTGAGACAGGAGGAGCAGATACCACTACTAGACCAGTGCTTCTCAACCTTTTTTCATTTAAAGCACCCTTTGAAATTATGGACAGTCTTGAGGCACCCCATTGGAAAATGTGAAAAACTATTCCAAAAGTTTTTTTATAACGCAGCAACATCCACACATGTAGGACACCCAACATTAGAGGGGATTTATTCTTCCAAAGCAAATACTTTTGCACACTGGTACTGACTAGTATGCCCATGTTTCTTTTCTCCCTCAGTTTTTCTCCGTCAGTGACACCAGTACTGATGGAGAGGGGCAGGAGAGGGTCAAACTAGGATGCTGTGCAAGCAGCGGACATCTTCCTTATCAACTGATGATGTCATTAGTTGTCAGGACGCTGGTGGATAGAAGGTTGTAATGGTGCGCAATGAACACCTGTGGCTTTGTGTAACTAAAAGGCAGGCTTGTATACAACCTTTGGGCAATTCTAATACATTTTGCCAAGGCACCTCTGAAGGAACCCCAAGGCACCTCTGAAGGAACCCCAAGGCACCCTGGTTGAAAAAGGCCATACTAGACTCTAAGGCAGGGGTGTCCAACCTTTAGAAGAGCGAGGGCCACCTATGTGATCTGGTCAGCGGTTGCGGGCCCCAATGACATGAAATGGTTCAGAATTTCAAATTCTTTAAATTTTGAATAGCATAATGAACATTTTCCTCCTGCAGCCGCTGAATGCCGGTGGGAGGGAGGAGGAGGAGAAGCCGGCTTTCAGCAGTTGCAGGAATTTCTCCCTGTGTATGGCACCCCCACCGCCACTCCTGTGCAAGTGCCACACAGAATGTGACAGGCGGGCCACATGGGCCCCCTGGATCATGGAGTGGACTCACCATTGGGACCCCTGATGCTACACCAATGGCTGGTTGCGGGGGTAAAAAAAAAAAAAAAAAAAACACCCACCCCAATGAAACTACAAATGAAAAGAGCCCTTACTGCCCAGAGCCCCCATAAAGCAGCTTTCACACCGACACGCTGCAGGTTCACCCGCACCACGCACGCGGCACAGTGCGCCTGCAGCTCAGCTGCAATTTGCAATAGACTTCTATTATATCTTGCGGGTGTGGGGCCTTTTCTGGGAGTACATTCAGTATGAGGCGAAGGACCACAGGGTGAGCCCCCCTGCCCCAAGGAGATGGCTGTACATTCTCCCTCCCCCCCCGTGTACAGGCAGGTCCTCCTCTTACGCCAGGTCGGTGTTCTCCACGATAAATTTGACATTCTCGTCAGTCAGTTCGGTAATGCGGACAGTTGGCTGGTTGGCGTACGGCATCTTTCCTCCAACCGGAAATCGGCATGAAAGAGCCCCAGAGGACCGGAAGAACTAGTGATAGATTGCTAGTTATGGATTGAGAGGACCGGAAATCGGGGAGATAGAGAGCATGGTATAGCTAGAGAGGACCGGAAGTCAGGGTGATAGAGTGTAAGGGGGCGGGTCTAGTCACATGTACTCCCATAGAGAAGCGGCATGGCAGAGTTCGTACAGCGCCGGGTAGAGGAACAAATCCCCGAACTAGAACAGCTGGAGAGAGTGGGACTGTTAACCCGGGGGGAGGTCAGGTGAGAGATGACCGCCCAAAACGATCTGTCTGTAACACCGCCCCCTTTATCTACTTGTCACCGGGGACAGAGTGCGACCCCACCGGAGAACCTCCCCGTCTGCAGGGACAGCGCGCGACCCCATCGGAGAACCTCCCCCAGGGGGCAGAGCTCACCCCACCGGAGAACCTCCCCGTCTGCGGGGACAGAGCGCGACCCCACCGGAGAACCTCCCCGTCTGCGGGGACAGCGCGCGACCCCACCGGAGAACCTCCCCGTCTGCGGGGACAGCGCGGGACCCCACCGGAGAACCTCCCCGTCTGCGGGGACAGCGCGCGACCCCACCGGAGAAACTCCCCGTCTCCGGGGACAGAGCACGACCCCACCGGAGAACCTCCCCAGGGGGGCAGAGCGCAACCCCACCGGAGAACCTCCCCGTCTCCGGGGACAGCGCGCGTCCCCACCGGAGAACCTCCCCGTCTCCGGGGACAGAGCACGACCCCACCGGAGAACCTCCCCAGGGGGGCAGAGCGCAACCCCACCGGAGAACCTCCCCGTCTCCGGGGACAGCGCGCGTCCCCACCGGAGAACCTCCCCCGGGGGGCAGAGCGCGACCCCACCGGAGAACCTCCCCGTCTGCGGGGACAGCGCGCGACCCCACCGGAGAACCTCCCCGTCTGCGGGGACAGCGCGCGACCCCACCGGAGAACCTCCCCGTCTGCGGGGACAGCGCGCGACCCCACCGGAGAACCTCCCCGTCTGCGGGGACAGCGCGCGACCCCACCGGAGAACCTCCCCGTCTGCGGGGACAGCGCGCGACCCCACCGGAGAACATCCCCGTCTGCGGGGACAGCGCGCGACCCCACCGGAGAAACTCCCCGTCTGCAGGGACAGCGCGTGATCCCACCGGAGAACGTCTCCGGGGACAGAGCGCGACCCCACCGGAGAACCTCCCCGTCTCCGGGGACAGAGCACGACCCCACCGGAGAACCTCCCCAGGGGGGCAGAGCGCAACCCCACCGGAGAACCTCCCCGTCTCCGGGGACAGCGCGCGTCCCCACCGGAGAACCTCCCCAGGGGGGCAGAGCGCAACCCCACCGGAGAACCTCCCCGTCTCCGGGGACAGCGCGCGTCCCCACCGGAGAACCTCCCCGTCTCCGGGGACAGAGCACGACCCCACCGGAGAACCTCCCCAGGGGGGCAGAGCGCAACCCCACCGGAGAACCTCCCCGTCTCCGGGGACAGCGCGCGTCCCCACCGGAGAACCTCCCCCGGGGGGCAGAGCGCAACCCCACCGGAGAACCTCCCCGTCTGCGGGGACAGAGCGCGACCCCACCGGAGAACCTCCCCGTCTGCGGGGACAGCGCGCGACCCCACCGGAGAACCTCCCCGTCTGCGGGGACAGCGCGCGACCCCACCGGAGAACCTCCCCGTCTGCGGGGACAGCGCGCGACCCCACCGGAGAACCTCCCCGTCTGCGGGGACAGCGCGCGACCCCACCGGAGAACCTCCCCGTCTGCGGGGACAGCGCGCGACCCCACCGGAGAACCTCCCCGTCTGCAGGGACAGCGCGCGATCCCACCGGAGAACGTCTCCGGGGACAGAGCGCGACCCCACCGGAGAACCTCCCCGTCTCCGGGGACAGAGCACGACCCCACCGGAGAACCTCCCCAGGGGGGCAGAGCGCAACCCCACCGGAGAACCTCCCCGTCTCCGGGGACAGCGCGCGTCCCCACCGGAGAACCTCCCCGTCTCCGGGGACAGAGCACGACCCCACCGGAGAACCTCCCCAGGGGGGCAGAGCGCAACCCCACCGGAGAACCTCCCCGTCTCCGGGGACAGCGCGCGTCCCCACCGGAGAACCTCCCCGTCTCCGGGGACAGAGCACGACCCCACCGGAGAACCTCCCCAGGGGGGCAGAGCGCAACCCCACCGGAGAACCTCCCCGTCTCCGGGGACAGCGCGCGTCCCCACCGGAGAACCTCCCCCGGGGGGGCAGAGCGCAACCCCACCGGAGAACCTCCCCCGAGGGGCAGAGCGCGACCCCACCGGAGAACCTCCCTGTCTCCGGGGATAGAGCGCGACCCCACCGGAGAATGTCTCCGGGGATAGCGTGCGACCCTACCGGAGAACCTCCCCGTCTCTGGAGATACAGCGCAACCCCACCGGAGAACCTCCCCGTCTCTGGAGATAGAGCGCAACCCCACCGGAGAACCTCCCCGTCTCCGGGGACAGAGCGCAACCCCACCGGAGAACCTCCCTGGGGACAGAGCTTGACCCCCACCAGCGAATGTCCCTGGGGACAGAGCGTGACCCCACTGGCGAATGTCCCCCCCCCCCCAAAGGACCCCTTAGAGACAGAATGTGACCCCACCAGAGGACCTCCCTGGCACGTGGGACCAAGTGTTACCCCCGCTAGAGGACCTCCCTGTCACTGGGAGCGGTCCCCCCACCCGGAGGACTTCCAGCCTCTGGAGACAGGGTGTACCCCCGGAAGACCTCCCTATCATCTGAGACAGAGTGTGACCCCCACCAGAGGACCTCCAGTTTCTGGATACAGAGCATGCCCCCTTGGAGGACCTTACTGTCGTCAGGAAAAGTGCAAACATAGAGAAAACACTGCTCAGATGAGTAAGAAGGCCAAGACCAATCAGGTGCCAGATACTTGAATAAAATGTCTTTATTCCAAGTGATATTACACAGGATTCCAGGGACCACACAACTTCAGTGCTTATTCATAACCAAATTAGGTCCTCTCCAGTGATGGGGAGGTCCTCCATGGGGGCACGCTCTGTCTCCAGTGATGGGGGAGTACGCTCTGTCTGCAGTGTCGGGGAGGTCCTCCATGGGGGCACGCTCTGTCTCCAGTGATGGGGGAGTACGCTCTGTCTGCAGTGTCGGGGAGGTCCTCCATGGGGGCACGCTCTGTCTCCAGTGACAGGGGGGGTACGCTCTGTCTGCAGTGTCGGGGAGGTCCTCCAGGGGGGCACACTCTGTCCAAGATGATATGGGGAGGTCCTCCGGGGGGGGGGGCACGCTCTGTCCCAGGTGACAGGGATATGTCCCCCTCTCCCAAGAGGACCTCCATGTCACCTGGGATAGAGTGTGACCAAACTGGAGGACCTCCACGTCACCCAGAGCATGCCCCCCAGAGGACCTCCAGTCTCTGGGGACAAAGTGACCCCCCACCCGGAGGACATTCTGTCTTCAGGTGAATCTCCTCCTTCTGGATCTCCTGTGATCACCTAATTGTTCTTGATGTTACAGGTCTGTCGTTAAGAAGAGGACGTCTCTGGAGTACAAACTGAAGAGAAGGGTTGTGGAAAAAGAGGATTTCATCGGCTATGTACAGGTACTGCTACGTATAATAATCTGATTTAGGCACAAGGCATCTGCTACAAGAGTATAACAGAGCGAGGTATGAGGCATGTCCTGTAGTAATATATCAGAGCGAGGTATGAGGCTTGTCCTGTAGTAATATATCAGAGCGAGGTATGAGGCACGTCCTGTAGTAATATATCAAAGCGAGGTATGAGGCATGTCCTGTAGTAATATATCAGAGCGAGGTATGAGGCATGTCCTGTGGTAATATATCAGAGCGAGGTATGAGGCATGTCCTGTGGTAATATATCAGAGCGAGGTATGAGGCATGTCCTGTAGTAATATATCAGAGCGAGTTATGAGGCATGTCCTGTAGCAGGGGCAGACTGACCATTTGGAAACTTGGGCACTGCCCGAGGTCAGTAGGGGGCCCCATGAGATGCCCCTGGTACCTTTTTCATAGGCTTTTTTGAGTTTGGGCAAAGACACAGGGGCCCCATGATCCCCTATTGCCCGGGGGCTCCATGAGTTGTCAGTCCGCCCCTGTCCTGTAGTAATATATCAGCGAGGTATGAGGCATGTCCTGTGGTAATATATCAGAGCGAGGTATGAGGCATGTCCTGTGTTAATATATCAGAGCGAGGTATGAGGCATGTCCTGTAGTAATATATCAGAGCGAGGTATGAGGCTTGTCCTGTAGTAATATATCAGAGCGAGGTATGAGGCACGTCCTGTAGTAATATATCAGAGCGAGGTATGAGGCATGTCCTGTAGTAATATATCAGAGCGAGGTATGAGGCATGTCCTGTGGTAATATATCAGAGCGAGGTATGAGGCATGTCCTGTGGTAATATATCAGAGCGAGGTATGAGGCATGTCCTGTAGTAATATATCAGAGCGAGGTATGAGGCATGTCCTGTAGCAGGGGCAGACTGACCATTTGGAAACTCGGGCACTGCCCGAGGGCCCGGGGTCAGTAGGGGGCCCCATGAGATGCCCCTGGTACCTTTTTCATAGGCTTTTTTGAGTTTGGGCAAGGACACAGGGGCCCCATGATCCCCTATTGCCCGGGGGCTCCATGAGTTGTCAGTCTGCCCCTGTCCTGTAGTAATATATCAGAGCGAGGTATGAGGCATGTCCTGTGGTAATATATCAGAGCGAGGTATGAGGCATGTCCTGTGGTAATATATCAGAGTGAGGTATGAGGCATGTCCTGTGGTAATATATCAGAGCGAGGTATGAGGCATGTCCTGTGGTAATATATCAGAGCGAGATACGAGTGGTCTGATGTTCGTTTCTCTCTCTGCAGTATGAGATCAACTTCCTGGAACTCCTGAAGAAGAGGCGTCAGGTGAGCTACAGACTGTACGGGGCCTGGTGTGTCACTCTATACAGGGTGTGGGCAGGCGGTAGAGACTACAGGGCCGGTGTGTCACTCTATACAGGGTGTGGGCAGGCGGTAGAGACTACAGGGCCGGTGTGTCACTCTATACAGGGTGTGGGCAGGCGGTAGAGACTGTCCGGGGCCTGGTGTGTCACTCTATACAGGGTGTGGGCAGGCGGTAGAGACTACAGGGCCGGTGTGTCACTCTATACAGGGTGTGGGCAGGCAGTAGAGACTGTACGGGGCCTGGTGTGTCACTCTATACAGGGTGTGGGCAGGCAGTAGAGACTGTACGGGGCCGGTGTGTCACTCTATACAGGGTGTGGGCAGGCGGTAGAGACTACAGGGCCGGTGTGTCACTCTATACAGGGTGTGGGCAGGCGGTAGAGACTGTACGGGGCCTGGTGTGTCACTCTATACAGGGTGTGGGCAGGCGGTAGAGACTGTACGGGGCTGGTGTGTCACTCTATACAGGGTGTGGGCAGGCGGTAGAGACTGTACGGGGCCGGTGTGTCACTCTATACAGGGTGTGGGCAGGCGGTAGAGACTGTACGGGGCCGGTGTGCATGGTGAATTGTGTCCTTTATCTCCACAGCGGATTGGTTACTCCTTTAAGAAGGATGAGATTGAATTTGTCATTGTACAGAGGATCCACCAACTGTTCGGCCGGGCCACCAACAAATGGAAGGTAGGTGCTGGGGCCCCTGTGCAGTCTTGCTAGTCCCCAGTTCTCCCATTTGCCATATCAGTTCTGTGTTTCTTGTGTTCCAGGACGACCTGCAGCTTTGGATGTCTCATATTGCATTTTGCAAGAAATGGGTGAGTTGTCTTGTCCTCATGTTGTTTACATCCTCTGTATGATCTCATGTCTCAGAATTTCTTTTTTTTTGCTGTTTTCAGAATTGCCGATTTCAGCTGAGTAAAATATTTTCCTCCATGCTGGCTGTCCACTCAGATAAGCCAGGTAGGAGCACAGATTGGAGATAGAGGTTTGCTGTAATTGTATGACCATACATGCTAACCCCGTATCCCTTCCCTCCAGCGCTTTGGATAATGGCAGCAAAGTGGGAGTTCGAGGATCAGCTTTCAACTGAGAGCGCTCGA
Source organism: Staurois parvus (assembly GCF_062004578.1). Classification (NCBI taxonomy): domain Eukaryota; kingdom Metazoa; phylum Chordata; class Amphibia; order Anura; family Ranidae; genus Staurois; species Staurois parvus. The sequence goes on along the minus strand of NW_028318007.1, from coordinate 490,085 downwards.
CACCTTTTCCTGCGAGCACTCCGATTCCACCCGGACTCCTCCAAGGTGTACCAAGAGGTGAGCACGGCCCATGGGCTGGGCAGGGACCCCTTCACTGTGATGGTGGTGGTTCTCTCACGTGTGTGTGTTTGTCACTCCCTCCTCACTGGCTTGCCTCTTGCATAGGTTATCCCCCCTCCAGTCCATCATGAATGCTGCTGCCAGACTCATCCATCTTACCAACCGTTCAATGCCAGTCCCTCCACTGGTTCCCGCTCACCCAACAAATAAAATTCAAGATACTTATAAAGGCATCCACAACTCAGCCCCTAGTTACATCACTAACCTGGTCTCAAAATGCCAACCAAATCATTCTCTTCTTTCCTACCAAGACCTCCTGCTTTCTAGCTCCCTTGTCACCTCCTCCCATGCTCGCCTCTAGGACTTCTCTAGAGCCGCTCCCATCCTCTAGAACTCCCTTCCCCAATGTGTCCGACGATCTCCATCTCTGTCCACTTTTAGATGATCCCTGAAAACTCATCTCTTCAGAGAGGCCTATCCTGCCCCAACCTAACAGCTATACATTTATTTTGTCCATCAGCCCATCCCCCAGTTATTACCTTTTTGTATCTCTCGACCCTCCCTCTTAGATTGTAAGATCTAACGAGCAGGGCCCTCTGAATCCTCCTGTATTAACTTGTATTGTAATTGTACTCTCTGCCCTCATGTTGTAAAGCGCTGCGTAAACTGTTGGCGCTATCTAAATCCTCTATAATAATAATGTAGTGTGTTTCAATGAAGACCTAGTGTCTGCACGGTCATATACATTGAAAACCTCCACAATTTTCATGGGGTGTACTTGCATTTCATATTTTGTAGTCCGTATAGAATTGGTATATGCGTTGTCTTTTGCCTTGTAGTACTTTCGGATGGAGCTGATGAATGTCGAGAAACAAAGGAATGAGAAGGAAATGTTGGACAAAGCCAAGATGGACGTTGTAAGGCTGAGCAGTGCCATGTGTTTTCTACATATCGGGGAGTTGTGTTGGGTGACCCTTATTAATGCCTAGCAGTGGTTACTGACTATGACCCCTTTCCCCTTTCTCACACAGCAGTCCTACTGCTATAAAAGAGAGGGGGATTTTTTGACCTGACATAATTTGGGGAGGTGGGTGGTGGCAGTTAATCTACTGAGATTCGTTCATAACAACCTAAAGGAGAATCCCATTGTCATGGAGCTGTAGGGTGCAGGGAGGACCCCTGCTGTCATTGAGCTGTAGGGTGCGGGGGGAACCTTGCTCTCATGGAGCTGTAGGGTGCGGGGAGGACCCCTGCTGTCATTGAGCTGTAGGGTGCAGGGGGGAACCTTGCTCTCATGGAGCTGTAGGGTGCGGGGAGGACCCCCGCTGTCATGGCGCTGTAGGGTGCGGGGAGGACCCCTGCTGTCATTGAGCTGTAGGGTGCGGGGGGGACCTTGCTCTCATGGAGCTGTAGGGTGTGGGGAGGACCCCTGCTGTCATTGAGCTGTAGGGTGCGGGGGGACCTTGCTCTCATGGAGCTGTAGGGTGCGAGGAGGACCCCCGCTGTCATGGCGCTGTAGGGTGCGGGGAGGACCCCTGCTGTCATAGAGCTGTTGGGTGCGGGGAGGACCTTGCTCTCATGGAGCTGTAGGGTGTGGGGAGGACCCCCGCTGTCATGAAGCTGTAGGGTGCGGGGAGGACCCTTGTGTGATGGAGCTGTAGGGTGTGGGGAGGACCCCTGCTGTCATGGAGCTGTAGGGTGCGGGGAGGACCTTGCTCTCATGGAGCTGTAGGGTGTGGGGAGGACCCCCACTGTCATGGAGCTGTAGGGTGCAGGGAGGACCCCCGCTGTCATGGAGCTGTAGGGTGCAGGGAGGACCTTGCTCTCATGAAGGTGTAGGGAGGACCCCCGCTGTCATGAAGCTGCAGGGTGCGGGGAGGACCCTTGTGTGATGGAGCTGTAGGGTGCGGGGAGGAACTTGCTCTCATGGAGCTGTAGGGTGTGGGGAGGACCCCCGCTGTCATGGTGCTGTAGGGTGCGGGGAGGAGCTTGCTCTCATGGAGCTGTAGGGTGAGGGGAGGACCCCCGCTGTAATGGTGCTGTAGGGTGCAGGGAGGACCTTGCTCTCATGGAGCTGTAGGGTGTGGGGAGGACCCCCGCTGTCATGGTGCTGTAGAGAGCGGGGAGGACCCCTGCTGTCATAGAGCTGTTGGGTGCGGGAAGGACCTTGCTCTCATGGAGGTGTGGGGAGGACCCCCGCTGTCATGGAGCTGTAGGGTGCAGGGAGGACCCCCGCTGTCATGGAGCTGTAGGGTGCAGGGAGGACCTTGCTCTCATGAAGGTGTAGGGAGGACCCCCGCTGTCATGAAGCTGTAGGGTGCGGGGAGGACCCTTGTGTGATGGAGCTGTTGGGTGTGGGGAGGACCCCTGCTGTCATGGAGCTGTAGGATGCGGGGAGGACCTTGCTCTCATGGAGCTGTAGGGTGCGGGGAGGACCCCAGCTGTCATGGAGCTTTAGGGTGCGGGGAGGACCCTCGCTGTCATGGAGTTGTAGGGTGCAGGGAGGACCTTGCTGTCAAGTGGGGTCATAGAGTGTGATGCCACTGTGTGGGCGGAGTGTCCTCAAACCAGTATTCATATTGTCATGTCACAGGGTGAAGCTGGTTACTCAGACGCCATCTTAAATGGAGAATTGGCCCGGGTGGTTTATAAAACTGCAGTGGAGAAGATAACAGGTAAGCAGAACTCAGTGTACAGTATGTATATTATAAGTAATCATTATCGGATGACTAATATGATTGTGTCCTCAGGGGCCGAGTTCCACCTATCACTCCTGACAATTGCTAAGAAGTTCCAGTTCACAGAGGAGCTGCAAAAGGAGATCCTGTCTGAGTGAGTCTGATCCAATGACTATTCGCTATCTGTTGGTTCTGATCCGAGCAGATGATCCATGATACAACCTAGGCTGCTGTCCTTATAGACCCCATGGGTGAGGCATTGACAGAAATGCTACCAGTGCACCGACCACCTTCTGAAAATGCTGATCACCTGATCCTCCCTGGGTTCAGTACTTCACTTATCCAGAAGAAGCCTTGAACTTCTCAACTGCATGTTTGTATTTAGTCACTGATTTAGTTGCATTGAAGCTATGAAATCAGTATGACAGCCAGACAAATGGCATTTTCAGAGGGGTCCGCATTGGCAGCTTCCATTTTCCTGTCAGGTTAGGTTTACTGTAGGTCTGCCAGAAATAAAGTAAAAATATAATCTTGAACAGATTTGTGGGTTTGTGGTTGGGTTATATTAGGTTGTTATGTGATGGGGGTGTGGGGTCCAGTTGGGTCAGGCTGCTGTAGGTGTGATTGAGGGTATATTGAACAATCGTGTCAGATTGTCGCATTAGTAGTGTCTTGTTTGTGTAACTTGTTCTGAGTTGTTATGGTGGATGTAGGATCCAGTCAGGTGAGGTTGCTGTACGCATGATTGGGGGTGTAGGATCCAGTTTTTTACTCTGTATTGACAAATGTTCTATTTTTGTAAGAGTTTCCCTGTTTTTATATTTTTTTTTTTTTGGGAAGGTGAGGGGGACCTGGGGAGGGTTTTATACGTAGTTTGTGTGGGTGTTTTTTTTTTTTCTATGTTTTACCTTAAAACGATTTGATTTAACAACTAATGTTAATGAATTAAACTCTTATCGCTCAGCCTAAAGACTCTCCACACGGATGATCCTCTCACCTGGGACTTCTTGGCGCGTCAGGAACTGTTAATCAAAGCTCCACCATCAGCAAAGTCCACGTCCAAACAGGCAAAAGCCCAGAACATAGCGCGACAAGAGGAGCAATGTAGTCAAGTGTATGAGACAGCTCTGAGTTCTCTCCACAAAGGTCTGAAATCTCTTTTGAAATGAAATGATCTGCAAAGTGTATAGCAGGCCAGTGTCTATAGATATGTCCTTTTATCTCTTCCTGCAGAATCCATGTGGGATCTGTACATCACCTTCTGTTTAGAGAGATACAGACGTAAAACTAACAGCAAAGAACTGAAACAACAGGTAGGTAAAGACATGAGCGCATCCCACATTCTGGACTCTGCCATCCCATGTTCTAGTTCCCTGCCCCGCCATCATCCCATGTTGTAGATCTCTATTATGTGTTCTTTATATGTATTTCATGGCTGGATCATATTTCTCTTGTACCTGTGATTGTCTGTGAAGGTTCTCATGGTTCTGGGTCTAATTAGAGATGTATTGGGTGTAAAACATTCACTTGCCATGACAAGAACATATCTGATGCAAGTCCAAGAACAGCACTTCACCTTTTTAGTTTAGTAAATCTTTCTTCTGGTTTCAGAGGACGGAGAGACTGCTGTCTGCTTTCTGCAAAGCACATGAAGCCACCTTATTAGCACCAGCGAGATACAAGGAGTGGGTGAGTGCAAGGACCGAATTCCTTTATAAGGACTGAGTATCATTCTTTATATATAAGAAAGTCTGTGGGGAGAGGATAGGGAGTACTCCCTTTAATATAGATTGTGACTGTGTGCTCTGTATACCTTTTTGTGTTGGAATCTTTATATGTAAGGAGGCCTTTGAGTGGGGGGAAGGGGATTGTGTATTCCCTTTATTATAGATGGGATTTTGACTCTGCTCTGTATACTTTTGAGTTGGAATCTTTTGATTATATTTTAGATTTCATGTCTAACGGAGCTTGGGCAGATGGAATCGGCAATAGATGTATCTTCTGCAGCCACTGACAGGTTTGGCTCATCTGTGGACATATGGAGGACGAGATTGGAGGTTCTTATCTCTTTGAAGGCTGGGGATGTAGAACAGGTGTTTGAGAAGGCATTCACACAAGTGAAGCCCAAGGTATGAGTTTTCTGTTCATGGGGTGGGTGTCTCTGGAAGGAATTGACCAGTAGACATGTGAAATGGCTCAGTGTTGGTGACCTCAGTCTGTGTTGGTTGTCCACAGGACAGTCCACCTCTCTGGACAATAATGGTGGAATGGAGCGAGAAGGAGAGGAGTGCAGAAGACACAGAGGCCTTGTACCAGGTAAAATGTGTTGCCTGTGAGTTCAGAGGTCATTTGTCAAGTTTTATTGGAGTTTTGTCAAGTTTTAGCGGGTTATTTTCTGTTTCCTGCAGAAACTTGTCCTAAACCCAACAGTCACCAAGACCATGAAGTTGAAATATCTGGACTGGACCTACCGGACTCAGGGATACAAGAGAACCAAGAAAGTGTTTAGTAGGTGAGTGGAGCATTGGGTCACATTGGATGGTATGGCCTAGCGGTGAGTGGAGAACTGGGTTACAATGGATGGCATGGCCAGGTGAGTGGAGCACTGGGCCACAGTAGAGGGTGTGGCCAGGTGGTGAGCAGAGCTTTGGCCAAGTAAAGTGGAGACATAAGTAAATGTAGTTTGTCACTTACAAGATATAGTTTAGAGAGAATGTATAAGCAGGAACAGTCACTAGGCAACGTGGTAGTGGATGGCTCAGGAGTGCGGTATCGGATAATAATCTGACTGATCACAATGAAATGTCTCCATTCTGTCTCTCTCCAGCTTACATGAGAATCGCCCTTTTTCAGAGGAGTTTTTCCAGAAGATGATTGACATTGAGAAGGAGCAGGTCTGTGTGTGCGCATTGTGGTCGCTCCAGTGATCTGGGAATTAGTGCAGCTACTCCGATCTGTCCTTACCCAACTAATTGCTGATCAGGCTTTCTTTTCCCTTTTAGGAACAAAGCAAGATGTTCAACTTACGGGAGTATTATGAACGGGCATTGCGGGAATTTGGCTCTACGAACCCTGGTGAGTTCTCTATGTGGAAAGTCTTTTACAGAAAAATTGCCCAATTTTCCTGCTTTGGTGATGCTCCATTGTAATGTAGACAGCATTCTGTCAATGCATGAGCTTTACCAACATTATGAGTTCATCTAGCTCTACCCAAACTAGGAAGACTGGAGAGGAGGACACCAGACTGTGGCTGCTGGAAATCTGAACTGACTGCAGGGTTCAGATGTACCACAGATGGACCTATTTATCAAAAACTTTAAACCTTTCTTCTCAGAAAAGATCTGTGAAATATTTGTCAGGTTTGGTGAGGAATGTTATCACTGACATTCAGTATCTGCAGAGGAAGTTGCTGTTCCTGACTTTTACTATTCAAGCTGGAGAAATGTCTGTCTGTGAATTTCTCTCACAGACAGACAGACAAGAAAAGTAAACGCTTTGATACATTTGGAGAATTTATTGAAGTCTGAAAAAAAATGCACAAAAGTCAGAAAGCATCTGATGGGATGGCAGGGTGGAGCTACAGACCATTTGGATCTCAGTAAGTGTTCTCTATAAGAACTGAAGGCAGGGCTTAGACAACCTGGTACAATTCTAAGGAACTAAAAGTCCCAGCATATGGAGGGATGGGGGTCTATGAGGGGAGTGTGATTGGCTCCCTTGTGACTCCTGTGTCATGTTTATCTGGTAGTCACTGACCCTCCCCTCTCCCAGAATTCATAATTATTTTTTTTTTTTTGTTTGTTTTCTCCCCAGATTTGTGGCTGTCTTATATCAAAGAAGAATTGAGCCATTCAGAAGGAAAACCAGAGAACTGTGGCCCCATCCACTGGAGAGCCATGAAAATGCTGCAGGGGGAGGACATTGAGCAATTTGTGAATAAATACACCCTGCTACAGATCGGACACTTATAGCTGAACATTTCCATGTCAAATTTTTTTTTTGTTAGGGTGGTTTTGAGTCTTGTTCACTGTGATTTGATTATTTTTCCTAATAAAAACAATCCTTGTGGAGCTTCATCAGTGAAGTATCACAGCAGTGCATGAGAGAGCAGCCATCTTCAAGAATTCGGGCACAGTGTCCTGGCCAAGCTGGGTGGCAAACCGCAGCGACACAGATTGCTGGGCCAGGTGAGGTGTGCTGCTCCTGACAAGTGGCCAGGATTTGTAACCTCACTGCAGATCTTTAGCTGCTTCTATGATGTAATTGCACTCAGGAAGAATAAGGGTTACCCTCTGATCCCAAACAAGTATTCAGCACCCAGAAGATATAAAGGTTACATTTTGTCACTGTACAGGTACACAGTGCTCAGGAAATATAAAGGGTTACACTCTAACCCCCCAACAAGTGCTCGGGGGGAATAGGAATTAGATTTACACTCTAACCAAAAGCTAGTACTCTGAAGATACACTAGTGGCCAAAATTGTGGATACACCTTCTGATTTTGTCAGTTTTGTTTGATATCTTTACTTCCTTGTTTTTGAACTGCCAACAAAGAAAAGAGTCGAATGGGCCAAGGAACATCAAAATTGGACAAAAGAAGATTGGAAAAAAATTATTTAGAGTGATCAAACACAAATTTCTATTTTCGGAAGCGTTGGTATTCAATACTTGCGAAGAATGCCTTCCTGAGTGCGTGACAGCAACAATGAAACACCCTCAAACCGTCATGATATGGAGCTGGATGTCTTGGTATGGTGTTGGATGAATGCAGGTTATTGATGGCATTATTAACGCAGAGCGATACATCAAAGAGATCCTGGAACCAAAGTTGATTCCATCAATAAGCGACTTATTGGACAAAGGCACAGAATTTACTTTTCAACAGGATGGAGCTCCATGCCATACAGCTCGTAAATGCCTTAAACGGTTCAATGACAAGAAAATTCCTCTGCTTCCCTGGCCTGGAAATAGCCCTGACTTGAATCCCATAAAAAATCTGTGTTCAAGATTAAAATGCATGGTCTCGAGCAAGAATCCAAGCAACAAGCGAGGACTCATTGAGGCTAGCCTCAATGAGTCCTCGCTTGTTGCTTGGATTCTTGCTCGAGACCATGTAATAATCAATTCCTGGCATCATATGGTACATTTCCAGCCAAAATTAAACTTATTTAAAGATTTTTTTGTCAAGGTATTAATTTACTATATTTAATTTTACTTGTGCTATGACATTTTTAGAGATTTTTACATAAAAAGTACTTTAAACTGCAAAAGTTTGTAAAAATGTAAGGCATACCCACAGTTTTGGCCACTAGTGTATAAAGGTTAGGGTTACCCTTTGACCGTGAACAAGGACAACACCATTTCCAAAATAGTTGAGCCACTGTGTAAACTCTACATAAAAACAGAATGCCATGATTTGCAAATCTCAAACTCCTATTTTATTCACAATAGAAAACATATCTATGTTTAAACTGAGAAAATGGTCCATTTTAAGAAAAAAAGGCAATTTTAGAATTGATGGCAGTAACGTCTCAAAATAGTTGGGACAGGTCAACAAAAAGCTGGCAAAATAAGTGTTACTAACAAGGAAGATGGAAGATCTGGAAGAACATTTTGCATCCAATTAGGTTACTTGGAAACAGGTCAGTAATATGATTGAGTATAAAAATGGAATCTTAGCAAGTCAGAGTGTCTCAGATGTAAAGATGGGCAGAGGTTTACCATTCTGTGAAAAATTGTTGTGCAATTTCAGAATAATGCTCTTCAACTTAAAAGTGCAAATACTTTAAAAAAAGAAGTATGGAGTTTTGAAAAAGAATAAACCTAGGTAAGTATGCTGCATCTGTCTGCTGCTGTCTTTGCCGTGAGAACTGAGCGATCAAACACCGTTGATCGCTCAGTTCTCCCCTCCAAGCAGAATGCTGTGATTGTCAGACTCCGGCTCTTTGCTCTGCCCCGCCAGTACTTACTAGAGTGCTGAGTTGTTAGGGGGACATGAGGGGCTGGCTCAGGCTGTGTATAACGAGAAGCTGACCCAGGTGCCAGTCCAGACTTCTGGGTGGATCCTAAACGTATGGTCTGGATCTTTTCAGAACCTGAACCAGCTCTGTGATATCAGCTGACAGCGGGCTTTAGCCTGGTTACAGGACCGCACTTCTGTGACATACAGAAGTATAGCCAAAATAGCTTTGGCTATACTTCTCCTTTAAATATATCATCATCAACAGTACATAATATCATCACAAGATTCTGAGGACCTGGAGAAAGTTCTGTGTGCAAGGGACAAGGCCAAAACATAATATTGGATGCCCATGATCTTCAGACGGCACTGCAATAAAACAGGTACGATTCTACAATGGACATCACTGCATGGACTCAGGAATACTTCCAAAATTCACTGTGAACACAGTTTGCCATACCATCCGAAAATGCAAGCGAAAGCTGTCAGGCAAAGAAGAAGCCAAACCTAAACATGATCCAGAAACGCTGCCATCTTCTCTGGACCAAAGCTCATTTAAAATGGTCTGTTGCAAAGTGGAAAACTATTCTGTGATCAGGCGCAGTGAAATTTGACATCCTTTTTTGGCAATCATGGGTGCCTCATTTTCTGGACTAAGGAGAGAGACCTCCTTGCTGGTTATCAGTGCTCAGTTCAAAACTCTGCATCTCTGATGGTATGAGGGTGCATTAGTGTGTATGGAATGGGCAGCTTGCACATCTGGAGAGGCACGATCAATAATGAAAGAGATATCCAGATTTTAGAGTGGCATATGCTCCCATCCAGCCAACGTCTTTGTCAGAGAATGCCTTCCATATGTCAGCAGGACAATGCTAAACTGCATTTATGACAACAGCATGGCTTCACAGTAGAGGAGTCCGACTGCTTAACTGGCCTAACTGCAGTCCAGACCTTTCACAAATTGAAAATATTTGGCACATCTTCAACCAAAAAATACAACGAAGGCTTAAGACTGATGAGCAGTTGTAATTCTTTATTGGGCAAGAATGGGACAAGTCCACTCCAGCAACTGGTCTCAGTTCCAAGACATTTACAGTGTTGTTAAAAGAAGATTGTAAGCTTGAAAGAGCAGGGCCCTCGATCCCCTCATGTTTTGCATTGTATTGGTATTGTTCTGTCACATGTTCTGTCCCCCTTTGTAATGTACAGCGCTGAGCGAACTATTGGCGCTTTATACTGTATAATAATAATAATGGGATGCTATACCGTAGTAAACATGGCCGTCCCAACTTTTTTTGTTCTTGTCAGTTTCAAAATTACTTTATTTTTTCTAAAAATAGTATATTGTCTCAGTTTAAACATTTGATATGTTTTCTATTGTGAACAAAATATGGGTTTATGAGATTTACAAATCATAGCATTCTGCTTTTATGTAGATTGTACACAGCGTCCCAACTTTTTGGAATTGTACACAGTGCTCAAGAGAAAGAATGGTTGGGGTTCCCTCTGACTCCAAACAAGTACACAGCACTCATGAGGACTAAAGGTTAGGGTTACCCTTTAACTTAAAACAAGCACTCAGCACCCAGCAGAAACAAGGGTTAGGGTTTCCCTCTGACCCAGAACTAGTACTCAGTACACAGGCTGCATACGGGTTAGGGTTACCCTCTGACCCCAAAGACGTATTCAGTACCCAGGAGATATAAAGGGCATCCCATTGCTGGCCTCCATATTTCTCAGTCAATGTCCCAGAACAAGTAGACAGAGAAAAGGCATAAGGTATTCATAGGCATACAGGATACTTGTTGCAGGTCAGGGATTCCAAGTATTGAATCCTGAGAATCATTGTGAATGTCAGGAAATAAGCAGTGGCAGTCTCAGCTTCTCTCATTATGGGTTTCCTCCAAGGCTCATTCATACCGATGTGTCGGTGCGCTGTGATATCAATTGTATCCCAGACATGCGTTGCTTGAAATGGTGCATGCCTGTTCAGGTGGTCTGAAATTTCACCAGAACAGCTTAGGCAAGATACTGGAATGGAAAGGGGTGAACAAGCCATAGAGTAAGCCTTGCAAAACCTGATGGAGGGGCTACCTTTTCTACACTCACCTGATCATAAATGGGAGGGCCTGCCTTCACTACAATCACTTGATCAGACTATGCTGCAGTAAGAAAAGCCGCATCTCTAGGCTTGTGAATCTTGAGCCAAGCCTCATAAAAATCCGAACCAACAGTGTCAGTCATTGCACACTAAGAAACTCTTCCCATGGGAAACTGCTGGGCCTTGTGATTGAATCTCAAGTGCTGTTCTGTATACAGACAGGGGAAGTGACCCATATTCCCATAACCAGGACCAACCAGAATATTTAATGTGTGGGAGACGGTTGACAGATCATGCAATAAGGTAGTGCAACTCATCCCCCTCTACTCCATTCCTGTCTATGGTGCGACTGACTGGTTGTACCGGCAGGTCTGTGATTTGTTGACTTCTTACACGCTCTTTGCGGACGACTCTGAGCAAAATCAGGGGAATGAGAATTCTGGGGTGTTCTGCACTATAATTACAAGAAAGAAATCATTTTTATCTATGATTTAGCAAAATGTAGGCGCAGAAAATAGAATTTATTAGCTTCAAATTACAGAATAGCAGGTGCATAAATTTTCTAAATTAGAGTTTTGCCCTAAAAGTCATCATTGCCAGACATAAGCTCAACTACCTGTACACCATTCTGTCTCCAGAGATAATGCCATCACAGATGTGTTCATGAGTCTTTACTGAAGAAACTGACACTATAATGTCCCCATACTCCTCATCAAGAAAGCCCAGACACTCATTTCCTCAAACCCCCCCAAAGAAGCTGACACTATAATGTCCTCGAACTCCCTCACAAGGATAGATGATGCTCTTATGCACCCAGCACACACAGATGTGTCCCCAACAATAGGAGCTATTTTGCTTTGAGAAATGGACTTTTCCTAGTTAATGTACAACATCATCACATATTAGAGCTCAACTAAACCCCAAAACAAAAATGTAATATTTCAGATTGTCATTCCTTATGTAGTGGCTGGATTCATTTTCTTTTTTCAGTCTAGAAACACTATCAGCACCTGCACAAATTACTTGTTGATCCTGCCAGTAATGCAGTGTCCCTGTCACTTCCTGTGAGCTAAGCAGACAGATGTCGCAATCTTTTCTTGTTTCTGTGAACTAATAATCCCATATATCCCCATACTATTGAAATGAGTGGAAAGGCAAACCATTCTGGGTGACCATGGATATGGTATGATGAGTGAGTGTAGACTCCCAGTGTAGTTACCAGCGTTTTCTTCCTGCATTGTGCAGAAAGCATCTTCATGTGAGGACAGAGAATTATCACCCGAGAAGTAAAACAGTCACTGGCCAGATAGCAGCATACAAACATTTAATAGATTCAGTAAGGTGCAAACATTGCTAAGGTGAGCAGAGCGCAGAATTCACCACGGCTGGTTCAGTCCCGTCAAATTCTAATGTGAGCGGAGCGCAGAATTCACCACTGCTGGTGCAGTCCCATCAGATTCTAATGTGAGCGCAACGCAGAATTCACCGCCGCTGGTTAAGTCCCGTCAAATTTTTCAACTGGAAAAGAAGCAGTAGTGAGAGCTGACACTGGTCCAGATGTGAAGAATATTTCATTTAAATGGCACAATGCAGGATTACATTGGTTAGTTGGCAATTTTTAAATTAAATATTCATATTAAATTTGTCTTAATATCAATGGCCAAATGAGAAATCGAACTGTGGAATTGATTTGCGTGTAAATTTCATATCTTGGAGTACAAAACAAGACATGGGCAGAATATTAATACACCCTGGGTTACAGGCATGTGCCTAAATTGACTGAACACCTCCCCTATAACCCTACCCAACTCCACGTGTCCTCAGTTTTGTATCAGGCAATGCAGAGTAACCCAGGAATAGAAGGGAAGGAGTCCTGTGCCCTGTACTGTACTCCAAGACATGGGATTTACAGGCAAATCAATATTCCTCTTTTCTTAAATTGTACAGCAGACAGACAACTTTTTCATACACCATGGGATATCCCCAAGCCATAAATAAAAGAGTGGGCAACAAAACTGTATCAACACGCCCAATAACAGGGGTTAAAAGTTTTTACAAAGGAATGCAAAGCCAAAGACCTTTGGAAAAGGGTACACAAGGCTGATGCCTGCCCTTACAGGATGTTAAGAGCTACATTCTGGTCAAGACCTGTTTTTAGGAAGACCAAAATGTGAGGTACAGAGTAATCTCTAGGACAGAACTGACTGCGCTCATTCCCAGTGAAGTAAGAATTCCAGGTACAATAATAAATCTTCCTGGATTTAGCTTTTCTTGCCTTCAATAAGGTAGGAATCCCAGACACATCCATCATTTATCACCTGGTTTTTAACAGCCACACTCTTAAAGACAGAGACTGTGAAGCAAGATGTAATAGAGGGCCCCATGACAGGAGGTCTGAAGTGCTGGGAAGAGGCCAGGGATTGTCTGTCAAAAGTCTGAGTATGCCTGTGTACCAGGTTCTTCTGGGCCAGTATGGTGTCAGAAAAAATCACTGCCTTCTTCTTTTGCTTTATTTTGTGAAGCAAGCTAGGCAGAATGTTCAGTGGAGAGATGGCATACACTAGCATGAACTGAGACCCGGGGATAACTAAAGCATCCTAAAGCTTGAGGATCCCTGGTTCTGACCACAAACAGAAGTAGTTTGTTGTATCTGGAGGCTAGGATGTCCCTCATCTATGGCACATCAAGTTGAACACATCTGGATGAAGAGACCATTCCCCTTGGTCAAGACGGCGGAAATAGTTGTCTGCCACTGCAAAGCACAGAACTCATCAATGAGGTAGGGAAATGGGAATATATACCGTAGATAAGCATCTTGGATGTCCATGGATGCCATGTGTTCCCTTTGTCTCGGAGATGCAACTTCTGGCCTTGTGGATTACATGAAAATGTTGGAATGTAATGGAATTTGTTGAGGGATTTTAAGTAAAGAATAGGATGGATACCTCAATTGGGCTTGAATACTGTGAACAGGTTCAAGTAGAATCCCTTGAACATGTCCTGTGGAGGTACTGGTACATTTACTGCCTGGAACAGGAGGTGGTTCAAGGCTTTTTGCAAGTCTGAAAGCGGTTAGACGATAGAGGTTTGAACTCTATCCTCTACCTTTTTGAAACCATTGGTTGAACCCACAGGTCTGGGACATCTGTGGCCCAGAGAAATGCAAACTGCAACAGAAGTGGGGACACCCCTTCATTGTGAAGAGGGTTTGGTGGATGGGAGTGCCTGAACTTAGGATTTGAAGTTAAGGTTAAGGACCTTTGGGAACATGTTCCACTTGTTTTTAGGGTGGAACATGTAACATGTTCCCAATTCTGCAGCCGCTGCCCAATCCCCCCACCTATGACAGCAGTATGGGTTCCCTGTACCAGCTGTCACTTTTTAAAGATAGCGTGGCCGTGTGGGGCTCCACCCACATGACCATGTCATTCATTTGCAGAATTCTATGAATGAATGGACTACAAGTACCAACATCCTTTGTGCATGTCGAATTGTAGTTCTCAATTAACTACTGCGGCGCTGTGGAGCCCTGTGGTAGTTCACTGATTCTTCCGGTCAGTGAATCTGCTTGCCCGTATGGGAAAGCTGATATATTGACAGATCTGCAGACCTACATGGCACCAGCGATCTGATGATTGCTGGTGCAATGCTTTACAGGCTCCTGCAAAAAAAAATACTAAATGCACATTTTTTTTAATACCTGCAAAAAAAATGTGCATTACTTTTTGGCAAAAAGTGAACTTATCCTTTAAAGCCTGGTTTGAGCATGGAGGTACTCTGCAGTTAGAGGAGCAAGTAACTCCTGAGGAGGAAGGTTAGAAGTTTTGTCACCTTCTTCTGGGGAAGCAAACTTTCCCACTTATAACCAGGTAACGTGAATTGGTCAAGTTCCTCACCAAACAGACACCTTACTTAGATATATTTGAGGTGCCTCTTAGAAGCAGCTTCTGCTGCACAAATTTTTAGCAAAAAAATCTTGCGCATATGAATGCAGATTAGAGCCATTCTGGAAATTGGTGTCATGACGTGATCCAAGGCATCTACACAGAAAAGAAGAGCAGATGAAAGTTTATGTAATTGCTCTGTAACTGCACAATCCTGAAAGACTGGGTCATGTTAGTTGTTCATTGCCCTGGTCCAGTTAGCTGCGGTTTGGCATACAGAAACAGCACCAAGAGCTGGTTGCAGTGCACTGTGCAGCCTGTCAGAATAAAGAGAGCTTTTAAATGCATCTCACATTTTCTGTCAGCAGAAACTTTAAAATGGAACATCATCAGCAACTACCCCAGGGCACTCATCAGTCCATGCCACAGAAACGTCATCTATCATGGTGGGCTCTGCCAATAGAATCCTTCAGGGACTTGACTTCCGAACTGACATCACTGACCTGAATCTATATACCACCCTACTGGTCAACAAGGCAATATATCCTTTTGCAGGGTCCAGTGCCAACAGGTAATGTTAAAGGCCATCCGTGCATGTCCAGTGCGGGGTCCAGGTACCATTGCTCTACATGCTGAACAGCAGTAGGAAATGGATCTGGGAAAAGCTAGTCTCCTAATCCCAGATGGAAGTGCTTAGAAGCTAGCTACTTTTTCATGCTGAGATCACACAGACATCACCTAATGACAATAGCAAAAAAAAATGGATGCCTTGACTAGAAGGGAGGGGCTATATCCAGGATGGGATTTCCTTGCCAGTGCCCTATAACCTATCAACTTTATTGTCATGGATATGAAGATGCTCTGTGTCCCGTGATGTACAAAATAGAAACATGTATTTTTAGTTCTTTATTGACTAAGTACCAAATATTATCCACTAGTATTAGCTCTAAGCCCAACATATATTTTCCCATTCTCAGAAATGTCATGATGTCTCACTGCAGGTTATAACAATATTTTCACTTTTCTGGGCAGATAATACTCACCGTAACAGCAGCTCCCATCAGCCCCTGAATGACGGCTTCCCCTGTAGAGGTCACCTACAAAGACAGCACTCATCACAAACATGACAATTCCCTTCTGAAATGGTTTCTCTTTCTAGAAGAGCTATCTTGTATATAGTTAATATCTACCGAGTATAACATAGCAGGACATGCATCAGCCAGTACCTTGACTGAGTATCTGTGGGTGTGTTAGTGGGAGCGTTGTGTCAGCTCACAGGCTGCCTATGGGGCAAATCCATGGAAAGCCTGTGAAAGTGGATTATTTCACTGTACCTGTTTCACAGAATTGCCTGCAGTCATGGCATCAGATATGCGGTTTTGCAGGAAGGTCCAGGTATCCTCAAAGTCTGGAGAATTGTCTTGCATCATGACCAGCTCTGTGGTGTTATAAATACCTGCAAGAACTGCCCTGCGTGTGTACCAGCTGACCTAGGGAACAGACACTCAAACCAATCAAATAACAATGCCGTATCACCAGACTCCCCCTTTACTACTTAAAGGTGCACTCACATCTGTAGACTGGTCGCCAGCGTAATGCCAGATGTCGTCCACCATGGAGGTCAGTAGTTTTAAGCTGATAGGAATATTTTGTGGTAAGAGAAGAATTCCCAATGCCTAGAATAGAGAGATATAACGTCACTACTGCTGAGCAAGACACCCTTCTAAAGCCATCTTCTAAGCGGATTATCCAAAGATGCCTTTTCATTCATTATCCAAAACAACACTCTAAAACACTATCCAAAGACGCTCTCTCAACTGTTATCCAAAGACGCCCTCTCATCCGTTATCCAAAGGCGCCCTCTCAATCGTTATCCAAAGGCGCCCTCTCAACCGTTATCCAAAGGCGCCCTCTCAAACGTTATCCAAAGGCGCCCTCTCAAACGTTATCCAAAGGCGCCCTCTCAAACGTTATCCAAAGACGCCCTCTTAACCGTTATCCAAAGACGCCCTCTCAACCGTTATCCAAAGACGCCCTCTCAACCGTTATCCAAAGACGCCCTCTCAACCGTTATCCAAAGACGCCCTCTCAACCGTTATCCAAAGACGCCCTCTCAACCGTTATCCAAAGACGTCATGTCAACCGTTATCCAAAGACGCCCTCTCAACCGTTATCCAAAGACGCCCTCTCAACCGTTATCCAAAGACGCCCTCTCAACCGTTATCCAAAGACGCCCTCTCAACCGTTATCCAAAGACGCCCTCTCAAACTTTATCCAAAGACGCCCTCTCAACCGTTATCCAAAGACGCCCTCTCAACCGTTATCCAAAGACGTCCTCTCACCTGATATCCAAAGACGCCCTCTCAACCGTTATCCAAAGACGCCCTCTCAACCGTGATCCAAAGACGTCATCTCAACCGTTATCCAAAGACGTCATCTCAACCGTTATCCAAAGACGTCATCTCAACCGTTATCCAAAGACGTCATCTCAACCGTTATCCAAAGACGTCATCTCAACCGTGATCCAAAGACGCCCTCTCACCTGTTATCCAAAGACGCCCTCTCAACTGTTATCCAAAGACGTCATCTCAAACGTTATCCAAAGACGCCCTCTCAAATGTTATCCAAAGACGCCCTCTCAACCGTTATTCAAAGACGTCCTCTCACCTGATATCCAAAGACGCCCTCTCAACCGTTATCCAAAGAAGCCCTCTCAACCGTGATCCAAAGACGCCCTCTCAACCGTTATCCAAAGACGTTAACTCAACCGTTATCCAAAGACGTCATCTCAACCGTTATCCAAAGACGCCCTCTCAACCGTTATCCAAAGACGTCATCTCAACCGTTATCCAAAGACGTCATCTCAACCGTTATCCAAAGACGTCATCTCAACCGTTATGCAAAGACGTCATCTCAACCGTTATCCAAAGACGCCCTCTCAACCGTTATCCAAAGACGTCCTCTCACCTGATATCCAAAGACGCCCTCTCAACCGTGATCCAAAGACGCCCTCTCAACCGTTATCCAAAGACGTTATCTCAACCGTTATCCAAAGACGTCATCTCAACCGTTATCCAAAGACGCCCTCTCAACCGTTATCCAAAGACGTCATCTCAACCGTTATCCAAAGACGTCATCTATACCGTGATGCAAAGACGCCCTCTCACCTGTTATCCAAAGACGCCCTCTCAACCGTTATCCAAAGACGTCATCTCAACCGTTATCCAAAGACGTCATCTCAACCGTTATCCAAAGACGTCATCTCAACCGTTATCCAAAGACGTCATCTCAACCGTTATCCAAAGAAGCCCTCTCATCTGTTATCCAAGGACATCCTCTGACCCGCTATCCAAAGATGTCTCCTCACCCATTAACCAAGAACAACCTCTCGTCTGTTATCCAATAAAGACATTTCACCTGTTACGCAAAGATAACCTCTCACCTGCTATCTACAGATGACCGTTCACCCATTATCCAAAGACTATATCTCATTCATTATCCAAAGATGAGCTTTCACCTGTTATCCAAAGATGCCCTCTGACCCCTTTCGTTACACAGCCATCCTTCCCTCTACATACTCATAAAGAAACCCCCCTCCCCCGCATGGGGCAGATCTGTCCCTTGTACCTGAGGCCATTGTCCAATATAAGGGATTAGCATCCTCAGGCGAGCTTCCATAGCATCTCTCAAGAAGTCAGCTGTTGGTTTCTTGCTGAAACAAAGGAAATGAGAACACAAGTTATCAAGATTCCCCAAATTCCAGGAGACAAAACATCCGACCCCCTACTCTACACTAATGTTATCATTTTCCTTCCAACACACAATGATGTCCCTCGTCCAATCCCACACAGCGACATCTTGTATATAGACAGCGTTCTGTAGATGGTGTGACTTGTGTATAGTGAGTGTCCAATACAGAATGTGACCTGTATATAGTAGGCATTCTGTAGATGGTGTGACCTGTATACAGCAAATGTCCTGTACACAGTGTAACCTGTATACACAGAGTCCCCTGTACATGGTGTGACTTATATATAGCAAGTGTCCTGTACACAGTGTAACTTGTATATAGTAAGTCGTCTGTAGATGCTGTGACCTGTAGATAGTGAGCGTTCTGTAGATGTTGAGACCTGTATATAGCAAGTGTCCTGTAGATGGTGTGACCTGTATATAACGAGTGTCCTGTAGATGGTGTGACCAGTATATAGCAAGTGTCCTGTAGATGTTGAGACCTGTATATAGCAAGTGTCCTGTAGATGGTATGACCTGTATATAGCGAGTGTCCTGTAGATGGTTTGACCTGTATATAGAAAGTGTCCTGTAGATGGTGTGACTTGTATATAGCAAGTGTCCTGTAGATGGTGTGACCTGTATATAGCAAGTGTCCTGTAGATGGTGTAACTTGTATATAGCAAGTGTCCTGTAGATGGTGTGACTTGTATATAGCAAGTGTCCTGTAGATGGTATGACCTGTATATAAGCGAGTGTCCTGTAGATAGTGTGACCTGTATATAGCAAACGTTCTCTAGATGGTATGACCTGTATATAGCGAGTGTCGTGTAGATGGTATGACCTGTATATAGCGAGTGTCCTGTAGATGGTGTGACCTGTATATAGCGAGTTTCTTGTAGATTGTGTGACCTGTATATAGCAAATGTCCTGTAGATAGTATGACCTGTATATAGCGAGTGTCCTGTAGATGGTGTGACCTGTATATAGCAAATGTCCTGTAGATGGTGTTACCTGTATTTAGCAAGTTTCCTGTAGATGGTGTGACCTGTATATAGCGAATGTCCTATACATGGTGTAACCTGTAAACACTGAGTGTCCTGTAGATGGTGTGACCTATATATAGTGAGCGTCTCGTTCACAGTATGACCTGTATATAGTGAGTGTCCTGTACATGGTGCGACCTGTATATAGTGCACCTTCTGTAGATGGTGTGACCTGCATTTAGCAAGTATCCTGTAAATGGTGTGACCTGTATAGAGTGAGTGTCCTGTGTATAGTGAGCGTCCTTTATATAGTGAGTGTCCCGTAGGGGGCACTCACTCAGTGTTGCCCAGTTGCACCAGTTTGTGCTCCTCCTCCAGCAGTTGGGCCAGTCTGGCGTTACACTCAGACACGAAGTGCAGGACGAGCTCGCTCCCGCCGCTCTCGAATAATCCCGCTGCAGCCACAGATAGGTCCAGAGTCTGTGCAGAGGGGAACTCCGGTTACACAAAACACCAGCACACCAACATGTAAAGTGACAGAAGCACAAAAAAAGGATTACCTTGGCGCCTTCAGCAATGGCCTCGGAGCTCCACCCATACTGCGGTACAAAAGCCACGGCCGCAGACAGAATACGCTGCTGCAGCTGCTCTTCGCTCTCGTAGCCTTCAGACTCCTCTCCACCCTGGTCTGTATACCTGAATGAAAGGATGGGGACCTCATGTGACCAGACTGCGAATATGTGAAGAAGCCCAGCCAGAAGAGATGGCAATCCATCTGAACACAGCAAAGGGGTGCTTCCACCCTACCTGGGAGGTGTGGAGCGCTCCTCTTCAGTCTTGTGAACTGACTCAGTGTGAGCAAATGATGGTGGAGGCGTCTTCTGATCCTCGTTATATCTGAGGGACGAAACCCACAAGTGGCGAGCTGAGCGCACTGCCAGGCCTGAAAGACAACATGAAGGAGAAGGCAGCCAATCAGAGAATCTGAAAAATAACGAGGAAGAGGTGGAGGGGGTGCGGGGTGAAGGAGGTGTATTTGGTAGATGAGGAACGGGCAGGGGTATACTTGGTAGAGATGAAGGGGTGGGGGGTAGTGGGGGTATATTTTTGGTAGAGGTGGGTAATGGGGATATATTTGGTAGAGGTTGTGGGGAGGAGTAATTGAAGTACAGTTGGTAGTTTTGGGAAGGGTAGGGGTGGGGGTAATAGGGGTATATTTTTTGCAGAAGTGGAGGAGAGGGTGGGGGGTGTATTTGGGAGAGGTGAAGGGGGGTAATGGAGGTATATCGGGTAGAGGTGAAGGGGGTGGGGGTATATTTGGTAGAGGTGAAGGGGTGGGGGTAATGGGGGTATATTTTTTGCAGAGGTGGAGGAGGGGGTGGGGGGTATATTTGGGAGAGGTGAAGGGGGGTAATGGGGGTATATCGGGTAGAGGTGAAGGGGGTAAGGGTATATTTGGTAGAGGTGAAGGGATGGGGGTATATTTGATGCAGGTTGAAGGGGGTGAAAAGGTGATGGGGGTAAATTTGGTACAGGTGGAGGAAGGTATATTTGGTTAACTGGATTATAATTGGTAAAGATTGAGGGAGGGGGTGGGGTATTTTTGATAGAGGTGGAGGGGGGTATATTTGGTAGGAGTGGAGTGGGTAGAAGAAAATGGGGGAATATTTGGTGGTGGGGGGGGGGAATGGTGGTATGGTTGCTATATTTAATAAGGGTGGAGAGTAGTGGGTGGGAAGGGAGGTTAGGGGGTTGATTTGGTATAGGTGGAGGGTAGTGGGTGTATTTGGTGAAAGCAGAAGGGGTGTGTGTGTGGGGATTGGGTATATTTGGTAGATGTGTGGGGGGGGGGGGGGTAATGGGGGTATATTTGATAGAGGTGGGGGTAATGGGGGTATATTTGATGCAGGTTGAGAGGGATGAGGAAGTGATGGGTGTAAATTTGGTACAGGAGGAGGGGGTATATTTGGTGGTGGAGGTAATGGGGGGTATATTTGATGCAGGTTGAGAGGGGTGAAGAGGTGATCGGGGTAAATTTAGTACAGGAGGAGGGGGGTATATTTGCTGGTGGTGGGTAATGGGCTATATTTGGTAGAGCGGGTGAGGGGTAATAGGGGTATATGTTGTAGACAGGTGGAGGGGGGTTAATTGGATTATAGTTGGTAAAGATTGTGGGAGGGGAGGGGAGGGGGTGGGGGTATTTTTGATAGAGGTGGAGGGGGGTATATTTGGTAAGAGTGGAGTGGGTGGAAGAAAATGGGGGTATATTTGGTGGTGGGGGGTAATGGTGGTATGGTTGCTATATTTGATAAGGGTGGAGAGCAGTGGGTGGGAAGGGGAGTTAGGGGGTTGATTTGGCATAGTAGGTGGAGGGTAGTGGGTGTGTATTTGGTGAAAGCAGAAGAAGGGGTGTGTGTGTGTGGTGGGAGGGGGGGTATATGTGGTAGATGTGTGTGGGGAGGGGGGGGGGTTAGTGGGGGTATATTTGATGCAGGTTAAGGGGGGTGAGAGAATGATGGGGGTAAATTTGGTACAAGAGGAGGGGGTATATTTGGTGGAGGGGGTAATGGGGTATATTTAGTAGAGGGGGTGAGGGGTAATAGGAGGAAATTTGGTAGACAGGTGGAGGGGGGTTAACTGGAGTACAGTTGGTAGAGAATGGGGGGAGGGGAGGGGTATATTTGATAGTGGTGATGGGGTGGGGGTATTTTTGATAGAGGTGGAGGGAGGGGGTATATTTGGTAGGAGTGGAGTGGGTGGAAAGTAATGATGGCATAATTGGTGGGGGCAAAAGGGGGTTGTGGGCACTGTTGCCTTGAACATCAAATTTCCATTTAGTTTTAGTCCTAGTTTATCTCCTGGGTTTAGTTCATCTGTATGGCATTAGTTAAACATTTCTCTAGAATTGCCAAACTCATAACAGGCGCACCTCGGTTTACAAACGCCTCGGTTAACGTAATTTTCGGTTTATGAATGAAAATCCATTGAAAATAATGCCTTGATTTACAATTTTTTTTCACAATACAGGGTTTCCCCAGGATGCATTGCGTCTGGGAGGTTTATAGCGCCTGCCCTGTGCCTTTAAAGTGTACTTTATAAAGAGTTTTGAACAAAGACTTTTTTTTTAACTTTTTTCTGACCTCCGGAAACGGATTCATTGGTTTTCAATGCATTTATGAATTCATTTTTATTCATGTCCCTGTACAGTATTTATGCCTTTATAGTGTACTTTATAAAGAGTTTTGAACAGATAAAATACTTTTTTTTTTACTTTTTTCTGACCTCTGGAACGGATTAATTGGTTTTCGATGCATTCCTATGGGAAACCGCATTTCTGTTTACAAATTTTTTGCAATACGAAGCGTCCCGGAGAACGCATTCAATTCGTAAACCGAGGTACGCCTGTATATACTCTTGGAGTAAAACTTTAATAACAGGTTATTATTTATGGTATTAATTGTTGCACAGACACAGATTTAGCCGTGATATATAACATCTTTATGAATAAAACCAGATTTAATAAACAAAAATATTGTTTTTTGACAAACGAAAGTGCAACTTTACAGATTTTAGTTTTTTTATTGTAAATTCTATTGGCTGTAACTTCATTGCACATATTATCTGAATATATTACCAACATTAAGGCCTCGTTCACACCATGGTGCAGGGACGTCAGTTTTTCTGCATGCGTTCTGCAAGGGCACAATGAAATCAATTGTTCTCTATGAGTCCTGTTCACACCACATCACTGGTATCGTGCAGATTTTTTTCTGCGCAGGAATCTGCAACGTGTATAAAACTCAGTGGAGCGAGTCTCTGCAAGTGAAATCTGTACGTCAGTTTCCATCAGTTTTCTGCAAGTACGGCGTGAATGAAGACTAAATATTAAGAGAAGAAAACTAAGAATAGACTTTTTCTTTCAGCAGCTCAGCAGTCTCCCCGACCTATTCACATGTGGCAGTGAAGTGTTCATGTTTACAATTTCCATTTAGTTTCTATCAGTCTTTTTACTAAAATGCCATTTTAGCTTTGGTTGTATTTTAGTCATCTGAATTGTTTTAGCAGTGCTTTAGTTGACTAAAATATTTTTGTCTACGAAATTAAAGCGGAGTAAAGGTGGAGGGGGGGGGATTGGGGGGTACATTTGGTAGAGGCATGGGGGGTATATTTGGTAGAGGTGGAGTTGGGGGTTATTTTTGGTAGAGGTATGAGGGGGGTTGGGGGTAATGGCGGTATATTTGGTAGAGATGGAGGGGGGGTTGGGGGGTAATGGGGGAATATTTGGTAGAGAAGAAAGGGGGGTTGGGGATATATTTGGCAGAGGTAGGGGGGGGTTGGGGGGGGTATATTTGGTAGAGGTGTGGGGGGGTACATTTGGTAGAGGTGGAGGGAGGTAATTGGGGTATATTATTTAGTGGGGGGGTGGGAGTATATTTGGCAGAGGTGGAGGGGGGTATATTTGGTAGAAGTGGAGGGGGGTTGGGGGTATATTTGGTAGAGGTGGAGGGGTGTAATTGGGGTATATTTAGTGGGAGGGGGATTCTGGGTATATTTGGTAGAGGTGGAGGGGGGTTAGGGGTATATTTGGTAGAGGTGGGGGGTTAATGGAGGTATATTTGGTAGAGGTGGGGGGGGGGGGTAATGGAGGTATATTTGGTAGAGGTGGAGGGGGGTAATTGGGGTATATTTAGGGGGGGTTGGGGGTATATTTGGTAGAGGTGGAGGGGGTTAGGGGTATATTTGGTAGAGGTGGGGGGGGGGGTAATGGGGGTATATTTGGTAGAGGTGGAGGGGTGTAATTGGGGTATATTTAGTGGGAGAGGGGTTGGGGGTATATTTGGAAGAGGTGGAGGGGGGTATATTTAGTAGAGGTGGGGGGGAGGGGTAATGGAAGTATATTTGGTATAGGTGGGGGGAGGGGTAATGGGGGTATATTTGGTAGAGGGGGGGTAATGGGGGTATATTTGGTAGAGGTGGGGGGGAAATGGGGGTATATTTGGTAGAGGTGGAGGGGGGTTGGGGTATATTTGGTAGAGGTGGAGGGGAGTAATTGGGGTATATTATTTAGTGGGGGGGTGGGAGTATATTTGGTAGAGGTGGGGGGGTGTTAATGGGGGGGTATATTTGGTAGAGGTGGGGGGGTAATGGGGGTATATTTGGAAGAGGTGGAGGGGGGTAATTGGGGTATATTTATTGTTGGTGGGTATTGGGAATATAGTTAGTAGAGGAGGGGGGGTATATATAGTAGAGGTAGGGTGGGAGAGGGGAGGATAACTAAGGGCAGTGGGGGGCACAGTAAAGTTGGGGGTCATTTAGGGGTGAGTGGTGACGTCACTTATTGCAGAAACTTCCAGGTGACCGTCTCCCGGGTCACCGTGCCCTTCCCCCGTCCTCACCCGCTCCTGGGCGGCCCCTCAGCAGTAGAAGCCCCGCCCTGCTCGCTGCTCTCAGAGCCCGGACAGCCGCCATAGTATCTAGCCGGGAGGGGGCGTGTCCTGTGGAGGATACAACGGGAAGACGTCGTATCCGGAAGAGGGAAGCCAGAACCGGAAGTATTCGGAGGGGATCTGCAGGTGAGTAGGGGGGAGACCTAAAGTGTAAGGCAGGTCATGTGACCTCTAGAGGGGTTGTTTCCCTTAGCAACCAGTCAGCTAGCTACCCTTCCTCCCCTCCCTATAGAGAGCTGTGATGTGCAGTCTGATCTGTACACACTGAGGGGTTCTTGTTATTGGGGGCCCTCCATATCTCACTGTTCTGGGGGATTCTCATTCTTTATACACTAGCAACAAAAAAAGAAGAAAAAGCACAGAAACCAAACCAACTACCACCAAATAATGACAAATCTATTACACAAACTGTCACTGGTTTTTATGTGGACATTTTGGATAGGTGGGGGGAGGGTGGCTCTGAGAATAGCTGGGGGGGGCTGTTGGGATGGGTGCTGAGGGGTCAGGGAGTAGCGGGGGAGGCACTGGTTTTATGTGACAATACTGTTATTGTAATAAATTGTTTGGCGGTAGCCGGTTTGTTGTCTGTGCCTTTTCTTCTTTTTGTTGCTACTGTATTTAGGGGATTCCCAGGACCAACCGTCCACCTTTCATCCAGAGAACCAAGCCCAACCGTCCACCCTTCATCCAGAGCCCAACCGTCCACCCTTCATCCAGAGCCCAACCGTCCACCCTTCATCCAGAGCCCAACCGTCCACCCTTCATCCAGAGCCCAACCGTCCACCCTTCATCCAGAGCCCAACCGTCCACCCTTCATCCAGAGCCCAACCGTCCACCCTTCATCCAGAGCCCAACCGTCCACCCTTCATCCAGAGCCCAACCGTCCACCCTTCATCCAGAGCCCAACCGTCCACCCTTCATCCAGAGCCCAACCGTCCACCCTTCATCCAGAGCCCAACCATCCACCCTTCATCCAGAGCCCAATCTTCCGCAATTCATCCAGAGAACCAAGCCCAACCTTCCACCCTTCTTCCAAAGCCCAACCTTCCACCCTTCTTCCAAAGCCCAACCTTCCACCCTTCTTCCAAAGCCCAACCTTCCACCCTTCTTCCAAAGCCCAACCTTCCACCCTTCTTCCAAAGCCCAACCTTCCACAATTCATCCAGAGAACCAAGCCCAACCATCCACCCTTCGTCCAAAGAACCAAGCCCAACCATCCACCCTTCGTCCAAAGAACCAAGCCCAACCAGCCACCCTTCGTCCAAAGAACCAAGCCCAACCAGCCACCCTTCGTCCAAAGAACCAAGCTCAACCATCCACCCTTCTTCCAAAGAACCAAGCCCAACCATCCACCCTTCGTCCAAAGAACCAAGCCCAACCATCCACCCTTCGTCCAAAGAACCAAGCCCAACCATCCACCCTTCGTCCAAAGAACCAAGCCCAACCATCCACCCTTCGTCCAAAGAACCAAGCCCAACCATCCACCCTTCGTCCAAAGAACCAAGCCCAACCATCCACCCTTCGTCCAGAGATCCAAGCCCAACCAAATACCCTTCGTCCAGAGAACCAAGCCCAACCATCCACCCTTCGTCCAGAGAACCAAGCCCAACCATCCACCCTTCGTCCAGAGAACCAAGCCCAACCATCCACCCTTCGTCCAGAGAACCAAGCCCAACCATCCACCCTTCGTCCAGAGAACCAAGCCCAACCATCCACCCTTCGTCCAGAGAACCAAGCCCAACCATCCACCCTTCGTCCAGAGAACCAAGCCCAACCATCCACCCTTCGTCCAGAGAACCAAGCCCAACCATCCACCCTTCGTCCAGAGAACCAAGCCCAACCATCCACCCTTCGTCCAGAGAACCAAGCCCAACCATCCACCCTTCGTCCAGAGAACCAAGCCCAACCATCCACCCTTCGTCCAGAGAACCAAGCCCAACCATCCACCCTTCGTCCAGAGAACCAAGCCCAACCATCCACCCTTCGTCCAGAGAACCAAGCCCAACCATCCACCCTTCGTCCAGAGAACCAAGCCCAACCATCCACCCTTCGTCCAGAGAACCAAGCCCAACCATCCACCCTTCGTCCAGAGAACCAAGCCCAACCATCCACCCTTCGTCCAGAGAACCAAGCCCAACCATCCACCCTTCGTCCAGAGAACCAAGCCCAACCATCCACCCTTCGTCCAGAGAACCAAGCCCAACCATCCACCCTTCGTCCAGAGAACCAAGCCCAACCATCCACCCTTCGTCCAGAGAACCACGTCTAGCCATCCACCCTTCATCCAGAGAACCACGTCTAGCCATCCACCCTTCATCCAGAGAACCACGTCCAGCCATCCACTCTTCATCCAAAGCCTAACCCTCCACCCTTCATCCAGAGAACCAAGCCCAACTATCCACCCTTCAGCCAGAGAACCAAGCCCAACTACCCACCCTTCAGCCAGAGAACCAAGCCCAACTATCCACCCTTCAGCCAGAGAACTAAGCCCAACAATCCACCCTTCAGCCAGAGAACAAAGCCCAACTATCCACCTTTAATCTAGATCCCAACCATCCATCCTTTATCCAAAGCCCAACCGTCCACCTTTCATCCAGACAACCAAGCCCAGTCATCCACCTTTCAGCCAGAGCCCAACTGTCTACACTTCAACCGTCCACCCTCTATCCAGAGGTCAGAGCCCAACCGTCCACCCTCTATCCAGAGGTCAGAGCCCAAATGTCCACACCCTCTCATCCAGATACCAACTATCTACCCTTCATCGAGAACTGTGGCCTCCAAACTGGGGCCAGATGCGGCTCTTCCTTTGCCTTTATCTGGCCTTAGAGGCATTATTCCTGACTCTGACACCAATAATGGGGTGTTATTCCTTCCACTGGCACCAACAATGGGGCATAATTCCTATCACTGACAACAAAATGAGGCACTATTCTCGCACTGACGCCAACTATTTTCCCCTCAGTACCAAAGATAGGGCATTGTTTACTCCCACTGAACACAGTCCAGCCCGTCTGAAGTCTGACGGTAAACTGTGCCTTTCTTTAGAAAATGTGGAGACTTCTGATCTAAAGACTGGAGCCCAACAGCCCACCTTTCATCTAGAGATCAGAATCCAACCATCCACCTTTCATCCAGAGAACAGAGTCCAACCATCCACCCTTCATCTAGATCCCAACCAAAGGGAACCCATTGTCCCCTGAGCACGGATGGGGGAATTTATCTCACTGCCCAGTTCAGAATCACCAGCCAAACAGGCTCTATACTCCTAACTGTATATAGAATTTACAATGTGTGTATGTGTGTACATCTCTTTCATCTGATGCAGGATGGACAGTTTAGGTGACCTTGTGTCACCAGGTCAACATGTGGCAGTAACATGGGATGGCTCCTCCTCCACAGAGAGTCTTCAGGACTTTGTAGCACAAGTGCAGACTGCAGTGACCACGGATGGAAAAGTTTCTGTGGAGAATGTGGAACGCCTATTGAAGTGTAAGTTTTACCCTAACCCCCTCCTCCATTGTACTGATCGTGTCTCCAGAGTATGATAAGACGTGTCCCCTCTCTTCCATTGTACTGATCGTATCTCCAGAGTATAAGATGTGTCTTCTCTCTTCCAGTGTCTTGATCCTATCTCCAGAGAATGATAAAAAGTATCCCCTTTTCTCCAGTATACAGTACTGATCAGATCTTCTTTTTTTAGCGGCACACCATGATTCCTGCTTTGATGTCATCCTCCTTGGTTTAGTCCCAGGAAGTACAACTATTCACAGTTCTGACATTCTGGTGGAAGCAGCTCGAATTTTGAAGCCGGGGGGTACAGTGATCATTCAGGAGCCTGTGGATCTCCAGGCCGGTGAGATTTATTTGAGTGTCTATTGTTGGCATTAATACTGCCTCTGTGGCTGGTTGTATTGGATGTCTCCATTATCTAATAACATGTTGCATGCACTTTTCAGGTCACCTGATAATGCAAGAAGTCGTAGTGCAATCATTGATGTCAGTTGTATTCACTGCATATCTGCTCACTTCCTGCCTGACATCATGCCTCACTTTGCACACTTCCTGTCTGATGACATGCTTCACATTGCACACTTCCTGTTTTATGACATGCTTCACGTTGCACACTTCCCGTCTGATGACATGCCTCACATTGCACACTTCCCGTCTGATGACGTGCCTCACTTTGCACACTTCCCGTCTGATGACATGCCTCACTTTGCACACTTCCTGTCTGATGACATGCTTCACATTGCACACTTCCCGTCTGATGACATGCTTGACATTGCACACTTCCCGTCTGATGACATGCCTCACGTTGCACACTTCCCGTCTGATGACATGCCTCACGTTGCACACTTCCCGTCTGATGACATGCCTCACGTTGCACACTTCCCGTCTGATGACATGCCTCACGTTGCACACTTCCCGTCTGATGACATGCCTCACGTTGCACACTTCCCGTCTGATGACATGCCTCACGTTGCACACTTCCCGTCTGATGACATGCCTCACGTTGCACACTTCCCGTCTGATGACATGCCTCACGTTGCACACTTCCCGTCTGATGCCTCACGTTGCACACTTCCCGTCTGATGACATGCCTCACGTTGCACACTTCCCGTCTGATGACATGCCTCACGTTGCACACTTCCCGTCTGATGACATGCCTCACGTTGCACACTTCCCGTCTGATGACATGCCTCACGTTGCACACTTCCCGTCTGATGACATGCCTCACGTTGCACACTTCCCGTCTGATGACATGCCTCACGTTGCACACTTCCCGTCTGATGACATGCCTCATGTTGCACACTTCCTGTC
The DNA here is from genome assembly GCF_062004578.1 of Staurois parvus. Lineage (NCBI taxonomy): Eukaryota > Metazoa > Chordata > Amphibia > Anura > Ranidae > Staurois > Staurois parvus. The sequence goes on along the minus strand of NW_028318007.1, from coordinate 460,420 downwards.
TGACATCACACCTCACATTACTTCTGACATGAAGAGAGAGAAATTTGCGAGTAAGCAAAGTTTGCTGTAATTTATGAGAGAATGAAAACCTGCTATCTTTTCATGTCACCATCACCTTCCTCCAGTGTAATGTGTAGGGTGGAGTCATCCATGTAATAGAGTGTAAGCTCCTGTAGCCAGGTGATGTCACTTCCTCTGTATACATATGCGTTGTTGATTTGTCTCTTCATCAGGTCATGGCACCAGTCTGCGGTCTTCGGCCCAGCTCTCCTCCGCTCTCACCCTTTCTGGGATGACCAGCGTGACACAGGTAGGTACTGATGGGGGTGGTCATTTTCCTGGAGTCCAGGGGTAGACTTAGCATTGGCTCTCCGGTGGACGTTGTACACCACTTGTACTTTCTAACTGGTGTTGAAGCCTCACATATGATGAGACGTTCCTGCGCATCCAACCTTTGGGGGAAATGTCATTATGTGACACAAAGCCCCACCCCTTTCCACCTGCTGTGTTATGATGTATAAAATGTTATTTCTGTCTAATGAAGAGAGGTCGACCCTTCATACACCAGGATCCTTAAATTCAGCCAATGAGATTAGAATATGACAGTCACATGACTGGAAGTGAAGATACTCCTCCTGTGAAGGAGATGCAGATGAGCAAAAATGGTCTACGGAATAGAAGATTTCACATCCTGATGTGCTTCTCCTTTCGAGTCATTGACATTCAGGGATCTGAGAGGGAGTGGTCACTGACTGGTTACATTAGAGATGGAGTGATCACCGATTGGTTATATCATAGAGGGAGTGGTCACAACATCTGTGTGTTCACATTATATGGGGGGGGGGGTGGAGGGATAGGCTGCCGTGCTGTGAGCTGAACAGGTTCACATTTTAATAATACATTTTGTGAGGTTTGTCGTCCCCTTCTTTTCTCTGGGCCGGTGAGGAATGTGACTGGCTGCCCCCAAAGTGATGTCATTTCCTCTGCAGATTCTGAATGTAGCCCTGACAGGCGGACAGACACAACATGTGAAGGAAACTCTCGGCTACTCTGGGACTAGCCTGGCCACCGTCAGACTCCAAGCTACAAAACCCAACTATGAAATCGGATCTTCACGACCGCTGGCACTTCCCAAACGCCCTGTGACAGGTATGGGGCCACTGAGGGCCACATTGGGAAAATGGAAGGGTCCATCCTAGGGTGTCGCAGAAGAATCATATGATGAAGAGTCCTTCTGAGGGGGCCTCATGGGGGGTTCATATCATGATGGGTCTGTTCTAGGGAGCCACAGACGAATCATATCATATCATGATGGGTCTGTCCTAGGGAGCCACAGACGAATCAAATCATGAAGGGTCTGTAAAAGGGGGCAACAGTGCTCAGGGGAAACGTATCATGAAGTCACTCCAAAGGGGCCACAGAAGGCCGCACTGGGGAATCCTAATATCAGGGCTCTACAAATCCCAGGTGCCAGGTTGCCATGGCGATTAGAAATTGCATCCCGGCTCCTGGGTTTACACACTGCCTCCCATAGACTTCGATGCAAAGTTGCATCCCATAGACTTCAATGTACAAACGCCTCCAGTAAACTTCAGTGCAAAAACTCCTGTCAACAGCAATCCTATTTGAACAATTATCTCTGCATGCCACTCAACTCTATCACTTGCAAGTGTGGAACGCACAAACTCACACAGGATCCTTTTCATAATGACACTGAAAACCCAAGGCATCTGTGTGAACCAGCTTAATAGAAACACATAATATCTAGCTTGTCACGTCAATCTATGCGCTTGAAAACGCATTCATAATTGCATATATGTGAACCAGGGAGCTCCATTCACACCTGGGTGTTTTGGGGTCGCAGCAGAATTGCTGTGATCGTAAAATGCAGGTTCATGTGCCATTATTTTCAATGGGGCCTAAAACATGAAGCTTGTCGCCCAAAAGTTGCCTTGCCCCAGGCACCAACAACCCATGCTACGCTAAAAAAATAAACTGTGTCTTGACTTTTTTAGCTGGCTCCTAGATTCAAAGCAAATTTGACAAGCCCTGAGTCCATCCAAGGGGGCCACAGGGTTTGGGGAAATCGTATCATGAAGGGTCTGTCAGATGGGGCCACAGAAGGCTGCAGTGCCCAAGGAAACATTATCATAGAGAGGGTACGTCTGAGGGGGCCAAAGAAAGCCACACAGGGGACTCATAATATTGCTAGGCTTGCATGTACGCAATGACATCACATTATGCTGGGCTTGCTGCAGGTAATGAGATTATATCACTCTAGGCTTCCTGCAAGCAATGATAATTTGTAATCATGGGCAGAAAAGGGGAAGCTGCAGAGGACTGTTTACCCCATAGACAGAAGATGATCATGTATGAGCAGAGTCAGATCTGTTTACATGCACCATGTTCATTCTGTGTTATGAAGACAGGGAGGACAGTTTGTTGATGTTGGGAGATGGTCTGACTCTTCTCATTCCTCACTTAAGGAAGGCCGGCTGTAGATCCAGCTGCAGTGAAACTCTGGACGCTTTCAGCAAATGATATGAATGACGAAGACTTGGTGAGTATCTATCACTGGGTGTCCTGTCTACAATCTCCAGCAGTACTAACTGTAACTGACACACATAAGATACAACCTTCAGCAGGCTCCGGTACTAACTGTAACTGACACGTAAGATACAACCTCCAGCAGGCTCCGGTACTAACTGTAACTGACACACATAAGATACAACCTCCAGCAGGCTCCGGTACTAACTGTAACTGACACACGTAAGATACAACCTCCAGCAGGCTCCGGTACTAACTGTAACTGACACACGTAAGATACAACCTCCAGCAGGCTTCGGTACTAACTGTAACTGACACACGTAAGATACAACCTTCAGCAGGCTTCGGTACTAACTGTAACTGACACACGTAAGATACAACCTCCAGCAGGCTTCGGTACTAACTGACACACGTAAGATACAACCTCCAGCAGGCTCCGGTACTAACTGACACACGTAAGATACAACCTCCAGCAGGCTCCGGTACTAACTGTAACTGACAGACATAAGATTCAACCTCCAGCAGGCTCCAGTACTAACTGCAACTGTCACACGTAAGATTCAACCTCCAGCAGGCTCCGGTACTAACTGACACGCGTAAGATACAACCTCCAGCAGGCTCCGGTACTAACTGACACGCGTAAGATACAACCTCCAGCAGGCTCCGGTACTCATTATAACTGACACAGGTAAGATACAACCTCCAGCAGGTTCCGGTACTAACTGTAACTGACACACATAAGATTCAACCCCCCCAGCAGGCTCCGGTGCTAACTGTAACTGACACACATAAGATTCAACCTCCAGCAGGCTCCGATACTAACTGTAACTGACACACATAGATGAGATTGTTGTGTAAAACACAAGCAGTGATGTTACTCCTCCTCTCAGGATCTCTTGGACTCGGATGATCTTCTGGATCAGGATGACATGAAGAAGCCCCTCCCCTCCACACTGAAAGCCCCGGGCTGTGGAGAAGGCACTGAGAAGAAACGCAAGGCCTGCAAGAACTGGTGAGTACACTGCCTTGTCTAACATGGGATGTCTTCTGCACAGGGGCCCCCACAGAGTTCCCATCCTCCCTTTTGATTTGAGAATAGACCCGCCTTTTAGTCTGAGATGTTACGGAGGGGTCCTGCCCTAAGGTCTGATAAGTTGAGGTGGGGTCCCACCTTTAGGTCTAATGAATTGAGGAGAGGTCCCACCCTCAGGTGTGGGGTTTTGAGGGGGGTCCCATCCTCTATTAGGATTACTGAACGGTAATGAGTTTTGTGACATTTGATGTTTATCTCACACAGTACATGTGGATTAGCAGACGAACTGGAAGAGGAAAAGAAGAAATCTGACTCCACACCTGCCCCATCAGCATGTGGCAATGTGAGTATAAGTATAATTGGTCTTGAAGGACAGATGGGATGTTCAAGGAGATAGTGGGGTATACACAGTATATGGGGGGTGTAACTGATAGCAGGACAGAAGTGGTTCAGTAGTTTAAAAAATAATTATATATATATGGGGGTGGAGTGTATTTAATAGCAGGCGATGACAGATGCTGTGGATCTACACTATATTGCCAAAAGTATTGGGCCGCCTGCCTTTACACAGACATGAGCTTTAACGGCATCCAAGTCTTAGTCCGTAGAGTTCAATATTGAGTTGGCCCCGCCCTTTGCAGCTATAACAGCTTCAACTCTTCTGGGAAGGCCGTCCACAAGGTTTAGGAGGGTGTCTATGGGAAGGTTGGACCATTCTTCCAGAAGCACATTTGTGAGGTCAGGCACTGATGTCGGGGGAGGAGGCCGGGCTCACAGTCTCCGCTCTAATTCATCCCAAAGGTGTTCTATGGGGTTGAGGTCAGGACTCTGTGCAGGCCAGTCATGTTCTTCACCCCAAACTCGCTCATCCATGTCTTTATGGACCTTGCTTTGTGCACTGGAAGGGGCCATTCCCAAACTGTTCCCACATGAGATTGTCCAAAATGTCTTGGTATGCTGACGCCTTAAAAGTTCCCTTCACTGGAACTAGGGGGCCAAGCCCAACTCCTGAAAAATAGCCCCACACCATAATCCCCGCTCAACCAAACTTTACACTTGGCACAATGCAGTCAGGCAAGTACCGTTCTCCTGGCAACCGCCAAACCCAGACAGGTCCATCAGATTGCCAGACAGAGAAGCATGATTGGTCACTCTAGAGAACACGTCTCTACTGCTCTAGAGTCCAGTGGCAGCGTGCTTTACACCACTGCATCTGACGCTTTGCATTGCACTTGGTGATGGAAGGCTTGGATGCAGCTGCTCGGCCATGGAAACCCATTCCATGAAGCTCTCTACGCAGTGTTGTTGTGCTAATCTAAAGGCCACACCAAGTTTGGAGGTCTTTAGCTATTGACTCTGTAGACAGTTGGTGACTTCTGTACACTGTGTGCGTCAGCATGCGCTGACCCTGCTCTGGCATTTTCCGTGTCCTACCAGTTCGTGGCTGAGTTGCTGTTGTTACCCAGAGGTAACCTATCACGGTACCACGCTTGGAGTCACTGAGCTCCTGAGAGTGACCCATTCTTTTACAAATGTTTGTAGAAGCAGTCTGCATGTCTAGGTGATGATTTTATACACCTGTGGCCATGGAGGTTATTGGAACACCTGAATCCAATGATTTGGAGAGGTGTCCCAATACTTTGGCAATATAGTGTATATATAATATGGGGGAATTAATAATTGGATGGGACATGACAGATGATGTAGACGTAGCGGGGGTAGGAGATGCCAGTTGTTTTTTACTGTATAAGGAGGGGTGGCAGGGGTTAGGGTGGGGAGTGCATGTTTTTATAGGAGGGTAGGATATGACAATGTGGATCTGGCACACATGGGTGGTGTATTAATAGCGGAATAGGAGAAGACCAATGTAAATCTATATACATTGTGGTAAAGGGGCAAAACTGTAGCACTAAATTAAATAGATATAATAAACACAGTGCAAAAAATTGTGACACACCCAATCTCGTGATGATCTGTAGCATAAACATGCACAAATAACATATAAGGACATATATTCAATAGTTCAACTAATATCCTCACGATATACACATAAATAATGTGAAAAACATATGAACACCAACAACTCAGACGATAGGGGATTAAATAATATACTTCAAATAAGTGCAAAAACTCCGATCTCCGAAAGAGGAATCCAGCAAAGTTTGTCATCTGATGTCACAAGAGGAAAAGAGAGGAATCTTCCAAATAGCATTCATGCGAGTCCAATCTCGAGCAGGAGAATAGATTCCGGTGCTGTACACCCACATTAGAAAACTCTGCAGCTTACCAGAGATTTTTGACCCTCCGGCTATGAGTGGTCATCTGTGCTTGAAAGAATAAAGCCAGGCATACATGGATCGAAATTCAATCCATGTATGGGCAGACTGATTGTACCCAAGTTGATCCATCAATTTTTGCACGTATTATTTTATCTATTTAAACAGTTGCGTTTATTGAAATCATACAAAAGTATAACAAGGCAAGGTACATAAGAACAGGCAAACGTAAGGCAGTCAGTTTAAATACAATTCACATGGAATTCCAACGCTAAAAATCATACTGAGTCAACTGGTCATCCTGAATGAAAAAGGGGGGTGAGGTAAGAATAGAGAAAAAGGGAAAAAGAAAAAAGAGAGAGGTAGGAGAAGAAAAGCAAATCATAATCAATAACCAAGCAAGTAAACAGTATAAACTGGGCATACCTGCAAGAGAATAAGCCAGTTATTATACCGTAAGTCCCTGAGCCTCCACCCACACAGTCCATATTTTATCAAATTTGGATAATTACGGCTCATATAAGTAAGTTTGTACAACGGAAGCGCCCCATTGACTGCAGATTTCCATCCCGAGACGGAGCCAACTGATTCCATTTCAACAGAATTTCTCTCCTAGCATAGTAAGAAGCATAGAAGACAAACAGTCTATTATGCTTAGATGTCTCCACAAGGTCCAAAAGGCCTAGCAACATAATCAGGGGATCCATGGGGATTTATTTTATCTATCCTAGATTGGAAGCTCCAAGGAGCAGGGCCCTCTAATCCCTCTTGTATTGAACTGTATTGTTACTGTACTGTCTCCCTCCATATTGTAAAGCGCCGAGCAAACTGTCGGCGCTATATAAGTCCTGTATAATAATAATAATATTTACATTGGCGCTACAATTTTGCACATATTCATTAATACTGGGTAACAGAGTACAGTGTTAGCAGCACTGGAGATTTATTCCAAGCACAGATTACCGTATTTTTCGCTCCATAAGACGCACTTTTTTCCCCCAGAAAAAGGGGGGAAAATGTCAGTGCGTCTTATGGAGCGGCCGGTCCGGTATTTCCACCGCCTCCGTGTCAGAATACCAGGCCGGCTGCTCAGCTCTGCAGCGGGACCTTATGGAGATGACTGCTGACCTTTGGGGAGGTTGGGAGCGGGTACCTGAATTTGACAGGTACCTGCTCTTACTTCTACGGAGTTGTTCATTGACCTTACCTGTTCCTCTATCCAGCGGCGCGCTGTCTTCCTGGCTTCTGTAGTGTGGGCGCTAGGCTTGACAGCCGAGTGCCAAGTGCGCATGCGCAAGAAGCGGTGCTTTTTGTGAATGGTAAGGCGGTACCTGGGACACACGACAGATCCCAGAAGCCGCCGGACCAATCACAAAGCGCAAGTGCTTCTCTCTCATGCGCACTGGGCACCCGGCTGTCATGCCGAGCGCCGACACTACAGAAGCCGGAAAGACAGCGCGCGGCTGGATAGAGGAACAGGTAAGGTCAATGAACAACTCCGCAGAAGTAAGAGCGGGTACCTGTCAAATTCAGGTACCCGCTCCCCCCTCCCCCCTCCCCAAAGGTCAGCAGTCATCTCCTGTGCTGTCCGCAGTCTCTGGTCATCCCTGTGCTGTCCGCAGTCTCTGGTCATCCCTGTGCTGTCCGCAGTCTCTGGTCATCCCTGTGCTGTCCGCAGTCTCTGGTCATCTCCTGTACTATGTCTGCAGTCCATTAGTTCAGAATTTTTTTTTTATCCTGTTTTCTGCCTCTAAAACCTAGGTGCGTTCTTATGGAGCGAAAAATACGGTAATTAATACATTTACAGCTCACTTTAGTGGTTTTCCTTTCCAGTGTTATCTCGGAGATGCGTTCCGGTGCGCCAGTTGCCCGTATCTTGGAATGCCAGCATTCAAACCGGGTGAGAAGATTCTACTGAATCCCAAGCAGCTCCAGGATTCCTCATTGTGATTTTTGATCTCTGTGTATATAATGTTCAATAAACGTTCAATGTCACCTCTTCTGTGTTCAGCATTCATTTAAAGAGACAGATGTGTGGCGTGTGATGCTGTCATGTGACAGCAATGATGAGATGCCATGGTGGTGTGACTTCAGTCATTTCATCCTCATGCTGAGAAATGGGTTGTCATGTGATGTCAGGACAGTGTGCTGATAGGATGCAGGGAGAGATCATCTGCAACTCATTGATTAGGGTTAAAGATTTCAGTGTGAGGGATCAATGCTGGTACTCCATGACTGAGTGCATGCGTCTTATGCAGGAGGACATATTGCATGGTTTCAGCCCTGACACACTGCTGCATTCTGTGTACATAGCAACAGCTGTCACTGATCAGTCCTTATCTTCTCCAGCCAGAGGGACTCTGATCTCTTCACCAGCCATATCTCTGCTCTAGCCAGGGGTACCCTAATCTCTTCTCCAGTGGGTTCTCTTATCTCTCCAGAAATACTTTTATCATCTCTCATCAGCTGCATCTACCCCACTCACCCAGAAACGGGATCCGGAGAACTGCAGTCATCCTGAGTGCAGTTACATTGGTCGGTGTAGTAATCACGCCTGTTATCTAGCAGTGGAAAGGTCATATAGTTACTCATTAGGCCCCGGCACACCTTCATTCAGTACCAGAGTCCTCTGGTAGCAGGCAGTCCTAGTACACACGGCGATCTTACATGGAGGGACCAGAATCTGGGCCAGGTAAGTTCTGGATCATTCCTATTTCTGCCCAGCAGAAATGTCCCATTATTTATTGTTCCTCCTCCTGTAGGTGAGGCAGGTTAGCTGCTAACAGACAAACGGTAGATCCTGACTGCTGTGCAACTACAAGTCCTGTCATGCCCTGTTACACTGTGTATGGAACAACAGGGGATGCTGGAATTTCCATAACAATTGGAATTTATAGAACTTTTGTACTCCTTGTACAATCCTTTTCTTGGAGGTCATTGAGAGACACAGGTGGTTATATTGTTGCCAACATGAGGATGTGACATTGGCAAACACAAAAAAAAAGAAAGCTGTAGGCCAGCCACAGTACAACCCCTTCCACTACCAGCATGTCTCAGCTTTGCAGCAAAGCAGTACCAACAGCATGATCGTAGACAGGAAGGGGGGTGTACCTGTGTCCCCTTTATTGTTCTAAAAGCTGCCCAACTGAAGGGTGGGGAACATTGGCTAACAAGGCCCAAAATAAACAACACAACTGGCCTGCCTGCAGCTCAGAGCCGCCTGAAGGATTTTATATGTCCAAAGCTGGCATCAGAGGAGGCCTGATAGAACCTGTGTGCACATAAGACCAAGGGGCAGCCTTACAAATCTGGAAAACAGCAGCCTGATGCTGAAAAGCCCAAGAGGCGCCCACATATCTAGTAGAGTGCAACTTGAAAGTAAATGGTGGAACCCATTCCTTAAGAACAGGGGGTCTTCAAACTTTTTAAACAAAGGGTCAGTTTACTGCCCTGCGAAGTAAAACAACAAGAAGCGCACCAACCTTGTGCATTACCTCAGTAGCCAAAATTTATTTAATGAAGGAAAGGTACTCGCAAACAGCGAATAAAAACAGGCATGTAAGTCCACCAAGGGACTTCAAAGGTAAGAGGCCAGCGCGAATCCCATCATGGGTGTAGGTACTCAGTCCAGCTGACGCGTTTCGAAGGTCATGCCTTCTTCCTCAGAGCTGACTGGACTGAGAGTGTATGCTCCCATTTATGCCCACAGACTGAAATAGGACCCTCCCAAATGGGTTGGGCTGTCCTGGGCCGGGGGGAGGGGCCCGGGTGTCAACAGAGTACAATAAATAGTCAATAGTCATCCAGATGAATATAAATCATAAAATTAAAATAAATTAAAATGTATAAAGATCCTCTCCCTCCAATTCTCCAATGAGACATCCCCTGGCTTGGTAATATGAATGGATGTTATACTTTTCCTTCTATACACATGTGTTCATATACAACATTACACTAATGAATGCTATTACTGCTATTAATTCAATTTTATTAATTTTATGAATTCTGCTATGTCTAATAGACACTCTAGCTGAATTGCTCATCGTTTATGAACAAACAGACAATGTATGGTTCATGCAATTGTGTGGGTTCCTGTGTCTATGGATGTATATATATATTTTCCATATACATAGTATACAGTTTTTATGTATGTGTATATATAGTTTATATACATTGGATGCATCCGACGATCAGTTTAATGTTAATATCAACCAATTTTAAATTTTTCCTACTATTGTATTTATAAGCTGCACTTTTTAAGGTATAATGTATCATTTACCATCTATATACATTTTAATTTATTTTATTTTAATTTTATGATTTATATTCATCTGGATGACGATTTATTGTACTCTGTTGACACCCGGGCCCCTCCCCCCGGCCCAGGACAGCCCAACCCATTTGGGAGGGTCCTATTTCAGTCTGTGGGCATAAATGGGAGCATACACTCTCAGTCCAGTCAGCTCTGAGGAAGAAGGCATGACCTTCGAAACGCGTCAGCTGGACTGAGTACCTACACCCATGATGGGATTCGCGCTGGCCTCTTACCTTTGAAGTCCCTTGGTGGACTTACATGCCTGTTTTTATTCACTGTTTGTGAGTACCTTTCCTTCATTAAATAAATTTTGGTTACTGAGGTAATGCACAAGGTTGGTGCGCTTCTTGTTGTTTTACTTCGCAGTTTGTTCGGGCTTCCCCAGCCTTGGTTTGGAGCTGCACGACCTTGGATACTCTGGTGGTTGCTTCTCTGGAGGTTTTAATTCCATCTACTCACCACCGGCCTGGGTCCCGGAGCGCAGGAGAAATCGCTTTCAGTTTACTGCCCTTCAGGGGGGCCGGACTATTGGGAGTAGTCTTGGAATTGTCCTAGCATCAGAGTGAGAAAACAATGTCATCTTTGGTATTAGGGGATGAGCAGTATCCAATTGTTTGTGGCAGTGGAAAGAATAAATCCCCATCATTGATGTCAGTGAAATGAATAGTGCCCCATCGGTAGTGGCAGTAGAAGGAAAAGTGCCACATCATTGGTGTTAGTGAGAAGAACAGTGCTTTATCATTGGTGTCAGTAAATGGAATAGTGCTCCAATGTTGGTGTCAGTGGAAGGCATAGGGTATAATTGGGAGGAATAGTGCCCTATTGTTGATGTCAGTAAGAGGACTAGTGCCCCAAGGGCTAGATAAAGGCAAACAAAGGGCCACAGTTTGGACAGTCTAAACCACCAAGTGGAACAAGAAGCTGATGCACCCTTGCAGAGTCCATCCAAGATGACAAAAAGGGAATCGGCCTTTCTAAAGAAAGCAGTGGCTGGGAGACTCTCACAGCCAGATCTACATCCATGCAACTGAGGAAAATTTTCTTTTAGTGAACTGGAGCTAGCCAGAGGGATGGGAAAAATGATTTTCCATGTGAGGTGAAAGATAGGACCTACCTTAGGTAGCAAATAAGACACTGGGCCTCAACACCACCTTGCCCTTATGCAAGACCAGAAAAGGTTCTTTGCGGGACATGGCCACCAGTTCAGGCACTCACATTGCAAAGACAATAGCTACAAGAAACATCAAAGAGGGAAAGCAACATAAGAGACACAGTTCTTCTTCAAGGAGTAAAAGGTCAGTGGTCTCAGAAAAAAATATGGCAAGAGCAGAGACCTAACCTGTTATGGTGCTGAAGACAAATGCTGCTCCAGATTCAGCTGTAGGAAGGAAAAGATTAATCTCACAGAGAATCTTCTATGGTGGAAGTCCCAAGACCCTTGCATGATGAGAGACCTCACAAGAAGTAGAGTTTATAGCTTTTAACATTTTGGGAATCACCCGTGCAGTTTTTTGATGGATCTGGAGCCCAGAAGCTTTACATCCATTGTGTCCCCCCACCTGTAACAGAGGTCCTCTACCAGTTCTTGGTTTGAGGACTGCTCCCCTGGGTCCAAACTCTGCTGACTGAGAAGGTCTACTTGCCAATTGTCCACGCCTAGGATGTAAACAGCAGACAAACCTGAAACGTGAAGTTCCATAAAGGAAAGAGTCTGCTCTACCTCTCTTGCAGTGGTTCTTCCTTCATGCTTGAAAACAGAAAACGGGATGGTAAGACTTCCCCAATTTCAGAAGAACTATTAACCAAGCCAGGGGCAACTTTATCCTGAGCGCCAAATGAATATGTCTGGCCAGGAACTGTCAATGTGATACCCATCTTGGGCTTGGGAACTGTGAACAGGTTTGAGTGACTCCCCTGAAACCATTCTGCCAGAAGAACTGGGACAATGACACCTCTATCCATAAGACCTGAGAAGGCTCAATGGGGATCTGCTAATCTATGTGGTGACATTGGAAGGTTGGAATTGAGAAACCAAGAAGGGGTCTAGGAGCCAAATTCCACCTTGTAGCCCCTGAAAACACTTCCTGCAGCCAAGCATCTGAGATGCAAATAGTCCAAGTGTCCACAGAGGTTTAAAACATGTCACCCATCTTCATACAGAGGGAGGTTTGTCAAAGGTTTGGTGGACAGGGAGCCCTAGACTTGAGTGGACTAGCAGCCAAGTTTGGAGGGGTTGGGGGCTGGGTGTGGATGTTTGTAGCAGTGGTGAAACAAAAAGAACTTTTCTTAACCACCAGTGAGGAATGAACCTTACTGGTCTGTGGCTTAGACTTCTGCTAAGGAAGAGGGATGCTCTTGCCACCAGTAGCACCCTTGATATTCTTGGTATCCAGAGTAGATCTGCAGAGGTGTAATCCCTTCGAAGGGCATGCAGATCATATATGCTTTTTTAAATGCAGGTTCCAAAGTCCAACACTTCAGCCAAAATGTCCCTCACATGAGACAGGAAACCTCAAGCAACCTATCAAAACTGTAACTTTAAGTAACTGTAAATACTTTTTTAAAAATAAACATGTTATCTTCACCTGCTCTGTGCAATGTTTTTGCACAAAGTGGCTTACGAACCTCCTCTTCTGGGGTCCCCAACCAGCACTCTTAGCTCTTCCTCTTCTCCAAGTGCCCCCCATAGCATGTGGCCTGGGTGAGCTCAATCCTTAGCCAGGCTGTGTGAACCCATTGACACATACAATGTGGCTCAGCCCCACCCCTGTTCCCACCTCCCAGGCTTTGATTGACAGCAGCAGGAGCCAATGGTTCCCACTGCTTCTGAGTCTCCTGTGAGAAGAGAGAGATATGGGAGAAGGACAGGCACAATGCTGGATTGAGATTGGGCTCAAGTAAGTATTTAAAGGAGGTCTGGAAAGGGGGGGGTTGAGCAGCTTTTGAAAGTTTTTTTTTTACCCTAATGCAAATAATCTTTTACCTTTACAACTACTGTCAGGCTACAGCCCTTAGTTCCAAACATTCTATGACAACAGGGTCAGCAGCATTAGTGGTAGGATCCTTTTGAAAGGGGCCACCTATTGCAGCAGGACTTTCCCCATCCCTCATGTCTAGAACGACATGGCATGGCAGGCTGGCGTTTAGGCAGCCAAGGCCAGTTGGTGGCAGGTGAGGATCAGATAGCTGGAGATGACCACATTTACTGTACGTGGGTGTCGTGAGCAGACCAAAGTTTTTCATGACTCTTTGCAAAACAGTAGCAACACTGGGGAGGTTTCTTTGCTGGAAAGAGCAAGGGCACGTGGCACCCTACCCAGCATATGACATCAGTGCTCCCCATCCTTGTTGGAAAGCAGGAATTTCAAAGGTGCCCAGTGACCAAGTAAATGAGGTAGCTCCCAGTGCTCTCCTTGATCAGCCTCCTCACTGAGATAAACTTCAGATACAAGCAAGTGCTGAGATGAATGTCAAGCCCTTCAAGGTCCAGTGGTGCAGGACCCAGTCCCTTAAAGTCTGGCTGCAAATGAAGAGACTGGCTTTAAAGCAGTGGAAAAATAGAAAAATCTTGATTAAAGGAAAACAGTTTGAAGAGAAAAAAAATCTGGGAAAATAACCCTTCATCCTCACAGGACACCAGCAATTAACTGAGGCATGCTGGTAGTAGGAGAGGCAATCCAGAGCTGACCTCAGTGCCCTAGTCTCCTGTAGGCTGCAGTATTACCTGATGGTGAATGACTTCCTGTGTTCCTCAATGGATGGGAAATGAATATGGGTTTCCTGTCACTGGTGCCCAGAACACAGAAAGCAGATAAGAAATTGCAGAGCTGTGGCTGTTGGCCATACACAGAAAACTAAACAACTGATCTTTTTAACATTTTTTTGATTGAAACAATTGTTTTCATAATAAAAAGATTCATCTTGAGTTTGTTCAGATTCTTCATCAAGCCCAAATCATTTCAATTAAACTGATATCTCTTTATCTATTTTTGTTCATTTATTGCAGTTGTTTTTATTAATACAATTCCTTTATCAAACAATCTTGTTACATATATGGCTGACAAAACAGAGTGTGGAAAATATCAGTGCTCACTACAGTATTTTTTCTCTGGTAATCCCCCCGTATAGGTTCTGCGTCACCTTCCAGGCATGGGTGCCACTGCCAGCTGCAGGACAGGAAGGCGTAGACGGCAGCACCCAACTATGCAATCTGTACCCCCAGAAAGTCTCCTGGACATTAACCTGGCCACAGAGGAGGAGCTAATGACTCTACCGGGTGTCACACGAGCCTTGGCGCAAAGCATCACAGCACATCGGCGTAAAATCCGAACCTTCCGCAGAGTAGAAGACCTAGCACTGGTGACGGGTGTAGGAGCTGAACACATGCTGAAGCTACGACCAGAGATTACCGTGAGAGAAATCCCTACACAATGGGCAGTAAGTGAAGGGGAGATGACACCAAGTGATGACACAAAGGAAGAAGGCAATCGACCAGAAGAGACAGAAGGTCACAAGTAGGACTCCTGAACTAGAATTATAGATATGACAGAATGTAAATAAAGTTTATTCAGAAATCCTTTTACTATACCGGCTATGAAATGTCAGCTGGATGAGTGATGAAGGCTGAGGTTAGGGTTTGTTCTATACCACATACACATAGTGCTCAGGTGACATACAATATACCTGCGATGAGCGCAGAGGTCAGGGTTCAGTCTGTAACACATAACGGTCAGATGACTAACAATGTACCAGTGATGAATACCAATGTCAAGGTTGACTGAGGTTGAAGTCAGGGTTCAGTATATAACACACACAGGGGTCCGATAATGTACAATATACCAGTGATGAAGGCTGACGTCAGGGTTCAGTCCATAATACACAGGGGCAGATGACGTACAAGATACCAGTGATGAAGGCGGAGGTCAGGGTTCAGTCCATATTACACAGGGGTCAGATGATGTACAAGATACCAGTGATGAAGGCTGAGGGCAGGGTTCAGTCCATATTACACAGTAGTCAGATGATGTACAATATACCAGTGATGAAGGCTGAGGTCAGGGTTCAGTCCATAATACACAGGGGTCAGATGATGTACAATATACCAGTGATGAAGGCTGAGGTCAGGGTTCAGTCCATAATACACAGGGGTCAGATGATGTACAATATACCAGTGATGAAGGCTGAGGTCAGGGTTCAGTCCATAATACACAGGGGTCAGATGATGTACAATATACCAGTGATGAAGGCTGAGGTCAGGGTTCAGTCTATATTACACAGGGGTCAGATGATATACAAGATACCAGTGATGAGTGATGAAGGCCGAGGTCAGAGTACATTCTGTAACACATAGCAGTCAGAGGACGTACAATATACTAGTGATAATAGCAGAGGCCAGTGTTCAGTATGTAACACAGAGAGGTCAGCCGATGTACAATGTACCAGCGATGAAAGCCAAGGTCAGGGTTCAGTATTCAACACACAAGGGTCAGATCAAGTACAGTATTACAGTGATGAAGGCCAAGGTCAGGGTTCAGTCAGAAGCACACATGGGTCAGATGATGTTCCATATACCAGTGATGAAGACCAAGCCCAGGTTTCATGCTAACACACAGTGGTCAGAGAATGTACAATATACCTGGGATGAAGGCCAAGGTCAGGGTTCAGTCTGTAACACACAGCAGTCAGAGAACATACAATATATACTAGTGATAATAGCAGAGGTCAGGGTTCAGTATGTAACACAGAGAGGTCAGCCGATGTACCTTGTACCACCGATGAGAGATGAAAGCCAAGGTCAGGGTTTGGTATTCAACACACAAGGGTCTGATCAAGTACAGTATTACAGTGATGAAGGCCAAGGTCAGGGTTCAGTCTGTAACATGCAGGGGTCAGATGACGTACAATATAAAAGTGATGAAGGCCGAGGTCAGGGTTCAGTCTGTAACATACAGAGGTCGGATGATGTACAATATAAAAGTGATGAGTGATGAAGGCTGAGGTCAGGGTTCAGTCTGTGACACATAGTGGTCAGATGACGTACAATATACCAGTGATGAGTAACAAAGGCGGAGGTCAGGGTTCAGTCTGTAACATGCAGGGGTCAGATGACATACAGTGTACCAGTGACGGGTGATGAAGGCCAAGGTCAGGGTTCAGTCAGTAACATACAGGGTCAGATGACGTACAATACACCAGTGGTGGGTGATGAAGGCCGAGGTCAGGGTACATTTTGTGACACATAGTGGTCAGATGACATACAATATATCAGTGATGGGTGATGAAGGCCGAGGTCAGGGTTCAGTCTGTAACACACAGGGGTCAGATGACATACAATATATCAGTGATGGGTGATGAAGGCCGAGGTCAGGGTTCAGTCTGTAACACACAGGGGTCAGATGACGTACAATATACCAGTGATTGGTGATGAAGGCCGAGGTCAGGGTACATTCTGTGACACATAGGGGTCAGATGACATACAATATACCAGTGATGGGTGATGAAGGCCAAGGTCAGGGCTCAGATGACGTACAATATACCAGTGTATGCATCTCATGTGTCACTCACAAGCAGGACACAGTCGCCTGTCATCTCCAGTCCTTGACCAAGTCCCTATAACAGATCAATTTAGAAAGCAGAAGACAATGAGCTCATTTCACTAATACAGCTTCTGCGGGAACAATCACCATCCTGCCATCACAGTGTTAGGACAGAGCTGCACAGAGGACTTTGGGAGTTGTCTACTTCAAGGCAATAGTGACTGATTACTAAACAGAAGGAACATGTCTCCCGAGTGTAGCAGCACTGATCCTACAAGATGGCACCTTTGTCTCTCTGATGGATCCATGAAGTTTTTATTAGTATGACTGAGCTTGTACCTTGGTGTAGTTCCAGACATACTTGGGGTTTGTCTGCTTTTCTCTTATGTATGACTACAACTCTTACTAGTCAGCGCTCACCACCTCGGCAGGCCAGACTCGATACCTTTTATATTCAAGAATGGATTTTGCTCACTTTAGACTCCAGAGAAAGCAATATCTGCACAATTCTTTAGTAAGACCTCATCTGGAATATGCAGCTCAGTTTTGGGACATCAGAGAACTGGAGAAAGATCAGAGAAGGACAACCAAACTGATAAGAGGCATGGAGGAGCTATGGGAAAAAGATTAGCTGAACTTGAGCAGAGGTGATTAAAGCAGTATTTAACCTTCTATTTGAACTTGTACCTACAGGTAAGCTTGCAATCAGGCTTACCTGGAGGTACAATAAATATCTCCTAAACAAACACAGTTTAGGAGATATTCACATCAGCAATAGCCCGTGATGTCATTCGCACATGCACAGTGACGCTCTTCATTCAGGGCACACAGTGTGCCATGGAATGCAGAGCGTCGCACCTTTCCCACATGCGTGCTTGAGAGTGAAATAGCGGCCCGACCATTCAAACGGCCATGGCATGCAAACCCCGGCAGGAAGACTGGGTGAAGATGGAAGCCCTGGCAGCTATGACAGCACACTGCTGGAGGACTTTGTATAAAAGGTACGTTTGCCATAATGTGTTAGTGTGCAGTCCATACTAGCGCATTATGGCATAAACCTGCGGAGGGGCAAGGTTTTTTCTTTGCCCAGTTCACTGCCACTTTAAGGGGGGATATGATCACCATGTTTAGGTATATACTGTAAAAGGTCCATATAGTGAACTTGGTGTAGAGATATTCACTTTCAGGTCGCTACAGAGAACGAGGGGCCACTCTTTATGTGTGGAGAAAGAGATTTTATCTCCACATACGGAAAGGCTTCTTCACAGTGAGAGCTGTGAAAATGTGGAATAGACTTCCTCAAGAGCTAGTTCTGTCCAGATCAGTGGATTGCTTTGAAAAAGAGCTGGATACATTCCTAAATATACAAAATATAACCAGATATTAACATTTAGAAGTGATAACACCGGGGTAGTTGATCCAGGGAACATTGCCTTCTGGCGATAAAGAAGGAATTTATTTTTTCCCCTGCTGGAGCAAATTGAATCATGCTTTATTGGGATGTTTTGCCTTCCTCTGGATCAGGGGTATCCGAACTATGGCCCTCCAGCTGTTGAAGTACTACAAGTTCCATCATGCCTCTGCCTCTGGGTGTCTTGCCTGTGGATGTTAGAGTCTTGCAGGGCCTCATGGGACTTGCAGTTCCTCAACAGCTGGAGGGCCATAGTTTGGACACCCCTGTTCTGGATCAACTCTGGGCATAAAATTGTGTATATGGAGATTTTCTATTGAATGAACTAGATGGATTAGATAGTATTTTTTGTTTTTTCCAACCTGTTAGGACAGCGGTGGGTTGTCAGCCTGCTGCTCGGATAATTATCTCACCTGATACACTCACACACAATACAGTTCATACCACACACATAGGTTTAGACTTCTGTCAGCCTGCTCTGGATGGTGAAAGAAGCACATGGTAAAGACCGGCCACCAGTGAGGAGTAGATCAACTGACAAATGATCAAGATTGGAAAACATCAGCATTCATGGTGATTATCTGTATCATCTCAATGGGCCAAGTTGTGTTCATTAGAAGCCAAGGGGTAAGTGTGTGGTGTCCCCCCAGGCCAGAGACATCCTAATAGATTAATCAGTTTGTGAGCTCCTTGGGGGCGGGACATGGGAGACAGTTCTTTGTGCTCTATAAATACAAGAAATAAATAAACCTGACTGGGGACGGAGCCCGCTGCCAGTATTGAGGTCCACTGTGGCAGTGCCAATCTGCTACCCCGATAAGTCTTAGAGTAAATGAAGCAGATATATAAATAATGGGTGTGTCCTCTTGATTTCATCCCCCCATAACAAAATCATGCATGCACAAAAAGGTAAAAAAGTGTTGGTAAGACACTGGTGAGAATTGATAATCGTTCGACAAAGATCTGGCAAGAGGTCAGTAGAGCCCCAAGTGGTCTACACAGCCCGAAACAATGCCGAATCATGCCAATGCCAGGGTCTGTCACTCTGGTAGCAGCATCTGCAGCTCCTCATCACTGAACTGGTTGGTCTCCATGATGTGGTGAAGCTGCTGGTGATACCTCTCCATGTCCTGCATGAAGTGTGGCAGACAAGCATTATCCAGCTCAGCAAATCTCTGCAGACCTTCAGCATCTTCAAAAGAAACCTGCAGATAGAAATCCAGACAAGTCAGACAAGTCATGTCAATGTAGAAAAACATGTTGAACAGAACAAGAGGTGTCTTGACCTAATATGTATAACTGGCACATTAAAAAAAAATGTGAAACCCCAAAACGCCAAAATGGCTACATAAGTTGCCAACCCGTAGTGACCAATAAAAATCACCAACTAAATGTACTCTTAATAGGGGGAGCTATTACAAAGTTCTCAAATCACAATATAAGTATAAATATAATACAAACAAATACGATTCTGTGCAAATATGCCAACATATAATCATGAATAGAAATTATATATTCAATCAAGTAAAATAGTATAATGACCATAAAAGTGTAAACCGTCCATAAGAGTGCGGTCTTGAAGAAAACAAATTTCTTCTTGCTAGTATTCCTTCACCATACAGTATCCATGTTTCACCCAGTAAAAAGACATAACAAATCACTCACAAAAACCAATGTGACCTCTTTAACCACTTGCCCTCCAGAAGATTTACCCCCCCTTAATGACCAGGCTATTTTTTGCTATTTCAACTTGTACTTGTGCGGTCAAACAATGCTGTACTCAAACTATATATATGTCCTTTTTTTCCCACTCAGAGCTTTTTTCACCACTGTTTTTTTATTTTTTGTGATATAAACAGAAAAAAAAAAACAGAAAATTTTGAAAAAAACCCAGGTTATTTTTTGCTATTTCAACTTCTACTTGTGCGGTCAAACAATGCTGTACCCAAACTAAATATGTGTCCTTTTTTTCCACACAAATAGAGCTTTCTTCACCACTGTTTTTTTTATTTTTTGTGATACAAAAAAAAAAAAAAAATTAAAAAAAAAACAAAAAACACATATTTTCTACTTTCGGTTACAAAAAATATCCAGTAAACTCAAAGTTAGTCATAAATTTAGGCCAAAATGTATTCTACTACATTTCTTTGGTAAAGAAAAAAATTCCAACATGTGTATATTAATTGGTTTGTGTGAAAGTTATAACTATAGCTGCAGTGATTATCCCGGTATAACCACTCAAAGTCCAGCAACGTACTAGTGCATTGCTGGCCCTTGTTGGGCATATATGTAACAGCAAAGAATATGGACATATGATGAATCGGGTCTGTAGACCAATATGACCGCAATTCATTCTTTTTTGTAATGCCCATGTTGAGGATTAGGCCCAAAAAAGGTTTAAATTCAGACCATGATAGGTTTCCATGCAAATTGTCTGGCAAGAGCTGAATTTGGGTGGGCGGTGATGTATTGTTGTGCGTATAAATTGTCTTGGCCCACAATCAATTGATACAAATCTTCTGTGAAAAACAGCGGAGGGGCTAAACGCTAGTGCTGGCAGCGAAAGGGGCTGATCCTGCTAACACTGTGTTTTTGGGAACACTATACTAAGGAGGCACTAGTATAGTTCTGTTGGTGATCAATATATTTATCCGTACAAACACTATACTAGTAATGGCGTGATCAGCGACCTACAGAGTGAGTGCGATAGTGTGTGGGTGATCTAACACTAGCTGACCCTGGCTAGGGGGGGACGCTAACTGACCCTGATGCTATGTCGCTAGTGGCAGTAATACAGTTATCAGTGAACAATTCTGTATAGTGACACTGTACTAATGGCACTGGCAGGGTAACGGGGTGATCAAAGGGTTAATAAGGGCAATCAAAGGGTTAAATGTGCTAATCTAACGTGTGTGCAAAATGTAGTACTTCCAGTTGCTGGGACGCAACCTGTTCCAGGGGTGCGCAGAGCGGCGGCGCCAGCATATACACAGCCACGCTGATACATTTGTGCCGATGTGGAGGCACATATAAATGTGAGCATTATTTCTGTATTTTTTATTATATTTTAATAATTAATAACAAGATTGCACTCTTATGGACATTTTACACTTTTATGGACATTGTACTATTATACTTTATTGGATATATCATTTCTATTCACGATTATTTGTTGGCAGATTTGCACAGAATCATGTTTTTACTAGCTGAGTATAGTTCTATTGTAACTGGTACATAACCTGGATATTTGTGATTGTACATAGAAATCATGGATCAATTATCTAATTTGGAAGATTATGTGGTAGAGAAACAGTGGGAACAAAAAAGCAGGTGAGGAAACAGGGGAAAGGGCTTAGAAACTCAGATTTTCAAATTGGGCAATCTATATTGTGCCCCCCACAGGACTTTCCAGTCATATACTGTATGTACTAATGTCAGATGGTCATTTACTGAATATACACTCACCAGCCACTTTTTTAGGTACACCTGTTCCATTGCTTGGTAACACAAATTGCTAACCAGCCAATCACATGGCAGCAACTCAGTGCATTTAGGCATCTAGAGACAACTTGCTGAAGTTCAAACCGAGCATCAGAATGGGGAAGAAAGGGGATTTAAGTGACTTTGAGCGTGGCATGGTTGTTGGTGCCAGATGGCTGGTCTGTGTATTTCAAAAACTGCTGATCTACTGGGATTTTCATGCACAACCATCGCTAGGGTTTACAGAGAATGGTCCGAAAAAGAGAAAATATCCAGTGAGCGGCAATTGTGTGGATGAAAATGCCTTATTGATGTCAGAGAATGGGCAGAGTGGTTTGAAATGATCAAATAACCACTCGTTACAATCAATGTATGCAGAATACCATCTCTGAACGCACATGTCGCAGCTTGAAGCAGATGGGATACAGCAGCAGTAGACCACACCGGGTGCCACTCCTGTCAGCTAAGAACAGGAAAGGGAGGCTACAATTCGCACAAATCACCAAAATTGGACAATAGAAGATTGGAAAAACGTTGCCTGGTTTGATGAGTCTCGATTTCAGCTGCAACATTCAGATGGTAGGGTCAGCATTTGGTGTTAACAATATGAAAGCATGGATCCATCCTGCCTTGTATCAATGGTTCAGGCTGGTGGTGGTGGTGTCATGGTGTGGTGGATCCATCCTGCCTTGTATCAATGGTTCAGGCTGGTGGTGGTGGTGTCATGGTGTGGTGGATCCATCCTGCCTTGTATCAGTGGTTCAGGCTGGTGGTGGTGGTGTCATGGTGTGGTGGATCCATCCTGCCTTGTATCAATGGTTCAGGCTGGTGGTGGTGGTGTCATGGTGTGGTGGAACCATCCTGCCTTGTATCAATGGTTCAGGCTGGTGGTGGTGGTGTAATGGTGTGGAGGGATATTTTCTTGGCACATTTTGGGCCCCTTAGTACCAATTGAGCATCATTTAAACACCACGGCCTGCCTGAGTATTGTTGCTGAACATGTCCATCCCTTTATGACTCCAGTGTCCCATCTTCTGATGGCTCCTTCCAGCAGGATAATGCACCGTGTCACAAAGCCCATAACATCTCCAACTGGTTTCTTGAACATGACAATGAGCTCACTGGACTCCAATGGCCTCCACAGTCACCAGATCTCCATCCAATAGAGCACCTTTGGGATGTGGTGGAAGGGGAGATTCGCATCATGGATGTGCAGCCAACAAATGTACAGCAACTGTTGTCATCTCAATGGACCAAAATTAATGAGCAATGTTTCCCACACCTTGTTGAATCTATGCCATGAAGAATTAAAGCAGTTGTGAAGGCAAAAGGGGGTCCCAACCCAATACTAGCAAGGTGCACCTAATAAGGTGGCCGGTGAGTGTAGATGGTAGACAATAGACTCTTCCAGTCTGCTGGCTGTGCCAAGCACCCATCTCTACTCCTAGGTCCTTCATCCAACACAACTCTATTGGTTGAGTTCATTTTAACCCACAGATGTCCCAATCCTGACAAGAACCTGAATTGTGGACTGTGTCATCCCCGCCTTGAGATTACAGAACCCTCTTACCTTCCCCAGGGAAGTCAGCAGGCGGAAGTCAATGGATCGTCTGTGCCGCAGTATGCGGATAATCCCATCTAAATAGACCTGGTCCTTGCTGAAGCAGCCTGGAAACACAACAATGCCACAACAGTTAGTGCCGAGCTGTGGCTCTCCATAGAGGTCTATAAAAGTCCGCAGATAAAGGCTCCTAGATCTGATTTCACTCTACCTTCAATGATACATACAGTATATACACTCTTCCCATGGCAACCAATCAAAATTCACTACTGATGTGACATCTGATTGGCTGCTATAAGTATATGCATTTTGTTTACAACAATACAGAATTCATGACCTCACAGACTGATCCAAGGAACTTCCTGGAACAATACAACTGGAAGAACAGAAATGATGTTCAGCTAATAGTTGGTTTTCGATCTCTGATCTCTTGCCTGGTTGGGCGGTGTCTCCCTGTCCTCGCTTGGCTCGCACACAGTACTCCCACCGTACAGCCGGATCTTCTACAAACTGCTGTAAGTCCTGGAAGAGTTCGGAGAAGCTGCAGGTGGCGGCACGGCTGACAGTGTAATAAAGTAAGGCCGCACGCCACAGGTACGGGTTTTTCCGGAAGAGGACACTGTGCAAACTGGCTAATCCTTCCTCCGTAGGGTTCGCTGGCTTCAGTCCAAACTGCTTCCGTCCTTCTGAACCGTGCCAGGGCTGCTGGGCATCATTCACCCCACGCAAGTAATGTGTGCCTGCAGCACCAGTGAGAGAAAAATGGTGGCATTAGTTGGACCTTCATCATCGGAGATTACACTACCACCTCACTCCATCTAGAGAAGTAAACCGAAATCCTGATAACTGATCAACACCCCACTCCACCCCAATATGTAAACTGAAATCCTGATACGCAGACCAGCACCCCACTCCATCCAATGTACAGACCACTACCGTGCTCCACCCAGATATGCAAACGGAAATCCTGATATGCAGACCAGCACCCCACTCCATCCAATGTACAAACCACCACCCTGATCCATCCAATGTACAGACCACCACCCTGCTCCACCCAGATATGTAAACCAAAATCCTGATGTGCAGACAGCACCCCACTCCATCTAATGTGCTGATCAGCACCCCGATCCATTTAATGTACAGACCAGCACCCCACCTCAATAAATGTGCAGACCAGCACCCCAATCTATCCAATATACAGACCAGCAACCTGCCCCATACAATGTACAGACCAGCACCCCGCTCCTCCCAGACATGTAAACCGAAAACCTGATATACAGACCAACACCCCACTCCATCAAATCTGCAGACCCACACCCCACTACAGTTAATGTGCAGACCAGTACCCCACACCATCCAATGTGCAGACCAGTACCCCACACCATCCAATGTGCAGACCAACACCCTGTCCGTTCCATCCAATGTACAGACCAGCACCCCGCCCGTTCCATCCAATGTACAGACCAGCATTCCATCCAATGTGCTGCCCAGCACCCCGCCCGTTCCATCCAATGTGCAGACCAGCACCCCGCCCGTTCCATCCAATGTGCAGACCAGCACCCCGCCCGTTCCATCCAATGTGCAGACCAGCACCCCGCCCGTTCCATCCAATGTGCAGACCAGCACCCCGCCCGTTCCATCCAATGTGCAGACCAGCACCCCGCCCGTTCCATCCAATGTGCAGACCAGCACCCCGCCCGTTCCATCCAATTTGCAGACCAGCATCCCGCCCGTTCCATCCAGTGTGCAGACCAGCACCCCCACTCCATCCAGTGTGCAGACCAGCACCCCCACTCCATCCAGTGTGCAGACCAGCACCCTGCCCATTCCATCCAATGTCCAGACCAGCACCCCAACCATTCCATCCAATGTGCAGACCAGCACCCCACTCCATCCAATGTGCAGTGCAGACCAGGACCCCATTCCATCCAATGTGCAGTGCAGACCAGCACCCCACTCCATCCAATGTGCAGTGCAGACCAGCACCCTACTCCATCCAATGTGCAGTGCAGACCAGCACCCCACTCCATCCAGTGTGCAGACCAGCACCCCACACGTTCAATACAATGTGCAGACCAGTACCCCACACGTTCAATACAATGTGCAGACCAGCACCCCCACTCCATCCAGTGTGCAGACCAGTACCTCCATTCCATCCAATGTGCAGACCAGCACCCCACTCCATCCGATCCAATGTGCAGACCAGCACCTCACTCCATCCAATGTGCAGACCAGCACCCCTCTCCATCCAAAGTGCAGACCAGCACCACGCACCTCCCATTGTGCATACCAGCACCGCCCCCCCCCCCCGTTCAATCCAATGTGCAGACCAGCACCCCACTCCATCCAATGTGCAGACCAGCACCGCACTCCATTCAAAGCGTAAATCATCAACCCACTCTATCATATATCAAGCCTATAATTAGACCAACATTTTCATCCATCCTGATACATGGCTGGCACCTCCTTCTACCGCAGTACATACACTTCCATCCCAAATTTACGATGCACAGCGGGAACACCCCCCTGACATGCAAACTGGCATGGCTCCATTTGCACACACCTATCTCGTGTCGGAGCACTCCCTCCAGCCAATGTTGCCGAGCACCCAGTAAGTTGATGGTTAATGTGGGTCGGCTATTCTCAGTCGTCATGACTGCCTGAGATAGGAGATCTTCTGTGAGTTGGACCACCACCTGGAGAGCACCAGATAAAGAGACAGCATGGAAACTTTCCAAAGTTTCACCGAAACCCCAGAGAGACAGACGGCGCCCAATATGTGTGAGGAGAGAGACAGACAGACAGCACCCAATACAGAAGGAAAGGAGAGGTGAGATAACATACAAACGAGAAAACAGAGTGTGAGACCCAATGACAGAGAATAGAGTTTTCTAAGCAACGGAAAACCCAAAGAGAAGAAAATACATTCCACTACAATATAACCCCCTCCCCCACTGCACCCTCCTACTACCTACGCATCCCGTCATTGCAACCTCCTCCTACCTCCATCCCCTTACCACTGCACCCTCTTTCTGCCTCCATATTCCTACCACTGCACCCTCCTATTGCCATCCTCCCCTCTCTGCACCCTCTTCCAAACCCCATCCTCCTATCACTGCACCCGCTTCCTTCCCCCTTCATCCGCCACTGCACCCTCTTCCTGCCCCCATCATCCCCCACTGGACCCTCTTCCAACCCCCATCATCCTCCACTGCACCGCTTCCTGCCTCCTCATCCCCCACTACAACCTCTTCCTGCCTCTTTCATCCTCCAATGCACCCTCTTCCTTCCCCCTTAATCGCCCCCTGCACCCTCTTCCTTCCCCCTTAATCGCCCCATGCACCCTCTTCCTTCCCCCTTAATCACCCCCTGCAAACTCTTCCTTCCCCCATAATCCCCTCCTGCACCCTCTTCCTGCCCCCATCATCACCCACTGCACCCTCTTCCTGCCCCCATCATCCCCAACTGCACCGCTTCCTGCCCCCATCATCCCCCACTGCAACATCTTCCTGACCCTTCATCCCCCACTGCACCCTCTTCTTTCCCCCTTCATCCACCACTGCACCCTCTTCCTTCCCCCATCATCCCAACCTGCACTCTCCATGCCCCCTTCATCCCCCACTGCACCCTCTTCCTGCCCCCATAATCCCCCACTGTACCCTCTTCCTTCCCCCATTATCCCCCACTGCAACCTTTTCCTGCCCCCTTCATCCCTCACTGCACCCTCCTCCTTCCCCCTTCATCCCCCCCTGCACACTCTTCGTGCTCCCTTCAACCCCCTATGCACTCTTTTCCTGCCCCCATCATCCCCCACTGCACCCTCTTCCTGACTCCATCATCCTCCACTGCACTCCCTATTACCGTTCACCCCTCACTGTACCCTTCTATCACCATCCTCCCCTCACTGCATCTATCTATCCTCCCCACCCTCCTACCACTGCACTTTCCTTCTAACTCTCTCCTCCTCACCTTTTTCCTAATTCCATTTCCCCACTGCAGCCTTCTATCCTCATCCTTCCCCCACCACACCCTCTTCCTACAAACACCCTTCCACAAGGCACCCTTTTTCTTCCCCCATCCTTTTACCACTGTACCGCTACCCCTGCTCCCTCCCACTGCACCCTCTTCCTTCCCCCAGCCTCCTATCACTGCACCCTTCCCTCCCCATCCACCCCCGACTGCAGCCTCCTTCTACAACCCCCACACCTCAGGGCACCCTCTTCCTACCCCCATGCACCTATCACTGCACCCTCCTACCCCCATGCACCTATCACTGCACCCTCCTACCCCCATTCTCCCCCCCACTGCACCCTCTTCCTACCCCCATGCACCTATCAGTGCACCCTCCTACCCCCATGCTCCCCCCCACTGCACCCTCTTCCTACATCCACCCTCTTACCATTGCACCCTCCCCCTCTATGTACTTCCCTCTTCCGGTCACTCTGCACACTCCATACATATGAACCCCAGCCAGTCTCACCTCCCCGCTGCAACCTTCTTTCTGCATGTAACGGCGAAAGCAGGACCAGATCTGACTCTTGCTGAGTAATTTTCCTCCAGTTATTGACTCAAAGTTCTCATAGTTTCCATATTTACTGATGACGGCATTGAGGATCCGCAGAGCCTACACAGACAGAGTCACACAAGTCAACAAAAAGACATTTTCTTCTTTATAGGATACATAAAGACCCACATATATATGGATCTACAAGCCTGTGACCAATAGTTGGTCATTCTATAATCAGGGGTCTACAAACCCAGTAACAACAGATAGCCATTCTATGAACAGGGAATGTACAAGAACACTGACATTGGTTGAGCATTCTATGAAAAGGGGATCTACAATTTCTCAGACATTGGTTGGTTATTTGGGATCTATAAGGACACTGATATTGGTTGGGCATTCTATGAACAGGGGATCTACAAGCCCTTGGACATTGGTTGGGCATTCTGGGATTTGCAATCTACAAGGACACTGATATTGGTTGGGCATTCTATGAACAGGGGATCTACAAGCCCTTGGACATTGGTTGGGCATTCTGGGATTTGGAATCTACAAGGACACTGACATTGGTTGGGCATTCTATGAACAGGGGATCTACAAGCTCTCGGATATTGGTTGGTCATTCAGGGATTTGGGATCTACAAGGACACTGACATTGGTTGATCATTCTATGAACAGGGGATCTACAAGCTCTCGGACATTGGTTGGTCATTCTTGGATTTGGAATCTACAAGGACACTGATATTGGTTAGTCATTCTATGACTAGGGGATCTACAAGCTCTCGGACATTGGTTGGTCATTCTGGGATCTACAAGGACACTGACATTGGTTGGTCATTCTATGAACAGGATCTACAAGCTCTCGGACATTGGTTGGTCATTCTTGGATTTGGAATCTACAAGGACACGGACATTGGTTGGGCATTCTATGAACAGGGGATCTACAAGCTCTCGGACATTGGTTGGTCATTCTGGGATTTGGAATCTACAAGGACACGGACATTGGTTGATCATTCTATGAACAGGGGATCTACAAGGACACTGACACTGGATTGTCATTCTGGGATTAGGGATCCACAAGCCCACTGACACTGGTTGGTCATTGTGGAATTAGAGATTTACAAGTTCGCAAACATTGGCTGATCATTCTTGGATTACAGATCTACAAGCCCAGTAACAATGATTGCTCATTTGGAGACATGAATGGGACCAAGGGGCCACCAGAAAAAGAGGACTCCTAGCAACACCAGTCAGTGTCGTAGTATCACTCAGCAGGGATAGGAGTAAAGTAATCCTTAGTAATATCTTGTAATAGATGAAATGTCAGTCCCAGCGGGTCTCAGCAGTACATGGCAGGGAAGGCAGCAGTACTCCAAGCAAAGGTTGAGCGGAGTAGTCAGGGAAATAGAAGTCCCAGTCTCTGCGTAGAGAGAGAACCCTGCCTCTGCACAGGCTCAGGTCTGCCAGTCAGGGTAAAAATGCCTCTTAGCCCTCCCTCAGACCCAAAAAAAAAGGTCCTGAGGGGCAGAGACACTAGAGGGGACGGAGGGGGCATGCACGGGCTGTTGCTGAGCAACCATCCTTGTCCCCTAACGAGTGGCTAACCCCTCAGGATCATGGCAAGTGAAAAACACAAGGAGCTGGACAGCAGGGAATCCCTTTCTCCACACCTAGTAGCAATGACTGGTCATTCTGTGATCAAGGATCCATAACCCAAGTAACAATGGTTGGTCAATCTGTGATCAGGGATCTACAAGCCTCTAGCAATCACTGGTCATTCTGGGATCAAGGATCTATAATCCTAGTAAGTATGGATGGTCATTCTGGGATCAAGGATCTACAAGCCTGGTAGCAATAACTGGTCCTTCTGTGATCAGGGATCTACAAGCCTGGTAGCAATAATTGGTCCTTCTGTGATCAGGGATCTACAAGCCTGGTAGCAATGGTTGGTCCTTCTGTGATCAGGAATCTACAAGCCTGGTAGCAATGAATGGTCCTTCTGTGATCAGGAATCTACAAGCCTGGTAGCAATGGTTGGTATTTCTGTGATCTGGGATCTACAAGCCTGGTAGCAATGAATGGTCCTTCTGTGATCAGGGATCTACAAGCCTGGTAGCAATGAATGGTCCTTCTGTGATCAGGAATCTACAAGCCTGGTAGCAATGAATGGTCCTTCTGTGATCAGGGATCTACAAGCCTGGTAGCAATGAATGGTCCTTCTGTGATCAGGGATCTACAAGCCTAGTAGCAATGAATGGTCCTTCTATGATCAGGGATCTACAAGCCTGGTAGAAATGAATGGTCCTTCTGTGATCAGGGATCTACAAGCCTGGTAGCAATGGATGGTCCTTCTGTGATCAGGGATCTAAAAGCCTGGTAGCAATGAATGGTCCTTCTGTGATCAGGGATCTAAAAGCCTGGTAGCAATGAATGGTCCTTCTGTGATCAGGGATCTACAAGCCTGGTAGCAATGAATGGTCCTTCTGTGATCAGGGAACTACAAGCCTGGTAGCAACGAATGGTCCTTCTGTGATCAGGGAACTACAAGCCTGGTAGCAACGAATGGTCCTTCTGTGATCAGGGATCTACAAGCCTGGTAGCAACGAATGGTCCTTCTGTGATCAGGAATCTACAAGCCTGGTAGCAATGGTTGGTCCTTCTGTGATCTGGGATCTACAAGCCTGGTAGCAATGAATGGTCCTTCTGTGATCAGGGATCTACAAGCCTGGTAGCAATGAATGGTCCTTCTGTGATCAGGGATCTACAAGCCTGGTAGCAATGAATGGTCCTTCTGTGATCAGGGATCTACAAGCCTGGTAGCAATGAATGGTCCTTCTGTGATCAGGGATCTACAAGCCTGGTAGAAATGAATGGTCCTTCTGTGATCAGGGATCTACAAGCCTGGTAGCAATGGTTGGTCCTTCTGTGATCAGGGATCTAAAAGCCTGGTAGCAATGAATGGTCCTTCTGTGATCAGGGATCTAAAAGCCTGGTAGCAATGAATGGTCCTTCTGTGATCAGGGATCTACAAGCCTGGTAGCAATGAATGGTCCTTCTGTGATCAGGGATCTACAAGCCTGGTAGCAATGAATGGTCCTTCTGTGATCAGGGATCTACAAGCCTGGTAGCAATGAATGGTCCTTCTGTGATCAGGGATCTACAAGCCTGGTAGCAATGGTTGGTCCTTCTATGATCAGGGATCTAAAAGCCTGGTAGCAATGAATGGTCCTTCTGTGCTCAGGGATCTACAAGCCTGGTAGCAATGGTTGGTCCTTCTGTGATCAGGGATCTAAAAGCCTGGTAGCAATGAATGGTCCTTCTGTGATCAGGGATCTACAAGCCTGGTAGCAATGGTTGGTCCTTCTGTGATCAGGGATCTACAAGCCTGGTAGCAATGGTTGGTCCTTCTGTGATCAGGGATCTACAAGCCTAGTAGCAATAACTAGTCATTCTGGATCAGAGATCTACAAGCCTGGTAGCAATGAATGGTCCTTCTGTGATCAGGGATCTACAAGCCTGGTAGCAATGGTTGGTCCTTCTGTGCACAGGGATCTACAAGCCTGGTAGCAATAACTGGTCATTCTGTGATCAGGGATCTACAAGCCTGGTAGTAATGACTGCTCCTGCTATAATCAGTTCTACAAATACATGTCTTGATCACAGCTTGGGATCTGGTAAAATGGCCGGGGTGACAATCCATTCCAACCTGCACAAGGAATTGGTCAGATGCCTCGCTATACTTCTCCACCACACTGACTGGCACTGGCTCCTCATACTGGAACTGGGGATTGTGGGTATAGTTGGACAGGAAGAATTTGTCCCTTTCCTGTGCCACATTTGTGGGTCGAAGAGCGATCAAGAGGCAAGAACTCTTCTTGAGGGTGCGGTTTGTGGTTGTGGCTCTGCTGATAGAAGGTAGAGACCCCGAGCTTCGTATTCTGCCACGAGGACTACCACTGCTATTAATGGTGCAGGTACTCTCACTTCGACGCATCCAGCTACACGTCCCCATGTAAAGGGAACATCCTGACAACCTCCTGGAGGAAGCCGGCTCCAACACCGGAGTTCTAGTCCGATTTACAGTGGTACGCGGGCAGCTGCGATTGGAGGCCGGGGATGACATCCCATTGCTCTGTGGAGACATTCTCTTAGGTTTGGCAGAGTAACCGCGCACGGAGGTAGATGACATCCCTCTGCTGCAAGACGGGTGACCGGAATCCAGAACCATTCTGATTACACAGAGAACCGAACCTGAGGAGAGAAAACGTGAATGTCACACACACAGAAACAGAGGGCAGTACAACAAAATGGATGTATTCTTCACAACGCCCCAAACTTACATTCTGACCAACAGATGTGCACAATACAGACAGTTCATGCTTCAGCCATTGTCAGTATGTGATGTCCAACGCCCCGTGTGCATAATACCCCATGTACACAGTATAAACACCTCTTTTACACAACATAACACCCCAAATACATAACACCCCATATATACACAATATAAAACACCCCATGTACACAACAGAACACCCCATATACATAACACCCCATGTACACAATATAAACACCTCTTTTACACAACATAACACCCCATATACATAACACCCCATATACATAACACCCCATATACATAACACCCCATATACACAATATAAACACCTCTTTTACATAACATAACACCCCAAATACATAACACCCCATATACACAATATAAACACCTCTTTTACACAACATAACACCCCATATACATAACACCCCATGTACACAATATAATACCTTGTATACACAATATAAACACTTCTTTTACACAACAGAACACCCCAAATACATAACACCCCACATACATAACACCCCATGTACACAATATAACACCCCAAATACACAATATAATACCTTGTATACACAATATAAACACCCCATGTACACAACACCCCCTGTACAGTATATAATACCTCTTGTACACAATATAACTCCCCTTGTACATAACACCTCCATGTACACAATATAATACCCCTTGTACACAATATAACACCCCATATACACAACACCCCTTGTACATCACACCCCATGTACACAATATAACTCCCCTTGTACACATCACACCATATACACAAATATAACACCCCATATATACACAATAGAACACCCCATATACACCACACCCCATGTACACAATATAACATCCCTTGTCCACAGCACTGAGCCCAGAGACAGATGCAACATATAGCTAGATATGCTAGGTCCAGGCACATCAGAGGACGGAGATGAGATAGACTGATAGTCTTATTATCAGAGGGAATGCGGGGAACACAGTTCTGGCACCTCCAGAACTAAATGTATGTAATGGCAAGAGGTGCTGGGGTGTGCTGGAAAGTCTATTGATGCTGGGGATCTATTGTCACTGGGGGGTCGATTGTTGCTGTGGAGGTCCTTTGTGGCTGGTGGGGGATCTATTGTTGAGGAAGGGTTTATCAGTGCTGGCTGCTGGGAGATCTGTTGTTGCTGCTGGGGTATTTTGATGCTTTGGGGGGGGGGGTCTATTGCTGCTGGCTGCAGGGGATCTATTTTACTGCTTTTCTTATTATTAACAAATTCCATACAAAAACATTGTACATTGTACAATGATACTTGGCTGTGCATTCTCTATAAGGAGTGGTAATGGGAGGTGGGTAGGGGGTGGAACCAAGTGACTGTGCTCGGAGGTAGGTAGGTAGGTAGGTAGGTGGGTGGGTGTGTACACATACATGACAGAGGTAAACATTCACAGTGCTGAAGAGAAAAGCAAGTGAACCCATAGACTAATTAATTTAACGCAAGCTGATTAGAGTCAGCAAATTGCACACCCAAAGTTCAATTAATGGAATGAGTTTGGAGGTTCAGAGCTACTTTGATTGATAAAAGACAGTCAAGTATTTTAAGACTGCTGTTCATAAGAAGCATCAGATGATGAGAACCACGCCTCCCAAGAAGCATCAGTTGATGAGAACCACGCCTCCCAAGAAGCAACAGTTGATGAGAACCACGCCTCCCAAGAAGCATCAGTTGATGAGAACCACGCCTCCCAAGAAGCATCAGTTGATGAGAACCACGCCTCCCAAGAAGCAACAGTTGATGAGAACCACGCCTCCCAAGAAGCAACAGTTGATGAGAACCACGCCTCCCAAGAAGCATCAGTTGATGAGAACCACGCCTCCCAAGAAGCATCAGTTGATGAGAACCACGCCTCCCAAGAAGCATCAGATGATGTGAACCACGCCTCCCAAGAAGCATCAGATGATGTGAACCACGCCTCCCAAGAAGCATCAGTTGATGTGAACCACGCCTCCCAAGAAGCATCAGTTGATGAGAACCACGCCTCCCAAGAAGCAACAGTTGATGTGAACCACGCCTCCCAAGAAGCAACAGTTGATGTGAACCACGCCTCCCAAGAAGCATCAGTTGATGTGAACCACGCCTCCCAAGAAGCATCAATTGATGAGAACCACGCCTGCTAAGAAGCATCAGTTGATGAGAACCACGCCTCCCAAGAAGCATCAGTTGATGAGAACCACTCCTCCCAAGAAGCATCAGTTGATGAGAACCATGCCTCCCAAGAAGCATCAGTTGATGAGAACCACGCCTCCCAAGAAGCATCAGTTGATGAGAACCATGCCTCGTAAGAAGGAGCTCTCTGAAGACATACCATCATGAGTAGTTGATCTGCATGAAGCTGCAAAGGGATACAAAGCAACCTCTAAGTGTTTAGGTGTCCATGAGTTGACAGGGAAATTGTCTATAAACGGAGACAGTTTAGTACTGTGCGTTCTCTTCCTAGAAGTGGGTACCAGCCAAGAGGTCTCCTAAACCAAGAGGTCTCCTAAACCAAGAGGTCTCCTAAACCAAGAGGTCTCCTAAACCAAGAGGTCTCCTAAGGCACAACACAGAAACCTCACTGAGGTAAAGAAAAAACCACCAGTAATAGCTAAAGTCTTGAAGACATCTCTGGAACTGGCAAACATTCCTGCTCATGAGTCTACCATGTGTAAGTCTTTGAACAGGCAGTGTCAGGCTCCGCCCAACGGGATCTCTAGTGGTCCACGGCACGGGGTTTCCCAGGACGTGGAGTCTAAGTCCCAGTCTGCCTTTTCACCAGGGCCCCTGATGGTGGGGATGGACTTGGTGCAAGACTGAAACCAGGTCGCGTTCCTGGGCACCCCCGGCGGCGGCAGAGGGGTCCCGCTGAGGGTATGTGCCCGGGTTGAGCCTGCTGTGAAGGGGATGACAGATCCCGATCTGAGCGGGATGGATGGGCGACTGTCAGGGGTAAGCGAGGTCAGACTAGCCGGGTCGGTATCGTGCGGGCAGCGTGGTACAGGGGGAGTAAGCGGAGAATGGTCGGGGTCACAAGCCAGGTTCAGCAGGTAGCGGGCAGCGCGGTACCGAGGGTCAGGCAGAAGGATGGTCAGGGACGAGCCGGGGTCAGAGCAGGAGAGGGTCAGCGTATATCAGAACAGGCAGAGTTTGGCAACAAGGAAACGTACTTACAGGACAGGAACAAGACCTTGCGGCAACTTGGATATGCACAGGGCCGTTTAAATAGAGCGCCCTGTTCTTCCATTGGTGCGGCCGCGATCGCTAGTGCGCATGCGCGGCCGCCGCCGCGATCGCCGAGGACCCAGCGCTCTGCGCATGCGCGCACCGCCGCGAGCCCGGGATCCCTGACAGGCAGGGTGTCCATTGCAGAACATCACAGAGGAAGCTGCTGCTCTCTCCCCCAAAAAAAAAAGAAAAAAAAGAAAAAAAAACAAAACATTGCCATGCACCGGAAGTTTGTTAAAGAGCACCATGGAAAACTGCAACACTATTGGGAAATGAACTGATGATTGTTCGGGAAGAATACGCAGCACTAAGTATGGCGCAAGAAGGGCACAGCTTACGAACAAGAAATCATCATCTCAACCGTGAAGTATGGTGGAGCGAACATCATGACTTGGGCTTGCAAAACTGCCTTGGGGCCTGGACCTCTTGTCATCATTGAGAGGAAAATGAAGTCCTAAGTTTACCAAAATATCCTGCAGGACAATGTTGGGGTGGTTGTCCATCAGCTGAAGCCCGATAGAAGTTGGTGATGCCGCAGGACAATGTTGGGGTGGTTGTCCATAAGCTGAAGCCCGGTAGAAGTTGGTGATGCCGCAGGACAATGTTGGGGTGGTTGTCCATCAGCTGAAGCCCGGTAGAAGTTGGTGATGCCGCAGGACAATGTTGGGGTGGTTGTCCATCAGCTGAAGCTCGGTAGAAGTTGGTGATGCAGCAGGACAATGTTGGGGTGGTTGTCCATAAGCTGAAGCTCGGTAGAAGTTGGTGATGCAGCAGGACAA
This sequence comes from Staurois parvus, assembly GCF_062004578.1. NCBI lineage: Eukaryota > Metazoa > Chordata > Amphibia > Anura > Ranidae > Staurois > Staurois parvus. The sequence continues at coordinate 424,397 of NW_028318007.1, read as the reverse complement.
TGTTGGGGTGGTTGTCCATCAGCTGAAGCCCGGTAGAAGTTGGTGATGCCGCAGGACAATGTTGGGGTGGTTGTCCATCAGCTGAAGCCCGGTAGAAGTTGGTGATGCCGCAGGACAATGTTGGGGTGGTTGTCCATCAGCTGAAGCTCGGTAGAAGTTGGTGATGCCGCAGGACAATGTTGGGGTGGTTGTCCATCAGCTGAAGCTCGGTAGAAGTCGGTGATGCCGCAGGACAATGTTGGGGTGGTTGTCCATCAGCTGAAGCTCGGTAGAAGTCGGTGATGCCGCAGGACAATGGCCCCAATCAGTGAAGTACTGTAACTCCACCACAGACTGGCTTCTGAAAACGAAGAAGCACCATTTGGATTGGTCCAGTCAGACCCCCCGACCTTAACCCCACAGAGGAGCTATGGAATGGCCTCCAGAGAGCCGGTCACAGCAGTCCAAGATGAAGCAGTTGTGTAGAGAGGAGCGGTCAATAATTCCTCCCCAACATTGTGCAGATAGATGACAGGACCAGGGACATCGGAGGACAGAGATGACAGGACCAGGAACGCAAGAGGACAGAGATGACAGGACCAGGCACACCAGAGGATGGAGATAACAGGACTGGGGATATCAGAGGACAGAGATGATAGGACCGGCAACACCGGAGGACAGAGATGATAGGACCGGGCACACAGGATAGAGAGGACAGAGATGACAGGACCGGGCACGCCGGAGGATGGAGATGACAGGACCGGGCACGCCGGAGGACGGGGATGACAGGACCGGGCACGCCGGAGGACGGGGATGACAGGACCGGGCACGCCAGAGGACGGGGATGACAGGACCGGGCACGCCGGAGGACGGGGATGACAGGATCGGGCACGCCGGAGGACGGGGATGACAGGATCGGGCACGCCGGAGGACGGGGATGACAGGATCGGGCACGCCGGAGGACGGGGATGACAGGACCGGGCACGCCGGAGGACGGGGATGACAGGACCGGGGATATCAAAGGACAGGGTTGACAAGACCAGGGACAGGGGAAGATGGAGATGACAGGACCGGGCATATGTAGAAGAGTACACGGACAGACATGACAGCAGGTCCGGGCATGGGGAGGATGACATGTATAGTACACGTACCGGAGGACGGGGATGACACTCACTCTGAGTGGATTATCCGGTTCGGTCTCTCCGGGATGTGACGTCACGTGACTCGCCCAGCTCGGTGGAAAGAATAGAAAGGCGGAACATATCAGATCCCCGCCCCGCGTACCATGTGACTGACAGTACAGAACACCCAGAGGGGAGTGGCGATGATGTAAGAGATACTGAGGGCGGGGTCTGCAGCCAGACGCAGTTTATCTCGTCTAGGCTCTCTAATAGAGTCTGGCTGCAGAGTGGAGCTCCATTCTCTACAGGAAACATGTGACCTCCACTTCCTTGAGTTGTGTCTATTGGTTGTTTGTTACGTTAAAGTTAATTAAATTTAAAGAAAGGTGGAGTAGAGGTCACATGCTTCCCATCAAGTGGAGCTCCACTCTGCAGCCTTGGCATGTTTGCTACAGCAGAGTTCACTAGAAAAAAAAAAGGGAGTGGAGGTCACATGATTCCATTCTGCCAGACCCCCTCTCCCCTTTCATACAGACAGGTGCTTGGCCCCGCCTCCTTATTGGCTGCATCACTTGGCGGTGTGATCAGAAGTCAGCCAGAGGACAGTCGTGGATAGGAGTGGGGAGTGTCCGCCATGTTATCTCATTATTATTATTATACAGTATTTATATTGCGCCAATGGTTTGCTCAGCGCTGTACATTACAATGGGGGACAATACATGAGACCGTACAGTAACAATACAATACAATACACGAGGGGTTCGAGGGCCCTGCTCCTTGGAGCTTACAATCTAGGAGGGAGGGGATGGTGGTACAGGAGGAAGTGGCTGTGGGGGATGGAGTGGTAGGAAGAGTGGAGGAGATCAGCAATTAGGTGAGGGCGGGGTAGACTTCCCTGAAGAGATAGGTTTTCAGGGTGCACCTAAAGGTGAGGAGGGTAGGTGACAGTCTGATGGATTGGGGTAGTGAGTTCCAGAGGATGGGGGAAGCCCTGGAGATGGGCATGGGAGGAGGAGACCCAGGGGCAGACTGACCATTTGGAAACTCGGGCACTGCCCAAGGGCCCGGGGTCAGTAGGGGGCCCCATGAGATGCCCCTGGTACCTTTTGCATAGGCTTTTTTGAGTTTGGGCAAGGGCCCCATGATCCCCTATTGCCCAGGGGCCCCATGAGTTGTCAGTCCGCCCCTGGAGGTATGGATAAGGTGATCAGATGTCCTTGATTTTATTGGGCTGTCCCCGAAACAAGATTGTCCCTGCTTTCTTTACAGCTTTACCAATGGTGTTCCTGGCCCAGGCAACTGCGGGATAATCCATTTTAGCAACTTTTCGGTGATTGGCCTGGAGCAGGAGGAAAGGGTATGCTTGCTTCCAGCTGTGTACAAGCTTTTCGATTATGTCACATCCTAATACCATAAGGTCTTCCAGGTCCTCCTTCCAAGCCCTTTCAGCTTATGTAGACTTTTTTGCGCATGGTAAGGAAATGAATTATTTGGCGCCTTGCTTGTGATGATGACCTGTGGTGCACATCTGGGCCTGGAGCTGGTAAGTCTACTCTACACTAGGGTACAGGTGAAGGGCCAGGACAAGAGGGTGGGTGGGCATCCAGAAGCAGCAGCTGCCCAACGCACAGCGTTTTAATGTGGCGGAAGGAAGGGTGGGGGTGCCATGTGGTAAATCAGTAGGAAGAGACAACAATGACACTTTGGGGTTTATTTATTAAAGCTGTATTGTGCAAAATCAGGCTCTGCATAGAAACCAATGAGCTTCCAGGTTGTATTGCCAAAGCTTAATTGAACAAGCTGAAGTAAGAAACTGTTTTCAATGCAGAAGTGAGTCTGATTTTGCACTCTCCAGCTTTAGTAAATAAACCGCATTGTGAAATTTCTATACTGAACTGGATTGTGACTGGAGAGCCTTTTGCTGGCAGTCAATTAGGCCTAGGACATGACCTGTCACATGAGTGCATTGGTGACAGCCTGTGAGAGATGAAGGGGGGTGCTGGAGAGGTGACATGCTCCATACAATGCCACCGAATCCTCCCCGTCCTGCAAGTATATGGTGGCTTCTGCAGCTGTTCAGGTGCTACCACTGGCTATGAGGGGAGGGAACTCACTAGTAGATGACAGACTCCAGAGACTCCCTAGCAACACCATGCCAAGGTCCAATGAGTACAATTCAAAGAGGGATCTCACCAGCAAATGGGAGGGTTTTGTCACGGGGGATTTTATTGGGAGGACTTTATGTTTGGGAGGCACTTTGTGCGCTACTTACTTTTGGCCTCTACACTCGAACCAGAGTGAAGTAGGGTCAGGTGGTATTAAGCCATACCCCTTTAAATCCCTCCCACTGTTTGCACAATTTGGCCACACCCATCATTTGGGGTAGCGTACTTTGTGTGCCACTATTATCCCACCCCCTGCACTGCCCCACCGGGTCCCTTTGAGAACGTGCGTGTGCACAAAACGCGTCAGGGGGAGCCTACGTGCTGACGTCATGCCGCCGAGTCCATGCGATGTTCCGGCAGCCATCTTTGTAAGTGATTTTATTGCTGGTTCACATCATGCTCTACATGGTTGCTGTTAATTTTAATAAATATACTGCACTATATTGTGCTGTCTCCGGGCTCTGTTTGTGTGCTCTCCCTTTAGGAGGGACTTCATCCTTGGATTGATCAGTGACTGGTGGTAGGATGTGGGCGGATACGTTCCAAGGAGTCATTTTCATCCAATGATGGCTTGCTTTTTGCTTCTGGTGAGTGCATAGGGGTGGTGGAGTATCACAGAAGTCACAGTCATTATTGGTCATTATTGGTTCACATCACTCTTGGGACTATTTTTTGGTCAAGTTTTTTTGAAACATATTACAGTGGATTATATTCACGTTGTTGCCTTTCATATGTTGGACCAGGGGCGGACTGACCATTTGGAAACTCAGGCACTGCCCGAGGGCCCGGGGTCAGTATGGGGCCCCATGAGATGTCCCTGGTACCTTTTTCATAGGATTTTTTTAGTTTGGGCAAGGACACAGGGGCCCCATGATCCCCTATTTCCCGGGGGCCCCATGAGTTCTCAGTTGGCCCCTATGTTGGACAGTTATTATTGGTCAATTCTTATCATTTTGTTACACTATAACATTGTCTGGTCACATAATTTATTTCATTTTCATATATCAGCGCTGCACCTTTTGTTTATAAGTGTGTAATTTCATTTCTCTGCCCCCTTTTTTTCAGAACTCTCAGACAAGCCTATAAATTCAGCACTTTGAATGGATGTAGAGAAGAGAAGATGGCAGATAAACAGGTACACCTTTTGTAGGAGGATTTATTTTATCTCTGTGTATAACCTGAGGATAGTCCCTTCACTGAGTATATGTAAGGGTTTACAACCACTTTAAGATATACTTTAAAGGAAACCAGTACGAAGAGAAATTTCTGGGCTGATATTGCTGAATTCTTCTGAAATTGTAACTGCCTGGCTGTCTTGACGAGCCAATCACTGACTGCAGGGATCACCACTGGGATGGGAAGTTGGCCTCTGGAGGAAAATGTCTTCCCTGTAGGAACAGGAAGTTGAACAGATACATCGGGCTGATAAACTATCAACGGTGAAACAAACAATGGTTCCCAAAGCACGGTCCTGCGGAATGTGACATGCACATCAGAAACAGAAGAAATCCCAATTTGTGATATTTCAACAAAAAAAAATATGGCAATTTGTGAGATGTGCAACAGAAAAGAGTGCCTAGACTGGGCGAGGTAGGACTGCTTATGATCCCCACCATGTAACAGATCATTTTTCAGAATTTGCTACTTTTTTTCTTGATGTTCGTCATCTCCCCTGTGACAATTCCCCTCTCTGCACCCTGATCATCTATTTGTCCCCACTGTGTTAGGAGATGCTCCTAAACAGTTCTGTCATCTCTGATCAATATTTAGGAGGATTAAGTTTAAAACAGATGGAGCAGGGGTGGACTGACAACTCATGGGGCCCCCGGGCAATAGGGGATCATGGGGCCCCTGTGTCCTTGCCCAAACTCATAAAAGCCTATGAAAAAGGTACCAGGGGCATCCCATGGGGCCCCCTACTGACCCCGGGCCCTCGGACAGTGCCCGAGTTTCCAAATGGTCAGTCCGCCCCTGAGATGGAGTCATCATAACATTTTGTGCAAAGAACCCCCAGATACACCAATGTATGTTGATTGTTTTTTAATCAAATAGTATAAAATTATTATTTGATTTACATAGAAATATGGGGGGGGGGGGCAGGGGGCATTCTGATAGCTCCTGCAGTAGTTCAGCCCCACAGCTGATTGTGGAAGTTTAGGCGCAGGAACTGGGGTGGAGGCAAAATGGAGGGGGAGGGGCAGGGACAGGGATACTGATAAAAATCGGACGAAAATCTTCTGGAAGAGAGAGGGCCTGACGCTGCATTGTGCTGAGAACAGTATGGCGGATGTCACGGCTTACGTCACCCCTTAGTTCCAGTAATGCCAAGACGTGATCATCACTGTGGAAGAGAAACACAATAAGGGTTACCGAGAGGATCACCAAGGATATGGCATTACAGTCCCAGACCCAACAAGATCACCTAGAATATAACACTGCTGTCCCAGACCTAACAGGATAACCAAGGACATAGCACCACCTTACCAGACCCAACAGAACCACAAAAGGTTATATTACCATAATCCCAAACCCAACAACATCACCGAGGACATAGCTCTGGTGCCAGACCCAACATGATCATCAAAGTTATAGTACTGTGGTCCTAGACCTAACAGGGTCACCAGGGATATAGTACCATGGTCTCAGACCTAGAAAGATCACCAAGGATATACTGTAGTACCCTGGTCCTATACCTAACAGGATCACTGAGGATATTGCACCATGGTCTCAAACCTAATAAGATCACCAAAGATATTGCACCATGGTCCCAGACCTAACAGGATCACCAAGAATATAGTACCATGGTCCCAGACCTAACAGGATCACCAAGAATATAGTACCATGGTCTCAGACTTAACAAGATCACAGAGAATATAGTACCATGGTCTCAGACATAACAAGATCAGTGAAGATATAGTACCATTGTCTCAGACATAACAATATCAGTGGAGATATAGTACCATTGTCTCAGACATAACAATATCAGTGGAGATATAGTACCATTGTCTCATACCTAACAAGATAACTGAGAATATGGCACCATGATTTCAAACCTAAGAAGATCACCGAGGATATAGTACCATGGTGTCAGACACAACAGGATCAAGGAGAATATAGCAGCATGGTCCCAGTTTCAGTCAGATTATTAAAGATATAGTATTACAGTCCCAGACTCAATTGAATCACTAAGGATATAGCACTGCCATCCCACACCCAGCTGGATAGCATTGCAGACTTACGTTTAATTGAAACCACTAAAGAAATAGCACATTGTTTCCAAACCCAACATGATTACTGAGACTAGAGCACATTGGTCTTAGACCCAAATGGTTCACTGAATATATACTACCATCATTCTAGTGAGAACCTGATCTTCAAGAGTAGAGTACTGTGACCCTAGAGGTACTTTATAGAAAATATAGTGCTGCGGTCCTAGACCTATCAAGATCCCTGACAATTCAGCACTGTGGTTCTAGACCCAACTGGATCACAGATGATAGAGCACTAATTTCCCATATATATAGTATTCTATTCCTAGATCCAAAAAAAATAACTGGGAATATAGCACTGAAGTCCCAGACCCAACACCATCACACTGCAATATTTTCCACCATGAACCTCCCTTCTGAGAAGCCATGTCAGCTGATACAAAAAATACAGAAACTTTCCAGGAAGCTGTAAGAGAAATCCTGCAGACCAGTGTCAGTTATGATTCACACAGTACATGCAGGTTTAGACAAAGATTTAACCCGCTGCCATGTTTAAGAAATTATAATGTATACAGGACGCAACCAGTAACAACAAAAATGATCACGCCATCATGATCACTTTGGACATCTTGAAATTACCTGATATCGGGGAAGGCACTCATCAGTCCTGATATTTCCAGACTCAGCAATGATGGATCCTTCAGGGCAAAGAGTTCCTGAAGAGCGAGGATGAGGGGAACACAGAGGTTTGAATCTTCCAGGCCCTGAGAAGGTAGCAAAACAAGATGGATGCCATACAGAATTTTTACCAACGCTGCAAAACAAAGAATCTGCCAAAATCTGTGAAATATTCACCTCGTCGCTTCCGAGATTACAGAAATCAGACCTAAATCTCAGTCTGCATTGTTACTCTTCAATGTGCACAAGTTTTGTATGTATTTTAGTTTATTTAGTCTGCCAAGCCACTGACCCTACACCGTGCCCAGCCTCTTGCCCTACATCGTGTCCAGCCACACACCCTAAGCGGTGCTCAGTCGCTGACCCTATGCTGTTGACTTTGCTCCGTATGTGATGGATTTGGTAAAATGCCTATTTTGTTTCCTATTGAATATATATATATATATACGCTATTTCTATAAGTTTTATAAATATTTACTTTTATACTTTAATACATATGTTGTGTGAATATTTTCTGCCTGCTGGGCTTTGTGGTACTATAAGAAATCCTTGCTTAAGAAATGTCTGCTCACACACACAGACCCCCTCCCACCGTGTGATTTGGGAAACAAAGGAATGTTTTTCTTCTCTATAAGATAAGACTGAAGAAGATCACACCTATACCATGACGGAGATTGTTTTCGTGTGGAAATGACCAATCAAAGACTAATATAATGCTTATGCTGTTGTCACATGACTCTCGCATCATTCTGCATATATAAGTTCACTTTCTCATTATAATAAACTAGAAGTATTCATAGACTGAACTTGTGTGTCAGCGTGAGTCCCTTCCAATGTGCACACATTTCAAAGCTAGCGTCATAAATTTTGGACAGGAACAGATAAGCAGTGGACGATTTCAGTCCAAGACTAAAACACGTATCCAACTGCTGGTCCTACAGAGCTGAGCCACATACCCTGCGCCATGCCCAGCGACAGACCCTACATCATGCCCAGAAACTCTTTAACCCCAATCACTTACATTAGATTGTTTTCTACAGCCCAGCAATATACGTGACTCTTTGCTGTCCTTTGCACTGTAGTCCCATCCATATACAGTATTTAACAGCACCCCCCCCCTATTCTCACACAATAGGGGAAGCATTTTTACCATCCTGTGGAAGGAAGATTTCAGTTCCTCGGCATCCATGGACATCCTCTGCGCGAGCTGCAGCCGCTCCGCACAGTTCCGGCACACCAGTTTACTGTGGAGAAGAGCTTTGACGTACTCGATGGTAACCATTCTCTCTACCTGTGTCAGCAGATACTGAAAAACAAGAACATTCAGAACTGTAAAGACTTCAGGAGCCCCACCACCAATACTCTTATCAATGACTGAACTCTACCTAGCTACTGTATGTATGACACGTCCATTCATGCATTCATGGAATATGGGGTAACATGAACATCACACTGACTGATCATCAAACTGCAACAGGGGGCAATGGAAGACCCTTGATGATGGACTCACCTGATTTAATGGTGAGCGTACTTGGGAAAGGTACTGTCCAAACTGTTCCATCTTTTCGCAGATTATCCGTACAGTGTCCGAACCAGACAACCAAGGACGAGACGGGATGTTCCGGAACAGAGGCTGGGAAAGAAGGTAAATAAAAATACAGAAAGGTGTGATCCCTGAATGGAGGCTAAAGGGTAAGGAATATAGAAATGCATGGATGTCCTGGAATAGAGGCCAGTGGGGATGGTAAATAAAAATACAGAGATATACAGGGATGTCCTGGAATAGAGGCCAGTGGGGAAGGTAAATAAAAATACAGAGATATACAGGGATGTCCTGGAATAGAGGCCAGTGGAATAGGATATGGGAATAGAGAGATATACAGGGATGTCCTGGAATAGAAGCTGGTGGAATAGGATATGGGAATACACAGATATACAGGGATGTTCCAGAACAGAGGCCAGTGGAATGGGATATGGGAATAGAGAGATATACAGGGATGTCCTGGAATAGAGGCCAGTGGAATGGGATATGGGAATACAGAGATATACAGGGATGTTCCAGAAAAGAGGCCAGTGGAATGGTATATGGGAATACAGAGATATACAGGCATGTCTGGGAAAGTGACTGGGGGAATAGGATATGGGAATACAGAGATGAACAAGTATATCCTGGAATAGGGACCAGTGGAATGGGATACAGGAATACAGAAATATACAGGGATGTCACAGAATAGAGGCCAGTGGAAAGGAATATGCGAATACAGAGATATACAGGGATGTTCTGGAATAAAGGCCAGTGGAATGGAATATGGGAATACAGAGAAATACAGGAATGTCCTAAAGTAGAGGCCAAAGGAATGGAATATGGGCATACAGAGATATACATGGAGGTCCCAGAATAGAGGCCTCTGGAATGGCATAAGGAAATACACAGATATACAGGGAAGCCCCGAAACAGAGGCCAGCGGAATAGGATATGAGAATTCAGGGATATGGGAATATAGGGGACAGGAAGACGTAGAGATGTACTGGGATATACAGGCAGATGACAGGAGTGGACAGAGAAGGTGAGGATGATGCAAGTTGTCTGTTCCTCAGTAAGTACCTGAAAGTCGGTCTGCAACTCATCCAGAAGGAGATGGCAAGCTTTCTTCTGGGTCTTGTCAAGGGATGTCTGCAGGCATGGAGCAGCTTTACTGAATGCAGGAAAATGCAATTCCTCCGGCTGTAACTGTCCAATGGAAGAACTGGCAAATGTAGGGTAATAGAACAGTGGAGATGGAGAAATTTAGTACATATAGGTCTCATGACCTGAGTCTCTAGATCAGTATTTCTCAACATTTTTCCATTCAAGGCACCCTTTAAATTTCTACACATTGTTGAGGCACCCCATTCTAAAATGTAAAAAACTAAACTAATAGTTTTACCTAATGCAGCAACATCCAACCATGTAGAACACCCAACGTTAGAGGTGATTCATTCTTCCAAACCAAATACACCTTTGAGCACTGCCACTAACTAGTATTTCAATGTTTCTCTGTTCCCCCACCCCAGTGCTGATGGAAAGTGTCAGGGGAGAGGCATATAAAGATGCTGTGAAGGTACCTGTTATGATCCGCCAGGTGGTGCCTCAGGCTGCCAACTGACAGACCTACTCAGAGCGTGGGGTCTAAGCCCGGGCTGTGCTTTCACCAGGGCCCCTGATGGTGGGGATGGACTTGAAACAGTCCCGGGCCAGGTCACGACCTCCGAGCAGGCCCACCAGTGGATGAGGAGACCTCCGGGGACGTATGCAGGTACCGGGAGAGCCAGATGTGAAGAGGATGGCGGCCCCAGCAGGGTAGTAACGGATCGTGGGCCCGTGAGGGTAAGCGGGGTACAGAATCGGTGGGCAAAGAGTAGTCAGGTCACACGCAGGATCAGCAGGGTAAGTCAGTCCGTAGAATGGTCAGGGCAATCCGGGTCAATCACAGGAGCAGGCAGAGTAGTCAGGACAATCCGGGTCAATCACAGGAGCAGGCAGCGTAGTCAGGGCAATCCGGGTCAATCACAGGGGCAGGCAGCGTAGTCAGGGTCAATCAGGGTCACTAGACGGGTGCAGGAACTCAGAATCACAGAAAGACCTTGCGGCAATCTGTGACAGTGCAGGGCATCTTTAAATAGTGTGCCCTGCACTGTCATTGGCCGGCTAGGACGCACCCCGGCTGTCATTGGACGCCTGAGGCGCGCCCGCGGCTCCTACTGCGCATGCGCGGCGTCCTGTCAGCCGCGGCTCGCCGGGACCTAGTGCCTGTGTCCCGGCGCGATCTGCCACCAGTGCGCATGCGCAGGGGACGGCGCCGCGATCCGGGACTACGGAGCCGCGATCCCTGACAGTACCCATCATCCTCCAATGAAGCCATTAATTGTAAGGACGTTGGTGGATGGAAGGTTGTAATAGTGCACAATGAATGTAGGTTTGATCCACCATCTGGCTTGTATACAATTTTTTGGGCAATTTTTAAGCATTTTGCTAAGGTACCCCTCAAGAAAACTTAAGGTTCCCCAGGGTGCTGGTTGAAACAGGCTGCTCTGGATGATACATGGGCTGAAGATCAGAAACTACACTGGTCCTCCAACCCATGTACAAGTAGTCTGAGTGTAAACCTAGATATGCCTTGAGTAAGTCTATATTTACTTACTGTGGATTTCCTACCTTTGCTGGGAGCCTGCTCCAAGTATCAATTACTTCTTCAGTAAAATAGTATTTTCTAGGGTTAGTTTTGAATATTCCTCCTTCTAGTTTGAGGTCATGTCCCTGTTTTCTTCATCTCAAATTTATAATGAAAATAATTTCAAATAGAAAAGAAGATTTCAGTTCTAATGGATCCAGCAATGACCATTATTGGGATACCCTCCCCAAACCTCCTGATATGTTATTACCCCAGTGGACTTCCTTTTATGGTTGAAGGGTCAGTGGAAATCACACATTTGGGGAATCAATCCAAACAGATACCTGAGAGCAGAGCATGCGTTTATAATGGCCAGGAGGTAGGGGATATAATGTGGCGGGAAGGTTCGCTCCTTCATATGTTCTATCCCATATTTCACCAGAGTCTCCCGTAACCTGTAGTGGAAAAACAACGTATCAATAGCACAATATCTCCATTGAGGTTGATCATCTACAGTATATCGGTGCTGACTCACCATACCAGGCAGTTCTCCATCTCGCAGAGTGCAGCTGTTCTCATGCGGCTCTCTAGGCCCTCACCCAGGGCAGACGCCAACTGAACGTTTTCCATCAGCATCTGCAAATGATCAACATGTGTCATCTTCTCATGACAACACAATCATTCCCATTCTGAGATCTGTGTTTTTTAATATTTGTACTTTGTTTCATTCTACAACTACTGACAGTTATATATCTGGAATGCATCAGTAGTAAAATTTACCCTCATCAGTTTGTGTCTCTGCCCCTCCCACTATGATAAGATTTCCCTGCAATAGTCTTTCTCTGCTCCTCCCACAATGGCAAAATCTCTGGCAGAGGTTGCTCTCTGCCCCTCCCAAAAGGAATACATTTCCCCAGAGTGGTTTGTGTCTCTGCCCTTCTCACAATGGTGAAATTTCCCTGCAGTAGTTTGTGTCTCTGCCCCTCCCACAATGGTGAAATTTCCCTGCAGTGGTTTGTGTCAATGCCCCTCCCACAATGGTGACATTTCCCTGCAGTTGTTTGTGCCTCTGCCCCTCCCACAATGGTGAAATTTCCCTGCAGTAGCTTGTGTCTCTGCCCCTCCCACAATGGTGACATTTCCTGCAGTAGGTTGTGTCTCTGCCCCTCCCACAATGGTGACATTTCCCTGCAGGATTTTGTGTCTCTGCCCCTCCCACAATGGTGACATTTCCCTGCAGGATTTTGTGTCTCTGCCCCTCCCACAATGGTGATATTTCCTGCATTGGTTTGTTTCTGCAACTCCCACAATGGTGATATTTCCTGCATTGGTTTGTGTCTCTGCCCCTCCCACAATGGGAATATTTCCTGCAGTAGTTTCTGCCCCTCTCAAAATGGTGAGATTTCCCACAGTGGTTTGTTTCTGCCCCTCCCACAATGGCGATATTTCCTGAAGTAGTTTCTTCCCCTCCCAAAATGGTGAGATTTCCCACAGTGGTTTGTTTCTGCCCCTCCCACACTGGTGAGGTTTCCCGCATTGATTTGTGTCTCTTCCCCTCCCACAATTTTGAGAATTCCCCGCAGTGGTTTGTGTCTCTGCCACTCCCAAATTTTCCTGCAGATTTCTCCAAGTTCTAAGATACAAAGCGTGATCAGCTACACACACTGTATGGGCACTAAGGGTGACATATTCCCCATCACTAGACCGTCAGCTAAGCTGCCACACAACTCGTGCTGCTATTGGTGACCAGCGTCCCACCTGCATGACAATCTGCTGCACACCAGACAGGTAGAAGCCGTCTTGGTCTTTATCTGGCTCCTGATCCCTCATCCAATCAGAATACTCCACATCTAGTGCTTTGTGTATCCATTGGCTCAGACAGGCCTGGAAAAGAAAACAATGTCATGAGAATCACTCTGGGGGGGGGGGGTGACAGGTGGACCCTCTACCAAGAGCTGAACCCCAATTGGTTGGGATATATCACGTCATATATGAAATCTCCACCTCCTGCATCATATGTCACCATGTCTCACCCGTACGCTGCGTGTATAGCGGTTCATCTGCTCATCCATCACTTCTGTGGGGATAAGGGGCCCCAGCTCAGATACATCAATCTCTGGGGACAGATCTGGATGTGCCATCAGATCCTCGCTGGAACACACAACCATCAGAAGCGTGAGAATCAGACTTCACAACTGAATGTCCAGGTCAGAGTCAGTCCATCAAAGAGACAGTTCTAACTATAGGGACCCCAGTGGGACAATTCATACAAAAAGAGTCCATAAATTTTGAGCCAGCCTGACTCCCCTGACTACACAATCTCTGGATGTTATAGAGTCACTTCACTACCACTGCAGCACACTTAGAACCCCACAGTCCTTCCCACTCTCCAGATGGTATAGAGTTACTCTGCTAACATTGGGGAGCACCTAGAACCACACACACAATCCTTCCCACTCTCCAGATGGTATAGAGTCACTCTGCTAACATTGGGGAGCACCTAGAACCACACACACAGTCCTTGCACTCTCCAGATGGTATAGAGTTACTCTGCTAACATTGGGGAGCACCTAGAACCACACACACAATCCTTCCCACTCTCCAGATGGTATAGAGTCACTCTGCTAACATTGGGGAGCACCTAGAACCACACACACAGTCCTTGCACTCTCCAGATGGTATAGAGTTACTCTGCTAACATTGGGGAGCACCTAGAACCACACAAACAATCCTTCCCACTCTCCAGATGGTATAGAGTCACTCTGCTAACATTGGGGAGCACCTAGAACCACACATACTGTCCTTCCCACTCTCCAGATGGTATAGAGTCACTCTGCTAACCCTGCGGAGCACCTAGAACCACACACACAGTCCTTGCACTCTCCAGATGGTATAGAGTCACTCTACTAACACTGCGGAGCACCTAGAACCACAAAGACAATCCTTCCCACTCTCCAGATGGTATAGAGTCACTCTGCTAACACTGCGGAGCACCTAGAACCACACACACAGTCCTTGCACTCTCCAGATGGTATAGAGTTACTCTGCTAACATTGGGGAGCACCTAGAACCACACACACAGTCCTTGCACTCTCCAGATGGTATAGAGTTACTCTGCTAACATTGGGGAGCACCTAGAACCACACACACAATCCTTCCCACTCTCCAGATGGTATAGAGTCACTCTGCTAACATTGGGGAGCACCTAGAACCACACAAACAATCCTTCCCACTCTCCAGATGGTTTAGAGTCACTCTGCTAACATTGGGGAGCACCTAGAACCACACAAACAATCCTTCCCACTCTCCAGATGGTATAGAGTCACTCTGCTAACATTGGGGAGCACATAGAACCACACATACTGTCCTTGCACTCTCCAGATGGTATAGAGTCACTCTGCTAACATTGGGGAGCACCTAGAACCACACACACAATCCTTCCCACTCTCCAGATGGTATAGAGTCACTCTGCTAACCCTGCGGAGCACCTAGAACCACACACACAGTCCTTGCACTCTCCAGATGGTATAGAGTTACTCTGCTAACATTGGGGAGCACCTAGAACCACACACACAGTCCTTGCACTCTCCAGATGGTATAGAGTTACTCTGCTAACATTGGGGAGCACCTAGAACCACACACACAATCCTTCCCACTCTCCAGATGGTATAGAGTCACTCTGCTAACATTGGGGAGCACCTAGAACCACACAAACAATCCTTCCCACTCTCCAGATGGTTTAGAGTCACTCTGCTAACATTGGGGAGCACCTAGAACCACACAAACAATCCTTCCCACTCTCCAGATGGTATAGAGTCACTCTGCTAACATTGGGGAGCACATAGAACCACACATACTGTCCTTGCACTCTCCAGATGGTATAGAGTCACTCTGCTAACATTGGGGAGCACATAGAACCACACATACTGTCCTTGCACTCTCCAGATGGTATAGAGTCACTCTGCTAACATTGGGGAGCACCTAGAACCACACACACAATCCTTCCCACTCTCCAGATGGTATAGAGTCACTCTGCTAACCCTGCGGAGCACCTAGAACCACACACACAGTCCTTGCACTCTCCAGATGGTATAGAGTCACTCTACTAACACTGCGGAGCACCTAGAACCACAAAGACAATCCTTCCCACTCTCCAGATGGTATAGAGTCACTTGGCTAACACTGCTATATACAGTACCTAGGCCCACATGCAGTCCTAGAGTCACTAACACTGCAGGGCGCCTAAGACCACACACAAGGGAAAATGTCACCAGCACACCAAGGATCAGCAATATGTGGTCACATGCCTAATGAAAGGGTCCTGTGAGACTCCGAAACGTTGCCTTGCTGTAACTATGTGACCGTTCATTAAAACTTTTGGACCCATATTGGTGATCCTCGTGTGCTGGTGACATTTTCCCTTGTTGATTCTGTTCGGTTCCAGCCGATGGTCGCTGCAGCACCCACTTATACACACAGCCATTTTTAAGGCAGGAACGTGCGTTTGGATTGTACACTTGCATTCTAAGACCACACGCAGTCCTTCTAGTTCTCCAGATGTTGTAGAGCAAGGGTCTCCAAATTTTTTGAACAAATGGCCAGTTTACCATCCTTTAGGGGGGCCGGACTGTGCTCAGTGGGAGTAAACAATGCCACATCTTTGGTCTTAGGGCAGTGGTTCTCAACCTGTGGGTCGCGACCCCTTTGGGGGTCGAACGACCCTTTCACAGGGGTCCCCTAAGACCATCAGAAAACACATATTTCCGATGTCTAAAGAGCAGCTACTGTGTAGAAAGCAGCTGTTGTGTTGAAAGCAGCTACTCTGTTAAAAGCAGCTACTGTGTTGAAAGCAGCAGTATTGGAGGTAAAACGACACTCATGAATTATAATTACTGGGTAAATAATTTTATGGTTGGGGGTCACCACAACATGAGGAACTGTATGAAAGGGTCACGGCATTAGGAAGGTTGAGAACCACTGTCTTAGGGGGAGAAATAGCTGGTGTCAATGGGAGGAATAGTGCCCCATTGGTAGTATCAGTGGGAGGAATAGTGCCCCATCATTGGTGTCAGTGGGAGGAATTATGCCCCATTGTTGGTGTCAGTGGAAGGAATAGTGCCCCATTAATGGTGTCAGTAGCAGGAATTATGCCCTATTGTTGGTGTCAGTGCCAGGAATAATGCCTCAAGGAAATGCCTCAAGGACTGGATAAAGGCAAGCGATGGGCCACAGTTTGGAGACCACAGTTATAGAGCAACCATTCCCAATCAGTGTTCCCCCTGAGGTTATTAGGAGTTCCTGGGGATGATTGTTCTCCCATCTAATGGTCCCTGCACTGTTCCAGGTCCTACACCACTTGGCAGAGCCATAAGATTGGCACAAATGACAAGGACTTTTGGACTCCTCTGGATCGTCTTCTTAGTTGGTTCATTCTGAATGTCAGGAAAGGATGAGGTGTATTTATCTGGACAGGACATAAGGACAATTCTATCACAATGCTAAACAGGAGCAATGAGATTCAGAGACATATTTACTAGAAGAGTACATTTTCAATCATACATTCCTCCCTTAGGTGAGACAGAATAGAGCTGCAGCCACACCCCCATTGTGTGTCCCTTTGGGGTCCATCTCTCACTGTAGAGCAAAATCAGTATCTGTCCAAGATTCATCATACAATTGTCACCTGATGAATAATCTGATTTCTGTGCCATTGATACATGTCCCCGATGCATGGAGCTCAGTTGCACATGTCAGTGTCCCCAATGTATGGTGCAACCCTTCCACATGTCAATGTTGCATCTGATGGTTGGAAGATCTTCCACTAATGCAAACTATTACCAATGATATACCATGTGGGAATAAAATGCTTGCTGACCCTGGAAAAAGCAGACTAGGTCCTGTATCGATATATTCCCCTCATATATTATTGGCCATTATAACTTGGTCAACTTGGCCAAGTTGGCCCAGAAGTTGGGACAAATTTAGGGTAGAGGTTGATGGAAGCAAAGAACGTTTCTTCAGGCTATAATGCCAGATTGTATCATGTGTTGTATGTTGGGTGACATCTTACTAAAGATATGTGTTTATAGTACAGAAAATAATATTAGGAATCAGTGAGGATGGTACAAATATGTCTGGAGTTCAGACAGTAACATGACTTTTCAATAACTACAGTCATGGCCGAAATTGTTGGCACCCTTGATATTTCTCCAGGAAATCATGTATTTCTCACGAAACGTATTGCATTAACACATGTTTTGCTATACACATGTTTATTCCCTTTGTGTGTATTGGGACAAAACAAAAAAAGGGAGGAAAGAAAGCAAATTCGACATAATGTCACACAAACCTCCAAAAATGGGCTGGACAAAAGTATTGGCACCCTTTCACAACTGCGGATAAATAAGAATGTTACAAGCATGTGATGCTCCTGTAAACTCACCTGGGGCAAGTAACAGGTGTGGGCAATATAGAAATCACACCTGAAAGCAGATAAAAAGGAGAGACGTTCACTTAACCTTTGCATTGTGTGTCTGTCTGTGCCACACTAAGCATGGACAACAGAAAGAGGAGACGAGAACTGTCTGAGGACCTGAGAACCAAAATTGTGGCAAAATATCAACAATCTCAAGGTTACAAGTCCATCTCCAGAGAACTAGATTTGCCTTTGTCCACAGTGCGCAACATTATCAAGAAGTTTGCAACCCATGGCACTGTAGCTAATCTCCCTGGTCGTGGACGGATGAGGAAAATTGATGAAAGATTGCAACGCAGAATAGTCCGGATGGTGGATAAGCAGCCCCAAACATGTTCCAAAGACATTCAAGCTGTCCTGCAGGCTCAGGGAGCATCAGTGTCAGCGCGAACTATCCGTCGACATTTAAATGAAATGAAACGCTATGGCAGGAGACCCAGGAGGACCCCACTGCTGACACAGAGACATAAAAAAGCAAGACTACAGTTTGCCAAAATGTACTTGAGTAAGCCAAAAGCCTTCTGGGAAAACGTCTTGTGGACAGATGAGACCAAGATAGAGCTTTTCGGTAAAGCACATCATTCTACTGTTTACCGAAAACGGAATGAGGCCTACAAAGAACAAAACACAGTACCTACGGTAAAATATGGTGGAGGTTCAATGATGTTTTGGGGTTGTTTTGCTGCCTCTGGCACTGGGTGCCTTGACTGTGTGCAAGGCATCATGAAATCTGAGGATTACCAAAGGATTTTGGGTCGCACTGTAGGGCCCAGTGTCAGAAAGCTGGGTTTGCGTCCAAGATCCTGGGTCTTCCAGCAGGACAATGACCCCAAACATACGTCAAAAAGCACTCAGAAATGGATGGCAAAGAAGCGCTGGAGAGTTCTGAAGTGGCCAGCAATGAGCCCAGATCTAAATCCCATTGAACACCTGTGGAGAGATCTTAAAATTGCTGTTGGGAAAAGGTGTCCTTCCAATAAGAGAGACCTGGAGCTGTTTGCAAAGGAAGAGTGGTCCAAAATTCCGGGTGAGAGGTGTCAGAAGCTTATTGATGGTTATAGGAAGCGACTGATTTCAGTTATGTTTTCCAAAGGGTGTGCAACCAAATATTAAGTTAAGGGTGCCAATACTTTTGTCCAGCCCATTTTTGGGGTTTTGTGTGACATTATGTCATATTTGCTTTTCTGCCTCTGTTTTATATTTGTTCCAATACATACAAAGGGAATAAACATGTGTATAGCAAAACATGTGTTAATGCAATACCTTTTTTGTGTGAAATACTTGATTTTCAGGAAAAATATCAAGGGTGCCAACAATTTCGGCCATGACTGTATTTCATATTGATACTGTGAATCATGACTGCGTCTGGATTTCAGGTTATATTTGTAGCATTACAGAGTTAGGCATTATTTTGAGATGTAGACTGTGAGAGTTGGTGCTAGAAATGATTGTGGACAATAATGACCTCTATAAAGGGATAGGCTGTGCTATACCATAAATGTCTGAAACTTCTTTTGAAATCCAATAAATAAATAGAATCAATTTTCCCCTGATGAAGCCGCGTGACTCGGTAGCGTAACGCGTAGGGGAGGAGCTCTGACATCACAACGCTTAAAGGAAAATCTCACGGCGAGTATGTGGAGAACACACAGAGGACAGTATATATTGCAATACAAAGTGGTTTTATGTCTTTTATAATGTGAGTGCATTATTTTTTAAAGCATAATAAATACTTTTAAAAGGAGATAAGGCACTATGTCATATTCTTTGATTGTATGAAATTCAAGGAGAGGAGAGACCCCCTGGAGGAGAGAGCAATAAATCCATCCATCCACCAGAATCCAGGAAATTAGGTCTCTATAAAAAACACCAAGACCCCTGCTGGAAAAGGGGAATTACTACACCCATCCATCTGGGACAGGGATATAAACCTACATTCACCCACAAGTCCATTTAAAGGGACGCAAGCTGTTTTTGACCTTACTTAACGGTTTGGTCATAGAAATATGGTGAGCGCACACTGGTGATGGAGCACGTAAAGAGAACACATCATTGTGCAGACTTTTGAGATATATATAAATTTAAATTTATATTTTGTTTGATAATTTTTTTGATATATATGTAAACATTTTTTTTTTTTGCATGAAGTTTACACATTTATTAATGCTTCACGGAATGTGGAAATAAGCACGGATATTTAGAGGATCACGTATGTTATAAATGTATATGGTTTAAGAGATTTGTTGATCATACATGGCTTAAATATATATATACTGGGAGTATATTAATTTTACAATTTTTAATTCTATATTAGTGGAGCGCTACACGTTTTTGTATTAGTTGTAAAGAAATAGATGGGTTGCCAATACAGCCCTCAGACAGTCCACTGTTCATGTGACCATGGCTGAGCAATCATGCTGTCTTACCTGGGGTAGACAATAGTCATCCAATGAAGGACACAGTACAGAACAGGATGAGAAAGCTCGTGACTGAGAATCTCACGCAGATGGCGAGATATAATCTGGTGACACATTTTACCAATATTTCGGCACAGGTCGTAGTGTGGAGGAACACAAGGTGCTAGTACTGCAGATGCAGCCAGAAGCTCTTCCATCATTCTGCACTGGATGTCCTTAAAATGTTTGACCAAGTCTGTTGGATTTATTTCCTCTGACTCCATGGTGGATTCCATTAGTCTCTCACAGACACCCTTCTCCAGTGCCTGGAAGAATTTCTCTCTCCATCTCTTGGGTCGTCCTGGAGGTTTCCACAAGAGCTGTGGAGGACCCCTCGACTCTTCAACATCCAGAAGTTCTTCTCGCTCAATGATGCGGACAGCAGAGACCAGGATTGATGGGTCGCAGTGTGCTACAGTCAGGGCTGAGTGAGCCAGTGAGAACATAGTACAACCCAATTCCTCACTCAGATCCTGAACCCTGGCAAAAAACTGTCTAACTAGATCCAAAGCTTCCCCATTCTGATGGCCATCCTCAGTGGTGCTAAACAATGGCCTGGCCTTCTGTAGCCTGTACAACACATCGTCTCTCAGGCTCTCCATATCACGTAGATTGACATGAGCCTCCAGTAGTTGCTGCTTCTCAATGAACACCTTTGTCTGATCGATCAGCTTCGGCACTGGGGACAAATCAATAACAATGGATATCATTCACTATTTTGGGAATTCTGCAGAAATCATATGAAATATTCATGTCTCATTCAGTTTCCATTTACTGACTGATGGTCAAAGAAATGTCAGTGTTTTGTCCAGTCCACAGAAAATGCAAGAATTTATTGAATTAATTCTGGCAATTTGGGGCTCTGAATTTTGGAAAATAGTCTAGCTAATTTTCTTACCAAGACATGACAAAGAAATCCCTGTTGTTGTCTTTACCTGCATAGACGTGAGGCAAACTTTGTATGACCACAGACAACTGGTTGTGCTCCATCACCAAATGTCGAATGGTCTCTTGGTGGCTGAGCGACCCTTCACTGGCTCGCCAGATTTCCTGAGCCTCACTGAGCGCCTTTTGGATATGGTGAACCTCGGTGTGTGCCACTCGAAGCTGAGAGAGGCCAAGATCAACTCCCTCCAAATACGACTGAAGTGCTGACTGTGAACACAGACGAGAACATATCAACCAGCAACCTTCTAAATGGTGACCAGGGACATTCATATTAGGATGCTTGGGCATTGCTGAGTTACTTGGTGGGCCCAATGAGTTCTGCAAAGCCGAAAACTCAGATTCACTAGAACACACTGCATTCAGCCATTGAAACAATTCCAACTTTATTCCTTATCATAGCTTTATGTGCTGATTGGAGCAGAGCATGAGAAACCTCCCAGCTGCCCATGTGGCCATACTCTGATGAATCTCTAGGGCCCCATGAGTTGTTTTTGCAATCAGCAAAGCATAGGACAATATGCCAAGGTACTGTCTCTACATGTGCTTCAGATACAGTTTCGTACCAAATGATTTGCATTCTTACTTAAAGCACATTTTTGTAAGATTTCCTGAATGGATAAGAGCTCTTCACCTGTTTAGTGAAGTTAGGAGTAGCCAGAGGCGGACTGACCATTCGAGCACTCGGCACTGCCCGAGGGCCCGGGGTCAGTAGGGGGCCCCATAAGATGCCCCTGGTACCTTTCATTGGCTTTTTTATAGGCTTTTTTGGGTGTGGGCGAGGACACAGGGGCCCCATGATCCCCTATTGCCCAGGGGCCCCATGAGTTGTCAGTCCACCCCTGGGAGTAGCTATACATCTGCTCAGCTATATTAAGTAAGCTGCACAAAATCCTTAACAGTTAGCCTTTCCTGGTGTGCTTTCTCTGTGAGCTGGGTTCTTCCTCCTACAACCATCAATGGATTTCTAAACGAGGGTGTCACTTACTTTTAGCCGGGACTGGATGGAGTTATTGCGCTGTGTCTCCCGCCTCCGATACTGACCAAGATGTGCCAGCTGGTCAGGACGACAAAATACACCAGATGCCCATTTCAGAGCTGCCCCACGTGCCAGACTCTCAGCTTTATCAAGTGCTTCAAACTCTGCCAAATATATAACAATGTGAGATATAGGGAAACATAGAAGAGTGACAGCAGGAAAATGTATTTAAAAAATGTATATTTGTTTTATTTTAACTTTGTTGAATCCACTTACTGTTGACTGATGCACAACCTCTGTTGGAAGAATATTCCATGCATGAACTATTCTTTGGCTCAGACAAAGGCATAGTGGCTAAGTGGCTAGTACTTCCGCCAAGCAGCACTAGGGTTGGCGGTTTGAATCCCAACCATGGCACTACCTGCCTAGAGTTTGCATGTAAAGAAAAGAAAGAATGGCTGCACTCTGCAAAAGGGATACTGAAGATAAAATGTCTTTATTTCAGATGGCAATGCACAAGATACAGTGAATAATGCGCTTATAAGCACTGAAATTGGGTGAAACCAGTCAACCAATCCCCTGCATCCTGTGTTTTGTCATTTGGAATAAAGACATTTTATCTTCAGTATCCTTTTGCGGAGTGTGACCATCCTTCCTTTTCGTTACAATTCAGTGCGGTAGCGAGGTGGGCCTGTACCTGTCAGTGGGATAGGCTTTAGGATTGGCCATTTTACTCACCTTAGCGGTGTTTCTATATGTTTGTGTCTAGAGTTTGCATGTTCTCCCTGTGCCTGTGTGGGTTTCCTCTGGGTACTCAGTTTCCTCTCACAATCTGAAGACATGCTGGTAGATTAATTGGCTCCTGTCTAAATTGGTCCTAATATGTGTATGTATGTGTGTTAGGGACTTTAGATTGTAAGCACCTTGAGGGTTAGGGACTGATGTGAATATACAATATATATGTTACAGTGTTGTGTAAATTGATGGTGTTATATACAGTAGGTACCTGTAATAAATAAATAAGGGAGTTCATACTTTCTAAGATTAGCTTTGAAGTTTCCATCTGCTAGTTTGACGTCATGCCCACATGTTCTTCATCTTTGCTTCATATTGATAATACTGCCTTCCTACACATTATTCAGCACCTTGATGTATTTCAGTCATGTCTCCCCTTTCCATTCTTTTATCTGGACCACACATATTAAGTTCCTGAAATATCTCCTGAAATGTTGTATCCCTCACACCTTTCACCATTTTTGTTGCCCATCTCTGGATTCGTTCTATCTTATCAATATTGTTGGTAAATGAAATCTCCAGAACTGGATACAGTATTCTAAATGAGGTCTAAAGATCTATGAAGGGGAAGCAGGACCTACTTCTCCTGCTGGTGAATCGTCTACAGATGCATCTTAGAATTCTGTTTGCTTTCCCACTGCGTGCCGACACTGTTTGCTCATTTTGCAATCATATAAAATAAGTATTTCGAAATCTTTTTTCCTCTGTAGTGTTTGCCAACACTGTACCCCCAATATTGTACTTTATCAGGGGATTCTTGTTCCCTGGGTGCAGAATTTTACATTTGGAAACATTGGGCTTCAGTTTCCACCACTTTGACCAATTTTGCAGCAGTGCCAAATCATGTTCCATGTTACAGACACCTACAGGGATATCAACCCTATTGCACACTTTTGTGTCATCAGCATAAAGACATACCTTACCCACCAACCCTGTAGTTATATCACTTACATATAGATTCAGTAGAACAGGACCTAGTACAGAGCCTTGTGGTACCATTCTCTGTTCCATTTACAACCACATTCTGGTAGTTAACCAACTGCGTATCCACTGAACCACCCAAGGGTTAAGTCTTGGTTTGTACAACTTTTTATTAGATCATTATGTACGTAGAATTGTATCAAACGCTTGGCTGAAATCAAGATAGGCTATGTCCACAGCACCACCCTGGTCCAAAACATTAGTGATATAGTAAAAAAATTTAATCAGATTAGTCTGATATGATCTTCCCTCCGTAAAGCCATGCTGCTTTGGGTCCAGGAAGTTGTGTGCTTTTATGTGATCACTGGACCTTCTTTAGTAACTTGACTACAATGGATGTTAAACTCACTGGCCTGTGATATCCAGCTTCTACCTTGCTTCCCGGCTTATGGATAGGTGCAATGTTAGCTGTCCGCCAGTCATGGGGAACTTCTGTTAGATTTTGTAAAAAGATCTGCTAATGGGCCAACATCTACACCTCAGCTCTTTTAGAACTCTGGGATGAATACCATCAGGGCCCATTAAGTTTAGCTGAGCCAGTTCTCCTGCTACGTTTCCAGAAATCCTGAAAATTAACCACCATTACAAAAACCAATATGATCCCCCAACTTGTTATTCTTAGTGCAATTTATTTCTGAGAAGACTGAATAGAAGTCATTGTTTAACTGGTTTGCTACATCCAGATCTCCCTCAGCAACGTGTTGTGCCCAGTTTTCATTTTAGTCATCCCATTGTATTTTTTCCTTCCATCTCTGACATACTTAAACAAAGGTTAGCCATTCCTCCATTTTCTATGCTTTAGCAGCACTGATTACTGTGTTTGGCCTGCTGTTTTTTTCTCCTTTACTATCCTACCTACCTCTTTAGTGAACCATAATGTTTTGTTCCCATTTACTCTCACTAATTTGACTGATAAATAATCTTGCTGCCTCTAGGACAGTAGACTTTAAGGGCTTGTTCACACATGCATCAATAGCATGTGTTTATGTGGCATAAATTCAGCATTTTTAAATTCATAATCGCCTTTCACTGTCTTCCCACAGTACGACATAACTATATATGAGTGACATCATTCCCCCTGAAGTACGACATAACTATGTATGAGTGACATCATTTCCCCCACAGTACGACATAACTATGTATGAGTGACATCATTCCCCCGAAGTACGACATAACTATGTATGAGTGACATCATTCCCCCCAAAGTACGACATAACTATGTATGAGTGACATCATTCCCCCCGAAGTACGACATAACTATGTATGAATGACATCATCCCCCACAGTACGACATAACTATGTATGAGTGACATCATTCCCCCCGAAGTACGACATAACTATGTATGAGTGACATCATTCACCCCACGGTACGACATAACTATGTATGAGTGACATCATTCACCCCGAAGTACGACATAACTATGTATGAATGACATCATCCCCCACAGTACGACATAACTATGTATGAGTGACATCATTCCCCCCGAAGTACGACATAACTATGTATGAGTGACATCATTCCCCCCAAAGTACGACATAACTATGTATGAATGACATCATTCCCCCCAAAGTACGACATAACTATGTACGAATGACATCATCCCCCACAGTACGACATAACTATGTATGAGTGACATCATTCCCCCCGAAGTACGACATAACTACGTATGAGTGACATCATCCCCCACAGTAAAACGTAACCGTGTAAGAGCAACATCACCCCCTCATTGTACAGCATAACGTGTACGAATGACATCATCCCCCCACAGTACAACATAACCGTGTATGAATGATGTCATTTCCCCCACAGTATGACATAACCATGTACGTGTGACATCATCCCCCCCACAGTACAACACAAGCGCGGATGAATGACATCATCCCTCCCCCACAGTAAGATGTAACCACAAGCAAGTGACATCATTCCCCCACAGTACGATGTAACCATTTACAAGTGACATCATTCCCCCACAGTACGATGTAACCATTTACAAGTGACATCATCACCCCTGGCATCCCTATGTATTGAGAAGAGTAACTTTCCATTGCTGTCTCACCCTCCGCTGACATGGTCGGTCTCTCCTTCCCTGGCCGGTAAGGGAAGGGAGGATACATCCAGCACAAACATCCTCTGCATAGAGTGAGAATCCCAGCAGACAGGATATGGGAGGGGGACTGATGGAGTGCACCATCTCCACACTTAGTACAGGACAACTGAGGCTAAGGAAAGGCAGAAGTGATGATGAATGTGTTTAGTGATGAGGCACAGTGTTACTGTGAGTTCTGCCCGTGCTTGATGCATGCTGGGCCATGGTCCCATTTTGGAGGTTGTAATGCCCAGAATTGTGATTGTAAATAAAGAGATTTTAGAAGTGTAAGCAGAAAGGTCCCATTGAATGTCAACGGGGAGGACATCCAGGGGTTCTGAATTGTTAGGATATTTCCAACGCTCATCAATCACGTTGTGATGGGAGGAGACATATTAAAACATCTTCTGTGGGATATCTAGAAAAGTACCAGATCTTTTGGTGCAGTACAGGTGGAGAATGGGGTCACTCACCTGGAGTCTCATACTAGGTGCAGAAAAGGACATTCACACCAGTTCTCTGATGTGTTGGTCCGTACAGAGGAAGCCTCCAACAAGTATAACATATTCTACATCTAGGGAGCCGCAACCCATTCTCCAGCAGCCTTCCTCCAGGAGGGACAGATATCCTCCACTCAGGGGCGGACTGACAACTCATGGGGCCCCTGTGTCCTTGCCCAAACTCAAAAAAGCCTATGAAAAAGGTACCAGGGGCATCTCACGGGGCCCCCTACCGACCCTGGGCCCTCGGGCACTGCCCGAGTTTCCAAATGGTCAGTCCCCCCTGGCCTCCACTTCACAAAGTTTATACAGAGATGAAGGAAAGATAATTATTCACATCAACCAACATTTCTTCTTATTCATTTATTAAAATTAATTTTCCCAAGGCAC
Source organism: Staurois parvus (assembly GCF_062004578.1). Lineage (NCBI taxonomy): Eukaryota > Metazoa > Chordata > Amphibia > Anura > Ranidae > Staurois > Staurois parvus. The sequence goes on along the minus strand of NW_028318007.1, from coordinate 397,486 downwards.
GTGAGTGCAACATGAACATCTGATACCCTACCAAGCCATCCTGCCAATAAGAGAAGGATGGGTCTGTACTCCATCCAGCCTCTGGCCAGTCCAACATCACCATTTGTCACACCACTGTATACGCTTCATGTGAGATGGTGCTGAGAGGTGACCTTCAGGTTGTAGACAAAATCTCTGCACTGGCAGAATATTTCAGAACAGGTTTCATCATTTTATACTTTATCTGGTGTGATCAGAAACACCACCAAAAGGTCTCATCTTCCTGAAAATAGACTGTGCCCTTGATCAGTTAGGTCTGGAAGGCAGATTGAACTTCTGGTAAGCCTCTTACTGCCCTGTACAGACCCCAACCGACAGCAAACCTGGTCCATGTTGCTATTCCTTGTAGGTCCTACCCTTCCCAAATGCCATATAAATTATAAAGTGGTATTGCTAGCATTTGTACTTTAAGCCAGCTGGAATTTCCTGTAAACTGCCGTTACCATTCAAATCGGGAAACCAGAAACTTTCACAAAAGGTCAGTTCACTGTCCATCAGGCTCAGACCAGTGGGAGTAAAACAATTCCCTGATGTTAGAGGTCAATGGGAACAAGGCCGCAATACATGGATTGAAATCTGGCCGATTCAGCAGGGAGCAGACGAATTTCGATCCATGGGCATGGGTAGGCCGGTTGTATTGAGGTCGATCGATTGACTTCTATACAACCAGCCAGTCTGTTTTTTCTTGAATGATCAGTGCTGCTAACTATAGCTGGCAACACTGATCATTGTATTCTGACAGCGGGGAAAAGTCTCCCCGCCATTGGACCACAATAGCAGAGCAGGAGTGATTCTCCCCCCTTCCCCATCAAGCACGTGAATGGGGGAATCAGGTCTTTTTTTTTTCCCCTTTCATCTCGCTGGTTGAATGAAAAAAAAAAAAAAAAAGGATTATTGCACGGCCAAGTTTAAAGGTCTGTGTTGATGGGCTTTTACATTCCAAAACAAGTCTATAGGACTGCAATCCCATTTGAAGCAAGTCAGGAAATCAGCTGCACTGGTCAATGAATTCTTCATCTCACCACTGTCTCACGTCATGGACATGCACTAGCTGTTGGGATTTGAGCACAGGGATCTCTTGTTTGTTGTATTGTTGGGTCAGTAGCCAGACCTGAACCTTGTAGCTCTCCCCATTGTGTATTTTCCCCTATGCTAGCATTGTGTCCACAGTAGCACTTGTGTAGGCAGGGCAGAGTAGGACTGGCCATAGAGGGATTACTTTGACGCAGTTGGCCAGTTTAAGCATGTATTGCAATATGTGTGAACAAAATATCCCTATTTATTGCAGTCTGCTTGAAAGGGTATATACCAGTGTGCAGAGGGTCTTCAGAATCTCTAGTGTCTCACGTCATGGACACAAGTCTGTTAACAGACCTATACAAATGCCTTGTTGTTGAGGGCAGTAGGATTAAAGAGTAACTCCACTTTTGTTGAAAAAAAAAAATTTCCCTCTGGGTGATCTATTGCAACATTGCAAGGATTTTAACAAACTTTTTTGCAGATTCCTACCTTTTGTTATTCTGAAGAAATAGCTGTTTGTCTGTAGCCATGTACAGAGTGAATCAATATGGGAGTGATTATCAATCAGCTGCTGCACTTGCAGGGTTGTAATGAGGCAAGGTCAAATTGAAAATGAAAGGTAATTTTTAATATTCAATTACAATAGGACTTGTGTCACAATTGTATATGCTATATATTTTTTTTTCCTATTTTTTTCCCCCAAGCAAGTGGAGTTTAGAAAGCTTACAGAACTGGTATGCAGTAGTACATACCCTTGTGCAGGCTCCACATTCTGCACTGCTCTTCCTGATGACACCATGGTCGGGGCTATTCAGGAACTGTTGGGCAGATGATCCCACCCGATACTGCCTGTGATAGAGTGCCAGGTACTGCAACAATTCGCCTGGTACCTGTGGTCACTCAATGACTTCCTCCTGATAGCATTAAAAGTCTGTATGTGTGGCCTTTGATCGCAGGGGCCAATTTATGGCAACAATCATCTCGTAGTTTGTGGACGATCAAACTTAAACTTAAAATTGGTTTAAAATCAACAAACATTATTAGTCCCAGTCTTTGGCTTGACCCCATTGGAGTAATTTCCCCCCTTCTCATAACAAACTTACACAGATTTTCAATCGGATTAAGGTCTGGAGATTGGCTAGGCCACTCCGGGACCTTAATGTGCTTCTTCTTGAGCCACTCCTTTGTTGCCTTGGCCATGTGTTTTGGGCCATTGTCATGCTGGAACACCCATCCACGACCTATTTTCAATGCCCTGGCTGAGGGAAGAAGGTTCTCACCCAAGATTTGACGATACATTGCCCCATCCATCGTCCCTTTGATGAAGTGCAGTTGTCCCGTCCCCTTAGCATAAAAACACCCCCAAAGCAGAATGTTGCCACCACCATGTTTGACAGCTGGGATGGTGTTCTTAGGGTCATAGGCAGCATTCCTCCTCCAAACCAACCACGGCGAGTTGAGTTGATGCCAAAGAGCTCGATTTTGATCTCATCTGACCACAACACATTCAACCAGTCCTCCTCTGCATCATTCAGATGTTCAGTGGCAAACTTCAGACGGGCCTGGACATGTGCTTTCTTGAGCAGAGGGACCTTGCGGGCACTGCAGGATTTCAGTCCTTGACGGCATAGTGTGTTAACAATTGTTTTCTTGGGGACTGTGGTCCCGGTTGTCTGGAGATAATTGACAAGATCCTCACGTGTAGTTCTGGGATGACTCCTCACTGTTCTCATGGTCATTGACACTCCACGAGGTGAGATGATCTTGCATGGTGCACCAGACCTAGGGAGACTGACAGTTGTTTTGTGTTTCTTCCATTTGCGAATGATTGCACTAACTGTTGTCACCTTCTCACTAAGCTGCTTGGCGATAGTTTGGTAGCCCAGTCCAGCCTTGTGTAGGTCTACAATCTTGTCCCTGACAACCTTGCACAGCTCTTTGGTCTTTGCCATGGTGGAGAGTTTGGAATCGGATTGTTTGATTGCTCCTGTGGACATGTGTCTTTTATACAGGTAACAAAATGAGATTAGCAGCACTCCCTTTAAGAGACTTCTTCTAATCTCAGCTTGTTACCTGTATGAAAGACACCTGGTAGCCAGAAATCCTGCTGAATGATAGGGGATCAAATACTTATTTCCCTCATGAACATGCAAATCAGTGTATAATTTGTTAGACATGCATTTCTTTTGAATTTTTTGCTGCTATTCTGTCTCTCAGTGTCACAATTCACCTACCATTCGATTTTTAGACTGATCATTTCTTTGTGAGCGGGTAAACATTCAAAATCAGCAGGGGAGCAAATACTTATTTCCTTCACTGTATATGTTACAAATGAACACTTAGTACAAAGGTGTAAGCAGACTGTCACAGACACTTTATACAACTCCCAAACAGAGGCAGATGGGAGGTAGGGTCACCGCCCTATTCTGAACTGTGTAAATTTCAGCCTGAGCTATTGAGCACTCAACATATTTTTTACGTCCTAGTTGGAAATAGAACAAGGCGGGGGGGGAGATACAAAATAAAGGGGCATAAGAGATTAAGGGTGATACAAGAATAGGATAGGGAGTAGCTCCAGTGAAGCAAAGGTTAATAAGGTCTGAGAATTTGTTTGTTTTCCCTTATTTTCAAGTCTGTGTGAACGGTTTTGCCAAGTTTTTTTTTCCTTTGCATTATAGTGTGTGTTAAATAATTTTTTTTGTTTGTTTAAACGCGTGCCCCATATTTCATATTTAATTGACTAAAATGATTTATTACACACTGTACATTCCTTTCAACTGTATGGAAACATTCAATGAGAAAAAGTATTGGAGGTCGCTATTGTAGAGCGCTCTTAAAAATTCTAGTTCCCTGGCTGTCCTGGTATCCATGTGGCTTCACATTGACTGAAGAAAGCCAAGAAAATAACAATTTTCAGAAGGCAGCTAGTACCTTCATACATGAAGGGTTTCCATTGAACCACAAATCAGCCCTTCCCCATGACTGCAGACAGCAGAGGTGTTTTAAATTATTTATTTCATAGATTAATATAAGATCTATTCAGAACGCTAAATAATCCAATAAAAGAAATATTTCCATATATAGAAAGAGCAACAACCACATAAACCATACAGAAGGCAGACCAATACAAAAATGATTAGACATTTCTGGAAATATGTAAAGAAAACATACACGGACAGAAAAGAACTAGAAGAAAGTACACGCATGTGTGCACCACAGTATAAAGGCAGCAGCATTCGGATTATAGAGCTATTTCCTGGGCGCCCCCCTCATCCATGTACTGAAAATTGGGGAGCATAACGGAGGTCTCCCAGAAATACAGCGAAATCTCAGATAAAATTTGTAACAATGTTTCCACAGAGTGACCTGGTCACCCACTGACAGGACGATCAATTAAGGAATACAATGCCGATTGGTAGGTTTATAGATTGATCGGGCTAGAATGGGATTTCAGATCAGGTAAAAACATTTTTATAAACAAAAAGCAGAAAACTCCTCTGTGTGCAGGATGATCGCAGCGGCTCAGTGAATGGTAGCCTTCAGCTTAGTGTTGGTTTTGCTAGGTTCCCCATGTTCTCAGGTCTAAGAGAACCTGGTTTAGACAGTCCATCCAGAGGTCCTTCTCCTCCTTGGTATCGGCAGACAGCCAGTTCCTGGAAGGAGGAGAGGTTTGAAGACAAATACAATACATGAGCCCTTGTTTTCAGGACAGATACTCTGCATATCATGTATAGTGCTTTATACCAGATAGAGGTGATAGAAGGCCACAGCTGTCCCATCAGGGCTGGAAAGGTTCTAGAATCGAATCCTTCCCTACACTAGTCACCGTAAAAAACTCACTTGGTAAAACACAAGGTGTTGCGGCACTGGGTCACCAGCGTGTCCTGGTCATCTTCTTGTTGAGGCCTCATGGTGATCAGCTCCAATGTGTGAGGACGGGCACAGGTTTCTCTTTTGGCAGCCTCAATCTTGGCACTTGTGCAGTTCACCAGGTTTATCCGCCCGAGAGGTTCCTACACAACGATGATCAGTACAGACAGCAAGCAAAGATGTACAGGTCCCAGAACAGAGTCAATGTGCACTTACCTTAGAGGCCTCTAGGTCAGGATATGAGCAGAAAGAAAGAATGTTACTAGAAAGGACACACCAACGCCTGCGCCATGCCCCCAGACCACTGACATCCTCAAATATTGTCTGCAGCGAGAATATGAAGAATCCCATCAATACAACACATCAGTGTCAACCTCCCCCCCGGATGTGGTGGTCATCTAACCCCCCTAGGATATGGTGGCCGTCCGTAACAAAGATCTTACCAGAAATCCTGTACGCTGTACTGCGGAATGACTCTGGCACTGCATCTTCAGGTACAGGTTGCCCTCCAGAGGGGACAGGAAAGGGACCTGGGAGAAAACAATCAGGACAAGTAGACAAGTAGAACAAAATAGTATCCGGTTAGTAGCGATGATTAGCGTCAGTCAGTGCAATGTGAGTAAAGCAGTATAACAGTCCCAGGTCCACGCGCTGCTATTCCTGGGGGTGGAGTTATTGTGAGTTCACCTTTAATGATCAATATACAGTATATTGGTTCTTACCAGATCACAAACCCCTCAAATCTACACAGTCAGGAATGGAAACTGCAACACCTACATCAGTAACTGGACATGGGATAGTCAAACAAGAGCACATAGGGCGTCTGTTAAAGATATCAAAACCCAAGAACAACTATTTTATATACTGCAGCTCACCAGTCCTGAGATGTGCCTGCACCCCTCCCCATACTTTCTAGTGCTTAGATGTGTATGCACCTCAACCCCAAATCTTCTAGTACTTTGATGTGTCTACATCCCTCCACCCCATACCTTCCAGTCCTTAGATGTGTCTACACTCTTTCCCACCCCCCACCTTCCAGCCCTTAGAAAAGTGGTGGCCACATTGGTATTTTTTTTTCCAGTCTAAGAACATTTTCAACAATTATGGAAAATACTTGTTGATCTTGTTAATGCTGTATCACTTCATGTGAGATGCACTGAAATCTCTAACAATAGATCTCTAACAATCTTCCTTCTGTAAACCACTCAACCTCCATTTACATGAAGATGGAGAGGAAAACATTTTTGTAGTACAGCCTAGGTGACAACAGTGCCTCCCTTCATACAATATGGTGTGCTGTCACCCTAGGACAGGAAAATATATTACAGACATAATCCCTCCCCCCGCCCCCCCCCCCAAAAAAAAACAAAAAAACAAAAAACAAAAACACCACCACTTCTAACAAGTGAGCTGCACGACGTTTTGTTTTAGAATTAGATATGCTCTAACAATGAGATGATGACCGCAGTGCAGATCAGATCAGATATGTTATCACAACATAACTGGCCGCCTATTTGTTCGAATCAGAACTTTGATCCATAGGGTTCGGGGAGGTGGGCCTGGCATGGACTTCTGATACAAATGGTCTGCTGAGGACCGGCTGAATGAGTTTAGGTCAAAGCACATTCAATATATCCTGTTCCGATAAGAAGTGGAGCCCAGCAGGATGTCGATTGCAAGGTACAGAAGTGACTCCTGACTGCAGGGTGGGAAGCCTGTTCAGGGTCACCTAATCTACATTGATGGGCAGGCAGTGGGGACCCGGCTGTCACTTCTGACAAGATCAGCCTTGGTGCAGCACTTGACCAGACAATGATGATGGTACGGTCACTTCATTTGAAAAGTAAAACTATATGTTCCAGATATTACTACATATATCATTTCACAGAAGACAATCTCAAAACTTCAGGTGTTGCAGTTTCTATAGGTGCCAGCATGTGTGCACTCCGGATGACCTGTGTCAGGAGGTCTGGTGAGAAGTGGCTGGAGAATCTCACGTCTTACACAATTCTTAATTATAATTATATGGCTGTTAGCTTTTATTCACCTTCACCTGACTTGGCCTTATTGGAAATTTCCCCAATCTCACATCGTTCCTCTTCTTCATCCGTTATGTGAGGGAGAAATCCCGAGTCCACAGACCTCCAGAAAACGGTTTTAGAGGGTGTTCCCTGTTCTGGTCACTCACAATAAGACCAATGAACTACTACAGCCCCCAGCATGAGAAGCCTTTACTACATAGCCATGCACCAAACCCAACATTGCAAGAAAAATCTGTAACCACCTTATCCTGGAAATGATTTCCAAGCAGACGACCGACCTTCCCTTCCAATTTCATCTAGGAGGAGACAGACAGGTGGGGAAAAGATGAGAGGACAAGACAAGAGAGCAGAAAAACCAGGAGGAGGGATAGTGTGAGACACAAGGAGAGCCGTGCACTGAGGAATGACCAAAATGTTGTCATTAATAGGGAGCGCCGAGTAATATAAAAAGAGAAGGCCCGGTGTCTACTCAGACAAGGAAACACAGGGTACGATCAAGAGAAAAAGGCACTCTGTCCTGTCTGAGGTACTGGGCATTTCCTGCATATATTCACCTTTACACCTCCAGGGAGCATAGCTTACCCATTACCCTGCTACCCTTCTTCCCCTCCACTGTCATTCCCAGTTGTACACTTTCCTCCACACGGACAATCTTTTTACAGCCTTCCCATTCTTTCCCTAGGTTAGTTTCTCTACTGTGGAGCACTTTTCCCATCAGTCCACAAACTGGTCCCACTCACTGCACTCCTGTAGCTTTTTCCCCCCATGATCAGGACTCACCAACACAGTATCACAAAACTCCCGTTCTCCTTTGTCATTCATCTTAGACATCCCGCTCCCTCCTCTGCCATTCATGTCATACCTTCTTCTCCCTCCTCCACTGGTAATTACATACCATCCCATTCCCTCTTCTGCCATTCATCAAATGTGCGCCCCATTTCCTCCTCTAGCATATGCCCTGTTCCCTCCTCTACTGTACATCATATACCATCCAGCTACCTCTTCTGCCGTTTAGCTCATATATTCCCACTCCCTCCTCTGCCATTTATCTCATACATCCCTCAACCCTCCTCTGCCGTTCATCCTTTACCATCCCAGCCGTTCATCTCATAGGTCACACCACACTCCCTCCGTGTCTATAACATAGGCCCATTACCTTCCTCTGATGTTTGAGCCTTTTTACTTCCCTTTCCCTCCCTCTACACTGTATCACTCATTATCCAAAAGGAAATCCCATTTACCCCCCCCCCCGGCAATTAGGACCCCCCTGGGTTATCAGTGTCAGTTCTCACCCTCCAATAAGTCATCTACCATCAGGTCCAATCAATCCCCCCTACGACACCTGCTTCACCATCAGGCCCCTACCCCATCAAGACTTGTTCCCATTAACTGCTCCCCACATTGCTTTCATCATCTGCCTCCCACCTCCACTATCAGTTTTTGCCCTCTGAAGAACTCATGAGAATTAAACAATTACATGTAAATGTAAAGAGGTAACCATGGACATTTTTGTACCAGTGAAAAACAGACCCATGTGGGAGAAGGATTTCATCATCGTAATTTTTTCAGTTGCTCCACAATGCCTGTAGCTACAGAGGTCAGTGAGGACGTGTTTTCAAGCTCATTTACTGCTGGTTTAGAATACGTTAAAAAAAAAAAAAATATCTGAATGTCCATAGTCTGGCCAGAGCATCGTCACAGGAAAAGAACAAACTCAATTAGTTCTATATAAATCATAGTGGAGATAGAGGAAGAACTGCATTTAATTTCAAAAGGAGTATTTTTAAACCAGGCTGACTGATACCAGTGACCACTACTAGACTTTTTTTTGGCAAATCACCTCTTGTTACGCATTGGGGTATTTAAAAGCACTGAAGGAAAAAAAAACAAAAAAAACAAAAAACAAAAAAAAAAAAAAAAACACCACACACACTTTTCAGACAAATTACTCACCTTTTCCAGTGGAAACTTGAATTTGCCCAGAGATTCTAGAGACAACGTCAGGGACCCAACCAGCAAAAAGCTACTGGACCTGAGAGAGCAGTTCACTGCTGGACTACATGCTGCAGTGACAGAGGAAGAAACAAACAGTTAGAAGGCACCCAGAGGCTGCAGTGAGAGGGGGAGATTGTAGAGGGCGCCCAGAGGCTGCAGTGAGAGGAGGAGATTGTAGAGGGCGCCCAGAGGCTGCAGTGAGAGGAGGAGATTGTAGAGGGCGCCCAGAGGCTGCAGTGAGAGGAGGAGATTGTAGAGGGCGCCCAGAGGCTGCAGTGAGAGGAGGAGATTGTAGAGGGCGCCCAGAGGCTGCAGTCAGAGGAGGAGATTGTAGAGGGCGCCCAGAGGCTGCAGTGAGAGGAGGAGATTGTAGAGGGCGCCCAGAGGCTGCAGTGAGAGGAGGAGATTGTAGAGGGCGCCCAGAGGCTGCAGTGAGAGGAGGAGATTGTAGAGGGTGCCCAGAGGCTGCAGTGAGAGGAGGAGATTGTAGAGGGCGCCCAGAGGCTGCAGTGAGAGGAGGAGATTGTAGAGGGCGCCCAGAGGCTGCAGTGAGAGGAGGAGATTGTAGAGGGCGCCCAGAGGCTGCAGTGAGAGGAGGAGATTGTAGAGGGTGCCCAGAGGCTACAGTGAGAACTAGTGGGGGCACTTTTAGTCCCAGATATATCTTTTAGGAAGTCACGTGGGAATGCATATAGTAAATATGATAATCACATGTTCAGATTCCATTGCCTAGCACCCTATATTACTAGCTCCCCAAAAGATAGAACTCCTTGGTTAGTGAACTCAGGCATTAAAGAAGAATACATTTCAAGCCAAAAAAAAAAAAAGTATCTTTCCTCTATATCTACGATTTGAGCATGCATTGTAGGACCACCACCAAACCATTAGAGGGCACTTACCTGGAGAGTTCAGGGAGGTTTTCTGTGTGAAAGAGACAGGAAAAGGTAACCTTTCTTACCCCATATACCCCAGGTATTCCCACTATAGGCCAATAGGAGAGTGTCACTTACCCGGGAACTCAGAAGCTTTTTTGGTGTAATCTGGAGGTGAAGGAAAGCACAGAAACTTAGTACAGGCCAGTGGCGACTACATCAGGCCAGTAGAATGCTGGAAAATGAGGAAGAAGATACCTTAGGCTTGAGGGACTTCCTTTTATCCACAGTGGTAGTGGGTCCACTTTGTGCCTGCGGGTGGATGAAAAACACTATTAGCACTCAGTGCCGAGTTCAAAAGTTTACAATGGACCAAGGCCTGAGATAGACACAGGATACACCCTAAAAACCTCACCACTTAAAAAGGATGTCACATAGCATTCCCAGTAACTAGCACTGATACAAGGACAAAGCCCCATACATGTTACAACAGAATCCCTGTAATAAGCCACATCTATTGTTACAAGGATAAAATTCCCAGTAACACATGCATGGGCACAAAGACAGCATTCTCAAGGGATCACATCCATTGATACGAAGGCAGAATCCATTAGAAACAGACCATGCCTATTGATAGGAGGACAGAAATCCTAGTAGAGGACCATGTCCAATGGTTAGGAGGATAGAACCATTGGCAACCACATCCATTGATATGAAGGCAGAATCCTAGTAGGGGACCGTGACCAATGGTAGGACGACAGAACTACCATTGGTGACCACATCCATTGATACAAGGACAGAATCATTAGTAATGGACCATAACCAATGATAAGACAGAATTATCAGTAATGGGCCAGGACCATGGTTCTAAGACAGCATTCCAGTAACAGCCACATGCATTGATATGATTACAGAATCCCCGATTCTGACCCACTTCCATTGATAAGAGAACAGAATCAATAATATTGGTCCCAACCATTGTTAAGAGGATAGAATGCCCAGTAACAAACAAACATTCACCTATACGAGGACAGCATCCCCAGTAATGGGTTATGTCCATTACAGAATCCCAGCACACCCATAGCTAAAAAGAGAAAAGCCCAGAAACGGGCCATGTGCATGGATACAAGAACAGAATCCCTAGAGATGGGACACATCAGGAGTCTACACTTTTATAAATAAACAGATCCTGTATTAATAAAAAAAAAAAAAAAAAAGGGGGGACATGTCTATCGGTCTGTCTATGATTGGACACACAAAAAGTGGTCATTTACTAAAATCAGAGAGTCAAAAACCTGGTGCAAGTCTGCAAAGAAACCAATCAGCTTCCAGGTTTTATTACCAAAGCTTAATTGAACAAGCTGATTGGTTACCATGCAGAGCTGCACCAGTTTTAGTTCATCTCCCCCAAAGTTGCTTACAGGAAAAATGAAATTGGTAATAGCAGTAAAACTGGATTTGGAGGAATCCAGCATCCAATTTTGACTGGATCCATGGTCTGAATTTCATGACAACTCACCAGACTGTAAACCTCAATTTCTATTTTGAAGTCTGCACCAGCCTCATTTCTGTGAAGGAAGAGAAAAGCAGATAAACCACAATCTCATCATGAAACCACACTGCCAGTTTCAAAATATGATGGAACTGGCTCACATGACCCTCCATCTTTTTCACAATGCTGCCATGATGATCCTCCATCTTCTTTTCCACACACATCCTGCTTAGGCAATGAACACACACACACACACACACACACACACACACACACACACACACACACACGATGACCTTCCATCTTCTCACAAGTCACACATCCACATGTTCCCAGGACAATCCTCATTCTTCACACACCAGGCACCCAAATTCTGCTGGAAAGTACTTCTGAATCCTGAATACCATGGCATATAGAAAAGGAAATGTGAACAAAGTGGGAGTAAAACGATCACTGATTTGCCAGCAAATAAACCTGCTGCACCTTCTGCCCCATTGAAGAAACCAAACAAACAGATTAGGAAGATTTCACAGCAAGTCACTTACAGGGTTACTGAGGTAGGAAATATAATGGTGTCACCGGTCTGTGCATCTGCAGCACTAGCCAGAGGTGTGGCTACAACATCATAGCTTCCATAGCGGATGAGTATGAGGAAATAGTGACCCAGAGATCCTAAAAAGAATACACACATATTAAGAAATAACAGTGGCTATAAAAGACAGCAAGACCAGTGCACTCACAAGTACCCGTGTCATGGATTGTTTGCCAGCACTCACAAGTACCGGAGTCACAGTATGTGTACCAAAAGAACTCACAAGATACATAGTTCACAAGGTTGAATAAAGACACCAGTCCAACCTGACTGAAGTACCTTGTCCATTACTCCAGTCACAAGTTGTGTGCCAGCACACTTCAAAAGTACTGGCATCGCAAGTCGTACCTGAGTCACGGATTGCCTTGCACACATAGTCCACCTTGAGAGGCAGTTGGATATCAGAGATGGTGACAGAACCATGGCAAGGTCTCAGCTCTTCTGAAGGACAGGATTCCGGCTCTTCTGATCGTTCTCCTCTGAGTCTCTCCAGCTCCTTCAATAAAGCCACCTTCTTCTCAGCTAAAGAGGGAGATGAGATGAGTTCCGTCTAACATTAGTGCACACAAACAACTGGTGAATATGTATGTATACCGGTCACTCACTGGACACCAAAAGCAACCGCTCTGCCTCAGCCTCCTGCCGAGTGCCCTTGCCATGGTCAACGTCCACACAATAGCTCAAAGCACAACACGACTGCTCAATAATACGCTGCAGAGATGTGACCTCCTTACTGAGGAGCTGCAGGAAGAGGAAACTTGTTACCCAGCTGAATACCAATTCACACTTTTCTAGAGGAGAAAAGGCTCACCTTGATCCTCTCCTTCATGTCTCCCTTCTCCAGTGGCCTTCTCTTAGGATGATGGCTGGTAGTTGGCGTACACAGTTGGCCAACAGACTCTAGCTGTACATTTCTCCGCAAAGTTCGATAAGCATCAATACTGCAAAAGAAGACAGTGATATAGAAAGGTTCATACCAGGTCTAGACTTTAGGTTGTGCATTGGTCACTTTATTCCATGTACACAGCCCTGAATAAGAACAGCCATGATTTCTGTGAAAAAAAAAAAAAAAAAAACAACCCACCATCGGCTCTGCCAGAGTGCCAAATCCAGTACCTTTTGGGGTGGATGGACTATGGATAGATTGCTAACCCCAATAACTGCTAAGGTGGATAGACTATGGCAAGACTAGTAACCCCGGTAGTGGATGGACTGTGGAGAGACTGCAAACCCCAGTACATGATTGGGTGGAAGGACTATGGGAAGACTGAAAACCTCAGTACCAGGTAGGATGGATGAATTAGGAATAGGCTGATAAGCCTGGTACCTTGTAGAATGGAAGGGCGATGAAAGAATTGATATCCTCATACCTGGTAGGGTGGTTGGGCTATGGAAAGACTAAATTCCAGTAGGCTTGACACAGCCCGATTTGACTGAGAAGCTTGTTAGCTGGTAGGGTGAGCAGACTCTTGCTTAGCCAATAGTCCCAATGGTACCCAGCAGGATAGATGGACTCTGGTTGAGCTGAAAAGGCCAAACTGTGCACCTGCAGAGTAGATTGATCCAAGATAGACTAATAATCCCGGTACCTGTAAGGCAAACGGACCTCCTCTTCAGCTGATGTGACTCGTGTCACTGTGGACTCCTCCTCCAGCAATTCAGGTAAACTGGACACCACTGATCCCTGTAGATATAGGCAACATGTTACTGATCATCTAATCATCTAGAAGTACGCAGTTTTTTTTATTTATTTATTTTTAGACTCACTAGAGGGCTGATTGCTGCCTGGAGATCCACAGACTTAGTGAGAGGAGATAAAATAGATACAGGAGGAAGATCCACATCCACTTCTGACAGTTCACTGACATCTAGGACACCTTCAAATATGCGGTCAATCAGCTCAGAACTATTCATAGTCACCCGTCTCTGGTCACCATGGTCTACAACTGAGTCTTCAAAAACAAGACATCAGAACAGAAGAATAGCTATAAGTTACCATATCCATCACACAATGATCTGAGGATCTAAGGCTCCCTCAATGACAATCAGGAGATCTAGCACTTGTATATCTGGGCAAAATATACAGTAAATATATTTAGTACCTCTGAGATACACATACACATTTCATTTTGTGTTATTCCTTTTAAAATGCAGCAAATACAGAAAAATACTCGTTCATCCTGCCAGAAATCCATTGTGCTCCAAACCACCTGCACTGAAATCTAAAAAGCAGTATTATCAGTCCTGCCTGGTTCTCTTCTGTAGAAGAGAGAACATCCCCCACCCACCTCTCTGCTATTCTCATCTCCACATTAGAGAACTAGGCAGAGCTGACAACACTGCTTGGGATTTCAATGCAACTGAAGCACTGTCTTGTCAGCTCAAACAAGAAGTTAGAAGCACACTGGTTTCTGTTAGGATTTCCTTTTAAGAGAAAAAAAGATGGGGCATTGGGCATGTATTGGAGAAACACACTGAATGTGCTTTTGTTCCCAGAAATGTAGACTAACCCTTTACACTAAAATCAAATTTGAGGAAAAGAAAAAAAAGGAAAAGAAAAAAAAAAAAAAAAGAAAAAGAAAAAGGAAAAAGGGAAAAGGAAAAGAAGAAAAAAAGGAAAAAGGATAAGGAAAAGAAAAAAAAAGGAAAAAAGAAAAAGGAAATAGAGCAATTTAAAAAAAGGAAAGGACGGCTGTTTTGCTAGATTGACCTTAACCTTGAAATCTTATAAGCAAAAGTAAGTTACAGGTCTGTTCTGTATTGTTCCTGCATACAAACTGGATTTACTTTTTCGCTTAAAGAATTTATATTAAAAACAAAACCAAAAATTTTATTGCAAAACATACAGCGCATACATGGAAACGGACAATCTTAGCTTTGCACTTAGATGTTATAGCACCAGTGCATAATTAAGCAATCCCACAGCCGATTAACCCTTCCAAATACCTGTCACCTTTGTGCCGCCTGCTAAAGAATTGATAAAAAGGGATAAAAAAAAACAAAAAAACAAAAAAAAACAAAAAAAAAAAAAAAAAAAAAAAAACACACAACACACGGAAAGAGGCCATAAGCAGAATCTCTCATACTGCTGGAGATTAAACTTTGACTTACAGACAAACCTCACCAGCAGAGAATCAAGTATGTTTTATTAGGATGGATAAAGGAGATATACAATGTGGCAGTTCTCACTCCAAATATACAGAAACTAGCATTATATTCTTCTACAGTATAAGCTGTGAAGTCTGTCCCTTCCTTAGAATTACCTTCCTTGGACTTGTCTTCATCTGCAGCATCAAATGAACAAGGAAGCTCCCCTGGGGGCAGAGAGTCTGTAAAGACAAAACCGATGTACAAGTCTGATCACAAACATGGGTCCCATCTGCCACCAGCCCACTTACAGTGTCCTGCCCCTATCCCAGGAACAAACACATACTGTACACTTAAAGATTCATCACTTCCACCTAGAAATATAACCCAACTAGGACAGCCTAATCCTTACCAGAGCTGCAAGTTCTTTGAAGGCGAACCTCAAGGGAAGAGATGCAGCGCTCTGCAGAGACATCAAGAGACCCATCACTGCCTTCCAAAGACAGTTCTGTAGATTCTGAGCCCTGGAAACACAATCAGAGACTGGTAATTACTGATTGGGGGAAAAAAAAAAAAAAAAAAAAAAAAAAAAGTAGCCTTGGTCAGCTCTCAAGAGGGAATAGGGGGAAGGAGGATGTCACGAGATCTGTAGTACATTCATATCTGGAAATCAGCAGAAGGTACTCAATGAACTGCACCGTCCAATTTAGTATCACAACTCTGGACAGGAACACAATACAGCACTGCCTGTCACAAAGCATCATGGCGGTCACTTACGCTGGAGTCATCTGACACGGGTCCCATTTTCACTCGCCCTCGTCCTGTTCTCACTCGTCGCCACCTTCTTTTTTCTCTCCTGACGGTCTGCAGAGCAGTGTCGCAAAGTAAGCCAAGACAGGACGCTGAAGTGCTATGTTCCACCACAAGTGACACCCAGAAATCAGTGTGTTCCTCTTGTCCTGGACATCCGCGTGAAACCAAGTGACATTGTGCGGTTGACCCAGTGTGGCAACCAGTAAAAAAGTGACATTGTGCTGCAGGCCCAGAGTGATACCAGATATAAAACCTGTCCCTGTTAGTCCAGCATGAACACTGCTGTGTACTGCCTAGTGCCAAGCCGGATATGGGACTCTTCACTGCCATGCCACCTATTCTGGTGACAGCCAACACCTCACACTAGGTCCCTCTATACCATCACAGATACCTCTTACCTCAATGACTTGTTCATCCAGTGGTCTCTTCCTCTGTCTCATAGACGCAGCTCTCCAGGGATTACTGCGATCCAGAACTGCACACACCATGGCCAGCTCCTCCTGCCGTTCCTTGAGCAATAGATGTACAGAAGATATGAGTAACTGTAATGCCAGGGCCCAGATTTGTGTATTACTTGTAAAAGGGCAGCACAGTGGCTAAATGGTTAGCACTTCTGCCTGGCAGTACTAGGGTCATTGATTCAAATCCCAACCACGGCACCACCTGCCTGGAGTTTGCATGTTCTCCCTGTGCATGCGTGGGTTTCCTCTGGGTACGCTGGTTTCCTCCCACACTCCAAAGACATGTGGGCAGGTTAATTGGCTCCTGTCTAAATTGGCCCTAGTATGTGCATGTATGAATGTGAGTTAGGGACCTTAGATTGTACACCCCTTGGAGGGTTAGGGACTGATGTGAATGTACTATATATATATATATATATATATATATATATGCACTGCGTAAATTGACGTCGCTATATAAAGTACCTGAAATAATAATAATAATAATAGGGGATGAGAATTTATTCTGCAGCTGCAAAAGATAAAATTTGCATACTGACACAATTAATTATCTTGTACAACTCCATAAACTGACTGAACTTTCATGCCGCTTAACACCAAAGAACTGACCTTCCGGAGGAGTCTAGCTGTCTCCACACTGGGCGGGTTGTCTTCTAAGGAAAGCAGAGGACGTCGAGCAGCTAAAGTGCTCTGGGCCAGTGGGATGAGTTGTTCTGCACGGTCTTTTTTGTTTGACCCCTCAATGTTGCATTCTGATGGAGGAAATACCGCAAAATAATTAAAAGAAGGTCACCATATGAAAGAATGCTAGCATTCCACCATTTAAACCCTACACCATGTGACTGTCCACATACATACCAGTCCATTTATATCCTTGTTCCAACTCTGCCTCAAATGACTGGCCATATATATCTCCCCACTAGACCATTTATAACCCCAGTTCAACCCCTTCATCAAATGACGGTGAATATAGACAGCCATTACAAGACCATTTACTGGGGATAATTCAGGTAGCCCAAGCCATGAAAAAAATATTTGGTTCTTACCAGTCAGTCTTTCCCCTTCATCCAGATCTGGCTGTAGCTGTTCCAAACCGTCCTGCAAGTATAAACAGATGGCAAATGATGCAGTCATCATGTTAAAAGAAAACATGCCCTGCTCTCAGCATGTAGACAGAATTATTGGCAAAGAACACTATGCAATTATCAGAATAGTCAGGTCTCAAACATTGTAACAGGTTATAAAGATAATCAGGATGCTGGTAAAGACAAATATCCAAAAATTCCAACAGCGCACTGACCTTCTCATCAATCTCAGCCACAGATCGACCCTCCTCTACAAAATCCGGAGATAGATCTGCAACAGAAATTGGAAATGAAAAATCACCACTAGACTACATAAACACCTTGTGGGGTCTTTATTTTCCCTCTAGAATTTGGCTGCAGACTAGCCGACAACAGTAATTCATTGTCACCCCTAAGCACCTAGACCGGTAATAGGCTTCCTCCACACACACTCAATGATCCACCCCTTAGGGAGCACCTACCTCCCCCATGACTCTCCTTTAACATCTGGATGCGCGATCTGATGGATGGAATAGCTGGGGTGTCTGGCTTGATTTCCTGTTCAGTTATCCGTAGTAGAGAAGACCAGCTATCTCTGCCCGAGCCCTCCAGCACCCCAGGATCTTGGTTCTCCAACTCCTCCTCTGAGGCATTAAATCGTTTCTTCCTGGGCAAATCATTCTCTGAATCTGAGCCTGAAAACCAACACAGGATGAAGAACTGCATGGAAACCTGGGGCAAATAGAGCGTTACATACACCCTTGAAACAGATCAATGTACAGAACAGATACCCTATAGAGCAGGGGTGTCAAACTGGCGGACCTCCAGCTGTTGCGAAACTACAAGTCCCATCATGCCTCTGCCTTTGGGAGTCATGCTTGTAACTGTCAATCTTGCAATGCCTCATGGGACTTGTAGTTTTGCAAAAGCTGGAGGGCCGCCAGTTTGACACCCGTGCTATAGAGAGAGAGTCGCACACAGAGTTAAATGTACAGCACACAAACACAAGAGAGCGCCACCATTTAAGTTTAGATTAACAAAAGAGTTAAAAAAAATATTATTGCACTCATTGCATGAGAAGATCAGCTTGTCATAATGACAAGCTGACTTTCCTCTCATGCAGTGAGTGAATGAATGCTTTTAACCAGTTTGTTTTTTTTTTCTTTTTTTAAATAATCTACACTTAGATGGTGGCGCCCTCTGTCAGAACCATTTGGTGCTCGCAGAATTACACTGGAAGGCCTGGACCCATCTCAGCATAATGTTTTATGGGCATGCTGCCAGCCATTTTGTTCTTTATATTCTATTGTCATGGATTCTGAAAATTATAAACAGCAGACATGCTCATTTTCTTACAGCATACTTTCCCAGGTTGTAAATTAGGGGGAATATGATGGTAGCAGCAGGGGCGGACTGACAATTCACGGGGCCCCCGGGCAATTGGGGATCATGGGGTCCCTGTGTCCTTGCCCAAACTCAAAAAAGCCTATGAAAAAGGTACCAGGGGCATCTCATGGGGCCCCCCTACTGACCCTGGGCCGTCGGGTAGTGCCCGAGTTTCCAAATGGTCAGTCCGCCCTGGGTAGCAGACAGCCTAAGAGATAAGGACTGAACATGGGATCAATTTGCAAGAATATTTGAGGAATCCATGTCTCAATTGTAACAAAGGACAAATATTCAGTTATATTTTTTCCCCATGAACATCTAGAAGAGTTCATAATAAAACGTATTATTGTATATGGCGTTATTGTTTGACAGGATTATTTTAAATAAAAAAATTTCAATTATATGAAGTGAATACTTGCCTAATTAAAAGTACTTTTGGGTTTTATATTACTATACTCACTAATCAGGGGTGGACTGACAACTCATGGGGCCCCCGGGCAATAGGGGATCATGGAGCCCCTGTGTCCTTGCCCAAACTCAAAAAGGCCTGTGAGAAAAAAAAAAAAAAAAAAAAAAAAAAAAAAAAAAAAAAAAAAAAAAGTACCAGGGCATCTAATGGGGCCCCCTACTGACCTCGGGCAGTGCCCGAGTTTCCAAATGTTCAGTCCGCCCCTGCTCACTATCTATATGAATTGGTTTTAGCAATACATATTAGTAAATATTGTGGATATTAGGTTTTCTACATTATAAATAATTATTTTGAGTTTATATTACGTCTGTATGCTACAAAAGAAGTTAGATCATTTAGAAAACGCAGTACAATTGACCTCAACAAATGTCTGTAAGATGCATAGATAGAATTTTTTTTTTCTAGAATCACTTAGGTAATACATTATTTTAAGTGACACTGGTCCCAGTTTGTCTAACCCAGTGGTTCTTAACCTGGGTTCGATCGAACCCCAGGGGTTCGGTGAGTCAGTCTCGCGGGTTCGGCGGAGGTGAAGACCCACACCCGACTCATATGATTCCTGCAGTAAATATTCATTATTATGTTTTTGTGTGAAAATCATGTTTTAATGGTTTTGTTCATTCTGTGCACCTATGTATAAATATATACCTAAATATATACCTATGTTTTGAATTTGAAAAATCATATTTTATTTTTCCAATTAAGAAGGGTTTGGTGAATGCGCATATGAAACTGGTGGGGGTCAGTACCTCCAACAAGGTTAAGAACCACTGGTCTAACCAGTTCTGTCAAAAGAGTTGTCTGCTTCCAAAATGTATAGCTTTTTAACAAGCTGAAGGTTAGAGGTCAACTTTTGACATGGTACAGGAGTTTGTAGGATTAGGAATAATTTGGGATTTTTCCTGCACTGTCCCCTTCAGGTAATTGGGATCATTTAGGAAAGAAATTGACACCTAGGGGTGCAGACTCCCTTCTGCACAGAAACCAATCAGCTTCCAGGTTTCATTGAACAAGCTGAGGTTAGAAGCTGATTGGTTTCTATGCAGAAGGGAGTCTGATTTTGGACTCTCCAGCTTTAGAAAATAAACCCCCTAATGCAGTGGTTCTTAACCTTGTTGGAGGTACTGACCCCCACCAGTTTCATATGCGCATTCACCGAACCCTTCTTAATTGGAAAAATAAAATATGATTTTTCAAATTCAAAACATAGGTATATATTTAGGTATATATTTATACATAGGTGCACAAAATGAACAAAACCATTAAGAACAAAACCATTAAAACACGATTTTCACACAAAAACATAATAATGAATATTTACTGCACGAATCATATGAGTCGGGTGTGGGTCTTCACCTCCGCCGAACCCACGAGACTGACTCACCGAACCCAGGTTAAGAACCACTGCCCTAGTGTGATGCCATAATCAGGTGAGAAAATGTTTGCCTACCTAGCTTTTTGGGTGATAAAAGTTAGGAAACAGATAAGGAGGGGGAAGACAAGGAACAACAGATGGACATACACAGAAGTGAGTAGACATCAGTGATACCATAGATTCTATACTGGTAACATATAACTTTCATTTGTCTGCAGGCAATTTGTGCTCGCCTCATATCTCCAGATAAACAGTTTAGTCGGATATAGGTTATGGTTAGCACTGGAAATGATTTTAAATAATTTAACTGCAGTATGAATTACCTTCATTTCAATTCTCTGGGGAAGGATTCTCTTTGAAATGTCCCAGAAGCGGATTCCAGCTTCTAGTCAATGGTTTAGTTTGGTATATATGACAAAGTAGACAACTTAGTGAACATTTTTTTCTTGACCTCAGATAGATTCCAAGCTTATTGGATGGTCCTGTGTATGGTATTCTAAATCAGTTCATGCCTCTGGTGCACTCTGAGCTTGGAAGATCTGGTTGTAGAGAGGTCACGTGGTCAATTTGCATAGCTTTTGTCTGTTGAGTTACCGATCGTTTCCTACATTGCATTTCTGGAGTTTGTCCTATTTTATTAATATTTGATAATATCGCTGGTTTGAATTTGTAACCACTCTTTTTGATTAGATCATTGCACTGTTATTTGATTATATATCACCCATTATATTTTAATTAATATTTGCGCTGATTTTATTATTAATATATATTTTTGCACATTATTGCTTTTTATTTCATCTTCAAATTAGCACAAATAAAGAACTTGGGCTATCAGTTGATTTATGAAAATTAGTAGGGAATCTCTTTAATTCCAGATCCCCACCTGTTTAAGGCCCCTTTCACATGGTCTTTCCAATCGGGTCAGCCTGCCCGTTTTTCAGAATTTCCATTCTCCTCTATGGAACAGCGGGTGTAAACGGACATGTGTCTGTTTACACCCTCCAACATCCAATCTGACCAGCAAAAAAAGATGTATGGGGATCCAATTATTGTTTATTTCAGGTACTTATATAGCGCCATCCATTTACGCAGCGCTTTACATATATATATTGTACATTCACATCAGTCCCTAACCCTCAAGGGGCGTACAATCTAAGGTCCCTAACTCACATTCATACATACACATACTAGGGCCAATTTAGACAGGAGCCAATTAACCTACCAGCATGTCTTTGGAGTGTGGGAGGAAACCGGAGTACCCGGAGGAAACCCACGCAGGCACAGGGAGAACATGCAAACTCCAGGAAGGTGGTGCTGTGGTTGGGATTTGAACCGGCGACCCTAGTACGGCCAGGCAGAAGTGCTAACCACTTAGCCACTGTGCCGCCCAGCCACTCCCCTGCTGTCCATCGGATCAGGTCCATTTCCAACCAAATGCCCACTGAAAAACAGCGAGCTATGCAGCAGTGAAGTTGACAAAGACCTGTCTTATGCTTGCTCAGCAGGGATCAGCGAAGAGAGATCCCCCGCTGAGAAAATGGATCCGCTAAATGGGTCCATGCTGTGTGAAAGGACCCACAATTTATATACCGATTATTTTCTTAGAGTTAAGGTTCTGACACCTCTTTTATGATTTGTGCATTAGGTAACTCAGGACCTGAGCTCTGGGGAGCAGCAACCATCTATCATAGTGACTTAACTATTTCATCACCTGTGATTTTAAGTCCAAGAATATTGAATGGGTCTGTCAGAGTAGTTTTTTTTATAATGTTTTTACATGTACAAAACAGATACATATAGAGACTTTCACATAGATCTATGCACAATACAGATACACATATAGAGAGTCACACACGCACCCCTGACTCAAAGATGTACAGTGCAGATACCTATAGAGAATAACATACACCCCTGGCACACACAGATCCATGTACAGTACAGATCCATAGAGAGTCACACACCCTTGACATACACAGATTCATGTACACCATCTGTTTTCAGAACTTACACGGGACTAAGGATCACCCCCTAGCCTGCATGTGAAACATCATACATACAAACACACAACCTATCTGTAATAATACAACATACAGCACAAACACTATACTTAAAAGATGACAGACTGCCTGCTCCTTGCAAGGTTTGATGCTTCACCCCCTCCATACCTCCCACAAGCAGAATGCTCACTGTATACCCTATAGGAAGATGGGCCCCCATCACACACAAAAAGGCAATACACTCACAGAGTCGTTTGAGTGGTTGGCGACGGGTCTCCATCTTCTGATCTGTTCTAGTAGAGAAGAAAAGATTTACAGTGCTGAAGTCCTGGACTCAGATGAAGGTATCCATACACAATGGGTGGGGCCTATGTATCATTATATATGGGATGGAAAGGTGGTGGGGGGGGTCTATGTATCATTATATAAAAGGGATGGGCAGGTGGTGGTGGTGGGGGGGGGGTGTCTATGTATCATTATATTTGAGATGGACAGGTGGTGGTGGGGGGGGGGGGGTGTCTATGTATCATTATATTTGGGATGGACAGGTGGTGGGGGGGGGGGGTCGTCTATGTATCATTATATATGGGATGGACAGGTGGTGGTGGTGTATATGTATCATATATATGGAAAGGTGGTGGGGTGGGGGTCTATGTACCATTATATATGGGATGGAAAGGTGGTGGGGATCTATGTATCATTATATATGGGATGGACAGGTGGTGGGGGGGGGGTTCTATGTATCATTATATATAGGATGGAAGGGGTCTATGTACAGTTATATATGGGATGGAAAGGTGGGGGGAATCTATGTATCATTATATATGGGATGGAAGGGGGTTCATGTACATGGGATTGAGGGGGAGGGGGGGGTCTATGTACAGTTATATGGGGTGGAAAGGTGGGAGGGGCCTATCTATCAAATATAGGATGGAAAGGGGGAGGGGGGGGGTCTATGTATTATTATATATGGGATGGAAAGGTGGGGGGAGTCTATGTATCATTACATATGGGAAGGAAGGGGGAGGAGTCTATCTGAAAATTTTATATATATATATATATATATATATATATATATATATATATATATATATATATATATATATATATATATATATATATATATACACACACACATACACATACAGTGAAGGAAATGTGTATTTGCTCCCCTTCTTATTTTGAATGTTTGTCCCTCACAAAGAAATGATCAGTCTAAAAATCGAATGTTCGGTGTATTGTAACACTGAAAGACAGAATAGCAACAACAAATTCAGCAGAAATGAATGTCTAACAAATGATACACTGATTTGCATGTTCATGAGGGAAATAAGTATTTGATCTCCTATCATTCAGCAGGATTTCTGGCTACCAGGTGTCTTTCATACAGGTAACAAGCTGAGATTAGAAGCAGTCTCTTAAAGGGAGTGCTGCTAATCTCATTTTGTTACCTGTATAAAAGACACCTGTCCTGGAGTTAGAGCACTGTTTCTCTTATGTTTTTTCTTATCGGTGCAATTGATAGCCCCTGTGGGGGCGTGTTTTGTTGCCTCTGTTTTATACTGATTAAAATTAATAAAAACCATTGAAATATAAAAGACATCTGTCCACAAGAGCAATCAAACAATCAGATTCCAAACTCTCCACCATGGCAAAGACCAAAGAGCTGTCCAAGGATGTCAGGGACAAGATTGTAGACCTACGCAAGGCTGGACTGGGCTACCAAACTATCACCAAGCAGCTTGGTGAGAAGGTGACAATAGTTGGTGCAATCATTCGCAAATGGAAGAAATACAAAACAACTGTCAGTCTCCCTAGGTCTGGTGCACCATGCAAGATCTCACCTCGTGGAGTGTCTATGATCATGAGAACAGTGAGGAGTCATCCCAGAACTACACGTGAGGATCTTGTCAATGATCTCCAGGCAGCTGGGACCACAGTCACCAAGAAAACAATTGGTAACACACTATGCCGAGAAGGACTGAAATCCTGCAGTGCCCACAAGGTCCCTCTGCTCAAGAAAGCTCATGTCCAGGCCTGTCTGAAGTCTGCCACTGAACATCTGAATGATGCAGAGGAGGACTGGTTGAATGTGTTGTGGTCAGATGAGACCAAAATCGAGCTCTTTGGCATCAACTCAACTCGCCGTGTTTGGTTTGGAGGAGGAATGCTGCCTATGACCCCAAGAACACCATCCCAGCTGTCACACATGGTGGTGGAAACATTCTGCTTTGGGGGTGTTTTTCTGCTAAGGGGACAGGACAACTGCACCGCATCAAAGGGACGATGGACGGGGCAATGTACCGTCAAATCTTGGGTGAGAACCTTCTTCCCTCAGCCAGGGCATTGAAAATGGGTTGTGGATGGGTGTTCCAGCATGACAATGACCCAAAACACACGGCCAAGGCAACAAAGGAGTGGCTCAAGAAGAAGCACATTAAGGTCCCGGAGTGGCCTAGCCAGTCTCCAGACCTTCATCCGATGGAAGATCTGTGGAGGAGCTGAAAGTTCGAGTTGCCAAACGTCAGCCACCAAACCTTAATGACTTGGAGAGGATCTGCCAAGAAGAGTGGGCCAAAATCCCTCCTGAGATGTGGGCAAACCTGGGGGCCAACTCCAGGAAACGTCTGACCTCTGTGATTGCCAACAAGAGATTTGCCACCAAGTACTAAGTCATGTTTTGAGAAGGGGATCAAATACTTATTTCCCTCATGAAAATGCAAATCAGTCATCATTTGTTAGACATGCATTTCTGCTGAATTTGTTGCTATTCTGTCTCAGTGTTACAATACACCGAACATTTGATTTGTAGACCGATCATTTCATTGTGAGGGGCGAACATTCATCATCAGCCGTGGAACAAATACTTCCTTCACTGTACATGACGGTAAGGGGGAGATATCTATATAGATGTGTTATTATTCAGCATGTATATAGATCCAACAGTTTGCACAGCACTTTACAATATAAAGGGAGACCATGCAGTTACAATACAGGGGGGTTGGAGAGCCCTGGTTCTGGGAGCTTACAATCTAATAGGGAGGGGCAAGTAATACAAGAGGTGATAAAGTTCGGTTGTTAGGTGGGATAGGCTACTCTGAAGAGATGAGTTTTCAGGGATCACCTGAAGGCAGACAGCATAGAAGAGAGTCGGACAGATTGGGGTAGGGAGTTCCAGGGGATTGGGAGAGGCTCTGGAATAGTGCTGGAGATATGGCAGCAGGAGGTGTTGGGTCTATATAAATATTTATGGTGATGGCAGGGGGAATCTCCGTGTCCATGGACAGTCCGGGCTCCTCTCTCACCTCTCCTGTCACAGCCGGTGGTTTCCTCTCCTCGGTTGAATCTCGGCGCCTAATTCGGGAATGCGGTCACTAGAGGACCACATAAGACATTTTCCCGGAGCTCCACCTCCTATAGAGCGCTGTACTCACTTCCCGAGAGAAGAACAGCTGAGCCTCTAGTGTCTGAACAGACCGGCGGGGATTGGCTGGTAAGCTGCAGAGGGAGGGATTACTGTGTCAATTGACTTCCTGTTGCTGAGTCTGTCAAGAGAGAGGAACGGCCAATTAGAGTTTAGCGATCACGTAAAAGACTAAGCAAGTTCCGCCCATAGGACGGCTGGACTACCTGACTACACTGCTCTATTGTATGTAACCCCGCCCCCTCTGACTGACATGCCACTTCTTGGGTGACCACCTTCCTTCTCCATGCTCCTTCATTTTACAGAGTGACCACCTTCCTTCTCCATGCTGCTTCTTCATTTCACAGAGTGACCACCTTCCTTCTCGTTGGTCTCACTGTGTGTAGGGAAGTAACCCGACCTCCTCCCAACTATGGGATGTGCAATGTGCAGAGCAGTGTACATGACCACAACTAAGGTAAAGGAGAAGAAGTGAGGAGGAAATGGAGAGGTTCAGGAGCTCACAGAGGATATTACTAGGTGGCAGAAAAACACAGAATCAATTTAATGAAAAATAGACAGGACATTCAGGAGGATGTGTTGTGGATTAGTATGGAGGTTGTGTAGTGTCACTGAACGTCTCCCACTGCAGATCTCTACTCCACCGCCAGATGTGCAGCCAGATGACAGCGGGAGGACTCTGGAGAGGTCATGGGGAGGACTCATGAGGAGAAGTCAGGGGGAGGACTCTGGAGGAGAAGTCAGGGGGAGGACTCTGGAGGAGAAGTCAGGGGGAGGACTCTAGAGGAGAAGTCATGGGGAGGACTCTGACGGAGAAGTCGGGGAGGACTCTGGAGGAGAAGTCAGGGGGAGGACTCTGGAGGAGAAGTCAGGGGGAGGACTCTGGAGGAGAAGTCATGGGGAGGACTCTGGAGGAGAAGTCATGGGGAGGACTCTGGAGGAGAAGTCATGGGGAGGACTCGAGAGGAGAAGTCAGGGGGAGGAGAGGTCAGGGAGAGGACTCATGAGGAGAAGTCAGGGAGAGGACTCATGAGGAGAAGTCAGGGGGAGGACTCTGGAGGAGAAGTCAGGGGGAGGACTCTAGAGGAGAAGTCATGGGGAGGACTCAGGAGGAGAAGTCATGGGGAGGACTCGAGAGGAGAAGTCAGGGGGAGGAGAGGTCAGGGAGAGGACTCATGAGGAGAAGTCAGGGGGAGGACTCTGGAAAAGTCAGGGGAGGACTCCGGAGGAGAAGTCATGGGGAGGACTCCAGAGGAGAAGTCAGAGGGAGGACTCAGGAGAAGAGGTCAGGGGGAGGACTGGAGGAGAGGTCAGGAGGAGGACTCTGGAGGAGAAGTCATGGGGAGGACTCTGGAGGAGAAGTCATGGGGAGGACTCTGGAGGAGAAGTCATGGAGAGGACTCAGGAGAAGTCGGGAGAACTCAGGAGGAGAAGACGGGGAGGACTCAGGAGGAGAAATCAGCGGGAGGACTCAGGAGGAGACGTCAGGGAGAGGAATCAGGAGGAGACGTCAGGGGGAGGACTCTGGAGGAGAAGTCGGGGAGCACTCTAGAGGAGAAGTCAGGGGGAGGACTCTGGAGGAGAAGCCAATGTGAGGACTCAGGAGGAGAAGTCTGGAGGGTAAGTCAGCGGGAGGACTTGGGGAAGAACTCTGGAGGATAAGTCGGCAGGAGTAATCTGGGAGGAACTCAAGAGGAGAAGTCTGGGGGGAGGCACTATGAGGGGGGAGAAATCAGGGGAAGGACTAAGGAGAATAAGTCAGTGGGAGGACTCAAGGATAAATTCAGGAGGAGAAGTCAGGGAGAGAAATCAGCAAGAGGACTCAGGAGGAAAAGTCAGTCGGAGGACTTGGGGAAGAATTCAGGCGGGGAAGTCAAGGGGAGGACTTGGGGTAGAACTCTGGAGGGGAAGTCAGGGGAATGACTCAGGATGAAATGTCTGGGGGAGGACTCAGGAGGGGAAGTCAGGGGAAGGATTCAGGAGGGGAAGGATTCAGGAAGAGATGTCAGAGGGAGGACTCTGGAGGGGAAGTCAGTTGGAGAACTCAGGGAAGAACTCTGGAGGGGAAGTCAGGTGGAGGACTTTGATAAGAGCTCTGGAGGAGAAGTCAGCAGAAGGACTTGGGGAGGAATCAGGGGGAGGATTCAAGAGGAGGACTCAGAGAAGAAGTTTGGATGGGAAGCCAGCGTGAGAACTTAGAGAAAATCTTTGGAGGGGAAGTCCGTGGGAGGACTTGGGGCAGACCTCTGGAGGGGAAAAGTCTTGAGGAGGACTCAGGAGAAGTCAGCGGGAGAACTCGGGATGTCAGGAGTAGTGGGGGGAAGGGACTTGGGGAAGAACTCTGCAGGAGAAGTCAGCAGGAGATCTCAGGAGGAGAAGTCAACGGGAGGACTTAGGAGATGAAGTTGGGGGGAGGATTCAGAAGGAGAAGTCGAGGTGAATTCAGGTCAGGGAGAGGTCTCTTGGGGAGAAGTCAGGGGGAGGACACAGGAGGAGGGGAAGTCTCAATATTATCCTGTTATATTAAATCCTGTAAAAGCCCCCCACGATAGAAGATTCTTCATATTTACCCCTCCAGAAGGTGGCATTTCCTCTCATCCCTCCTTGCAGAATGCTCCCATTCAACATTTCCAGGGGTGTGTCACATCTGTATCACTGTGACTCCTCCCACAAGTTGTGCCATCACTACAAGAGAAAGATGTGGCATAGGGGCCAGAGGACAAAAGAGCAGAATGGGGGAACCCGGAATTGTCTGACATGAAGCTTCTCCCAGAGGGCTCACTGCCAGAGAAGCATCTTTAAGGAATCTTTAATTATACAATGTGTCTATCCATTGGGTCGTTATGGTGGTTAGGGAGGTTAACTCTTTCACTGCCATAGCCATGTTTATGTTTGCTTGCATATGTTAAAATATTTATCTTAGGCCTGAAGATTAGTTAAAACCCCTCCCCCATAACTTCCAGTCCTTAGATGTGTCTGCACCCCTCCCCTCCATACCTTCCTGTCTGTAGATGAATACCCAGCCCTCCCCCATTCCTTTCAGTCCATAGATTTTTATGCACCCCCCCCTCCATACTTTTCAGTACTAAGGTTGGAGTATGCACCCCCTTTCACCCATACCTTCTAGTCCATGAATGTGTATGCACCCCTTCCTCCCCATAACTTCAGTCCTTATATCTGTATGCAGCCCCCTCCCCCATACGTTCCAGTCCTTAGATGTGTAAGCACCCCTTCCCCATTCCTTTCAGTCCTTAGATTTCAATTCACCCTTCTCCCCCATAAGTTTTAGTCCATAGATGTGTATGCACCTCTCCCTCTCTCCATCACTCAGTCCTTAGATTTATATGCAGTCTCACCCATACCTTCCAGTCCTTAACTGTTTATGCACCTCTCCCAATACCTTTAGTCCCTAGGTCTGTATGCAGCTCCTCCTCCCCCATACCTTCCAGTCTTTAGATGTGTATGCACTCCTACCCTGTTCCTTTCAGTCTATAGATTGCTATGCACCCCCTCTCCTCCCATACCTTCCAGTCCTTAGTTCAGCATGCACCCCCTAACCCCATACTTTTCAGTCCTTAGATTTCTTTGCAACCCTCATCCCATACCTTCCAGTCCATAGATGTGTACATACCTCACCCTCTCCCCATATCCTTCAGTCCTTGGATCTATATGCAACCTCCCCATACCTTCCAGTCCTTAGCCATTTATGCAGCCCCCCCCCCACTTCCTCCCAGTCCTTAGATGTGTATGCATCACTCCCCCATACCTTTCAGTCCTTACATGTGTTTATACCCCTCCCCCCATATCATTCAGTCCTTAGATGTGTATGCCCCCCTATACCTTTCAGTCCTTAAATGTGTATGTAACGCTACCCCTGAAGGAGTCGCTTAGTAATTTGGGTTCTCTGTTCTGCGTCTCGACTCCAAGAACAGCCTTTGACACTCCTGGTTGAATGAAAGTTACTGCAAGCACTTAAACGAACACAAGTATAGATGCTTATAACTCAGCTGTGAATTATTACGAGGAAATAGATACAAGACTGTTTAGTGGTAAATGAAGCCATTGTATTGGTGCTGGGTAGAATAAACGAGCATACAGAAGATAGGTTCAGACACGGGTAGATTTACTAAAACTGGTGCACTCAGAATCAGGTGCAGCTGTGCATGGTAGCCAAACATCTTCTACCTTCAGCTTGTTCAATTATGTTTTGGCAATAAATCCTGGATGCTGATTGCTTTCTATGCAGAACTGCACCAGATTTTGCACTCTCCAGTTTTAGTAAATAACCCCCACAGTCTGCTAGACAGAATAATCACTATGCCAAGGTAAGGTAGAGTAGAGTTCTGCACCACTAGACTAGAATCAACACATACATCAGCCTAGAGTGCGCTCTAGAAGAATGGCAGTCTTCAGCACTAACTCTTAAACTGGCTAGTATTGGGGCCCAGTTGTACTGTTGGTGCACATGAGAATAGTCCCAATCACATCTGCAGGCAGCAATAAGGCTACTACATGGCAGTATGGTCAGTTCCTAAAGGGCTCAGTCTCTCTAGCTGCAGATAGTAAATCCCCACAGCAGCAGCTCACCAATCCCAGCGATGCTTCAGCTCACCATCTGGTCACATACAGATATTAGTTAACTCTGTGCTCTGCACCCAGGTCACTCTGACTGTCAGAACATCTGGACTCAGCACTCCAGATACTGCTTAGGCCAACTTTATACAGCAGTGGTGGTGCACAATGGACAGTAATATACACTCTCTGGTCTCCCTCATGGCAAGCGGAAGCTGTGTCCCTTACAGCTTGAAAAAATGCAGGTCTTTCCCCTCCTCCATGTAGCTTCCCTCTGGGAAATGCAGTTTAGAAGCTTTTGGATACAGTAGAGCAGCCTTTCTCAACCAGGGTGCCCAGGCACTCTGGGGTGTCTTGAGAATTCTTCAGGGGTGCCTTGGCAAAATGTCTAAAAATGGCCCAAAACTTGTATACCAGCCAGCGGGTAGAACAAGCCTGCCTTTTAGTTACACAACGCCACAGGTTTTCATTGTACACCATTACGACCTTGTAGCCGCCAGCATCCTGACAACCAATGACATCATTAGTTGATAAGGAGGATGTCAGCTGCCTGCACAGCATCCTAGTTTGACCCTCCCCTGCCCCTCTCTGTCAGTCCTGGGGTCACATTAGCTCAGTGATGGATAAAAACTGAAGAAGAGAAACACTGTCATACTAGTCAGTACCAGTGTGCAAAAATGTATTTGCTTTGGAAGAATAAATCACCTCTAATGTTGGGTATCCTTCATGTGTGGATGTTGCTGCATATATAAAACTATTAGAATACTTTCTCACATTTTAGAATGGGGTGTCCTTTTAAAATTATGGACAGTCCTGAGGCACTCCATTTTAGAATGGGGTGCCTCAAGACTGTCCATAATTTTAAAGGGTGCCTCGGGGCTGTCCATCATTTTAAAATGTCCTTGGACTGATAAAAGGTTGAGAAACACTGCAGTAGAGTCTCTCTCCTGTGAACTACAGTTCCTGCAGTGCAGTGCTGCCTGACAATCTATTGAATTATCCTGCTCAGCAGCTCACTCTTATGCTGATATACAGTCATGGCCGAAATTGTTGGCACCCTTGATATTTCTCCAGGAAATCATGTATTTCTCACGAAACGTATTGCATTAACACATGTTTTGCTATACACATGTTTATTCCCTTTGTGTGTATTGGGACAAAACAAAAAAAGGGAGGAAAGAAAGCAAATTCGACATAATGTCACACAAACCTCCAAAAATGGGCTGGACAAAAGTATTGGCACCCTTTCACAACTGCGGATAAATAAGAATGTTACAAGCATGTGATGCTCCTGTAAACTCACCTGGGGCAAGTAACAGGTGTGGGCAATATAGAAATCACACCTGAAAGCAGATAAAAAGGAGAGACGTTCACTTAACCTTTGCATTGTGTGTCTGTCTGTGCCACACTAAGCATGGACAACAGAAAGAGGAGACGAGAACTGTCTGAGGACCTGAGAACCAAAATTGTGGCAAAATATCAACAATCTCAAGGTTACAAGTCCATCTCCAGAGAACTAGATTTGCCTTTGTCCACAGTGCGCAACATTATCAAGAAGTTTGCAACCCATGGCACTGTAGCTAATCTCCCTGGTCGTGGACGGATGAGGAAAATTGATGAAAGATTGCAACGCAGAATAGTCCGGATGGTGGATAAGCAGCCCCAAACATGTTCCAAAGACATTCAAGCTGTCCTGCAGGCTCAGGGAGCATCAGTGTCAGCGCGAACTATCCGTCGACATTTAAATGAAATGAAACGCTATGGCAGGAGACCCAGGAGGACCCCACTGCTGACACAGAGACATAAAAAAGCAAGACTACAGTTTGCCAAAATGTACTTGAGTAAGCCAAAAGCCTTCTGGGAAAACGTCTTGTGGACAGATGAGACCAAGATAGAGCTTTTCGGTAAAGCACATCATTCTACTGTTTACCGAAAACGGAATGAGGCCTACAAAGAACAAAACACAGTACCTACGGTAAAATATGGTGGAGGTTCAATGATGTTTTGGGGTTGTTTTGCTGCCTCTGGCACTGGGTGCCTTGACTGTGTGCAAGGCATCATGAAATCTGAGGATTACCAAAGGATTTTGGGTCGCACTGTAGGGCCCAGTGTCAGAAAGCTGGGTTTGCGTCCAAGATCCTGGGTCTTCCAGCAGGACAATGACCCCAAACATACGTCAAAAAGCACTCAGAAATGGATGGCAAAGAAGCGCTGGAGAGTTCTGAAGTGGCCAGCAATGAGCCCAGATCTAAATCCCATTGAACACCTGTGGAGAGATCTTAAAATTGCTGTTGGGAAAAGGTGTCCTTCCAATAAGAGAGACCTGGAGCTGTTTGCAAAGGAAGAGTGGTCCAAAATTCCGGGTGAGAGGTGTCAGAAGCTTATTGATGGTTATAGGAAGCGACTGATTTCAGTTATGTTTTCCAAAGGGTGTGCAACCAAATATTAAGTTAAGGGTGCCAATACTTTTGTCCAGCCCATTTTTGGGGTTTTGTGTGACATTATGTCATATTTGCTTTTCTGCCTCTGTTTTATATTTGTTCCAATACATACAAAGGGAATAAACATGTGTATAGCAAAACATGTGTTAATGCAATACCTTTTTTGTGTGAAATACTTGATTTTCAGGAAAAATATCAAGGGTGCCAACAATTTCGGCCATGACTGTAGCTGTTAACCAGTTCAGCACCGCAGGGCAGCAGCTACAGAGAGCATCTGCAGCCAGTGTCTCTCTCACTCTCCATTCTTAGCTAAGCACCTGGCTACATGTATGCAGCCCTCCCCTCATACCTTTCAGTCTGCTCTTCCCCTCAGCACTGTGCTTCCTGTTTTCTCCCCTGTTCAGCACTGTGCTTCCTGTTTGCTCCCCTGCTCAGCACTGTGCTTCCTGTTTTCTCCCCTGCTCAGCACTGTGCTTCTTGTCTGCTCCCCTGCTCAGCACTACTGTGCTTCCTGTCTGCTCTAATGCTCCGCACTGTGCTTCCTGTCTGCTCACCCATTCACCATGTGCTTCCTGTCTGCTCCCCTGCTCAGCACTGTGCTTCCTGTCTGCTCCCCTGCTCAGCACTGTGCTTCCTGTCTGCCCCCCTGCTCAGCACTGTGCTTCCCGTCTGCTCCCCTGCTCAGCACCGTGCTTCCTGTCTGCTCCCCTGCTCA
The DNA here is from genome assembly GCF_062004578.1 of Staurois parvus. NCBI lineage: Eukaryota > Metazoa > Chordata > Amphibia > Anura > Ranidae > Staurois > Staurois parvus. Next base: position 363,760 of record NW_028318007.1, on the reverse strand, counting down.
GCACCGTGCTTCCTGTCTGCTCCCCTGCTCAGCACTGTGCTTCCTGTCTGCTCCCCTGCTCAGCACTACTATGCTTCCTGTCTGCTCCAATGCTCAGCACTGTGTTTCCTGTCTGCTCACCCATTCACCATGTGCTTCCTGTCTGCTCACCCATTCACCACTGTGCTTCCTGTCTGCTACCCTGCTCAACACTGTCCTTCCTGTCTGCTCACCCTCACCTGCTCAGCATTGTGATTCCTGTCTGGTCCCTGCTGGGAGATGAAACCACAATGCTGAGCGGGAACCAGACTCCTGGAAATTTATTGGAACCTTCTTCAGGATATGGATCTCTTCTAACAGCGAAGATTGGTGGTGATCTGCATTAAATTTATCTTTACAATTTATCTTTTTTTCATGTTTTTAATCTAGTGACAGTGAACCGTTGTAGAGAAAACCTGCTGCATTTGGCTTCTGACAGGTTCACTTTAATAAGAGAATTTGTATGTTTTAGTCCTACTCAGCCTAAACAATCTTATCTGCATTTAAGAATAGAATGTGATGCCATCTGAGATTGTATGATAACTGCCATAAAGAGAAGAAAACTCACACATTTACCAGCACAGACACACACATTCACACCTGCATACTGTCATCTATGTTCTATAGGAAGGACCACTGTGCTATTCAGATGAGAAACTTGGGAGTTTAGTAGTCATTTCCCAGCAAGATCTCATTAATAACATCCAATGTTCTGTTGCTGAAGACCATGCTGAGATGATCCATTCCATGTAGCTCAATAACATGAACTCTCTCCTTCTGTTGGGTCTTCCAGAGTTTACAGAGTTCCAGGCTTCTCTTGTGCACAGTGTCATCCCCATCTGTATATTGGATATCTATAGGTGGCTCGTTGGGAAAACCATCCGCGTAGATGTAGGTCTCTGCTGTAGGGTGGCCTGTTCCATATATGCAGTATGTCTCCACACCTGGCGGTGGCAGACCATCCAGAAGGCCCTTCGTATCTTCCCACATGTGCCAACCATCCTCAAAGTCAATGTCCTTAAATAACCTCTTGTAGTCCCTGTATGTATAGTTATAGGATGGGGTGGAAATGAAGACATGTGATTCGGGCCAGGCCAGGTTGGTGGGCAACATCCAAGGATTTGTGGTCGTCATTCGTTGTTCTTCTCGAATTTTAATGTTGGAAACCATTGGAATCCCATGATTGTCTCCTGCGAGTACAGGGTAAAAAAGTGAATGTCCATGCAGAAAACATAGACAGTAAGTCTGTAACATGGGAATAAACCAGGGTACAATAGAAAAGTCCCAAAACTCCAACTTTGTAATGTATGTACACTCATCGTATTGCAGCAAGAAGACAACACAGGCTTCTGTTTATTGTTACCTGCAGCATCAGTCAGACACCTTCATCATATATAAACAGTTCTAAAACAGTTCTAAATCAGTCATGGAATAGCTAGAATGATTACTTATTGTGGGTGTGTGGGAGAAAATATCATAAGCAGTAAAGATTTCTGCTGCTAAACTCTTGAGATGGGATTTAAAAGATGCTTGCCCTCCAACAACAATGCAATGAAAATGGGAACACTAAGGGGGTCAGTTACACTGAGTACTTGGTGATGCTTGGATCATACCATTATTACTGATTACTATTTTGTGCAGGAAAGAGTTAAGCCCTGTACACACGGGCCGAATATCAGCCAGTATCAGCCGGTTCAATAGAAACCAGCGACATTCGGCCCATGTGTACACCCGTCTGTCCTACAGAACAAAATCAGCATCCAATCAGCATCTGATCAGTGCTGGTGTTTTCTGGCGGGGGAAGGCAGTCCCCCTATCAGAACACAATAGCTCAACATGGAAATCGCTGTGCTAACATCGGATAGTCAGTACAGTGAGCTCTTGTTGTTTTTTTTTCAGTGTTCAGCAGTGGTTTTTTTTTCAGCCGCTGGGTTGAGCGAAAAAAAAACTGAAGGCGTGTATCAAGCATTACGGAGAACTGTAGTGTGACCATCTCCATCTGGGAGATACAATGTACAGTGCAGGGGCGGACTGACCATTTGGAAACTCGGGCACTGCCCGAGGGCCCGGGGTCAGTAGGGGGCCCCATGAGATGCCCCTGGTACCTTTTTTATAGGCATTTTTGAGTTTGGACAAGGACACAGGGGCCCCATGATCCCCTATTGCCCGGGGGCCGCATGAGTTGTCAGTCCGCACCTGGTACAGTGCCCTCAGAATGGCTGCTGTCATAAATGACTTGTAGTGTGACCATCTCCATCTTGTAGATTCAATGCGCTGTACCCTTAGAATGGGTGCTATTATAAATTACTGCAGTGTGACCATCTCCAGCTGGCAGAAACAACATGTTGTACCCTCAGAAGGGGGGCTGTAATAAATGGCTCACATGGTGTCCATCTCCATGTGGGAGATATGCTGTACCCTTAGAATGGGTTCTCTCATAAATGACCAGTAGTGTGACCATCTCCAACAGGGAGATACAATGTGCTGTACCCTCAGAATGGGTGCTGTCATAAACAATCTGTCTTTGTCTAGGACAGTGGTTCTCAACCTTTCTAATGCCGCGACCCCTTAATACAGTTCCTCATGTTGTGGTGACCCCCAACCATAAAATTATTTTCGTTGCTACTTCATAACTGTAATTTTGCAGTGGGAGGAATAGTGCCTCATCATTGGTGTCAGTGGGAGGAATAGTGCCCCATCATTGGTATCAGTGGGAGGAATAGTGCCACATCATTGGTGTCAGTGGGAGGAATAGTGTCCCATCATTGATATCAGTGGGAGGAATAGTGCCCCATCACTGATGTCAATGGGAGGAATAGTGCCCCATCATTGGTATCAGTGGTAGGAATAGTGCCCCCATCATTGGTGTCAGTGGTAGGAATAGTGCCCCATCATTGGTGTCAGTGGTAGGAATAGTGCCCCATCATTGGTGTCAGTGGGAGGAATAGTGCCCCATCATTGGTGTCAGTGGGAGGAATAGTGCCCCATCGTTGGTGTCAGTGGGGGGAGGAATAGTGCCCCATCGTTGGTGTCAATGGGAGGAATAGTGCCCCATCATAGGTGTCAGTGGGGGGAATAGTGCCCCATCATTGGTGTCAGTGGGGGGAATAGTGCCCCATCATTGGTGTCAGTGGGGGGAATAGTGCCCCATCATTGGTGTCAGTGGGGGGAATAGTGCCCCATCACTGGTGTCAGTGGGAGGAATAGTGCCCCATCACTGGTGTCAGTGGGAGGAATAGTGCCCCATCACTGGTGTCAGTGGGAGGAATAGTGCCCCATCACTGGTGTCAGTGGGAGGAATAGTGCCCCATCACTGGTGTCAGTGGGAGGAAAAGTGTCCCATCACTGGTGTCAGTGGGAGGAATAGTGCCCCATCACTGGTGTCAGTGGGAGGAATAGTGCCCCATCACTGGTGTCAGTGGGAGGAATAGTGCCCCATCACTGGTGTCAGTGGGAGGAATACTGCCCCATCACTGGTGTCAGTGGGAGGAATAGTGCCCCATCATTGGTGTCAGTGGGGGGAATACGGCCCCATTATTGGTGTCAGTGGGAGGAATAGTGCCCCATCATTGGTGTCAGTGGGAGGAATAGTGCCCCATCATTGGTATCAGTGGGAGGAATAGTGCCCCCATCATTGGTGTCAGTGGGAGGAATAGTGCCCCATCGTTGGCATCAGGGGGAGCAATAGTGCCCAACATTGGTGTCAGTGGGAGGAATAGTGCCCCATCGTTGATATCAGAGGGAAGTATAGTGCCCCATCGTTGGTGTCAGTGGGAGGAATAGTGCCCCATCGTTGGTGTCAGTGGGAGGAATAGTGCCCCATCGTTGGTGTCAGTGGGAGGAATAGTGCCCCATCGTTGGTGTCAGTGGGAGGAATAGTGCCCCATCGTTGGTGTCAGTGGGAGGAATAGTGCCCCATCGTTGGTGTCAGTGGGAGGAATAGTGCCCCATCGTTGGTGTCAGTGGGAGGAATAGTGCCCCATCGTTGGTGTCAGTGGGAGGAATAGTGCCCCATCGTTGGTGTCAGTGGGGGGAGGAATAGTGCCCCATCGTTGGTGTCAGTGGGGGGAGGAATAGTGCCCCATCGTTGGTGTCAGTGGGGGGAGGAATAGTGCCCCATCGTTGGTGTCAATGGGAGGAATAGTGCCCCATCGTTGGTGTCAGTGGGGGGAATAGTGCCCCATCGTTGGTGTCAGTGGGGGGAATAGTGCCCCAGCATTGGTGTCAGTGGGCGGAATAGTGCCCCATCATTGGTGTCAGTGGGAGGAATAGTGCCCCATCACTGGTGTCAGTGGGAGGAATAGTGTCCCATCACTGGTGTCACTGGGAGGAAAAGTGCCCCATCATTGGTGTCAGTGGGAGGAATAGTGCCCCATCACTGGTGTCAGTGGGAGGAATAGTGCCCCATCATTGGTGTCAGTGGGGGGAATACGGCCCCATTATTGGTGTCAGTGGGAGGAATAGTGCCCCATCATTGGTGTCAGTGGGAGGAATAGTGCCCCATCGTTGGTGTCAGTGGGAGGAATAGTGCCCCATCGTTGGTGTCAGTGGGAGGAATAGTGCCCCATCGTTGGTGTCAGTGGGGGGAGGAATAGTGCCCCATCATTGGTAATAGTGACACCAATGATTGGGCACTATTCCTCCCACTGACACCAATGATACTTACCTTGCTGACCCCTGCTCCAGCCTGGGCTCGCTCGCTCCCTCCCTCTCCCAAGGTACAAACACTTACCGGTCAGATGGCTTCCTTCTCCGGCCGCTTTCCTCCTCTTCACTCGCTCGTGCTTCGCGGTGCCGCTCGGCTCCTCCTTTCCAAGCTCCACCTCCTCGCCGGTGATTGGCCGCCTGTGTGCCTCTCTTGAGCTACAGTTCCGGCGGCCAATCACCGACGAGGAAGGATTGATCCCGGGGGTGTGTCCAGATGACAGGGACGGCATGTCATCCCGCCCACACCTGCAGACGGATCAAGGAGCGGTGTCTCGGTTCCTAAGGCCATCGGAAATATGTGTTTTCCGATGGTCTTAGGCGACCCCTGGGAAAGTGTCGTTCGACCCCCAAAGGGGTCGCGACCCCCAGGTTGAGAACCGCTGGTCTAGGAGATACAATGTACTGTACAGCAGGTTTATTTTGTACAAGCTCACATGGATCCCATGGTGTGCAGGCATTGTCCTGATGGCACTTACCTGACATGAGTACCAGCAATGGCTTTACTGCTCCCCCCCACGGTGCTCCAAGTGAGATGAATCCTTTAATATATTTATTTTTCCAGTCTGAAGGCTGATGATTTAAGAAGTACAGAATATACAGGTTGCCAAGGCTGTGTCCAGTGAGAATAACTGGTTTCTCATATTCTCTGTACATGTCTTCTATGAGCTTCTGCAGTCTTTCAAAGTATTCTTTCTGTCCATCTGAAATAGATATAGGAACTTAATTGTAAACGTATTCAGTATTATAAAGTGGTTGGTATGTGATGGTTGTGAATAAAAGGTTCAGATAATTAAACATTCTTTGATTGTGAAGGGACAGTGGCTTGTATTCTCATTATTTCATCAATCATGCATAGTAATAGAACAGGTATTTAACACTGGAAAACATACACCATCTGTCTAACCAAGAGACTGTATTCCCTAAGTATTCTGTTGATAATTATAGCAGGTGGTGTTAGGGTTGGGTCACTAAATCATCCATTCCAGATCTTCTCAAAATTCCTGAGAGCTACCTCTATGGTCATAGGTTAAACTTTCCAAATGTAAGGAAATGTCAATCCAACAGTATATTGTGGGGGGGTTGGGGAGATAGCTGATGTTCTACTTGGCCACTCAAATTACTGGAAATGTTTACTGTTGCCCCTGGGACTATTGGGGACTGTCATTGTGGCCCTTAGGACCACTGGAGATTGCCACTGCTCTTGAGATTATTGGAGACTGCAAATGTGGACCCTGGGATTATTAAAGATATTGAATGTTGCACCCGGTAATATTGGAGAAGGCACTTGCGGTCCTTAAGATTATTGGAGACTGCAAATGGGGCCCCTGGGAATATTACAGACATTAATTGTGGTCCATTGGATTTTTAGCGACATTGAATGTTGCCTTAGGGAGTTTTGAGGACAGTACCTGTGATCCCTGGAAATACTGGAGTTAGAAAATGTGACACCTTGGATTATTAAAGATTGTAGCTCATCGGATTATTAGAGACTAGAATGGTGGCCCTGGGATTACTGGAGATTGGGATGACCGGAAACAGGAAGGTTTAGACACTGGAGATGTCTGTCAAGGTTCCCATTTATCCATGTCATTTTATTGTTTTAGTTAGTCGCATTATATGCTACAGCAGCTGAAGAAGCTTCTTAGGTGAGTGGTGAAAGGTCCTTCAACAATGCAAAACCAACCCAGGTGAACATGACTAACAACTACCAGCTAAACCAGGGGTGTCCAACCTGTGGCCCACAGGCTGCATGTGGCCCAAAATGGCTATAAATGCGGCCCAACACATAATCGTAAACTTATCTAAAAATGTTGGGGGGTTTTTTCCCCAAAAATACACTTGTGAACACATGTGGTCAAAGGAAAATTTGACAGTGTCTCTTTACTAGACTCTTATAAGTTTTATCTTTCCAAAGAAAAATATTCCACTATTAACAATCACACCTTATTCCTGTCATCAATTTTGGGTGGACCTATTTTTGTGAACAATTATTTTCAAGGATGAAGAACATAAAGGGCAAAATTAGAACCAAAATATCTAATGAGCACCTTGAGAATTCATTGAGAATTGGTGATACATCCATCGAACCAGATATTGATGTGTTAGTTTATCAAAAACATTGTCAAATATTGCACTAATAAAAAAAATTACAAAAAATTTCAGTTTTTTACTCAAATAGGTACATTAACTATTTCAGTGATCGTGATCTGCCCGATTTTTTCTGCTCATCAACTATCCTTATTGCGAGTGTATTTTATGTGTGGACACTTCAAGACACTTTCTTTTCTTCCAATGTGGCCCAGGAAGGTCAAAGAGCTGGACACCCCTGAGCTAGACCTTGGATATGTTTTCTCAGAGACAGCAATAGAGAGGACTCATAGTGAAAAGTAGCCAGTACCCCAGTCAGGAGAAATGTGAATGATTCCTCTAAACCCAGACTGAACTAATACTTACTGGGAGCGATTCTCCAGTCATAGGGTGCTGCCCGCACCGTCTTGTCTCTCACATAGCCGTTGTTCACCAAGTTTTGTACAAGGGTGTGAAAATAGCCTAAGAAGAGTAATACAACACTGAATAACACAAAGGAAATCATTTTCACATTCTTGTAACAAAAATTCCTCAATTTTGGAATTTCAGCCAGACCATTTTTATCTTAGTGTTGAATAAAGTGGGAGAGGGTTAGATCCTCTGCCAGACATTTGCTGTTGTCTTGTCAATGTCAGATGTACACAAGAAGGGGGAAGGGGTCATTTTAATCAAATTTAGATGACAAACCACAGAATCTAGAACTGCATTTCACAGTCAAATGTGATATTTTTTCACGTCGAAAAGTATTTACCAGCTAACTTGCTTTTATCCAGATATTCAACAGAAAATGTCTTTCCAAACCCCGGGATGCGAACATCAACTCCAGGTGCATTAGTAGCAGTTCTTGTTGTCTTGTTATAAACAACTCTGTGAACAGAAACATATTTATTTTCTAGAGAAGTAAAGCTGCCCACACACAGAAAAACTGGGCAGCATGATGGACAGTCCAAAGTACAAGAGATGTTGGCAAACTCAACTGAGATAGCAACCTGTGCAAGAGCCAGTGGTGCATATCATACTAAGGACAGTAGAATCTTCATACAGGTACCAATGTGGTCCTCACAGGACCCATATCTCCCCCCCTGCTTGCTCGATATCCAAGCACATAGCTAGTTCAGAAGTGTTATGGATGGATTGTTGGCAAAAGGTCTAAAATTACGATAAATATGGATTATTTTCTTTTTTTATGAGTTCATTTCAATCTAATTACAGTACTTTCCTTATTTTTCAACAGAAATTATGTGGCAGGATGAACCATAATGGCTGCTTTCCCTGGAAACAGAGTTTTGGTATGGTCAATGTGGGCTTGGAGGAGAACCTCATGGCCATTATCAATTTGCAACTAATGAGGGAGGAAGAAATGTGTTCATTAGCCCTGGTGCAGATACATGCAACCAGGCAGAACTGAATATTCTCCATACAGTCCCTGAATTTATGACCATCCAACCCACTCTAAAGGAAAGGGAAATCCGTCTGATTATACCTGATGTTATCAACCCAGCAGTCTATTCCAAGAGGAAGAAACATGTTGAGGTTCAGCCATAAGGTGAAATAATCTTCAGTCTTGCGATAGCACATCCAATTCACAACTTCCTCTTTATCCACTTTTGCTTCTAGTTGATTTCCAAAGCAGCCAGGCACTAAAGGTAACAGACAAAGTCAAGACCATTATATATATTTGCATGCAAGAAGGATAAAAAAGAAGCTCTTCACGTTATTCCTGAGACAGCCATCTACATGAGGTGAGGTCCCCCTTAAAGGGCCTGTGGCAGGTAACCGAAATAAGATCCCAAAGATAGGAGGGTACCCGGAAACCATAGGAAGATAATATAGTGATGTAATGAGAAGTCCCTACCAGTTTCAGCTTAAATTTCAGTTAATGATTACTCGGTATCTGTACAGGTTATCTGTAGGATCAAGGCCATCTGAGGTTTAGCAATCACTGCCCAGTGTGGACAGATCAATGATTGAGTTAAACCAAAACCAAAAATTTCATATATTGCAGTTTACCTGTCCTTAGATGTGGTGGCTGCATTTGTTTTCTTTTTTCAGCCTCTATCCTTTATTTTCACCTAGTGATCCTGCCAACAACACACTTCCTGTCCAATGGTGGCAATGTTCACTCACTACACTGTATCTATTGAAGAAGTCATGGTTGTCACCCAAGCTGGACTTAAACGTGTCAGGATCTCTTCATCTCAATTACATGGGAGATGGGGAGATGTAAACATTTTTTCTTATAGGGTTTAGATACACTTTATTGTTATTGATCATTATAAGAAACAGCTGACTGGGTGAAAGGTCATCCATCAGATGTTGCTCAAAACTTTAGTAATAATTATTGAAGCAGAATTCCAGGAAAATATTTACATTGTCAAACACTAGATTTTATTCATTGGGAGTTTTTCTTTAAGTGGACAAAAGCTATCCTATTCAATAAATCATTTTTTCATATCTATCTCACTGCTGGGAACTAATAAGCATGGAGCCACGTGTTGGTTATATGTGCTGTATGTTCTATAAGCAAGTGGCCCAAGGTATGTAAGCAATGAATAACATGATGTCATATTATGGATGGGAAGAGTGTAACGGCCCCCTCTCAGCTCATCACAATGTAATAGAAATAAAGGATAGTAATAAAAATAATAAGGTAAATACTAGTACCCACAATGTTCTTCCCAACGTCCAGCACAAACAACCGCCCATTCCTAGAACTACCATGAATGAATGAAGAAAATGGCTTACCCAGCACCACTGGAGAGCTGTTGTTACTCAAAGCCACTTTGGGGGTGATACCAGGGGGAAAGAGGACATCCAGAAGCCAAAATGCCCTAGATGGAGGCAACAGAGTAATGTACAACAGCAGAAGGATACTCCATGCCCCATAATTAGTCCTGAACCCCAGCATGGCCAGGTGACACAGCCGACAGTGAGGAGCCTTGCTGAGAGCAACAGTTCAAAATGGACTGGGCTCATAGGAGGCTAAGCCTTTTTCCTAATACAAGTTAATGATTACATTTGTTGTCCAGTTCACATTGTGACATGCTTTCACAGCACAAAACCAATTCTTATGAACCATACAAAAGGCTAAGACCAAAATGGTACATAGAACAGAAAGAAGACCTAGAGAGCTGATGTTAGGATAGGAGAAAGGCTGTTTATGGTGGCCTACAGAGCAGATGAGGATGGGGGAAAGGAGAAATGCCATCTATCATGGCCTAGAGAGGAGCTAAAGATAGGAGGACAGGAGAAAGGCCGTCCATGGTAACCTAGAAAGGAGCTAATAATGAGGGCAATGGAAAGGCTGCCCATCATGACCTAGATAGGAGCTAAAGATAGGGGTCAGAAGAAGGGTTATCTAGAGTGGCCAATAGAGGAGTGAAGGTTGGGGGAGGGGCAAGAAAAAGGTCATCTACAGTGGCCTAGAGAAGGGCTGTGGATGAGGGTTCTGAAAAAGGCTATCGTGACCTAGAGAGGAGCTCAGGTTGGGGTGCAGGAGAATGACTTTCCATGCTGGTCCAGAGAGAAGCTGAGGATGGACGCAAGAAACATTGCTCTCCTTGGTGGTCTAGAGAGGAGCTAAGGATGGGGTCAGGAGACCTAGAGAGAAGCTAAAAATGAGGGGCAGGAGAAAGTTTGTCCATGATTACCTAGAAAGGGACTGATGAAGGGGGGCAGAGGAAAGGCTGTCCATCGTGACCTAGAGATGAGCTAAAGATGGGGGGAAGAAGGGTCATCCATGGTGGCCCTCAGAGGAGTGAAGGAGGGGGGAGGAAAAAGGCCATCCATGGTGGCCTAGAAAAAAGCTGTGGATGAGGGGCAAGAGGAAGACTTATGGAACAATAAATCAGCACCTGAAGAATTAGAAACATTTTCTAGCTGCTAGGTGATAAATTTGTACTACCCCCCCGGGTAGGTAAAATCTACAGTAGATGTGAAAACTCTACACACCCCTGTTAAAATGTCAGGTTTCTTGTGATATAAAATAAATGAGACAAAGATAAATCATTTCAGAACTTTTCCACCTTTAATGTGACCTATAAACTGTACAACTCAGTTGAACAACAAACTGGAATCTTTTAGGTGGAGGGAAGTAAAAATAAAAAACATAAATAATATTGTTGCATAGGTGTGCACACCCTTAAATTAATACTTTGTTGAAGCCCCTTATGATTTCATTCCAGCACTCAGTCTTTTTGGGTATTAGTCTATCAGCATGGCACATCTTGACTTGGCAATATTTCCCCGCTCTTCCTTGCAAAAACACTCCAAATCTGTCAGATTGCGAGGGCATCTCCTGTGCACAGCCCTCTTCAGATCACCCCACAGATTTTCAATCAGATTCAGGTCTGGGCTCTGGCTGGGCCATTCCAAAGCTTTAATCTTCTGGTGAAGCCATTCCTTTGTTGATTTGCATGTACGCTTTGGGTCGTTGTCAGGCTGAAAGATGACTCTGCCCCCCATTTCCCCAGTGCAGGGTGTGGTTAGGAACAGGTAGGAACTATGACTCTGCCCCCCATTCCCCCAGTGCAGGATGTGGTTAGGAAAAAGGAGGAACTATGACTCTGCCCCCCATTACCCCACTGGAGGGTGTGGTTAGGAAAAGGGAGGAACTATGACTCTTCCCCCCAGTGCAGGGTGTGGTTAGGAACAAGTAGGAACTATGACTCTGCCACCCATTTCCCCAGTGTAGGGTGTGGTTAGGAAAAGGGAGGAACTATGACTCTGCCCCCCAGTGCAGGGTATAAGTAGGAACAATTAGGAACTATGACTCTGCCCCCCATTCCCCCAGTATAGGGTGTGGTTAGGAAAAGGGATTAACTATGACTCTGCCCCCAGTGCAGGGTGTGATCAGGATCAGGAAGGAACTATTACTCCACCCCCCCCCCAGTCCTCGATGTGGTTAGGAACAGGCAGGAACTGTGATTCTATCCTCACAGTGCAGGGTGTGGTTAGGAACAGGTAGGAACTATGACTCCACCCCCACAGTGGAGGGTATGGTTAGGAACAGGTAGGAACTATGACTCCGCCCCCACAGTGGAGGGTATGGTTAGGAACAGGTAGGAACAATTACTCCGCCCCCACAGTGGAGGGTATGGTTAGGAACAGGTAGGAACTATGACTCCACCCCCACAGTGGAGGGTATGGTTAGGAACAGGTAGGAACAATTACTCCGCCCCCACAGTGGAGGGTATGGTTAGGAACAGGTAGGAACTATGACTCCACCCCCACAGTGGAGGGTATGGTTAGGAACAGGTAGGAACTATTACTCTGCCCACACAGTGGAGGGTATGGTTAGGAACAGGTAGGAACTATGACTCCGCCCCCACAGTGGAGGGTATGGTTAGGAACAGGTAGGAACAATTACTCCGCCCCACAGTGGAGGGTATGGTTAGGAACAGGTAGGAACTATGACTCCGCCCCCACAGTGGAGGGTATGGTTAGGAACAGGTAGGAACAATTACTCCGCCCCCACAGTGGAGGGTATGGTTAGGAACAGGTAGGAACTATGACTCCACCCCCACAGTGGAGGGTATGGTTAGGAACAGGTAGGAACTATGACTCCGCCCCCACAGTGGAGGGTATGGTTAGGAACAGGTAGGAACAATTACTCCGCCCCCACAGTGGAGGGTATGGTTAGGAACAGGTAGGAACTATGACTCCACCCCCACAGTGGAGGGTATGGTTAGGAACAGGTAGGAACTATTACTCCGCCCCCACAGTGGAGGGTATGGTTAGGAACAGGTAGGAACTATGACTCCACCCCCACAGTGGAGGGTATGGTTAGGAACAGGTAGGAACTATTACTCTGCCCCCACAGTGGAGGGTATGGTTAGGAACAGGTAGGAACTATGACTCCGCCCCCACAGTTGAGGGTATGCCTAGGAACAGGTAGGAACTATGACTCCGCCCCTACAGTGGAGGGTATGGTTAGGAACAGGTAGGAACTATTACTCCGCCCCCACAGTGGAGGGTATGGTTAGGAACAGGTAGGAACTATGACTCCGCCCCCACAGTGGAGGGTATGGTTAGGAACAGGTAGGAACTATGACTCCGCCCCCACAGTGGAGGGTATGGTTAGGAACAGGTAGGAACTATGACTCCGCCCCCACAGTTGAGGGTGTGTTTAAGAACAGGTAGGAACTATAGGGCTGATTTACTAAAGACAAATAGGCGGTTGACTTTGCAAGGGAATTTAACCCCAGAGTTTAGTAAATGTCGTGAAATTTCACTTTGCAATGAATACCTAATTGTGCAGGGAAGAAAAAAAAAACACCAGATTTTTGCACATGATTGGATGGTTGAAGTCAGCAGAGCTTCACTTATTCACTAAGTTCATGGAAAATTCCATTGTAAAGTGAACTTTTTTTCTTTAGTAATTTACCCCAATGACTTCACCAACCTTCATCCTATGCTTACTTAAGGTGGAACTGTGGGAAAAAAATGACATATATGTTGCAGTCTGTTCTCAGTGTTTTATTAGCTATTGATCCTGCCACTAGACCTGTAAATGTTCCACTTTCTGTAATCTGGGTGAATATTTCTGAATCCTATGTACAGTATAAAGATAAGGACCCGTCTCTGATCTGAAAACCTTTTCATTGGTTTAGAAAGGATTGATTTTAGGGGCTCTGCTGTGTGCCGTACTGTCTCTTTAAGTGGGTGTTGTGGTTGTAAGTGTCCCTGCCTCTTACACGCCCCTGGAATGTCCGTGTGCATATGTGTAGACCATAGACAAGAGCACCATGTACGCCATGCTGCGCAGATCCCTCCGTATAACGCCCACACTGGCTTCCAGGTTCAACCATGTCACCCCGCAGGTACAAAGTATGACATCACTCCTTACATTGTAACACCGAGAGAGATCTGTATTTAGGAGACACCTAAATGTATACATTGATATATATATATTTACATATGCAGTATATATGATACATTATAACCATACAGCTAAATATACATATAGAGGAGACAGAGAGAGAGAGGAAACAAATGCATATATATATTGTGACAGTACAAGGCCCTGCCAGTGTGGAAACGTAGGAGAAAACAACACAAGGTTCCCAACAATGTCAGTTCTGAGCGGAGAAAGGTGTTTTTTTAATCCTTCTCTGGGTTTTATTCTTGGATCAGAGTTTGGAGACTTCGAAGAGATGTTGGTTGGAAGATTTCTCCGATCCAGTTTTCAGGTCAGGCCAGCAGGTACAGGTGTTCCGACCTGCTAGGACCTGACAACAGTCCGGGGCTCCACCTGAGAGATAAGATGTCTCAGCCTAGAATTTCAATCCCTCCCCACACTCTAAAAAATAATGTTTTGGCTCAACAAAAAAAATTAACGCAACAGTTTGCATCAAGCTTTTTAAGTTATGACAATGTCTGGTGAAATTAAGTTGAAGCAACAAACTACATTGCATTGAGGTAATTAGCTTTTCTGATAGAAATGAATGCATTTTTATTTACCGCCAACTTAATTACTGCCATTATAAACACATGTTTTTAAGTTGAGTACTTAAACATATTAAGTTAATTCAAATAGTTTTTCCAGTTTTTATAAGAAACCTTCAAGTCACGTGTACTTAATTGCTACAATTATGAGCAAGTTTTTTAAAGTTAAAAAGCAGTTAAAAATCAAGTTGATCCAAATTGATTTTCTGTATTAGTTTTTAGCTTTGTTTTTTTTATACTAGCTTTCAAAAATGAATTAATCAGTTTAGGCTTACACTAGAATGTGTTGCAGAAACCCCGCAATCTGTGTGCATTTCGCACACCGCATTCAAATCGCACTACCCTTGCAGTCTGCAGTGGATGTCAGTGTTGCAAACACAGTGCATTTGCCGGCACCAGATTGCATGGTACAAAACAAAACATGCAATCTGGTTGCACTGTGGTTCAAAAATTGGTGCATGCATGTCTTTGGTGCGATGTGGTGTGATTTGAGCTCATTCAAAATGAATGGGCTCAAATTGCATTACACTGAACCACATGTGAATTGCACAGGAATGTGTTGCAGTTCCTTTGTGATTCACATGCACTTCATTGTGTGAACCAGGGCCCAACAATCCAATTGTTAAACAATTGACATTATTTGCACACCAAAATCAAATCCTTAAAGTTGTACTGATGAATGAGTAAGCACTTTGCATTAAGATTTTTTTAATATTGTCTGTCTGGTGCAGAAACTGTTTCTCTACAAGACCTTTGCTATATTGTGCAACAAATTGTGGCAATATAGTGAAGCTATTGGAGGATATTGAAAGTTGATATTTTGTGAGCTTTCTTACAATTTGCTATATTCTTTCCGCATTACCCTGCGACAACCATTTTGTGAACTGAAATAAAAGTGAAAAATGTCATCTGAGTATGACTGTGCTATGGAACACATACGTTCTTCAGACTGTACTTGAGACCCATTACTTTAGCACTGGCTTTCAGTCCATCAAGTTCAAGGAACAGTTTTTGAAACAACTGAGACTTGATTTGTGTTAAGTGAATGGGGGTGGAGACTTGCAATGCAGCTCTCAATGTAGAGCAAAATGAAGTTACCAAGTCAAATATATTAACCTCCCTGGCGGTATGATTCCTTCCGATTTTTTTGTGCTGAAAGCGGTACCATTTTTTCGCATGGAAATAGTTTTTTATTGTAGGCTGTAATTTTTAGGAAAATTTCCCCACAAATCATTATCACTTAATTCTGCAAGTGGTTCTGATTTACTATCGCTGTTCTCTAGCCGGTCTAAAACTGCTTTTGACATAAAGGGACGCTTTTTGGACGCCATGGACTTTTCTAAGTTTCCAGGCAGAAAGAACAGACAAAATGCAGGCAGGGCACAGGACAAAGCACTCGGGACAAAATGTATGTGAAATGGGATGAAACAGCAATGTTTTACTATTTAAAATTGAAAAAAAAAAAAAAATGACATTTTTAAAATTTTTTAAATTTCCCGCCGCCAGCGGCGCCCGTACGTCCCGTCGTCACGGGGACCGGAACACAGAAGCCGGATGCCGGCATCGGCCGGAGGAGATGGCCGGGGACGCTGCAGGGGACACATCGTGGGAACGAAGGACAAGGTTAGTGCTGCAGGGACCCCCAGAGCAGCGCCGCATGGTAAGCCCGAGTGTAGCTCGGGGTTACCGCTTGTGGTATAGAAATTCTACCCCGAGCTACAGTCGGGAAAACCGCCAGGGAGGTTAAGGTACCTTAACTTAAATTTCATTGTACAACAATGAATGCAGAAATGTAACTGTACATGACACACAATATTAAGTTGATGTAATTTCCAACATCATTTCAATACAACTCATAAAAGTAGGTTTTTAAATGAAAAAGTTTATTTAAACCAATAAATTAGGATTTTTATCTTGGAAATACACATTTAATTAAGTGGTGGTAACAGGTCGCTTGAGTTATTTTTTGGGCAGGAGTCAGCAAGGCTGTATGGGTCAGACAGAGTGTGTAAGTCTGCAATCGGTGACAGAGCAGCATAGATCCAAGGTACAGAGTGTGTATGGGTGCAGAGGTTTATTATTTATTTCAGGTACTTATATAGTGCTGTTAATTTACACAGTGATTTACATACATATATTGTACATTCACATCAGTCCCTAACCCTCAAGGAGCATACAACCCAGGGGTGGACTGACCATTTGGAAACTTGGGCACTGCCTGAGGGCCCAGGGTCAGTAGGGGGCCCCATGAGATGTCCCTGGTACCTTTTTCATAGGCTTTTTTGAGTTTGGGCAAGGACATAGGGGCCCCATGAGTTGTCAGTCCGCCCCTGGTACAACCTAAAGTCCCTAACTCACATTCATACATATACATACTAGGGCCAATTTAGACAGGATCCAATTAACCTACCAGCATGTTTTTGGAGTGTGGGAGGAAACCAGAGTACCTGGAGGAAACCCACACAGTCACAACATGTAAACTCCAGGCAGGTGGTGCCGTGGTTGGGATTCAAACCAGCGACCCTAGTACTGCCAGATGGAAGTGCTAACCATCTAGCCACTGTGCTGCCCTTACTAACTTGCCTGACATATAATCTAGTTGCCTCCAGGATGGTAGACTTTACCAGTGCCCACTTATTACTTCTGTTGTTTTACGCCAACTTTTTTAGAAATTCACCCCTCCCCCCTTCTGAGTCACCCCTTGTTTCTGCCCCCTACCTACCTCCGAACACTCTCCCTTGTTTTCACCCCCTACCCATCTCCCAATACGGCCCCTTATAGAGAATACAGAACCAGGTATTATTTTGTGCTGCTAAGTAATTTGTATGGAATTTGTTAATAATAACAAAAATATCAGTAAAATAGATCTCCTGCAGCCAGCAACAATAGATCCTCCCCACTCACAGCAACAATAGATCCCCTGTATACACCCAGCAATCCTACCATATCATCTGACAGTAAAGAGTGAAGCACTGCCATACAGTTTTTCAGCTAAGAGTGGATTCACCCGATCATATCATTTCTTAGTAAAGAAAGGAGGGACCCTACCCTATCATCTGTTTGTAAAGAGTGAAGAGATCCTTCCATATCATGTCAATAAAGACTGTAGCAACCCTACCATGTCATCTGTCAGTAAAGAGTGGAGCAACACTACCATATCATCTGACAGTAAAGAGTGGAGCAACTCTACCATATCATCTGACAGTAAAGAGTGGAGAGCCCCTGCTATATCATGTGTCAGTAAAGAGTGGTGGCCCCCTACAATATTATCTGTCAGTAAGAGTGTCCATGTCATCTGTTAGCAAAGAGTGAGCAACACTACCATATCATCCGTTAGTAAAGAGTGGAGCGCCCCTGCTATATCATCTGTCAGGATACAGTGGAGGACCCTACTGTTGGTAAGGGAACCCTACCATATAATTTAGCAGTAAAGAGTGGAGAGCCCGGCTATATCATCTGGCAGTAAGGAGTAGAGGGGCGCTACCATATCATCTGTCAGTAAGGAGTGGAGGGGCTCTACCGTATCATCTGTCAGTAAGAAGTGGAGGGGTGCTAGCATATCATCTGTCAGTAAGGAGTAGAGGGGCACTACCATATCATCTGTCAGTAAGGAGTGGAGGGGTGCTAGCATATCATCTGTCAGTAAGGAGTGGAGGGGCGCTACCATATCATCTGTCAGTAAGGAGTGGAGGGGCTCTACCGTATCATCTGTCAGTAAGAAGTGGAGGGGTGCTAGCATATCATCTGTCAGTAAGAAGTGGAGGGGTGCTAGCATATCATCTGTTAGTAAGGAGTGGAGGGGTGCTAGCATATCATCTGTCAGTAAGGAGTGGAGGGGCACTACCATATCATCTGTCAGTAAGAAGTGGAGGGGCACTACCATATCATCTGTCAGTAAGAAGTGGAGGGGCACTACCATATCATCTGTCAGTAAGAAGTGGAGGGGTGCTAGCATATCATCTGTCAGTAAGGAGTGGAGGGGCGCTACCATATCATTTGTCAGTAAAGAGTAGAGAGCCCCTGCTATATCATGTGTCAGTAAAGAGTGGTGGCCCCCTACAATATTATCTGTCAGTAAGAGTGTCCATGTCATCTGTTAGCAAAGAGTGAGCAACACTACCATATCATCCGTTAGTAAAGAGTGGAGAGCCCCTGCTATATCATCTGTCAGGATACAGTGGAGGACCCTACCAGGGGTGGACTGACCATTTGGGAACTCGGGCACTGCCCGAGGGCTTGGGGTCAGTAGGGGGCCCCATGAGATGCCCCGGTATCTTTCATAGGCTTTTTTGGGTGTGGTTTGAGTGTGGGCGAGGACACAGAGGCCCCATGATCCCCTATTTCCCGAGAGCCCCATGAGTTGTCAGTCCACCCCTGGACCCTACTGTTGGTAAAGGGACCCTACCATATAATTAGCAGTAAAGAGTGGAGAGCCCGGCTATATCATCTGTCAGTAGGGAGTGGAGGAGCGCTACCACATCATCTGTCAGTAAAGAGTGAAGAGCCTCTGCAATATCATCTGTCAGTAAAGAGTGGAGGGCCCTTGCTATATCATATGTCAGTAACAAGTGGAGAGTTCCTGCCATAATATCTGTCAGCAAAGAATAGAAGGCCCCTAGTATACCATATGTCAGTAAAAATTGTAGGGTCCTTGTAATCTTATGCGTTAGTAAATATTACGTTGTAATCAGGGGCGGACTGACAACTCATGGGGCCCCCGGGCAATAGGGGATCATGGGGCCCTTGTGTCCTTGCCCAAACTCAAAAAAGCCTATAAAAAAGGAACCAGGGGCATCTCATGGGGCCCTCTACTGACCCCGGACCCTCGGGCAGTGCCCGAGTTTCCAAATGGTCAGTCCGCCCCTGGTTGTAATAGTGTTTTGATGGTACATTTCATTTGTTAGTTATCATGACTTTATTGGTCTGTTTGGCAGTTTATAGAGAATCTGAAGTCAGTGGTCGACGAGTCCAATGTGTCCACTGCAATGATTGTCCGGCAGCAGCATGGCAGGGATGAGTCAATGCACAGGTATGGGGTTTCGTTGTCATTCTCTTTATTATCATCTTCTTTACTGATATTCTATTAATTGTCATCCTTTTCAGTCATCTTCTTCAGTGTCATTCTGTTCATTATCATTTTCATCCTCTTTATCTTCATAGTCATCCTCTTCATAGTCTCCTTCTTCATTGGCCTCTTCCTTAGTGTCATCCTCTTCACTGTCATTGCCATCCTCTTCATTGTCATCTTCTTCAGTGTGATCCTCTTCATTGTCATTTCATCTTCTTCATTAGCATCCTTTTCATAATCATCTTCTTCTCTATCATCTTCATAGTCAACCTCTTCAGTGTTATCCCCTTCATTGTCAGCAGCAATTTAATGTCCCCTTTATTGATCATTCGTCCACTATTCTCATGCCATTCCTTCCAGTGATACAGACTCTTATAAACTTCTGTCCACCATCACAGAATGTCCTACTTATTGGGGCCTGATATTAGATGCATATCTTCCATTTGGTCTTGTCTCCGA
This sequence comes from Staurois parvus, assembly GCF_062004578.1. Taxonomy (NCBI): domain Eukaryota; kingdom Metazoa; phylum Chordata; class Amphibia; order Anura; family Ranidae; genus Staurois; species Staurois parvus. The sequence continues at coordinate 343,974 of NW_028318007.1, read as the reverse complement.
AGTGCAGTTCATCCTTAAAAGAAGGGGTGTGTATCATGTAGTACATAGGTGCTCAACCTTTTGAGGAGCGAGGGCCACTTGAATTATTTGGTAACCAGTCGTGGGCCACAATGAAATGAAATGGTTTATTATTTTGAATTTTTATTTTGAATAGCAGACACTGAATGCTGGCAGGAGGGAGAGAAGGAGTTGGCTTTCAGCAGTTGAAGGTGGAAAATGAAAAGGATCAGTTTCTGTAAATGCCACCCCCACCGCCTCTCCGGTCCAAGTGTAAAAGAGAATGTGACAGGGAGACTGCACGGGCCCCCTGGAGCATGGGGTGGGGCAGGCATTGCAACTCCTGATGTCTCAACTATGGGGTTTTGCTGCCCCCAAACCGCAAATGTAAAGGAGTCCTTACTGTCCAGAGCCCACTATAAGGCTGCTTTCAAATTGATGTGCTGTGGTTTACCCTCACCAAGGGAGCAGTACAGTGCATCTGCGGTTTTTAAGTAACTGATGCTGGAGGCCAATGAAGAGAGGGCTTCCAGACTCCCCTGAAGTTGGTACAGAAGGAGTCAGGCCCAAAGTAGCATGGGTGGCCTGCAGGAGTGCTTTTAGAGATGATCTGACTGAGGATGCTTGTCAGAGGTACACCCAGGAGCACACTGGAATGGTGTCTGCTGACTGGTGGCGCCCATGAGAGACAACAGTCCTTCAGAGTAGCAGAGGACAAGCCAAGCCAGTATTATACACAGGAGAGCAAGCCAAGCCGAGGTCAGATCAGGAGACAGGCAGAGAAGACAGGTCCAGGAACAAGCTGAGTCAGTAACAGGAGATCACAATAGCAAGGAAAACACAGGACAAAGGTACTGGGGAGCCAGAGATCAACCAGCAATTTGAGAGAGTGATGGGCTTTCTTATAAAGGCCGTCTGACACCAAACTGGGCTGCTGGCGTGCGTAACTGTGCGCCAGTGTGCATGTGTGTTCTGGCTCACATCTGAGCACCAATACGCATAGATGTTTGCCAGTGTGCATTTCTGTGGCCATGCAAGGAACTGGCAGGAATGCCAGGTCTCCGAGCACCTCTGCTGTGGACATAGCCTTGACATGTTGCTTTTCTGCGGGTTAGTTGCTCTTTGCCATAGACTTCTAATATATCTTGTGGGTGTGGTGCACTTTCTGAAAGTGCACCAAAACTCCTGAATTCAATTTGAGGTGGAGGGCCACATCAGAGGGCTCCAAGGGCCACAGGTTGAGCACCCCTGATGTAGTGGAATGTCTTGTAGATAAAGCTCTCACTATTGCTTTTCCTCTCCTTCCATCCAGTTGCTGGCCACCTGATGCTGTAGTTTGGCCTCAGAATGTGGAGCAAGTCAGCAGAATGGCCAAACTCTGCTACACACACAACATTCCCATCATCCCTTTTGGGACAGGGACAGGACTGGAGGGCGGAGTTAGCGCACTTAAGGTATGTACCATCCTAGGTGTCCATAGACTGGACAACCCAAGAAGTGCCTTCATTATGTGATACCTTACCCATTTATAATCTGTCTTTTTAAAATACAGATTTGAAGATGGAAAGATAAGTAGATAGATTGATCAATGCATCAATAGACATATAGCTGGATCAATAGATAGATATACAGATGATAGAAGAATCAATAGATAAATAGATGATAGATGGATCAATAGACGCTGATACTGTATACTAATAGATATATAGATAGATAATAGCTGGACCCATAGATACATCAATAGATGGATCATTAGATATATGATAGATGGATCAATAGATAGACAGTCTTGGTAGTGCCATGACACCCTCTGTGATCTCTCGCTCCTTCCTCCCCAGGGTGGTGTCTGTTTCAATATGACTCACATGGAAAGGATCCTGAACCTGAGCACGGAGGACTTCCATGTGACTGTAGAGCCAGGGGTGACACGGAAATCCCTGAACACTTACCTGCGGGACAGCGGCCTCTGGTTCCCTGTAGGTGAGTGAAAGACTCCAAATTCTGGGCCTTGGCTGGGTCTCCACATCTAATTGTGCATAGTCCCTAGTCTGAGGTTTTATGTGGTCATCAGACAAATCTGATGGTCTGATCTAGAAATGTGCTGTAATACAGCATAGCTTGTCATGACAGGTGCTCTTTCTGGGATGTGGCTGCTCCCCCTGGCAATGGTGGTTTGCGTCACCACACTGATCTGTGCATAATTGGGTCAATTTTACAACTATCCTCTATTTTGCTTATCATGAATTGATGTACCTGGGACCATTCTGGGCCCTCTGATGACCTCCTGAACATAAGGAAGCAAACTTCCTGACTATCCCCCCCGATGGTAAATCGTATCTGACTGTACACAGTGCTGGTATTGTAGACCTGACACAGGTAGTAAGCATGGTGTTTAGATAGCTTTAGTCCCTATAAATCTGAGGGTCCCAGTCTGCTGCAGATATAAAATGATAAACCAATCTCCACAATGAATACTTTATTGTTTATTTGCTTTATTGATAAGAACAATTAGAATGGATATTATCTGTGGCCCTTAAGAGGCTTTAGGAGCCACATCTGCAGACTATAACCTTTGGCCCCTCACTCTGTGATGGGATATTAATCTCACTTTGACCTCTCAGATCCAGGTGCTGATGCCTCTTTGTGTGGTATGGCTGCCACCAGTGCATCTGGGACTAACGCAGTACGTTACGGCACAATGCGTGACAATGTCATCAATCTCGAAGTGGTTCTACCTGACGGACGTGTCCTGGACACTGCAGGGAAAGACAGAAGGTTCAGGTATGTGGTCTGTGCAAATTACATATCACACTTCCCAATTAACCACTTTACGATCTTCATTAAACCATCCCTCCTCCTCGCCATGAATATAACATTTCTGACCCGATGGTCTCAATCACAGCATAGGCACTGTAGTCGGTTCTCAGTGTCAAGCAGGCTCTGATATTAGAAAACCTAGAGTTCCCCTTTTATAAAATGGTCGCCCATAGGCTGTAATGTAGAGCACACCGTGTCATAACAGGAAATCACCCAACTGCCCTTTGTGTCTGCCCCGCCCCCGAGGGACAGACGATGTCCCCACATAGTGTAAAGACATGGATGAAAAGCAGACAGGTTGGAAAAGACCAAGCCCTGGTCTGGAATTAAATATGATTTTTATCTTGCGCTCAGGATTGTAAACTTTTAGTGTAGATATAAGACCCTGTGATAGCAACACCTTAAATCAAACATACACATACAATAAACCACAGACCAATTGTCCAACAAAAAATTATCTAAAATGGCTGCAGCTCCTATTAACGGTACTGACCCCCAGAAATGTACAATCAAGAATATAAGAGTGCTGCCCTATATGTTCCCCTCATGATGACAAAACAAACTTAAATATGTCTCAATACAGGCCCTTGTGACTTGTTTGAAAGTGAAATCAATATATTCCAAACAGGGGTGGACTGACCATTTGGAAACTCGGGCACTGCCCCAGGGCCTGGGTTAGTAGGGGGCCCCATGAGATGCCCCTGGTACTTTTTTCATAGGCTTTTTTGAGTTTGGGCAAGGACACAGGGACCCCATGATCCCCTATTGCCCGGGGGCCCCATGAGTTGTCAGTCCGCCCCTGATTCCAAATATTGTCTAAGTGCTCTTCATAGAATCATGCAGTCCATGCGCTGTGCTCCCCACCAGTGGTTCCATTCACTCACCGACTCTTGTGGACTCTAATCAAATAGGAGTCAGACTCGCTTTGGTGGAGGAGAATTCCTGGTTCTGCTGTGACTTGTAGTCTACCTCTCTATGGCTGCACTGGCCTGTCTCAATCCATCAGTTGTGGCGATTGGATGCTCATACATAAGGAATGGAGGAAGGAGGCCACATAGTGTGATTCTGTTTATTAAAATCCAAAGGATAAAACTGTACATATTGCACTTACATTGATTTAATAATAAGCATTAAAACCACAGAACCAGGAAGTACTCCACCGGTGTGCGCTCCACCGGCCGGAAATGACGTCACCACGTTCCTTATCTGATGCATTTCGCCCCTCCCACTTGGCGTCCTCAGATGTCAGCTCTGGCATTGTGTGCTCGTCCTGGGTAAGACATGATGGGTATGTGGTACATTTTGGAAGTATGGAGGACATATAGTACATATACAGTTGCAAGAAAAAGTATGTGAACCCCTTGGGATTATGTGGAGTTTTGCATGAATTGGGCATAAAATGTGCTCTGAACGTTATCTAAGTCACAACAATAGAAGAACACAGTCTGCTGAACATAATACTACACAACCATTAGATGTTGCCATGGTTTAATTACACATAACATGTAAACATTCACAGTGCAGGGAGGAAAAAGTATGTGAACCTTTGGACTTAATAACTGGTTGACCCTCCTTTGGCAGCAATAACCTCAACCAAACGTTTCCTGTAGTTGTAGATCAGACCTGCACAACGATCTGGAGTAATTTTGGACCACTCCTCTTCACAAAACTGTTTCAGTGTAGCAATATTCTTGGGATGTCTGGTGTGAATCGCTCTCTTAAGGTCATGCCACAGCATTTCAATCGGGTTGAGGTCAGGACTCTGACTGGGCCACTCCAAAAGGCGTATTCTGTGCTGTTGCAGCCATTGTTTTGTTGAATTACTTGTATGCTTTGGGTCATTGTCCTGTTGCATCGCCCATCCTCTGCGGAGCTTCAGTTGGCGGACAGATGGTCGTACGTTTTCCTGCAAAATGTCTTGATAAACTCTGGAATTAATTTTCCCATCAATGACAACAATCCATCTAGGCCCTGAGGCAGCAAAGCAGCCCCAAACCATAATGCTCCCTCCGCCATGTTTCACAGTGGGGATGAGGTTTTGATGTTGGTGTGCTGTGCCTTTTTTTCTCCACACAGTGTTGTGTGTTCTTCCCAAACAACTCAATCTTGGTTTCATCTGTCCACAGTATATTTTGCCAGTAGTGCTGTGGAACATCCAGGTGCTCTTTTGCAAACTTCAAACATGCTGCAATATTCTTTTTGGACAGCAATGGCTTCCTCCGTGGTGTCCTCCCATGTACTCCATTCTTGTTTAATGTTTTCCTTATTGTAGATGTGTCAACAAAAATGTTAGCATGTGCCAGAGATTTCTGTAAGTCTTTAGCTGACACTCTGGGATTCTTCTTTACCTCATGCAGCATTCTGCGCTGTGCTCTTGCAGTCATTTTTACAGGACGACAACGCCTAGGGAGAGTAGCAACAGTGCTAAACTTTCTCCATTTGTAGACAGTCTGTCTTACCGTGGACACATGAACATCAAGGCTTTTGGAGATACTTTTGTAACCCTTTCCAGCTTCATGCAAGTCAACAATTCTTGATCGTAGGTCTTCTGAGAGCTCTTTTCTGCGAGGCATGGTTCACATCAGACAGTGCTTCTTGAAACCAATAAACCCAAAACAGGTGTGTGTTTTTTAAGGGCAGGACAGCTGTCAGCAACACATCCAATATCATCACACTGATTGGAGTCAAGGTTGGCTCACTCCTGACTCCAACTAGCTCTGGGAGAAGTCATTAAGCTAGGGACTCACATACTTTTTCCTCCCTGCACTGTGAATGTTTACATGTTATGTGCAATTAAACCATGGCAACATCTAATGTTTGTGTAGTATTATGTGCAGCAGACTGTGTTCTTCTATTGTTGTGACTTAGATGACGTTCAGAGCACATTTTATGCCCAATTCATGCAAAACTCCACGTAATCCCAAGGGGTTCACATACTTTTTCTTGCAACTGTAGGTAATCTAACAATATTAAATGGTGCAATGTTGCAGTAATCCAATGGATCAGCCAGGACAGAGATGATCTCCACTGATCAATTTCCTTCCTTTTCTGCTGCAGGAAAACCTCAGCGGGTTACAACCTCACCAACCTCTTTGTGGGCTCAGAAGGGACTCTGGGCATCATAACTAAAGCCACGCTGCGCCTGTATGGGGTGCCGGAGGCCACGGTGGCAGCTGTGTGCGCCTTCCCGAGTGTCCAAGCTGCGGTAGACAGCACGGTGCAGATCCTGCAGTGTGGAGTCCCCATTGCCAGAATTGGTGAGCTGTGCTTTGTATCACATCACAGAGCAGATCTGATAGGAAGGAGCACAGGAGACGTGAACATTTTTAGTGATCTGGCTCTGCCATGGGTACCCATTGCTGGTTATGAATCTGTGAGCTGCAGGTCCCATTGTCTCCCCCCCCTGTTATTGGCACCCACTGCTGGTTATAAATCTGTGAGCTGCATGCCACATTTTCTCCCCTTCTGCCATGGACACCCATTGCTGCTTATAAATCTGTGAGCTGCAGGTCCCCTTTTCTCCTGCTCTGCTATGGACATCCATTGCTGATTATGAATCTGTGAGCTGCAGGTCCCAATTTCTTCTGTTCTGCTATGGACACTCATTGCTACTTATAACTCTGTGAGCTGCAGGTTCCATTTTCTTCTGCTCTGCTATGGACACCCATTGCTGATTATAAATCTGTGAGCTGCAGGTTAAATTTTCTTCTGCTCTACTATGGACACCCATTGCTGATTATAAATCTGGGAGCTGCAGGTTCCATTTTCTTCTACTCTGCTATGGACACCCATTGCTGATTATAAATCTGTGAGCTGCAGGTTCCATTTTCTTCTGCTCTGCTATGGATACTCATAGTTGCTTATAACTCTGTGAGCTGCAGGTTCCATTTTATCCTGCTCTGCTATGGACATCCATTGCTGCTATAAATCTGTGAGCTGCAGGTCCCATTTTCTCCTGTTCTGCTATGGACACCCATTGCTGCTATAAATTTGTGAGCTGTGGGTCCCAATTTCTCCTGCTCTGCTATGGACACCCATTGCTGCTATAAATCTGTGAGCTGCAGGTCCCATTTTCTCCTGCTCTGCTATGGACACCCATTGCTGCTTATAAATCTTGGAGCTGCAGGTTCCATTTTCTCCTGCTCTGCTATGGAAACCCATTGCTGCTTATAAATATGTGAGCTGTATTCCACATTTTCTCCCTCTCTGCCATGGGTGTCCATTGCTGGTATTTCTATAGCACTGGGGTCTTGATGCTTTTATGTATGTAGAAGTGGTACTTTGACAGATGAGAATATAATGACTGTAGGAGGATGGAGGGTGAATGTGTCTAAACTCACTCTGACACTGCTTTGTCTCTGCGCAGAGTTTTTAGATGATGTCATGATTGATGCGTGTAATAAATTTAATAGTATGAATTATCCTGTCCTACCCACCCTGTTCCTGGAGTTCCACGGCACGGAAGCCGCAGTAAAGGAGCAACTACAGCAAACAGGTAGGTGCACATACAGCAAAATATACACAGAATTCTGAACATAGCAGTGGGTGTCCCGATCATTATACACCTCTCATTTAAGAGCTGATGGTGTTCTCTATCACACAGGGGAAATAATTCAGCTAAATGGTGGGTCAGACTTCACATGGGCCCAAGACCAGCAGGAGAGGACCCGGCTGTGGACAGCCCGACACAATGCATGGTATGCAGCACTGGCCCTGCGCCCTGGATGCCGAGTGAGTATAAGATGGTGCAGGTGCATTCTTCCTTCATTACAGTGTGCTGACTGCCTATCCCATGAAAAGACTCTCCTTCTGCTGTGCATTATTACATGTCCTCACGGCAGTGCCAGGATTCCCATGAAAAGATCCTCCCCTGCTGTACATTGGTATATTTCCATTGTGGCAGTGCCCAGCTTCTTATGAAAAGACCCTCCCCTGCTGTGCATTGGTACATGTCCTTCATGGTAGTGCCCAGATTCCCATGAAAAGACCCTCCCCCGCTGTGCATTGGTACATGTCCTTCATGGTAGTGCCCAGTTTCCCATGAAAAGATCCTCCCCCGCTGTGCATTGGTACGTGACCTTCGTGGCAATGCCCAGCTTCCCATGAAAATACCCTTCCATGCTGCATGATGGTATATGTCCTCCATGGATGGCAGTGCCCAGCTTCCCATGAAATGACCCTCCCCTGCTGAATGTTTGTACATATCCCCCATGGCAGCGCCCAGTTTACTAAGAATAGACCCTCCTATGCTGTACATTGGTACATGTTCCCTATTGCAGTGCCTGACTTCCAATGCCTTTTGACTGACAATAGCTTGCTTACAAATAGCCATAGTTGAATAATATGATTCTCTTCCCTCTGACTTCAATGCGTTTTGATACAAATCTTGCAAACTTTGAACCCAGGCAGATTCTTACTCCCTAACCCTAAGTGTGGATATATCAGGTGGAGGGAAATATAATACAGAACACTGAAGACAGGCCATGACAGGGGGGGTGACACACTAAAATTATGTGGACACCCTGCCATGTTCTTGAGGTCGTGTCTCAGCACCGCCCACAGCGGCATCAAATCAGCAATCATATCCAACAAGCTGCTATACAATGCCTTGAGAAAGTATTCATACCCCCTGAAATTTTCCACATTTTGTCATGTTACAACCCAAAACATAAATGTATTGTATTGGGATTTTATGTTATAGACCAACACAAAGTGGCACACAATTGTAAAGTGGGAAGAAAATGATAACTGGTTTTCAAATTTTTTTACAAATGAATATCTGAAAAGTGTGGCATGCATTTGCACTCAGCCCCCTTTACTCTGATACCCCTAACTAAAATCTAGTGGAACCAATTGCCTTCAGAAGTCACCTAATTAGTAGAGTCCACCTGTGTGTAATTTAAACTCAGTATAAATACAGCTGTTCTGTGAAGCCCTCGGAGGTTTGTTAGAGAACATTAGTGAACAAACAGCATCATGAAGGCCAAGGAACACACCAGACAGGTCAGAGATAAAGTTGTGGAGAGGTTTAATGGAGGGTTAGGTTATAAAAAAAAAATCCCAAGCTTTGAACATCTCACAGAGCACTGTTCAATCCATCATCGGAAAATGGAAAGAGTATGGCACAACTGCGAACCTACTGAGACATGGCCGTCCACCTAAACTGACAGGCCGGGCAAGGACAGCAGAAGCAGCCAAGAGGCCCATGGGAACTCTGGAGGAGCTGCAGACATCCACAGTTCAGGTGGGAGAATCTGTCCACAGGACAAATATTAGTTGTGCACTCCACAAATCTGGCCTTTATGAAACAGTGGCAAGAAGAAAGCCATTGTTGAAAGAAAGCCATAAGAAGTCCCATTTGCAGTTTGCAGGAAGCCATGGGGGGACACAGCAAACACGTGGAAGAAGGTGCTCTGGTCAGATGAGTCCAAAATTAAACATTTTGGCCTAAAAGCAAAACGCTATGTGTGGCGGAAAACTAACACTGCACATCACTCTGAAAACACCATCCCCACCGTGAAACATGGTGGTGGCAGATGCTTTTCTTCAGCGGGGACTTGAGACTGGGGCGGAGGTTCGCCTTCCAGCAGGACAACGACCCTAAATATACCGCCAGAGTTACAATGGAATGGTTTAGATCAAAGCATATTCATGAGTTAGAATGGCCCAGTCAAAGTCCAGACCTAAATCCAACTGAGAATCTGTAGCAAGACTTGAAAATTCACAGACGCTCTCCATCCAATCTGACAGAGCTTGAGCTATTTTGCATAGAAGAATCGGCAAAAATGTCCCTCTCTAGATGTGCAAAGCTGGTAGAGACATCCCCAAAAAGAACTGCAGCTGTAATTGCAGCGAAAGGGGATCCTACAAAGTATTGACTCCGGGGGGCTGAATACAAGTGCGCGCCACACTTTTCAGATATTTATTTGTAAAAAATTTTGAAAACCATTTATCATTTTCCTTCCACTTCACAATTATGTGCCACTTTGTGTTGGTCTATTACATAAAATCCCAATAAAATACATTTAAGTTTTTGGCTGTAACATAACGTGGAAAATTTCAAGGGGTATGAATACTTTTTCAAGGCACTGTACGTGTCAGGGTAAGTTGCCCACAAACTCTACCCATATAATGGAACCTGTACTCAGCTTAAAAATAACAATGAGTGAAACAAATTCCGAGGACTCCACTAGCAATAATCTGAATATAATATTCTTGTTGCAGGGCTATTCTACAGACGTGTGTGTCCCCATCTCTAAGCTCCCTGAAATCTTAGTGGACACCAGGGAAGACCTCATTCAGTCTTGTATTACAGGTAGGATTCTTTTACTGTATCATACTATTACACTGATATCACTTCCTCCAAAAATGCTCTCTTCAACCATGATCAGCCCATTGTCATGTGTCTCGATAGGTCCCATAGCCGGACATGTTGGTGATGGAAATTTCCATTGTATTATCGTGCTGGACCTGAATGATGAGGATGAAGTGCGGAGGGTGAAGGAATTCACAGACAGACTGGCCCGGTATGCAATTTTCATCCACATGTTACCTCCACCATATACAACCTATCAGTTCCCTGCAGCTTTATGAATGAACAATGTACTAATCAGAGTAAGCATGGCTTAACAAACAGTGACATGGCTGGCCATGTTTCTCTACATCCTCTGCTCACAGCTTGGCACATGCCCATTTGTATTAGAAGATCTAGTAGGAATAGTATGAATCTGTATCGGAAGCAGTGAATGGATCTAGAAGAATTAGTATTAATCTGTATTGGAAGCATTGGATAGATATAGTAAGAATTGTATTATTTTGCATTGGAAGCAGGCAGATGGATCTAGTAAGAATAGTATTAATCTAAACTAGAAGGGGTGGATGGATCTAGAAAAATAGCATTAATCTGTATTAGAAGCAGTAGATGGATCTAGTAAGAATAGTATTAATCTGCATTAGAAGGGGTGGATGGATCTAGTAGGAATAGTATTACTCTAAACTAGAAGGGGTGGAGGGATCTAGTAGGAATAGTATTCATCTAAACTAGAAGGGGTGGAGGGATCTAGTAGGAATAGTATTCATCTAAACTAGAAGGGGTGGAGGGATCTAGTAGGAATAGTATTCATCTAAACTAGAAGGGGTGGAGGGATCTAGTAGGAATAGTATTCATCTAAACTAGAAGGGGTGGAGGGATCTAGTAGGAATAGTATTCATCTAAACTAGAAGGGGTGGATGGATCTAGTAGGAATAGAATTAATCTGCATTAGAAGCGGTGGATGGATCTAGTAGGAATAGTATGAATCCATATTAGAAGCAGTAGATGGATCTAGTAGGAACAGTATTAATCTAAACTAGAAGCGGTGGATGGATCTAGTAGGAATAGAATTAATCTGCATTAGAAGCAGTGGATGGATCTAGTAGGAATAGAATTATTCTGCATTAGAAGCGGTGGATGGATCTAGTAGGAATAGTATGAATCCATATTAGAAGCAGTAGATTTATCTAGTAGGAATAGTATTAATCTGCATTAGAAGCGGTGGATGGATCTAGTAGGAACAGTATTAATCTAAACTAGAAGGGGTGGAGGGATCTAGTAGGAATAGTATTAATCTGCATTAGAAGCGGTGGATGGATCTAGTAGGAATAGTATTAATCTGCATTAGAAGCGGTGGATTGGTCTAGTAGCAATAGTATGAATCCATATTAGAAGCAGTAGATGGATCTAGTAGGAACAGTATTAATCTAAACTAGAAGGGGTGGAGGGATCTAGTAGGAATAGTATTAATCTGCATTAGAAGCGGTGGATGGATCTAGTAGGAATAGTATTAATCTGCATTAGAAGCGGTGGATGGATCTAGTAGGAATAGTATTAATCTGCATTAGAAGCGGTGGATGGATCTAGTAGGAACAGTATTAATCTGCATTAGAAGCAGTGGATGGATTTAGTAAGATTATTAATAATCTGTATTAGAAGGGGTGGATAGATCTATCAGGAATAATACTAATCTGCTTTGGAAGTGGGGGAAGGCTCTAGTAAGAATCGTATCAATCTGTATTTGGAAGTGGTGGATGGATCTAGTAGGAATAGTATTGAAGTAGGATAAAAAAGGATATATTTTTTCCTTTAAAATAAAAAAGATGTTATACTTACCTGCTTTGTGCAATGGAGCCCCCCACCAGTGCTCTTCACTCCTTCATCTGGGTTCCTCCTTAGCAAGCTGTATGCTATAGGGACACCTGTGTGGGCACGCTCCCGATCCAGGCAGTGTGCATCCATAGACACACATAGCGCTGGTAAGCTGCACCCCTGCTGGGAAACATGTAATGGTAAGGTAAAAATCCTTTAGAACCACTTTAATCTCTATTAGAAGCTGTGGATGGATCTAGTAAGAATAGTGTTAATCTGTAGAATCTGAAGGGTGTTCCTGATGAATAGTGTTACCAATGAAGAGGGTTCCTGGAGGAGAATGCTTCCAATGAAGTGTTTGCAGAGGAGATTGTAGTGAAGAGGAGAGTTCCCAATGAAGAGAGTTCCTGGAGGAGAATGCTTCCAATGAAGAGTGTTCGCAGAGGAGATTGTAATGAAGAGGAGAGTTCCCAATGAAGAGAGTTCCCGGAGGAGAATGCTTCCAATGAAGAGTGTTCGCACAGGAGATTGTAATGAAGAGGAGAGTTCCCAATGAAGAGAGTTCCCAGAGGAGAATGCTTCCAATGAACAGCATTCCCGGAGGAGAATGCTTCCAATGAAGAGTGTTCGCACAGGAGATTGTAATGAAGAGGAGAGTTCCCAATGAAGAGAGTTCCCGGAGGAGAATGCTTCCAATGAAGAGTTTCGCAGAGGAGATTGTAATGAAAAGGAGAGAGTTCCCGATGAAGAGTGTTCCCAGAAGAGTGTTCCTGACGAGGAGAGTTAACAGAGAAAAGTGCTCCTATTGAAGTGTTCCTGATGAAAACAAGGAGTGTTCCTAGAGAAAAGTCTTCAAAATGAAACGTGTTCGCGAAGGAGAGTGTTCCTGACAAAGAGTGTTCCTAATGAAGAGTGTTTTCAGTGAAGAGTGTTCCTGATGAAGTGTTTTTAATGAAGAGTGTCCCCATAGGAGACTGTTCCTGATGAACAGTGTTTTCAATGAAGAGTGTTCCCAGAGGAGAGTGTTTCGAGGAGAATGTTCCTAATGAAGAGTGTTCCAGGTGGAAAGTTCCCCTGATGAGGAGTGTTAGTGACAAAGAGTGTTCCTAGAGGAGAGTGTTCCCAATGATGAGTGTTCTCAGTGAAGTGTGTTTCCAATGAAGAGTGATCCCAGAGGAGAGAGTTCCTGATGAAGAGTGTTTTCAATGAAGTGTCCATACAGGAGAGTGTTCCTGATTAAGAGTTTTCATAGGAGAGTGTTCCGGATAAACAGTGTTCCCAGTAGTGAAGAACCACACTATAGGGATCAATTGATTTATTGGGAATCTGCACCAGCCATGGAGCCCAGCGTTCCTCTAAAACCAGAAACTCAGTCCAGAATGAGTCACACAGTGACATCTCTGGGACAAGGTAATCTTAGTAAATCAGGTTGGATGGAAAAGAGGCATGAATGTTGAGTGAATCATTGTATCTATCTCCTCCATCATCATCACGGATATTACTGTATCCTGCAGGAGGGCACTAGCTATGCATGGAACCTGCACTGGAGAACATGGAATCGGAATAGGAAAACGGTCATTACTGCGGGAGGAAGTTGGGGAAGTCGGCATTCAGGTCATGGAGCAGATTAAGGCAACATTGGACCCCAAGAACCTCATGAACCCGGGGAAAGTCGTCTAAAGGGGATGGATGGCCTGCTGCGGGCTCCACATTCCATATGTTGGATTCTGATGAGCAATCTTTGTACTAACCACTCCAATGTGCGTTCAATAAACTGTGATATGACATCATCAGATCTTCCCAGATATTTGCACTTTTCAAGAAATCCCATGGACCGTCATTCGCAAGCGACTTTTTTCCATGAATTTGCTTAGCAATTATTTTACAGGGTAGGTTGCCAGGTCTTTCCCCAACCCCTACCATGCAGGAGATCCCACATGACCAGGGATGAAACTAGGACAATTTAGACAGGAGCTAATTAACCTTACAGCATGTCTTTGAAGTGTGGGAGGAAACCGGAGTACTGGGAGGAAACCGGAGTACTCGGAGGAAACCCACGCAAACACAGGGAGAACATGCAAACTCCATGCATGAGGCGCCATGGTCAGGAATTGAATCCATGACCCCTTTACTGCACGGCCGACGTGCTAACCACTAAGCCACTGTGCCACCCTTCTTACCACTACTATTCATTTATATTGGCTTTTGAAATGTACAAATGCAACATTTTAGAAATTGGATGAAATATTTAACACGGTAAAACACTTTTTTTTATAAAAAAGTGCATTTTTAATACAATTAGATACATCAGACCAAAATGAGGGACAAATGAGGTGGAAAGAGGGACAGAAAAGCTTTGTTCCAAATGAGGGAGTCCCTCGAAATCAGGGACAGTTGGGAGATACGCCATACAAACACACACAGATCTCTGTCCTCTGATTGGTCTGTAGGCCCCATGCACACAGATCTCTGTCCTCTGATTGGTCTGTAGGCCCCATGCACACAGATCTCTGTCCTCTGATTGGTCTGTAGGCCCCATGCACACAGATCTCTGTCCTCTGATTGGTCTGTAGGCCCCATGCACACAGATCTCAAAAAATTAAGAGAAAGTGTAAAAATAAAAATTAATAAAAATTTTAGGCGTCTCCATCCCACCATGACCACACATACGTAAATTGCGCATGCATATGTAAATGGTGTTTGCAGCACACATCTGGCGCTAGACCTTCTCTGTAACTCAACAGGTAACCTGTAAATATTTTTAAAGCCTATGGAGATTTTTAAGTACTGTAGTTTGTCGCCATTCCACACGCGTGCACAATTTTAAAGTGTGACTTATGCAGGCCATAGATGGGTCGAAAATCGGCCGATTTTTCTTTTAAAAACCGAAAAATCGGTCGTTCAAGCGGCCGACGTTACCAGCAACGGTAAAACAAAATCGGACGATTTTCATCCCGTCTACAGTTGGCAAAAAGTGTCCCTGCAGAGAGCTCCGCTATTTCTTTGACAGTTCCTTGACATTTATAGCGGTTGCAACAATGTATCTATTTGTATCCATTTAGGATACAGATGTTTTCTATTCGGAAACAAATAGATACATTGTTGCAACCGCTATAAATGTCAAGGAACTGTCATAGAAATAGCGGAGCTCTCTGCAGGGACACTTTTTGCCGGACTGGAATTCCTCTTCTTCATCTTCCTCTTCTTCATCCTCTTCGTCTTCTTCATCCTCTTCTTCTTCATCATCCTCTTCTTCATCCTCTTTTTCTTCATCCTTCTTCTTCATCCTCTTCTTCTTCCTCCTCTTCTTCTTCTTCATCCTCTTCTTTTTGTCTTCCTCTTGCAGGTCACTGCTCATGAGCAGATTTTATCGGTAAAAAAATCGGCCGATTTGCCCATCATTGCCGCGAAAATCGGCCGATCGGCAAAATCGGCCGATTATTTTTCCAACTTTACCGATAAAAAAAATCTGCCAAAATACCGAAAAACGGCCGAACAATTAGCCCACTAATGATCCGAAAATCGGCCGATTTTATTTTCGGCCAAAAAAATCAGCCGATTTTCGACCCATCTATGGCCTGCAATATTAGGTATCTATTTACTTCCCTTAACATCTTCTTTCATATTTAAAAAAAAAATGGGTTTTGTTTTATTCACTAAAGTGTATTTTCACAAGAAATTGGTTTAAAAAACTGCTGCGCAAATACCATGTGACATAAGAAAAAGCTGTCCTATAGGCAGGTACACAGAGCCTGTACATTATCCATACACCCGGGGGGGAATAAGAACACTATATTGCCAAAAGTATTGGCCCCGCCCTCCATATCATTGGGTTCAGGTGTTCAAATCACCTCCATGGCCACAGATGTATAAATTCAAGCCCCTAGTCATGCAGGCTGCTTCTACAAACATTGGTGAAAGAATGGGTCGCTCTCAGGAGCTCAGTGACTCCAAGCGTGGTCCCGGGATAGGTGGCCACCTCTGCAATAAGTCCATCCGTGACATTTCCTGGCTACTAAATATTCCACGGTCAACTGTTAGTGAGATTATAACAAAGTGGAAGCAACTGGGAACAACAGCAACTCAGCCACCAAGTGGTAGGCCACATCACATGACAGAGCGGGGTCAGCACACGATGAAGTGCACAGTGCGCAGAAATCACCAACTGTCTGCAGAGTTAATAGCTAAAGACCTCCAAACTTCATGTGTCCTTCAGATTAGCACAACAACAGTGCATAGAGAGCTGCATGGAATGGGTTTCCATGGCCGAGCAGCTGCATCCAAGCCTTATATCACCAAGTGCAATGCAAAGCATCAGATGCCGTGGTGTAAAGCACGCCGCCACTGGACTCAAGAGTAATGGAGACATGTTCTCTGGAGTGACCAATCACACTTTTCTGACAATCTGATGGATGTGTCTGGGTTTGGCGGTTGCCAGGAGAACGGTACTTGCCTGACTGCATTGTGCCAAGTGTAAAGTTTGTTGGAGGGGGGGTTGTTTTTCAGGGGTTGGACTTGGCCCCCTAGTTTCAGTGATGGGAACTCTTAAGGCGTCAGCATACCAAGACATTTTGGACAATTTCATGCTCCCAACTTTGTGGGAAGAGTTTGGGGATGGCCCCTTCCTGTTCCAACATGACTGCACACCAGGGCACAAAGCAAGGTCCATAAAGACATGGAGGAGCAAGTTTGGGGTGGAGGAACTTGACTGGCCTGCACAGAGTCCTGACCTCAACCCCATAGAACACCTTTGGGATGAATTAGAGCGGAGACTACGAGCCAGGCCTCCTCCCCCGACATCAGTGCCTGACCTCACAAATGTGCTTCTGGAAGAATGGTCCAACCTTCCCATAGACACCCTCCTAAACCTTGTGGACGGCCTTCCCTGAAGAGTTAAAGCTGTTATAGCTGCAAAGGGCGGGGCCAACTCAATATTGAACCCTACGGACTAAAGCAGGCCATAGATGGGTCAAAAAGTTGGGAAAAAATCCAATTTACATGGCAATGATCAGCAAATCGGTCGATCTTTTTACCGATAAAAAATCTGCGCATGAGCCATGAGCTGCAAGAAGAAGAAAAAGAAGAAGAAAAAGAATTCCAGTCCGCTATTATATTTGACATTAAAAAGTATTGCGGTTGCAACATTGTATCTATTTGTATCCAAATAAAACCATCTGTATCCGAAATGGATACAAATAGATACAATGTTGCAACCGCTATACTTTTTAATGTCAAATATAATAGCGGAGCTCTCTGCAGGGACAGAAGTAATACTCCGCTATTATATTTGCCGGCCGTAGACGAGACAAAAATTGCCCGATTTCTTTTACCGTTGGTGGTAACGTCGGCTGATTGAACGACCGATTTTTCGTTTTTTTTTTAAAAAAGACGGTTTTCGCCCAGTCTATGGCCTGCATAGATGCAGCTGCTCAGCCATGGAAACCCATTCCATGAAGACTGGGATGCCATTAAAGGGCATGTCTATGTAAAGGCAGGCCGACCAATACTTGAGGCAATACAGTGTAGATCCCATCCAGAGGACAATCCGCACCGCCGCGCACAGAACAATGTATTACAGCCCCGCCCCTTCCTCTCACTCTCAGACGGTCTCTCGTCCCTCCCCCTTTGCGCTCTGGCTCCCCCCTCTCCCGGCATGCTCTGCGCAGGTAACGGCCGCTAGGCTGGCCGTTGAAGCAGCTGACCGGAGGCCCCGCCCCCCGCCTCGCGGTGCTGTCATGGCGGATCCCGCGCAGTGTCCGGTCACGCCGAGCCGCCATGAGAAGAGTCTGGGGCTCCTCACTAGCAAGTTCGTGTCCCTGCTACAGGAGGCCGAGGACGGCGTGCTGGATCTCAAGGCGGTAATACCGGGGAGAGCCGTGTGTAGTCTATGTGTGCCACCCTGGCCCTGTCACATGACCGTATATAAACGTATAGAGGGTTATTGGTGTGAGCGGTGCTCGTTCCCGTTACTAGTATCCGTCCAGAACATTTCCTCCACCGGGTCCGAACTAGCCACTGTCACCTCACGCCGCTACCGTACATATCCGTGTACAGGGGCACTACCGTATATGTCCGTGTAGAGGGGTATGAGACACTGCTCTATATATCCAACACTACCGTATATACCGCTGTAGAGGAGCACTACAATATATATCCGTGTATGTGGGCATTCCATATGTACCTGAACAGACTGTATACCTGTATATAGTATGTGAGAGCTACCATACATAGGGGGATAGATATATATACACAGAATGTCACTATATATATATATATATATATATATATATATATATATATATAAAATCTCCATGTATAGAGAAAATACTGTATATACCCAGACCTGACTGAGAAAAAAAAAATTATATATATATATCAGCTGTACCTATATACTTGGCCTAATCATATATACTTGCAAGCACTGACATATATACCTGTGTGTGAATATATATATATATATATATATATATATATATATATATATAGTTAAAATACTGTATATACCATGATTTGACTGTGAGAACTATCTATATATATATATATATATAGATATATAGATATATATATAATATACAGAATTTATATAGCGCCAACAGTTTGCTCAGTGCTTTACAATAGACAATACAGAACCTATACAGTTCAATACAAGAGGGTTAGGAGGGCCCTGCTCCTTGGAGCTTACAATCTAAGAGGGAGGGGCTAGTGGTACAAAAGGTAGTAACTGTGGAGGATGGAGTGGTAGGAGGAATAGAAGACTTCATTATTAGCTGAGGGCAGGATAGGCTTCCCTGAAGAGATAGGTATTCAGAGATCGCCTAAAAGTGAGCAGAGCAGACGATAGTCTGATAAATTGGGGTAGAGAGTCGCAGAGGATGGGGGAAGCTCTGGAGAAGTCCTGCAGACGAGCATGGGAGGAAGAGACAAGGGAGCTAGAGAGCAGGAGGTCGTGGGATGTGAGGAGCAGAGAGTCCGGTTTGGGTGATATTTGGAGACAAGTTTGGTGATGTAATTTGGGGCGGAGTTATAAATGGCTTTTTATATATATATATATATATATGGCCATCAGCATTACCTATATACTTGGTCCAAGCATATATAACTGTACATGACCATTACCCTATACCTGACCCTACTGTATATACGAATATAAGTGAACATTACTGTAATACCTGATCAAACAGTATATATCTGTATATGTGAGCTTGACCATATATATTTCTAAAGGTGCTGTTGATGTGAAATTTTCACCACGTCGGTAACAATCCACACATACAAAGAAACCAAAACAAATAAGTTCAGAAATGATGTTATGTGTAATAAAATGGAATGACATGGGGGGGGGGGGGATTATTGAACACATGAAGAAAGGGAGGCGCAAAAAGGCAAGGAAAGCCAAGACACCAGCTGAAATCTATCAGTAATTAGAAAGCAATCCTGCCCCTTGGCAGTGCAAATTAATATCAGCTGGTTCAGTCTCAACTGCTGGCCTATAAAAAGGTGTCTCATTACCAAGGTGGCACGCAAGAAACCTCTCATGGTGGGTAAAAGCAAAGAGCTCTATCAAGACCTTCAGAAACGTATTGTTGCAAAATATACTGATGGCATTGGTTACAGAAGGATTTCTACACTTCTGAATGTTCCAGTGAGCACTGTTGGGGCCATAATCCAGAAGTAAAACATCATTTCACCATAAACTGGCCACAAGCAGGTGCTCCTGGCAAGAATTCTGATAGAGGAGTGAAAATAATTATCAGAAGAGTTGTCCAAGAGCCAAGGACCACTTGTAGAGAGCTTCAGAAGGACCTGGAATTAGCAAAGAAAACAATAAGTAATGCTCTCAGCCGCTGTGGCCTGTATGCACGGTCACAGCACAAGGCTCCATTACTGAAGAAAAAGCATGTTGAAGCTCATTTAAAGTTTGCTGCACAACATTTAGACAAGTCTGAAATACTGAGAGAATATAGTCTGGTCAGATGAGACCAAAATTGAACTTATTGGACGCCATAATACACACCATGTTTGGAGGTCAAATGGCTCTTCACATCACCCCAAAATCACCATCCCAACAGTGAAGCATGGAGGTGAGAACATCATAGTGTGGGTCTGTTTTTCAGCATACAGTACGGGCAAACTGCATGTCACTGAAGGAAGGATGAATGGAAAAATGTATCAAGACATTCTTGATAAACATCTGCTGCCATCTACCAGGATCAGGAAGATGAAACGAGGGCAGGGGCGGACTGACAACTCATGGGGCCCCCGGGCAATAAGGGATCAAGGGGCCCCTGTGTCCTTGCCCAAACTCAAAAAAGCCTATGAAAAAGGTACCAGGGGCATCTCATGGGGCCCCCTACTGACCCCGGGCCCTCTGGCACTGCCCGAGTTTCCAAATGGTCAGTCCGCCCCTGAACGAGAGTGGACATTCCAGCAGGACAATGATCCCAAACACAAAGCCAATCACCTGGCTTGAATCCAATAGAAAATCTATGGAAATAACTAAAGATCAGAGTTCATGGAAGAGACCCACGGAAACTTCAAGATTTGAAGACTGATTTCATGGAAGAATGGACCAAAATCACATCTGAGCAATGCATGCGACTACTTTCTCCATACAGGAGGTGTTTTGAAGCTGTCAGTACCAACAAAGGATTTTGTACAAAGTATTAAATACATTTCAGTTAGCGTGTTCAATACTTTTTCCCTGTGTCATTCCATTTTGTTACACATAACTTAATTTCTGAACATATTTGTTTTGGTTTCTCTGTATGTGTGGATTGCATGGGTTGTTACTGATGTGGTGAAATTTTCATGCAAATAGCATCTTTAGAAATATATTTGACGTGTTCAATACTTATTTTACCTGCTGTATATACACAGGTTCTGAGACTGATTAATGTGCTCATTAAACTCAGTGCCCCATCTGCATTAAAGTGGTAGTAAAGGCGAAAAGGTTTTTCACCTTCATGCATTCTATGCATGTAGGTAAAAAAAGCTTCTCTGTGCAGCAGCTCCCCCAGCCCCCCCCCCCCCCAATACTCACCTAAGCCCCCTCTCAATCCAGCGATGTGCACTGGAGTCTCATCTATCCTGGGATTCTCTCTTCTCATTGGCTGAGACAAAAGCAGGAGCCGTTGGCTTCCGCTGCTATCTTTACAGCCAGTGAGCCAATGAGAAGAGAGAGGGCGGGACTGAGCCGCAGCTCTGTGTGTGAACAGACAAACGGAGCAGCGAGTGCTCCCATTGCAAGCTGCTTGCTGTGGGGGCACACAACAGGAGGGAGGGGCCAGGAGCGCCGAGGGGGACCCGAGAAGAGGAGAATCCGGGCTGCACTGTGTAAAACCACTGCACACAGCAGGTAAGTATAGACATGTTTGTTGTTTTTTCTTTAAAAAAAATAAGTCTTTGGAAGCACTTTAACTGAGCCTCAGAATGTAATTTAATGTGTTTGGTTTTAAAAGGATAGGGTGGCAACCCTACCATATATACCCATCACCTGCCACTGAGGACGCTACCGTATATACCCGTCACCTGCCACTGAGGACGCTACCGTATTTACCCGTCACCTGCTACTGAGGACGCTACCGTATTTACCCGTCACCTGCCACTGAGGACGCTAACGTGTATACCCGTCACCTGCCACTGAGGACGCTACCGTATATACCCGTCACCTGCCACTGAGGACGCTACCGTGTATACCCGTCACCTGCCACTCAGGACGCTACCGTATATACCCGTCACCTGCCACTGAGGACGCTACCGTATATACCCGTCACCTGCCACTGAGGACGCTGCCGTGTATACCCGTCACCTGCCACTGAGGAAGCTGCCGTGTATACCCGTCACCTGCCACTGAGGACGCTGCCGTGTATACCCGTCACCTGCCACTGAGGACGCTGCCGTGTATACCCGTCACCTGCCACTGAGGACGCTGCCGTGTATACCCGTCACCTGCCACTGAGGACGCTGCCGTGTATACCCGTCACCTGCCACTGAGGACGCTGCCGTGTATACCCGTCACCTGCCACTGAGGACGCTACCGTGTATACCCGTCACCTGCCACTGAGGACGCTACCGTGTATACCCGTCACCTGCCACTGAGGACGCTACCGTGTATACCCGTCACCTGCCACTGAGGACGCTACCGTGTCTACCCGTCACCTGACACTGAGGGCGCTACCGTGTCTACCCGTCACCTGACAATGAGGACGCTACCGTATATACCCGTCACCTGCCACTGAGGACGCTACCGTATATACCCGACACTGAGGACGCTACCGTATATACCCGACACTGAGGACGCTACCGTATATACCCGACACTGAGGACGCTACCGTATATACCCGTCACCTGCCACTGAGGACGCTACCGTATATACCCGTCACCTGCCACTGAGGACGCTACCGTATATACCCGTCACCTGCCACTGAGGACGCTACCGTATATACCCGTCACCTGCCACTGAGGACGCTACCGTATATACCCGTCACCTGCCACTGAGGACGCTACCGTGTATACCCGTCACCTGCCACTCAGGACGCTACCGTATATACCCGTCACCTGCCACTGAGGACGCTGCCGTATATACCCGTCACCTGCCACTGAGGACGCTGCCGTGTATACCCGTCACCTGCCACTGAGGACGCTGCCGTGTATACCCGTCACCTGCCACTGAGGACGCTGCCGTGTATACCCGTCACCT
Organism: Staurois parvus; assembly: GCF_062004578.1. Lineage (NCBI taxonomy): Eukaryota > Metazoa > Chordata > Amphibia > Anura > Ranidae > Staurois > Staurois parvus. The sequence goes on along the minus strand of NW_028318007.1, from coordinate 321,337 downwards.
GCCACTGAGGACGCTGCCGTGTATACCCGTCACCTGCCACTGAGGACGCTGCCGTGTATACCCGTCACCTGCCACTGAGGACGCTGCCGTGTATACCCGTCACCTGCCACTGAGGACGCTGCCGTGTATACCCGTCACCTGCCACTGAGGACGCTGCCGTGTATACCCGTCACCTGCCACTGAGGACGCTACCGTGTATACCCGTCACCTGCCACTGAGGACGCTACCGTGTATACCCGTCACCTGCCACTGAGGACTCTACCGTATATACCCGACACCGAGGACGCTACCGTATATACCCGTCACCTGCCACTGAGGACTCTACCGTATATACCCGACACCGAGGACGCTACCGTGTATACCCGTCACCTGCCACTCAGGACGCTACCGTATATACCGTCACCTGACACTTAGGACGCTACCGTGTATACCCGTCACCTGACACTGAGGACGCTATTGTATAAACCTGACACTGAGAACGCTACTGTATATGTACCAATCACCTGATACTGAGAACACTACCATATATACCTGATACTGAGGCCGCTACCGTATATACCCGTCACCTGACACTGAGGCCGCTACCGTATATACCCGTCACCTGCCACTGAGGACGCTACCGTGTCTACCCGTCACCTGACACTGAGGGCGCTACTGTGTCTACCCGTCACCTGCCACTGAGGACGCTACCGTATATACCCGTCACCTGCCACTGAGGACGCTACCGTATATACCCGACACTGAGGACGCTACCGTATATACCCGACACTGAGGACGCTACCGTATATACCCGACACTGAGGACGCTACCGTATATACCCGTCACCTGCCACTGAGGACGCTACCGTATATATCCGTCACCTGCCACTGAGGACGCTACCGTATATACCCGTCACCTGCCACTGAGGACGCTACCGTATATACCCGTCACCTGCCACTGAGGACGCTACCGTATATACCCGTCACCTGCCACTGAGGACGCTACCGTGTATACCCGTCACCTGCCACTGAGGACTCTACCGTGTATACCCGTCACCTGCCACTGAGGACGCTACCGTGTATACCCGTCACCTGCCACTGAGGACGCTACCGTGTATACCCGTCACCTGCCACTGAGGACGCTACCGTGTATACCCGTCACCTGCCACTGAGGACGCTACCGTGTATACCCGTCACCTGCCACTGAGGACGCTACCGTGTATACCCGTCACCTGCCACTGAGGACGCTACCGTGTATACCCGTCACCTGCCACTGAGGACACTACCGTGTATACCCGTCACCTGCCACTGAGGACTCTACCGTATATACCCGACACCGAGGACGCTACCGTATATATACCCGTCACCTGCCACTGAGGACTCTACCGTATATACCCGACACCGAGGATGCTACCGTATATACCCGTCACCTGCCACTTAGGACGCTACCGTATATACCGTCACCTGACACTTAGGACGCTACCGTGTATACCCGTCACCTGACACTGAGGACGCTATTGTATAAACCTGACACTGAGAACGCTACTGTATATGTACCAATCACCTGATACTGAGAACACTACCATATATACCTGATACTGAGGCCGCTACCGTATATACCCGTCACCTGACACTGAGGCCGCTACCGTATATACCCGTCACCTGCCACTGAGGACGCTACCGTGTCTACCCGTCACCTGACACTGAGGGCGCTACTGTGTCTACCCGTCACCTGACAATGAGGACGCTACCGTATATACCCGTCACCTGCCACTGAGGACGCTACCGTATATACCCGACACTGAGGACGCTACCGTATATACCCGACACTGAGGACGCTACCGTATATACCCGACACTGAGGACGCTACCGTATATACCCGTCACCTGCCACTGAGGACGCTACCGTATATATCCGTCACCTGCCACTGAGGACGCTACCGTATATACCCGTCACCTGCCACTGAGGACGCTACCGTATATACCCGTCACCTGCCACTGAGGACGCTACCGTATATACCCGTCACCTGCCACTGAGGACGCTACCGTGTATACCCGTCACCTGCCACTGAGGACTCTACCGTGTATACCCGTCACCTGCCACTGAGGACGCTACCGTGTATACCCGTCACCTGCCACTGAGGACGCTACCGTGTATACCCGTCACCTGCCACTGAGGACGCTACCGTGTATACCCGTCACCTGCCACTGAGGACGCTACCGTGTATACCCGTCACCTGCCACTGAGGGCGCTACCGTGTATACCCGTCACCTGCCACTGAGGACACTACCGTGTATACCCGTCACCTGCCACTGAGGACTCTACCGTATATACCCGACACCGAGGACGCTACCGTATATACCCGTCACCTGCCACTGAGGACTCTACCGTATATACCCGACACCGAGGATGCTACCGTATATACCGTCACCTGCCACTTAGGACGCTACCGTATATACCGTCACCTGACACTTAGGACGCTACCGTGTATACCCGTCACCTGACACTGAGGACGCTATTGTATAAACCTGACACTGAGAACGCTACTGTATATGTACCAATCACCTGATACTGAGAACACTACCATATATACCTGATACTGAGTGCGCTACCGTATATACCCGTCACCTGACACTGAGGCCGCTACCGTATATACCCGTCACCTGCCACTGAGGACGCTACCGTGTCTACCCGTCACCTGACACTGAGGGCGCTACTGTGTCTACCCGTCACCTGACAATGAGGACGCTACCGTATATACCCGTCACCTGCCACTGAGGACGCTACCGTATATACCCGACACTGAGGACGCTACCGTATATACCCGACACTGAGGACGCTACCGTATATACCCGTCACCTGCCACTGAGGACGCTACCGTATATACCCGTCACCTGCCACTGAGGACGCTACCGTATATACCCGTCACCTGCCACTGAGGACGCTACCGTATATACCCGTCACCTGCCACTGAGGACGCTACCGTATATACCCGTCACCTGCCACTGAGGACGCTACCGTATATACCCGTCACCTGCCACTGAGGACTCTACCGTGTATACCCGTCACCTGCCACTGAGGACGCTACCGTGTATACCCGTCACCTGACACTGAGGACTCTACCGTGTATACCCGTCACCTGCCACTGAGGACGCTACCGTGTATACCCGTCACCTGCCACTGAGGACGCTACCGTATATACCCGTCACCTGCCACTGAGGACGCTACCGTATATACCCGTCACCTGACACTGAGGACGCTACCGTGTATACCCGTCACCTGCCACTGAGGACGCTACCGTGTATACCCGTCACCTGCCACTGAGGACGCTACCGTGTATACCCGTCACCTGCCACTGAGGACGCTGCCGTGTATACCCGTCACCTGCCACTGAGGACGCTGCCGTGTATACCCGTCACCTGCCACTGAGGACGCTGCCGTGTATACCCGTCACCTGCCACTGAGGACGCTGCCGTGTATACCCGTCACCTGCCACTGAGGACGCTGCCGTGTATACCCGTCACCTGCCACTGAGGACGCTGCCGTGTATACCCGTCACCTGCCACTGAGGACGCTGCCGTGTATACCCGTCACCTGCCACTGAGGACGCTGCCGTGTATACCCGTCACCTGCCACTGAGGACGCTACCGTGTATACCCGTCACCTGCCACTGAGGACGCTACCGTGTATACCCGTCACCTGCCACTGAGGACGCTACCGTGTATACCCGTCACCTGCCACTGAGGACTCTACCGTATATACCCGACACCGAGGACGCTACCGTATATACCCGTCACCTGCCACTGAGGACTCTACCGTATATACCCGACACCGAGGACGCTACCGTGTATACCCGTCACCTGCCACTCAGGACGCTACCGTATATACCGTCACCTGACACTCAGGACGCTACCGTGTATACCCGTCACCTGACACTGAGGACGCTATTGTATAAACCTGACACTGAGAACGCTACTGTATATGTACCAATCACCTGATACTGAGAACACTACCATATATACCTGATACTGAGGCCGCTACCGTATATACCCGTCACCTGACACTGAGGACGCTACCGTGTCTACCCGTCACCTGACACTGAGGGCGCTACTGTGTCTACCCGTCACCTGACAATGAGGACGCTACCGTATATACCCGTCACCTGCCACTGAGGACGCTACCGTATATACCCGACACTGAGGACGCTACCGTATATACCCGACACTGAGGACGCTACCGTATATACCCGACACTGAGGACGCTACCGTATATACCCGACACTGAGGACGCTACCGTATATACCCGTCACCTGCCACTGAGGACGCTACCGTATATATCCGTCACCTGCCACTGAGGACGCTACCGTATATACCCGTCACCTGCCACTGAGGACGCTACCGTATATACCCGTCACCTGCCACTGAGGACGCTACCGTGTATACCCGTCACCTGCCACTGAGGACGCTACCGTGTATACCCGTCACCTGCCACTGAGGACTCTACCGTGTATACCCGTCACCTGCCACTGAGGACGCTACCGTGTATACCCGTCACCTGCCACTGAGGACGCTACCGTGTATACCCGTCACCTGCCACTGAGGACGCTACCGTGTATACCCGTCACCTGCCACTGAGGACGCTACCGTGTATACCCGTCACCTGCCACTGAGGACGCTACCGTGTATACCCGTCACCTGCCACTGAGGACGCTACCGTGTATACCCGTCACCTGCCACTGAGGACGCTACCGTGTATACCCGTCACCTGCCACTGAGGACACTACCGTATATACCCGTCACCTGCCACTGAGGACGCTACCGTTTACATAGATATATAGCAGGTTAAGTTATCCATATTAACCCATACCACTCCATGATGGTCCTGTACACCTCGAAATAACTTTTTATAGACATCTCCTCTGGTTGAGGATAGACAATGGGTCTCCTGACTCTTCCTCTGTCCATGGTGTTCACATCCCAGCTCATCACAGATGTGTCATATTTTCGGTTGCTTTGTGTCCTTGTCTTGTGTGGTGATGGGATTTGGTTGTCATTGTTATGTTTTGTCTTGCAGGCTGCAGACACACTCGCAGTTAGACAGAAACGGCGAATTTATGACATCACCAATGTGCTGGAAGGCATCGGGCTGATAGAGAAGAAATCCAAGAACAGTATTCAGTGGAAGTAAGAATCCTGCACAGGGCAAGCCTCATGTCTGCAGTTGTCTGTGAATGGATGAGTCTGATTGGTGGGGGTTTTACAGGGTCATGTCTGATTGGTGGGGCTCATACAGGATTGTGTCTGGGTGGTGGCACTTGTATAGTGCACTGTCCTTCTTATCTGTAGGGTCAGTCCTGGGGATGAACTGTCCTTCCTATCTGTAGGGTCAGTCCTGGGGATGAACTGTCCTTCCTATCTGTAGGGTCAGTCCTGGGGATGAACTGTCCTTCCTATCTGTAGGGTCAGTCCTGGGGATGAACTGCCCTTCTTATCAGTGGGGTCAGTCCTGGGGATGAACTGCCCTTCTTACCAGTGGGGTCAGTCCTGGGGATGAACTGCCCTTCTTACCAGTGGGGTCAGTCCTGGGGATGAACTGCCCTTCTTACCAGTGGGGTCAGTCCTGGGGATGAACTGCCCTTCTTACCAGTAGGGTCAGTCCTGTGGATGAACTGCCCTTCTTACCAGTAGGGTCAGTCCTGGGGATGAACTGCCCTTCTTACCAGTAGGGTCAGTCCTGGGGATGAACTGCCCTTCTTACCAGTAGGGTCAGTCCTGGGGATGAACTGCCCTTCTTACCAGTAGGGTCAGTCCTGGGGATGAACTGCCCTTCTTAACAGTAGGGTCAGTCCTGGGGATGAACTGCCCTTCTTACCAGTAGGGTCAGTCCTGGGGATGAACTGCCCTTCTTACCAGTAGGGTCAGTCCTGGGGATGAACTGCCCTTCCTATCTGAAGGGTCAGTCCTCTGGACAAACTGTACGTTCCTATCTGTATGTCTATAAGTGAGTGTGTGTTTGTTTGTTTAATGACATTCTAGTAGAAGTAGTGGGTATTAATGTGACCCGTCCACCCCACAGGAAGGACAGATTGGGAACTGGGGCATTGTTCGTTATTGTCATTTGGTGTGTGAATTGCCCTCAAGCAGGGCATTATACTCATCACCACAGTTGGAAAGCATTCTGATCCTCCTAGTCCATGTAGAACTTTGTATGTATGTATACATTGAACTATGGAGAGTAATTGACATATCAGACTGGATGTCGCTCCACTTCCTTAAACTGAACCTCTCCAAAACCGAGTTTCTTGTCTTCCCTCCAGCCCGGACACCACCCCCCATTGACTTCTCCATCATGTCCAACAACGCCACCATCAAACCCGCCCCGCAGGCCAGAGTACTTGGTGTCATTTTGGACTCCAACCTATCCTTCCAGCCCCAAGTCCACTCTTTAACAAACTCATGCAGACTCCACCTCCGCAACATCGCCAAAATCCGCACGTTCCTAACTCCAGAAACCACTAAACAGCTCATCCACTCCCTCATCATATCGCGACTCGACTACTGCAACTCCCTCCTCACTGGCCTGCCTCGCCGCTGGCTATCCCCGCTTCAGTCCATCCTGAATACGGCTGCCAGACTCATTCACCTTTCCAACCGCTCCGTTTCCGCCACCCCCCTCTGCCAATCCCTCCACTGGCTTCCGATTGCGCAACGGATCAAATTCAAAATCCTAACGCTGACGTACAAAGCTGTCCACCATACTGCCCCGAACTACATCACTGACCTAATATCCAAGTACCGCCCAGCACGCACACTCCGCTCCTCACAAGACCTCCTTCTCTCTAGTTCCCTGGTCTCCTCCTCCCATGCCCGCCTCCAGGACTTCTCCAGGGTGTCACCCATCCTCTGGAACTCCCTGCCCCAACCCATCAGATTATCACCTACTCTCCTCTCCTTTAGGCGCACCCTGAAAACCCATCTCTTCAGGGAAGCCTACCCCGCCCCCTGCTAACTTGCCGACCTCCTCCACTCTTCCTACCACTCCATCCCCCACAGCTATCTCCTCCTGTGCCACCATCCCCTCCCTCCTAGATTGTAAGCTTGAAAGAGCAGGGCCCTCGATCCCCTCATGTTTTGCATTGTATTGGTATTGTTCTGTCACATGTTCTGTCCCCCTTTGTAATGTACAGCGCTGAGCGAACTATTGGCGCTTTATAAATACTGAATAATAATAATAATAATAATAATAATTGGTTCTATTTCTGTGCAGGGGTGTCGGTCCTGGGTGTAACACACGGGAGATTGCCGACAAGCTCATTGATCTTAAGGCTGAACTAGCAGATCTGGAGCAACGGGAGCAGGAACTTGACCAGCAACGTGTCTGGGTGCAACAAAGCATCAAGAATGTGACGGATGACGTGCAGAACACGGGATATCCTTTACCCAACTAATCTACCCCCTTCCCCCATACACATTATCTACCATTCCCTATACACTAATCTATCCCTTCTCTTCCACACTGATCTTCCCCTTCCTTGATGCACATCATCTACCCACTTCCCATACACTGATCTACTCCCTTCCCCCATACACATTACCTCGTCCCATACACTAATCTACCCCTCCTCTTTCACAATAATACCCCCCCATGCACATTATCTTACCTCTCAACACTTCCCCTGTAGGGGGCTATTCTAGTTTTCTGTTCTTTTTACACATAAGACATGCTGCATGTCAGGCTGTGTTTGGGCTATCTACTCATTGAACCCTCATCATTATAGCTGATGTCCATGGGAGTGGAGATGGTTTACAGTGTTCTTCCTTAACGGGGTTCACATTAGCATACCTGACGCACGAAGATATCTGTCGCTGTTTTCGAGGTTAGTCTTGTTACTGATGGTGTGAGCTGGGAAAGGATTTGACAAGGCCTGGTCACCCTTCAGTGTATGCAGCTAATTCACCAACTGATTGCATTGTTCTTATACTGGGTCACCATCATGCTGGACTTAGTGGTGGTGTTACCACCTATTGCCCATGTCCTTGTAATACTAGACTCAGTGGTCCTGTTCCCATCTATTTCCCATGTCCTTACAATACTAGACTCAGTGGTCCTGTTCCCACCTGTTGCCCATGTCCCTTTAAAGCTAGAATCAGTGGTCCTGTTCACACCTATTTCCCATGTTCTTATAATACTAGACTCATTGGTGGTGTTCCCACCCAATAGTCATTTCCTCTTAATACTAGACTTAGTGGTGGTGTTCCCACCTCTTGCCCATGTCCCCATAATGCTAGATTCAATCGTGGTGTTCCCACCTATTAGCAATTTCCTTATAATGCTAGGCTTGGTCTTGGTGTTCTCACCTGTTACCCATACGCTGCTCATCTTAACAGTACGCGGGTTGTGTTTTTTTTTTGTTGGGGAGTCTATTGTGACGGTTGTGGTTTTACAGGTGATACATTGCTCGCCATCAGAGCTCCGTCGGGCACATGTTTAGAGGTTCCGGTGCCAGAGGTAAGTGTCCATTATTCTGATTTGCAGCTTCTGCATGTCTGACTACATAGATTTGAATTCTGTCACCTCCTGCTCCACATTTAGGCAATCAACGGGCAAAAGAAGTTTCAGATTCACCTGAAGAGTTCCACGGGTCCCATAGAGGTTCTTTTAGTTAATAAAGACACTTCAAACTCTCCTCCAGTTGTTGTCCCTGTCCCACCTCCAGAAGATATTGTCCAATCAAATCCTGCAATCACAAACACCCCTCATCAAGCTGCCCTCACCCATGAAACAGAACCGAAGCCCCCCCCACCAGCTACACCTCAGAGCCCTGTTTCTGGTGAGTTACTATATTGTAAGATTTCTTTTTACCCCTAGGGAGTATGGATAGTATAAAATCTACTGCATACCCCAGAAAGTATGAATAGTGTGATATCTGCTCTATACCCCAGGAAATTTAACGGCTTCCCGCACAACCTATTGTAATATGGCTGCCGGGTGGAATCTCTCCTATCCTCACAGGATCGCTCCTCACGGTCCATGCTTCAGCACAAGCTGTTGGCCGCTGTGCCCACCTGACACAGTGAATGACAGATCCGTGTACCGGGCTACTACTGGTACCATGTGATTGCTGTGACCAATCACAGCAGATCACATGACAATTGTACACAATGGATGGCTTCCATTCATTGTGTACTATTGTGTTGATCTTTGTGATTGGTCACAGTGATCATATGGTACAGACATGGCCAATCACAGCCCATCACCACCCTGTGGCTAATCAAAATAGTACGCACTGAATGAATTGACTTCATTCAGAAAAAAATATTGCTTATAACAGTGATTATCACAGTGTGTAAAAAAAATTCCTGATCACCTCCCCAGAGTAGTACCCATGTTACTATAGCAACATTCTATTGCTCTGGCCACAGTATTTAAAAAGAAAAAAATCGTTAAAAAAAAATTGTAATGAAAAAAATGATTACATTTTTTTTTTTTTTTCATACTGTCGCCAGTTAGTGTCCCTGATCACCACTACACCAGTTATATGATGATGTTGTACTGCACTGGTGACTGTGTATAAAAAAAGAAAAAAAAAACAATTTTTGTAAAAATGTCTTCATTTTTTCAAAAATTACAGCTTCAAAAAACTTGCCATGCCGCTTACTGAATACCTTGGACTGTCTATTTTCCAAAAAATGATATGATATCTATTTTCTACCCTTAGGGAGATGGATAGTGAGATATCTACTGTATACCCCCAGGGAGCATAAACCAAATGATAGCTTTGCTGTACCTACCAGGAAATATAAATACTACGATAGCTTTACTATACCCCCAGGGCATATGAATAGTGTGGATATTGTGTTATCTGCTCTCTAGTTTTATCTCAGTGATTGTGAAGATAATAATGACCATTCCCCTCGCGGAGTATAGATACCCTAATGTCCACTTTCTACTTACCTGATTAGTATGTCAAGTGATGGCTACTTCCACCAGGGGCATATGGGTGCTATGATGGAACGGTGATTTTTAGTTTGTTGTATTTGTTGTTCAGAAACGCAGGAATGCCTTCCGTCCAGCCCAGCAGTGGAAGATTCTGGTTCCACCCATCTACCCAGTGTCGATACCAGTTGCCCCCTCCAGTCTTCAGCCTCATTAGACAGCAGTGTTGATTTGCTAAATCCATCTACCTCATTCCAGCCAATCAAGTCTGACCCATCAGACGGTAAGTAAAATGCTTCTTTAGGTTTTGTTATCACCAAATTGTTCTTGGTTGTAGGGGAAGATCAACAGTTTCTCTTTTATAGTACCTTAAAAGAAATCTTTATTGGATTCTAGAGAGGTTTAGTTCATTAGATCCTAAGTGTCCAGCCATACTATCTATAACGTTTGTGGTGGATTACAGAAGTTTAATATTTCTAATATTTCTTTTTGTTGTAGTATTGGAGTTACCCACCGATCTCTCCGAATTGTTTGACCCTACAAAAGGTAAATGGTGCTACTTTTATTATTCTTCAGTCATTTCCGAGGTTTCCAGGGACTTCATGCAATGTGTCTATCCAGTGTGAAGGGCTGAATCTCTAACTGGGGCAAAGTGCTGAGTATCGGGGTAAAGGCCTATCTATCTGGGGAGACGAGCTGAATATTTTTCTGGGGGAGGGAGGGGCCAAGTATCTGGGCTGAAGAGCTGAGTATCCCACATAGCCAGTATACTGTATGTTCAGTCTGTTGAAGTGGACTTAAAGGAAAATGATAAAGAACTAAAGATGAACTCAGACTGAGTCTCCATACTGCCTGACACAATTACAGGTTTACAGCTGTATAGATTATGATGAGGACTGGGACTCGACATAAAATGAGGAAACCGGCTGAAGAATCAGAATGTGATGAATACTTCCTGAAATTATGAGTGGAAGTCTCTCAGGATCATAAAAATAAATATAGAAAAGCATTTGTATATTTAGGGAAGAAACATATATGCACAGCAGAAATGAAAAGACCTCTTTAGTGTCTTTTCAATAAAAATAACGGATTTAAATATTGCTAAGTTCAGTGGATGTACATATTCCAGTTTAATGTGCAGCAGACTTCATGGATGTACATCCTACTGTCTGACATACAGCGGACTCCATGGACGTACATCTTCCCTTCTGACATACAGGACACATCCTCTGTTCTGATGTAGAGCAGACTCCATGAATGTACATCTTCCAGTATGACATACAGCTGAATTTGGATGTATGATCTCTCTTCTGACGTACAGTAGACTCCATGGATGGGCATCTCCTATTCCAACGTAGATCAAACTCAATGGATGTACATCTTCCGATTTAATTTACAACAGACCCCAAGGATGTAATAGATCTTTCATTCTGACGTACAGCAGACTCCATGGATGTACATCTCTGGTCTGATTTACAGTGGATTCCATGGATGTATAACTTTCGTTCTGATGTACAGTGGACTCTATGGATGGGCATCTTCCATTCTGACATACAGCAAATGTCATGGATGTATGTCCTCCGGTCTGATGTACAGCAGACCACATGGATGAACATCTTCTCTTCTGACGTACAGCAGACTACATGGATGTACTGTACATCCCCTGATCTGATGTACAGTGGACTCCATGGATGGGCATCTTCCATTCTGACATACAGCAAATGTCATGGATGTATGTCCTCCGGTCTGATGTACAGCAGACTCCATGGATTGTACATCTCTGGTCTGATTTACACTGGATTCCATGGATGTACAACTTTCGTTCTGATGTACAGTGGACTCCATGGATGGGCATCTTCCATTCTGACATACAGCAAACTCCATGGATGTATATCCTCCGGTCTGATGTACAGCAGACCACATGGATGAACATCTTTTCTGACGTACAGCAGACTACATGGATGTACTGTACATCCCCTGGTCTCATGTACAGTGGACTGTATGGATGGGCATCTTGCATTCTGACATACAGCAAACTCCATGGATGTATATCCTCCGGTCTGATGTACAGCAGACCACATGGATGAACATCTTCTCTTCTCACATACAGCAGGCTACATGAATGTACTGTACATCCCCTGGTCTGATGTACAGTGGACTCCATGGATGGACATCTTCTGGTCTGACCTATATGTAAGATGTATAAAAATCTTTCTGCACTTAGTATGACTATGTGACCGCTGCACTCAAAATGATCTGAATACTAGATAAATAACAGTTGGTGAGTGATTATAAGTGCGCTTCCACATACTCTCAAACTATAATAATAACATATATCCACAATCTATGGTGTATAAAATGTACCACAGCATGCACAACAATATAAATATGAAAAAGTCCAAGCAACAAAGTGCTAAGTGAAATAACAGGTAATAGTCCTTCAAAACAAAATACAGTCAGTAAGTGATCTCCTTTAGTGCCCTTCACCATGCACCTCACAACCTCTTACTGGGTTACACTGATCTCTCTAATTATAAAGAGATCAATAAAGCTGCTAAGTAGATCCACAAAGGAGCTCCTCTCTGCCAGCGGTCCCAGTGCCCAGGCATCAGGTCTGAATCTGATATAAACCACTAGCACAGCAGCATAATATGCAAAAAGCCCTTGCAAAACAACAGAGAAGAACAGAAGCTGAACTAGTGTAAGACCACCACAATAATGTTTTACATATGTCAGATACTTACAAAATGATCATGAACACAAGCAGAGAAAGCCTTTCAAAGTGATTGTAAAGCTTTGAATTGTTTTGTTAATTAAAATAATAACCAGGTTATACTTACCAGCTCTGTGCAATGGTTTTGCACAGAGCAGCTTTGATCCTCCTCTTCAGGGGGTCCCCCACTGGCGCTCCTGGCTTGTTCCCCCATAGGAAGCTGCTTCCTATGGGGGCACTCATTTGTGCTTGATCCGGAGCAGTTTGCGTCTATTCAGACACGGTTAAAAAAAAACAACTTTTACAACCACTTTTAATCTTTTTTATTAATAATTTTTTATTAAGTGTTTGCGTTTAACTACTTTCATTCTTTGCAGTGTCTCCACAGCAAACGTGACAGGACTGCTTGAATGATGTGTAATGTAAGGCCATGTACACATTAATGTGTTTCTTTTTTGTCCCAGAATGCACAGCTTCGGACCTGCTGGAAGAGCTGATGTCATCTGAAGGTGAGTGTCTGAGCTGTGCTGTGATTGGCTGGCTGTTCTGTAAAATTACTGGTGGTCTTCTTACCCTCCTGGTCCTTCCTCTCCAGTGTTCGCTCCTCTGCTCAGACTCTCCCCACCCCCTGGAGACCACGACTATGTCTACAACTTGGATGAAAGTGAAGGAGTCTGCGACTTATTTGACGTTCCCATCAATCTTTGACATCTGAACTTGGCCCTGTGCCATATTGTGAATAGAGACACTATTTGGTTCCATAATGAAGAGTTGTCTATTTTTGGATTTGATAGTTATTTGTGCAATGCAGAATGGTGTAGAGACTTTGCATTACGGCGATCCCGGAAGACACACCTCCACGTTGCCCTTTGTGCCAGGAGAATGGCCATTCTTGCAGGAATATGTGGATATAAAGTTATTTTTCTACCAAACTGTCCTTTCTGTGCTTTGTTGTATTTTTTTAAGTTTTTTTGTTTTTTACTAAATAAATACATTTTGGCCAGTAGCACTTTATGGACCTAAAAGCTGTTCTGATTCTTGCTATTTGGTGATGTACTTACCTGACATAAGAACTGTCTGTATTACTCACTACCTACCAGTTGGCTTGCAGTTGCCATAGTTCACAGACATATACACAGTTCTTATGTGAACTCTGGCCTCACATTATGTGCTGCTGTATTGTATGCTGAATCCATCTGCATTGGTAGTTTTTCATTGTCCCCCCCCCCCCCTGTAAAGTCTCACAAATACCCATTGATCCTGCCAGTTAAGTTCACCCAAGGTAGATTCCTGTGATGGGTTGGCAACTATGCTAGACTGCTCCTGAATTCAGAGCAGCATGGTGGTGCCAGGTGAGTGGTGCCTGCTTGCACTACAGTGGGAGAGGAAGATCTTGGAGGCGGCGTGGCTATTGGCATATACAATCCTGTAGCTTGTCAGTCATCACCTGGCCACACCCAGTCCTGTCCTCTCCTCTCTGGATAGAGTGCACTGTCTCTGTTGCTGAAACCCTCCCACTGTGAGCTGCACTGTCTGGAAGAGGGAACATATGAGACAAGTGATGTATGATTGGGCTCAGTCAGGGGAGATAAAGGAAGATATTAGTCTACTTTATAAGGTTGTTTGATCCAGACAGTTCTTAATTCAGACTGTGGGGTAGATTTACTAAAACTGATGCACTTAGAATCAGGTGCAATTGTGCATGGTAGCCAATCAGCTTCTAATTTCAGCTTGTCCAATTAAGCTTTGGTAAAAAAAAAAACCTGGAAGCTGATTGGTTTCTATGCAGAGCTGCATCAGATTTTGCTTTCCAGTTTTAATAAATCAACTCCTATGGATCATTTATGAGGGGCCCAGTCTGAAAATGTGAGTAGTGTGGTGTTCAGAACTTCCAAGTAGCCAGGAGGTGACATCTCACCAGTCCAACTACCTAGGGAGCATCATTTTGCTCATCCAACTAGCGAGAGAGTGACATCTCACCGGCCCAAATAGACAGCAACAACACATTGGTCCAACTAGATAAGAGAGCAGTACTTCATTGGCCCAAATAGCCAAGGAACATCTCACTGGTCCAAATAGCCAGACAGTGGCACTTCACTAGTCCAACTAACCAAAAAGCCACATTTCACTGGATCAGCTAGCTAGGGAGGGACTTCTTATTGGTCCAAGTAGCCAGGGAGCTACATCTCAAAGGTCTAACTTACCACACTTTCCTGGGGCTGCTCAGTACTGAACACAAGGGTCTGTGCACTTTCCAGAGTTACCATCAGGTGCTGCCTAGTAATAGACATAAGGGCCTCTACAGGCTGCTATCAGGGGACACTCAATACTAGACATCCCTACCCCTCCCTCTCTATCCTCTTCTTTTGAGATTCATTGTATTTGGCTGTTTTCTCCCATTTCTCTGGGGATTGCAGTGATCTATCGTCCTAATGGACCGGTGTCGCGCTTTCTTGATAACTTCTGTGCCCGCCTACCCTACTTTCTCGCCTCTGAAATAATTACCATCATTCTTGGTGATTTTAACATCCCTATTAATGTTAACAACCCAACTACTTCCCAACAATGGACACAGTCCTCCACTCACTCGGATTACCCTAGACCTTGTTTTCTCCCATCTTTGCACTCCCTACAACCTCACCAAACCCCCCTTTACTCTCTATGATCACAATCTCCTCACCTTCAAAGTGCCCTCGTCTTTAAACACCTATCCCTCCAAGCAGCAATCACCCGCAGAAACCTTCACAACTTTAACCCTTCTCTTTTCTGCTCTGCAACCAACCGACTCTGACATCTCTCCCCTGTCCTGCCATGACCTGGCCACTTCTGTCTACAACAGTTCGCCTTCTTCCACACTGGACTCACTTGCTTTCCTAACTACATGAAGTTTCAGGCCCCGACCATTACAACCTTGGCAGACTGACGACACCTGAAATCTTAAGAGACATAGCCATGCACTGGAGTGGTTGTGGCATAAAGCCAAACCCAGCAAGCATTCACCCAATGCTTTCTTCACCCCATCTGCTTTCTTGTATAACGAGTGCAGCGCTAAGATCTAAATGAAAGGCTAATTCACTAAATTATAATAAATAGAAAAGTTCATAGAATTTAAAAAGTTCATATAATGATAATGGTGATACAGGAGCCCAGCTGCAGCGATAATTAAATGCTTGTGCTTTGAAGGTATAGTAAGAATGCACACTCACCAGATGCACATTGAATATGCGCATATAAATATATCCAACACGGGCCACCTTAGGAAACAGGATATGCCAGGCATGTGGCTAACCTCCTTCAGGGTATTATACAGCACAGCAGAAGCTCTTGGGTTGGGTAGGTGGTCAGCTCATCCAGAGGTCCCCTTTAAGGATGGATGGGTCTGCAGCCTGTATTACAGGGACTTCCTCCTCTGGGTACTTGAATGGGCCAGGTTCACAAGTAGGCTCTGTGAATCAGTAGCTCCATAAAGGAGCCAAACAAAAGGTGCCCATAGTGTAGTATTTAAAAAAGTAATAATTTATAACATGGAATTTGTGAGTAAAATCAGGTAAAACTTGACAGTATTGCAGAGTTAAGCAGCACTGACCAAAATTAAAGATGGCCTCCGGACCTACACGAGGCTCCGGCAGCATTACGTCACGGCGTATTGGTTCCTCCTAAAGCTTTTCATGCCACGCACGTCCTCAGAGGGGAGACCAATCTGAGGATGTGACATCTCCAAGAGACGCCCGTTTTTAATCACCGAAACCACTAAGCAACTTATTCATTCCATTATTATTTCTCGCCTTGACTATTGTAACTCCCTCCTCATTGGCCTAACTAATCGCAGGCTGTTCCCTCTTCAGTCTATCATGAATGCTGCTGCCAGACTCATCCACCTTACCAATCGTTCTGTATCTGCCACCCCTCTCTGCCAATCCCTCCACTGGCTTCCCATTCAGTGTCCTCCACCCCTCTCTGCCAATCCCTCCACTGGCTTCCCATTCAGTGTCCTCCACCCCTCTCTGCCAATCCCTCCACTGGCTTCCCATTCAGTGTCCTCCACCCCTCTCTGCCAATCCCTCCACTGGCTTCCCATTCAGTGTCCTCCACCCCTCTCTGCCAATCCCTCCACTGGCCTCCACTCAGTGTCCTCCATCCCTCTCTGCCAATCCCTCCACTGGCTTCCCATTGCCCAACGGATAAAATTCAAAACATTAACAATCACATATAAAGCCATTTATAACTCTGCCCCAAATTACATCACCAATCTTGTCTCCAAATATCACCCAAACCATCCTCTCCGCTCCTCTAATGACCTCCTACTCTCTAGCTCCCTTGTCTCCTCCTCCCATGCTCCTCTCCTAGACTTCTCCAGAGCTTCCCCCATCCTCTGGAACACTACCCCAATCTATCCGACTATTGTCTTCTCTGCTAATAACCAAATCTATTTCTCCCATCAGTTCGTCCCCCACAGTTATTACCTTTTGTACTACTAGCCCCTCCCTCTTAAATTGTAAGCTCCAAGGAGCAGGGCCCTCCTAACCCTCTTGTATTGAACTGTATTGTCTCCCTTTATATTATAAAGAGCTGAGCAAACTGATTAATAATAATTAATCCTGTATAATAATAATAATTAAGAGCCCTTGCACTTTCCAGAGGCTGCCATCAGAGGGATCTCAGTACTAAATATATGGGCCTATAGAGGCTGCCATCAGGGGGCACTCAGTACTAAACATAAGGGGCCTAATTTACTTTCCGGGGGCATGCCACCAGGGGTGTTCAGTACTAGACATAAAGGCCTGCACACTTTTGAGGGGCTGCAGTCAGGGGGTGCTCATTACTGGATATAAGGGGCCTATTTACTTTCTGGGCATGCCACCAGGGGTGTTCAGTACTAGACATAAAGGCCTGCACAGTTTTGAGGGGCTGCAGTCGGGGTGCTCAGTACTAGGCATAAGGGCCTGTGAACTTTCTAGAGACTGCCATCAGGGGGCGCTCAGTATTAGACATAAGGGCTTGTACACTTTGCAGGGATAGCCATCAGGGGGCTTTCAGTACTAGGCATAAGAGTCTATAGAAGCTGCCTTCAGGGGGAGCTCAGTGCTAGACATAAGGGTCTTTGCACCTTCAAGGAGTTGCCATCAGGGGCGCTCAGTACCAGGCATAAGGGCCTCCAAACAGGATGTTGTGCTAAAGCTGTAGTTAATTAGGGGAAGAGTTTGCTTTGCTGAGTGGAAGAGTGGGTTTAATAATTCAGTTGTCAGTGCCTCCACCCAGGACAGGGCTTCTGTGAACAGAAAGGATTCCCTTTCTGGGAAATGAATCAGTAATCTAATCAAAGTAATTAGGAGCAGAGGGACTACTGCAACCAGCATATAACATTGACCAGAAGTATAAAAGTGCACTTCAGTATAGAAATAATACATGGTTTATATAGGAAGAGATTAATAATAGTACATACATCCGATGTACAGGCAGGTATTATCAGCACAGGGTCCAACAAGAGTCCTGGTGGAATTCTGGGCATATACCCGGGTATGTATGGTTATCAACCACTTTCCGCCCCGTCATAGTACAGGGCGGCAGCTGCTGGTTCAGCAACATAAACGTTTCGAGTCTGCTTCTGGGTCTGGGGTGCACATGTGCATGGCTGCTGCTGACCCACGCTGTGGCTGGACACATCGCGATTTCATCAGCAGGTTCTGGCCAATGATTTGTGGCTGGGACCTGCTGATTGGCTGTGTCCAATCACAACACAGAGCCCTGTGTTTTTTGTAAATACAGGGCTCTGTACACAGAGCAGCAATGTGACTGTTTCTTAAAATGACCACATGTATTAGTAACAGCAGCACGTATTACACATTGTTAGGCACACCGTTAACCCTTTGCCCCTAGATGTTAACCCCTTCCTAGCCAGTGTCATTAGTACAGTGACTATGTACAGTATTAGCAGTGATCACTGTATTGGTGTCACTATTGATGTCAGTGTCCGTTAATGTACCTTCCAGCCCACGTCTGCTAGTGCCAGATTGCCTGCCACACTATCACAGTCCCACTATAAGTCGCTGATCACTGCCACTACCAGTATGGCGTCATAGCTGCGTAAATTCCATTATATATACCATAGTTTTTAGATGCTATAACTTTCACACAAATCAATCAATATACACTTACTGGGACTTTTTCACCAAAGACATGTTGCAGAATACATTTGGCCTAAATTTATAAAGAAATTTTATTTTTTTTATTGGATAAGTTTTTCATTTCATATGTGAAAAAAACCTAAAAATTTTATTTGCGTACAGTGTTGCATGACCGCACAATTGTCATTTAAAATGTTACAAAACCCAGGACTCTGTATTCACTCTATCTGGTTTCCCACAGTACACACTACATGGAAATGCAATTATTTTAGTAAATATAAACTGTTAAATACCTTTTTCCATCAGCAGTTGGAGCAGTCTTGTGGCTTCTATCAGTGCCCAGCCGAGCACTGGTTAAAGCTTGTAGGAGCAGTTTTCTTTCTGTATTAGGAGGATGCAGAACCCCTGACATCTGTCTGGATTGTGCTGATTGGCCCTGTGCTGATCACATGCACTCTCCCAAGAAAAAAAAAAACCTCTCCAGAAATACACACCTGAGCGTGTGCAGAGTTTCTCCACACGATATGTCTTATCGGGAGATAAAAGGGGGACACTGGAAGAAGGGGAGGATCAGAGTAGTCAGGATCTAACAATATGTTTACACAGTGCAGAAGATTAACCCCTTAGGTTCCATAGTGAGTATATCAAGCATGATTTACTGCATATACAGACTGATTTGACTATTTTGGGTTTACTAACACTTTAAAGTAGCACAGTGCTGAATAGCAAAAACATGCCCTGGTCATGAAGGTGGTAAAACCTTCTGGAGCTTAATAATTGGTTAATAAAGATACCTTAAGATGAATGTTGCAGGGGCCCCTGAGGATGATCACATCTTTGTGACAGAGACCTGAAGACAAGATAAGCGGTGATGTAGAGCTCGTCCAGTCAGCCCGGTACACAAATTCTTACCTGCAGAAACAGCTGCATGGCATTGAAGTCAGCCTATCTACTCTGCCTCTTAGTCCCTAGTAGTTTCTAATTTGTATTGCAACCAAACCTCTTAACTACCAGAAGTGGCCATCGGATACCTACAGTTGCAAGAAAAAGTATGTGAACCCCTTGGGATTACGTGGAGTTTTGCATGAATTGGGCATAAAATGTGCTCTGACCGTCATCTAAGTCACAATAGAAGAACACAGTCTGCTGAACATAATACTACACAAACATTAGATGTTTCCATGGTTTAATTGCACATAACATGTAATCGGCATTTCTCTCCTCTCGAGCTGCCACGCTGACAGAGGAGAGGAGAGCCGGTAATCGATGATGATCAGTGTGCCCTGATGATCAGTGTAGCCCCAGCAGTGCCACCTGTCAGTGTCCATCAGTGTCTTCTGTCAGTGCTCATCAGTGCCTCGTGCCAGTGCCACATCAATGCCACATATCAGTGCCTACCAGTGCCTACCAGTACACATCAATGCCACATATCAGTGCCCATCTGAACTGCCTTTCAGTGTCACCCATCAGTGCCACCTATCAATGCCAATCAGTGCCACCTATCAGTGCTGCCAATCAGTGCCACCTATCAGTGCCTGTCAGTGCCGCCTATCAGTGCCAGTAAGTGCTGCTTATCAGTGCGCATCAGGGCCGCCTATCAGTGCCTGTCAGTGCCGCCTATCAGTGCCAGTCAGTGCTGCCTATCAGTGCCATATATCAGTGCCATGTATCAGTGCTGCCTTTCAGTGCCATATATCAGTGCCATGTATCAGTGCTGCCTTTCAGTGCCCATCAGTGATGCCTGTCAATGCCCATCAGTGCCTCCTCATCAGTGCCACCTATCAGTGCCCATCACTGCAGCCTCACTAGCGCATATCAGTGAAGGAGAAAAATCACTTATTTACAAAATTTTATAACAAAAACTAAGAAAACACTTTTTTTTCCAAACTTTTCAGTGGTTTTTGGTTTATTTAAGAAAAAATAAAAAACCCAGAGGTGATTAAATACCCCCAAAAGAAAGCTCTGTCTGTCACCAAAAAATGATAAAACTTTCATATGGGTACAGTGTTGTATGACCGCGCAATTGTCATTCAAAGCGCGACAGCTGGAAATTGGCTTGGCAGGAAGGGGGTATAAGTGCCCTGTAGGCAAGGGGTTAAAGAATATGTAAACCCATATTTTCCTATTCCTGATCTGTGCCGGCTGTACCATGTACTTGTATGAAAAAGTATCCTGTTCTCTTTGTATTGCTTCATTTGTGTGAAATACACTATATTGCCAAAAGTATTGGGCCCCCCCTCCAAATCATTGGATTCAGGTGCTCCAATCACCTACATGGCCACAGGTGTATAAAATCAGCATATAGGCATGCAGACTGCTTCTACAAACATTTGTGAAAGAATGGGTCGCTCTCAGGAGCTCAGTGGTCCCGTGATAGGTGGCTACCTGTGCAATAAATCCATCCGTGACATTTCCTGGCTACTAAATTTTCCACGGTCAACTGTTAGTGGTATTAGAACAAAGTGGAAGCAACTGGGAACAGCAGCAACTCAGCCACCAAGTGGTAGGCCACATAAAATGACAGAACGAGGTCAACGCATACTGAAGTGCGGAGAAGTCGCCAACTGTATGCAGAATCAATAGCTAAAGACCTCCAAACTTCATGTGGCCTTCAGATTCCTTGGTAGAGATCTTCAAGGAATGGGTTTCCATTGCCGAGCAGCTACATCCAATCCTTACATCACCAAGTGCAATGCAAACCGTCGGATGCAGTGGTGTAAAGCACGCCGCCACTGGACTCTAGAGCAGTGGAGACGTGTTCTCTGGAGTGACCAATCACACTTCTCTGTCTGGTAATCTGATGGATGTGTCTGAGTTTGGTAGTTGCTAGGAGACCGGTACTTGCCAGACTGCATTGTGCCAAGTGTAAAGTT
Organism: Staurois parvus; assembly: GCF_062004578.1. Taxonomy (NCBI): domain Eukaryota; kingdom Metazoa; phylum Chordata; class Amphibia; order Anura; family Ranidae; genus Staurois; species Staurois parvus. The sequence goes on along the minus strand of NW_028318007.1, from coordinate 299,712 downwards.
TGGTGGAGGGGGGATTATGGTGTGGGGTTGTTTTTCAGGGGTTGGACTTGGCCCCTTAGTTCCAGTGAAGGGAACTCTTAAGGCGTCAGCATACCAAGACATTTTGGAAAATTTCATGCTCCCAACTTTTTGGGAAGAGTTTGGGGATGGCCCCTTCCTGTTCCAACATGACTGCATACCAGTGCACAAAGCGAGGTCCATAAAGACATGGAGGAGTCAGTTTTTTGGTGGAGGAACTTGAGTCCTGACCTCAACCTGATAGAACACCTTTGGGAGACTGAGCCAGGCCTTCTCGTCCAACATCAATGCCTGACCTCACAAATGCTCTTCGGGAAGAATGGTCAAACATTCCCATAGACAGCCTCCTAAACCTTGTGGACGGCCTTCCCAGAAGAGTTAAAGCTGTTATATCTGCAAAGGGCGGGGTCAACTCTATATTGAACCCTACAGGCTAAGACATGCCATTAAAGTTCATGTGTGTGTAAAGGCCGGCCGACCGACCAATACTTTTGGCAATATAGTGTACTTGGTGTTCCTTCCTTCTACTTTCCTATTAAAAACTGACCAATGCTGGATTCCTTCATAGTATGTTTCCCCCTAGAGGTGTCAGTTCACAATAATATGGGTGACCTGGCCCCAATACAAGGCAGTAATTGCCGGGGGGACACACCCCAAGTCCACACTGTAGCTGCAGGTACAAAGTCTGTAAAAGAAGAAGCAGCCAGGCTCTTTCACATCATAACAACTTATAATTTGTGAATACCTCTAAGGCTTCTATGGGGCATTAATGACATTTTGATTTCAGATTTGATGTGGGTTCAGAGAACATAGACCATGTAGGAGGGATCTGTAGATTGCAAGCTCTGTCAGTTCAGGAAGAAGTGTGCTGTCTCCAGGGTTCCTAATGGAAAGGCGTGACTCTTACCTAGAGCAATGGAATGCAGACTTGCCCCAACCCGTCTGTGAGCCTCCACCTCCTCCTCCACCTTTCCTGCACAGTAATCCCAATTCTTCACGACTCTTCTGGGACGATTCCTCTGGGACGCTGGGAGTGACTACGCTGTGTGTTTCCTGATCGGAGAGGTTTGTGGGGTCACTTTGTGGGAAATGTAATTATGTGTACTTGTCTTCTATAGGTGTGTAAAATGTTACCTGCTCACTTTCCAGCTGTTTTACAGCAGCCAGAATATTTTCCTCGGTAAGGTCCTCTGTCTCTTGGACGTGATCTCATATCCTGAACATTGGGCCCCTCGTGTTCCCAGGCATGGGCCCCTAACGGAGATGCATATTATATAACTGTAGGATCACTTCTGTTCCACAGATACATTATAAAATATACTGAATATTTCTTGCACTTATATAATCAAAAATATCTCTTCATAGATATGAGTGTGTGTCCCTGAAGTTCATTATCAGCCTATAATCCAGGGGGAGGGGGCAGCACAAGGAGGCAATCAGGCTTTGCCGCAGGGTTTATGTGCTAACAGGAGGAGAGAGCAGAGTGATGATATCATTGGTGGGCTGCAGTTTCAGGCTGGGTGGGGCCGGGGTTATTCTCCACCAGGTTATGCTGATGTTATAGTGGAGGTCAAGCACCTGACTATATTGTGCGGCAGGCATTCCTGGATCATGAGTCTGTCTGCACAGAATTAGAAATCCTTTGGCAGGAGAAACAGTTCTCACACAAACATTTCAGCTGTAAAGAATCGGAATACACAGTGTACATTGGGTATTATCAAGAGCTGCGACAATGTAGAATAAATCCAGAGAGGAACGTGTCCAGCCAGTCCCATCTAATTCTCCAGAAATACTATTATACATGTATACCTGTCCAATGTCCTGCATGGCATAGTGGTCAGTATAGTATATGATATATGAAATTATACGTGTTTACCTGTCCCGTGTCCTGTATGACATAGTGGTCAGTATAGTATATGATATATGAAATTATACGTGTATACCTGTCCCGTGTCCTGTATGACATAGTGGTCAGTATAGTATATGATATATGAAATTATACGTGTTTACCTGTCCCGTGTCCTGTATGACATAGTGGTCAGTATAGTATATGATATATGAAATTATACGTGTATACCTGTCCCGTGTCCTGTATGACATAGTGGTCAGTATAGTACATGATATATGAAATTATACGTGTTTACCTGTCCCGTGTCCTGTATGACATAGTGGTCAGTATAGTACATGATATATGAAATTATACGTGTTTACCTGTCCCGTGTCTGGTATGACATAGTGGTCAGTATAGTATATGATATATGAAATTATACGTGTATACCTGTCCCGTGTCCTGTATGACATAGTGGTCAGTATAGTATATGATATAAGAAATTATACGTGTTTACCTCTCCCGTGTCTGGTATGACATAGCGGTTAGTATAGTATATGATTTATGAAATTATACGTGTCTACCTGTACCATGTCCTGTATGACATAGTGGTCAGTACAGTATATGATATGTGACATTATATGTGTATACATGGCTCTTGTCCTTTACAACATAGTGGTCAGTATAGTACATGATATGTGCCATTGTATGTGTATACCCGACCCATGTCCTGTATGACCTAGAGGTTAATATAGTATATGGTATGTGATGTTATATGTGCCTGTCCCATTTTCTGTATGATAAAGAGTTCAGTGATATTATGATATGTGACATGTATACCGTGTCCTGTATGACATAGTGGTCAGTATAGTATATTGTACAGGGCTTTTTTTCTCAGAGAATAGGTACATGAACTCAACTATCCCTCCCCACACCCATGCACACCCATGCATCAAGTAGAAGGTGTGGACAAATTTTGCTAACAGTGGGAGGTTATTAAAGGGACATTTAATGCCATTAGTGCAGAGTTCAAGGGTAGGCTACATACAGAGAAAAGAGTTCAAGGGTACGCTACATGCAGAGTGCAGAGTTCAAGGGTAGGCTACATACAGAGTGCAGAGTTCAAGGGTAGGCTACATACAGAGTGCAGAGTTCAAGGGTACACTACATGCAGAGTGCAGAGTTCAAGGGTATGCTACATGCAGAGAGCAGAGTTCAAGGGTACACTACATGCAAAGTGCAGAGTTCAAGGGTATGCTACATGCAGAGTGCAGAGTTCAAGGGTACACTACATGCAAAGTGCAGAGTTCAAGGGTATGCTACATGCAGAGTGCAGAGTTCAAGGGTACGCTACATGTAGAGTGCAGAGTTCAAGGGTATGCTACATACAGTGTGCAGACTTCAAGGGTACGCTACATACAGAAAGCAGAATTCAAGGGTACGCTACATGTAGAGTGCAGAGTTCAAGGGTACGCTACATGTAGAGTGCAGAGTTCAAGGGTACACTACATGCAAAGTGCAGAGTTCAAGGGTATGCTAAATGCAGAGTGCAGAGTTCAAGGGTACGCTACATGTAGAGTGCAGAGTTCAAGGGTATGCTACATACAGTGTGCAGACTTCAAGGGTACGCTACATACAGAAAGCAGAATTCAAGGGTACGCTACATGTAGAGTGCAGAGTTCAAGGGTAGGCTACATACAGAGTGCAGAGTTCAAGGGTACGCTACATACAGAAAGCAGAATTCAAGGGTACGCTACATGTAGAGTGCAGAGTTCAAGGGTATGCTACATACAGTGTACAGAGTTCAAGGGTACGCTACATACAGAAAGCAGAATTCAAGGGTACGCTATATGTAGAGTGCAGAGTTCAAGGGTAGGCTACATACAGAGAGCAGAGTCCAAGGGTACACTACATACAGAGTGCAGAGTTCAAGGGTACACTACATGCAGAGTGCAGAGTTCAAGGGTACGCTACATACAGAGTGCAGAGTTCAAGGGTACACTACTTGCAGAGTGCAGAGTTCAAGGGTATGCTACATACAGAGAGCAGAGTCCAAGGGTACACTACATACCCTTTACAGCCCGTTACATAAAATTAGAGCTCTTCTTTTACAGGATGTTGAGATTTGAATCCTTTTATTATAGTGATAGGTCCTCTTTTGGGTGTTGGGATTGCTTTTCTTTGGGAATTCCTGCATCCGCTTTTTCATGAATTGGTTAGAAGTCTTTGAGCTCATATTGAGAATGACACACTTTAGGAATCTCCTATGATTTGTCTGTTCAGTTTGTTCCCCAATGTTAACCTTGGATTGAGTTTTTGGAAAGACTGGAGATCTCCTATGAGACTGCTGAAGATAGAGGAACCCAAGCCTGAGCACTATGGAAGGATAATATATTTTTCATAATGGATATGTTTGGCTGGTCCTGAGGTTCTCCTGAACATTTAAAGGAACCCACCACCAGCATCTTTAGGTGCACCATGGGATCAATCTCCATTACATTTTACATGAGGCTCTTTATCTACTAACAATAAATAGAAATGTTCCGGGACGTTGCGCTTGTTAATTGATGGTCATCGTTGTATGCAGTTTTTAATAAAATCATTTCTGCTTGGCATCTGTTGTTGGGGCTGCTGTTGAAGTGATGTGCTGTTGATGTGACAAACCTGCAGCCAGGTAATTAGCATTGCAGGGCAGCTTGTTGCTCTGCCTCTGCTGGACACACCAAAAAAAACTCTTTCCTGTCTGTAAGTCAGGAGCTTCAGATACATTATATCACAATATACAATGTTTTGAAATGTACTCTGTGATATCTTCCCTGTAGACATACCTGGGTGACATGGAGCCCCCTAAAAATATTGTGAAGATTGCCGTTCAGATGATGGGAGCATACCCCCAGCTGATTGAGCTAAATCAGGTATAAACTGGGTAAAAGGACAGTTTTGGGGGGAGATCTTCATCCTCTGGCTTCAACACACCACCCTGTAGGTTTGTGACAAACAGGGGGCACTCTAACACATTGCTTTTCTGTTTCAGAGCAAACCGCTGTCTGCAGTCCTGAAGGATGTGTGCGACGCGTAAGTGTCACAAAGGTGCTACGAGCCATTTGTAGGACCTTGTAGATAATGTGATATTATTTTTATATTAATATTGTTATTATTATAAGGGATTTTTTGGAGAAAATCTCTTCTAAGAAGCATTACACAGATTAGAGGATCTGCAGACAATCCAGTGAAGAAAGGCAATCCTTAGAATAAATATTAGTAATTCACCATCATGCTCATCCTTATACAGGTGACATTTATATGCTGATACCTGACAGGCGACCCCATGGGAACTAAAAGAGTGCATGCAACAGGCTGACAATGCTGCGGCTAATTGCACAGAAGCAGGGGCGGACTGACAACTCATGGGGCCCCCGGGCAATAGGGGATCATGGGGCCCCTGTGTCCTTGCCCAAACTCCAAAAAGCCTATGAAAAAGCTACCAGGGGCATCTCATGGGACCCCCTACTTACCCCAGGCCCTCGGGCAGTGCCCGAGTTTTCAAATGGTCAGTCCGCCCCTGCACAGAAGGTATTATTATTATTATACAGTATTTATATAGCGCCAACAGTTTGCTCAGCGCTTTACAATATAACGGGAGACAATACAGTAACAATACAGTTCAATACAAGAGGGATTTGAGGGCCCTGATCCTGGGAGCTTACAATCTAGGAGGGCGGGGCTGGTGGTACAAAAGGTAGTAACTGTGGGGGATGGAGTGGTTGGAAGAGTAGAAGATTCCAGTATTAGCTGAGGGCAGGATAGGCTTCTCTGAAGAGATGGGTTTTCAGAGATCGCCTAAAAGTGAGCAGAGTAGGCGATAGTCTGATAAATTGGGGTAGAGAGTTCCAGAGGATGCAGGAAGCTCTGGAGAAGTCCTGGAGACGAGCATGGGAGGAGGAGACAAGGGAGCTAGAGAGTAGGAGGTCTTGCGAGGAGCGGAGAGTACGGTTTGGGTGATATTTAGAGACAAGATCGGTGATGTAATTTGGGGCAGAGTTATAAATGGGGCAGTGCCTAAAGGTGAGAATACACGATTAGAAAATCGAACGATCGGTCATCCGACGACCGAGAGGTGTTCGTTCTTTAGTCAAAATCGTGGCCCACATTAACCTAAAAAAATTGTTCGTCGGGCAATACGTAGTGTTGACGTCTTCTGTACAAGTGGAAGTGATGCGGTGTGCGTGTGACATTGTAGCCACGCCCTTCCGGCCAGAACGAGTGATATACACAATTACCAGCAAAACTATTTGCATAAAAGAAGTGTATATGGTGAGCAGGGGTGGACTGACCATTTGGAAACTCGGGCACTGCCCAAGGGCCCGGGGTCAGTAGGGGGCCCCATGAGATGTCTCTGATACCTTTTTCATAGGCTTATTTGAGTATGGGTAAGGACACAGGGGCCCCATGATCCCCTATTGCCCGGGGGCCCCATGAGTTGTCAGTCCATCCCTGATGGTGAGACATGATGCCAAACAGTAAAAAAATGATTCTTGGTTCACAAACAATTAAATATCTTCTGATAGACTGAATGATGGCTAGTAAATCCCTGGCATGTTAGCTCTTTGTTGCCATCTGATTACTATAATGGAATGGTCCTTGGACAGAAATAACATTTTAAAACTTCTATAAGTGGAAATGGCACATTTTTTGCTGGAATGAGGAAGGGTTAGATCCTCTGTCGGGATTGTATTGTGATCTGTGTCCCCATTAGTGGTATTTCCCATCAAGTGATACTTCAGAACAGGAAGTGATGAGAAGTCTCCTCAATGGACACACAGGCAGCATCTCCAAAAATGTTCTCCAAGGAGACTTAGAGAACTTCCATCCAGATAGAAAATAAAACATTCTAGCTGAAACTGAGGAAATAAAGAAGAATTTCACCCTTAGAGTTGAGTGATAATATGGGATGTAGAAGGTCTTATTGACTGTCTGTATGGTCTTCAGGTGGAATATCAGTAATTCCGAGCAGTATGCCCTGCAGTATGTGGATGGACATCAGGCATATATCACTGAGCTGGTGAGTACTTCTGATTGGGGGTGATCCTTGAACACAAGAATATTGAGGAAATGTTTTGTAAATCTTATCCCAGCTTTTTCTTGTCACATGGTAAGATTTAGCATATGAAGAGCCTTGTGTCCTTTATACCAAGCTCTGACTGTCCATCTTTAGATATCACACAATAACACATAATGAAGCTGATCAGGTGGACACCCTACAGTGTTCTAGATTGATCCATTTTTATTTAATTTTTTTCTAGAACAGAATGGAAATAAAGAATGGCAGCATTCTGAAACTGACCACATCCCCGGTAAGTTCCCCAGTTGCCTTATGAAGTTTGGATTAAGCTGACCCTGACCCAGACGCTAACTGTAACCCTAACCCTGAACCCCTAAACCTAAGTCAGCTAATGGAAGCCATAAGGGAGTCAGGTGTTTCCGTAAGGGCTAAACTACACATGTAGTGTACCGAATTGGGGACAATTGTGCCATGATGTGACCAACTTTGGTAAGTAATCTTGGGTTGATCACTGCAGTTGTAGATCATTGGTCACTGGTGAAGGTTTTGCATGGTAGACTGCCTGAGAATCCCTAAACAAGTGAGAAGTGAGTGAGAAGCCTCAGATTGAAGCAGCTGTTTTGTTTCCAGGGTCGCATTCTAATTCCAGGGTAGCGAAGCTGAATGTATTAACTCAAAATGAAAGTGATGTGGGTGCCATTTTTATTACTATTATTATTATTATACAGTATTTATATAGCGCCATGAAACCAGTGTACAAGCTGAGTGTTAGAGAAAGGCAGTAAGTCTTCTAACTCCAGTACTCTATTTTGCTGGTTGAGATTATTCCCCCATCACTCTGGCACACAATCCAGATTTTCTCTGGATCCAAAGAGTCAACCACTCAACCTTTTTTCAGTTCCAATAGTAGCTTTTTATTAAATTTTTAAAAATACTGTAGAAAGGGATATGGGAACTCTAAAACTTGGCCCAATCCATGAACATTGGAGTCATGTCCAGAACAGCTGATAACCTTGGCCAGGACAAAGAGTATTGTGCAACAATGGTAAAAGAGTATTGTCCTACACAATGGTACTCCAAGAAAGTCTCTTTTGTAGTTGATCCTCGTACAGGAACTGGGCTCAAAGATCTTATTGTCAATATTTTCGAATATAAAGGCTTGTGAAAATATCTCATGGTAGCCTAAAAAAAGGGGGTCAAACAGATAATGGTAGACAGGTACAGATTTTCATTGATTATCAAATATGGTCAAAGTCATTACTTGGCCCAGTTGGCCTGTTTTTGGCAGCTCACCACTCAGATGAGGATTCCCCCCAAAAAAAGGACAGTAACCCAAGTTGAGAAATCCAAGTGTAATAGGTCAAAGAGAGCATCAAATGAAAAATCAATAGGAGTCCAAAGTATTTATTGTTCAACTGGTTACAACAAGCAGGTCAAAAGAAACCCAGCACATTTTGAGGGCCACAAAATCCTTCTTCACCCTAGCCCTGATGAAGGGAAATTCTGTGGCATCCAAAATGTGCTGAATGACTTTTCACCTGGTTGTTGTACCCAGCTGGACAATAAAGGCTTTGGACTCCCAGTGATTTTTTTCATTTGGCGCTGTCTTTGACCTATTACACTAAAATAAAATAGGTGTCTTGCTGTGACAGAAATGTTTGATGGTTCCTGTAAAAAACCTGCCATAATCCAGAAGTTTTTTCATTCTTCATTTTTTCCCCTGGGATATAAAGGACAAGGAGGCCAGCAGCCTATGTAATGGCGTTCAGAGTCACAATCTGGATGTGAGATCCGAGTCTCTGAAGAAACTGGCTGATTTGTCTGGTGATGTTACATTTGCTCAGGAATTCATCAGCCGTGATGGACTCTGTATTCTGGCCAGGATGGTGGAAGAGCAAAAAGAGTAAGGGTCAATAAACAAAAACTCCATTGCCATTATAGCTTAATACATATTTCACAGTTGCTGTTCTTCACTCCTTCTTTGTTCCTGTGGTGGAAAGTATAAGATCAAAAAATATTGAGACTATTCCTTATGTAAAAGGGTTGGATTGGCTGTAGGTCAATAAAATGTTCACCATGGTTGACTAAAATAGGACTGTACTATATGAACTTGAGGGACATTTCAGATTACTCAGAACTCTGTGTACCAGCTCTCTGCACTACACTTCCTAGTGTGTGACCAGTTTTATTGTCAACTATCTGAGCCAGCAGGCAATTGATTAACTCAATTTCTGGATATATTTCTCAATATCTCTTACCAGTTTAAATATTATGGATATGGTGGCTACCTTCCAAAGTGGTAAGGTGCCTTTAATGTTGGACTAGGGCACTTTTGAATACGGTGGACATTCTGGTTATTCTATGGAGGCAGTACAATATTCTGTACATGTTTCTGGTGTTGTGGTGTCTTGCCACAAGTGCTAAAAAAAAACAAGATGAGGACAGCAGCAATTATATCAGTAGCTTCTTACTGTTACAACCTATTGTCAATCTTCTGACATTCCACTTAGGCCACCTGCTTACCAAGTACCCCTCTCACAGGGTCCTTTTCTTACATTTATTTAGCATAGCTGTTGACGCTTAGCTACTGAAGGTCAAGAGCTTTTCTTGAATAGCCATGAAATTACATGCCAGAAACTTTCCTGAAATGCATATCATTATATGTGGTTGATGCAAGTCAAGTAGCATGAGATGAGTGCCCTTGAAAGCATTGCATCTTTTAACTCCCACTGGATCGAAACTTTAGTGTGCACGTTTTTACAAGAAATTGTCCACGTAGCTTCCCATTACAGGACTCCTGTACTTTGGGAATCAAAATGTTGTCCAACTGGCGCTTCAAGCCGCTTTCACCTGCTGAACAATTTTTTAGCATTTTGTTGAGGGTCATTATCCATTTCAGGCATATTGCCAGATGTTACCCGATCACATAGATTTGTAGAAATTGATTTCAGCCCTTCATATTGGTTCACGTTCCTGTGAGTTTTTCTTTCCATTGTGTCTTTTTTGTTGACTTTGTTTTTTACCTCCTTGCCCGGGAGTGACAGTGAAAGGTGGAATTCAGTTTTGCTTGCTGTAAAATAATTCCTGAGCTTGATGGGAACGTAGCCTCCACCCTGGGAACAGACTCCACCCTGAGAACATAGACTCCCCCTTGGGGACATTGACACCACCTGGTGAACATAGACTCCACCCTGGGAACAAAGACTCCACTCTGAGAACATAGACTCCCCCCTAGGAACATTGACACCAACCTGGGAACAGAGACTTCCCCCTGGGAATATAGACTCCACCCTCGGAACACAGACCCCACCTTGGGCACAAAGACTTCCTCCTGGGAACATTGACTCAACCCTGGGAACATAGACTCCCCTCTGGGAACATTGACACCAACCTGGGAGCCTTGACTGCACCCTGGGAACAAGGACTTCCCCCTGGGAACACAGACTCCACCCTCAGAACACAGACTCCACCTTGGGCACAAAGACTTCCTCCTGGGAACATTGACTCCACCCTGGGAACATAGACTCCCCCCTGGGAACATTGACACCAAACTGGGAGCCTTGACTTCACCCTAGGAACAAGGACTTCCCCCTGGGAACACAGACTCCACCCTCGGAACACAGACTCCACCTTGGGCACAAAGACTTCCTCCTGGGAACATTGACTCCACCCTTGGAACATAGACTTCACCCTGGTTGTTACGTTTTACCAATAATGATGGCAGATGTGTCTTTTCTGCTTTCTCTCCTTTTTGTGGTCCTTCATACCACTGTCCTATATATGGATGAAATTTAGATAAGAGAAAAGGGAAGAGCCCTCAAAGGAGTGGCCGCTTTCTATGGTCACCCAATGAACTCTTCGGGAATTTGATATTAGGGTAGATACAAATGACCCCTTTTTCGTGTTTGCTATGGGGATCTTCAGCTCTAATGATACACATTTTCTATATGCAGACTCCCTGTGCACCTGGTTTTATGGTATGCAGGAAAATAGAAATTACATTTTAAAAGCAGCTTCTGAGTAAATAACTGGCTATATGTCTTTTGAAAATACTGAAAGCTGGCTGGAAATCTACAATTTATAAACGTAAAGACATATGATTTAAATTAAATAAAAATGTGTAGTGGGAAGCCCATGGTAGTGAAATGTCTCCTGTCTAAAACATCATCTTCTTCTTCTCTTTACAGGCCAGGGGAGGTGATGTGCCACACTCTGAGAGCCATTGCTGAGCTGATGGAACACGGCTTTGTGTCTTGGGAAACATTTAGTACAAGTTTCATTCACAAGGTGCGCACCAACAACTGGGAATAATTTAAATATGAGGAACTAAATATACTTTTCACATTTTGCCCTTTGCAGCCAGCATATGACAAGAGCCAACCTGGTACTTTAGGGTTCAGATATCTTTTACTGCTGTGCTGTGGACAGCCCTGAACAGAGGGGTCATAGGGTACACACAGCGAAATGACTCAGAGGAGAAGCCGCCTCACAATCTCTTCTCCTCCTGTACTAGTAAGTACTGTTGGAGTTAATGTTGGGCTCTCTTATAAGAAAAAATGGCAAACATTGCATACACATTGAATGGAACCATTCTATGTTAAATAGTTATTAAAAAATAAGATTTGTATACAAATAGAAAGAATGATGACAAAATATAATTATATAAAAACTTTAAAATATAAAATTTACCAGAAATCAAAAGAGTTTCCCAGTAAAAAAAAAAAGCTCAGCATAAAAGCAGTAATAGGCAAACATATAGAAATAATTGGACCCCCTTCCTCTGGGTACATTTATTAAAAACCTTCATGTATACCATGTTGTCAGAACTTGTAAATTTAGGTCACGTGAATCATCTGTTCTGCTGAAGGCTGCCACCTGGTCTTCAGATCACATGTTCTTCCATCTAAGGCAGTGGTTCTCAACCTGTGGGTCGTGACCCCTTTGGGGGTCGAACGACCCTTTCACAGGGGTCGCCTAAGACCATCTGGGAAAACACATATTTCCGATGTGTAAAGAGCAGCTACTGTGTAGAAAGCAGCTACTGTGTAGAAAGCAGCTACTGCGTTGAAAGCAGCAGTATTGGAGGTAAAATGACACTTCATGAATATATAATTACTGGGTAAATAATTTTATGGTTGGGGGTCACCACAACATGAGGAACTGTATTAAAGGGTCATGGAATTAGGAAGGTTGAGAACCACTGATCTAAGGCAAGCAAGCAAACATATTCTTCTATGTAAGTCTGAGAAAAAAATATATCAGGAAACAGATATATACTATATCTCAAATGCAACACACCAAGATGGTGGGCTGGGCTAAAATTGTCCTGGAGCAGCTTACAGGGATCCAAATCATGAGCATCTTTGATTTGTGACCTTCCATGGTGCTGGTAAAAAGTGATGTGATCTACAAGCTATGGGACTTGCGAATCAATGTTATATAGTTACATAGTTTGGCTGAAAAAAGACAAAAGTCCATCCAGTTCAACCATTAAAAAAAAAGTTATAATCCTACACCCACAGTTGATCCAGAGGAAGGCAAAAAAACCCCAAATGTGTTCCTACTATGACCTGATTTTCCCATAGCCACCAATCAGATTAATATTTTATTGGCCAGTCTAATGTTGACTGGTGGGGGTAGAAGTAACTTCAGTTCTGAAAACACATCAATTCTATTTGATATCAGGCCAGGGGCGGACTGACAACTCATGGGGCCCCCGGGCAATAGGGGATCATGGGGCCCCTGTGTCCTTGCCCAAACTCAAAAAAGCCTATGAAAAAGGTACCAGGGGCATCTCATGGGGCCCCCTACTGACCCCGGGCCCTCGGGCAGTGCCCGAGTTTCCAAATGGTCAGTCCACCCTGTATCAGCCATTTACCTGGACAGGCATATAATCTACATGACATTTATTAGCTGTGCACTACACTTCATACATAACCAGACTTTGCTCTCAGCTGACGTTTGCTTCTTTGTGTCCAGGTGGTGACATTTGTGAATATGAATCTGATGCTGGTGGAGATCACACAGCTGGCGCTGGTCATCCTGGAGAATGTGCTGCAAAGTAACACCAAGCTTGCAGTGATGGTCAAACAAGAAGTTCCTCTGGAGCGACTTCTTACTTTACTGCAGCTGTAAGTCAGACTGAACTGTGCATGATATTGGGTATATTGAACATGATCATACTGCATGGAATGATAGAGCAGAACTATAGCAGGAATAAAGTATTGTAGGAACACAATAGTTCTGTTCCAGGAACATAATACGTTCGTTGTATCATAATCCTGTATTAATAGTAATACAACAATGACATTTATCTGCATCAAAGAGCCAGAAAGTGAAAGTTATATGAAGAACTAGGGAGCACAACTGGGGGAATCAATGGTGGAGAAGGATCTGGGAGTTCTGGTAGATCACAAGCTTAATAATGGCATGCAATGCCAAGCTGCGCTCTCTAAAGCGAGCAAAATCCTCTCTTGTATCAGGAGATATATAGACTCCAGAGAGAGAATCATATTCCCCCCGGTACAAATCATTAGTAATACCTCATCTGGAATATGCAGTTCAGTTTTGGGCACCAATTCACAAAAAGAACATTGGGGAACTGGAGAAAGTACAGAGAAGGGCAACCAAACTGATAAGAGGCATGGAGGAGCTTAAGCTGGGATATGATCACCATGTATAATACATAAGGGGGGATATGATCTCCATGTATAATACATAAGGGGGGATATGATCACCATGTATAATGCATAAGGGGGGATATGATCTCCATGTATAATACATAAGGGGGATATGATCTCCATGTATAATACATAAGGGGGGATATGATCTCCATGTATAATACATAGGGGGGGATATGATCTCCATGTATAATACATAAGGGGGGATATGATCTCCATGTATAATACATAAGGGGGGATATGATCTCCATGTATAATACATAAGGGGGAATATGATCTCCATGTATAAATACATCAGTGGTTCATATCATTGCCCTTCATAGTAGCTTGAGGATAGGTGGTCAGTGTTGCCGTAGCCTGTGGGCCTGCTTGCCTTAATGGAAAAGGCTAGAGGTTAGGTGGTCAGTGTTGTGGTGTATAGGTTAAGTACAGGGGCGGACTGACCATTTGGAAACTCGGGCACTGCCCAAGGGCCTGGGGTCAGTAGGGGGCCCCATGAGATGCCCCTGGTACCTTTTTCATAGGCTTTTTTGAGTTTGGGCAAGGACACAGGGGCCCCATGATTCCCTATTGCCCGGGGGCCCCATGCATTGTCAGTCTGCCCCTGGTTAAGTATTGGGGTATAGAGGTTAGGTGGTCGGTGTTACATGCTATAGGTTAAGTATTGAGATATAGAAGTAAAGTGGTTGGTGTTGTGGTGTATAGGTTAAGTATTGAGGTATAGAGGTTCGGTGATCAGGGTTGTAGTATATAGGTTAGGTATTGGGGTATAGAAGTTATGGGTTGGCATTGCAGTGTATAGGTTAAGCACTGGGATATAGACTTTAGGTGGTCAGTGTTGTGATGTATAGGTTAAGTATTGGGGTATTGAACAAATGAAAGCAATTAAATATTCTCTAATTACTGTTGTTTAACCTTCTCCCAGAGAACTCCATAATTATGAGCTTCCACCTTCAGCCTGTAGTATGGTATTGTTACTGTTCGGTTTGGGTACATTTGTGATGCGGTTTGAGTTAGATCACTAATTGTCTATTTCTTGCAGGCCTAATCAGCCTCTGCAAATTAAGGTGATGGCTCTTCTTGTGGCTCTGCTCCAGAAATCTGTAAATAGGGAGAGAGCGGTAAGAGCACCCATGAGCAATGGCTGAATATCTGGGAATTGAGAGTGAGTGGTAATAGATTACATCATAGATGATGGCTGAATGTCTGGTAATAGAGAGTGAATGGTAAGAGAGCACATGAATGATGGTTAGGTGTCTGGGAAATAGAGAGTGAACAGTAAAAGAGTGCATAGATGATGGTTAAGTGTCTGATAATAGAGAGTGAGCAGTAAGAGAGCACATGGATGATGGCTGAGTGTTGGTGAATAGAGTGGGCGATACGAGAGCACATGGATGATGGCTGAGTATTTGGGAATAGAGAGTGGGCGATACGAGAGCACATGTATGATGGCTGAGTATTTGGGAATAGAGAGTGGGCGATAAGAGAGCACATGTATGATGGCTGAGTATTTGGGAATAGAGAATGGGCGATAAGAGAGCACATGGATGATGGCTGAGTACTTGGGAATAGAGAGTGGGCGATACGAGAGCACATGGATGATGGCTGAGTATTTGGGAATAGAGAGTGGGCGATAATAGAGCACATGGATGATGGCTGAGTACTTGGGAATAGAGAGTGGGCGATACGAGAGCACATGGATGATGGCTGAGTATTTGGGAATAGAGAGTGGGCGATAATAGAGCACATGGATGATGGCTGAGTACTTGGGAATAGAGAGTGGGCGATAATAGAGCACATGGATGATGGCTGAGTATTTGGGAATAGAGAGTGGGCGATAATAGAGCACATGGATGATGGCTGAGTATTTGGGAATAGAGAGTGGGCGATACGAGAGCACATGGATGATGGCTGAGTATTTGGGAATAGAGAGTGGGCGATAAGAGAGCACATGGATGATGGCTGAGTATTTGGGAATAGAGAGTGGGCAATAAGAGAGCACATGGATGATGGCTGAGTATTTGGGAATAGAGAGTGGGCGATACGAGAGCACATGTATGATGGCTGAGTATTTGGGAATAGAGAGTGGGCGATACGAGAGCACATGGATGATGGCTGAGTATTTGGGAATAGAGAGTGGGCGATAAGAGAGCACATGGATGATGGCTGAGTATTTGGGAATAGAGAGTGGGCGATAAGAGAGCACATGGATGATGGCTGAGTGTTGAGGAATAGAGAGTGGGCGATAAGAGAGCACATGGATGATGGCTGAGTATTTGGGAATAGAGAGTGGGTGATACGAGAGTGAATGTATGATGGCTGAGTATTTGGGAATAGAGAGTGGGCAATAAGAGAGCACATGGATGATGGCTGAGTATTTGGGAATAGAGAGTGGGCAATAAGAGAGCACATGGATGATGGCTGAGTATTTGGGAATAGAGAGTGGGTGATACGAGAGCACATGGATGATGGCTGAGTATTTGGGAATAGAGAGTGGGCGATAAGAGAGCACATGGATGATGGCTGAGTATTTGGGAATAGAGAGTGGGCAATACGAGAGCACATGGATGATGGCTGAGTATTTGGGAATAGAGAGTGGGCGATAAGAGAGCACATGGATGATGGCTGAGTATTTGGGAATAGAGAGTGGGCGATACGAGAGCACATGGATGATGGCTGAGTATTTGGGAATAGAGAGTGGGCGATAAGAGAGCACATGGATGATGGCTGAGTATTTGGGAATAGAGAGTGGGCGATACGAGAGCACATGGATGATGGCTGAGTATTTGGGAATAGAGAGTGGGCGATAAGAGAGCACATGGATGATGGCTGAGTATTTGGGAATAGAGAGTGGGCGATACGAGAGCACATGGATGATGGCTGAGTATTTGGGAATAGAGAGTGGGCGATACGAGAGCACATGGATGATGGTAAGTGTCTGGGCAGCCTGGATAAAATGTGTGTGAAGTCTTCCCCTTATATCTGTGTGTGGTAATTACAGACAGTAGAAATGTCAGCTGCTGTTCACTAGCTGCGTATTACAGGTGACAGGACTGTCCCCTCTTCCAGGATATGCTGGAAATTCTGTGGAAAAAGAATATGAGGCAGTTCATCCATAAGGTGAGTGTTATGATGATACTTCTTGTACAGAATCCCAAAACAGTTCAGTAATCTGTAATTTTCCCTCTCTGCAGCACATTATTCATGGCTGGCCTGTCCTGGGAGATGAAATGAGCCATTACCTGTATGTCTTGCAATGTCTAAGCCTAGGCCTGTTAGAAGATTGGATGAAGACCCCAATGGACCCCAATAATGCTGTAAGAAACCTGCAAGGAATAGAATGACCCCAGAGGTTGGGGGCCCTGAGATGATGTACTTGTGTACTTTCTTTGATTTCTCAAATGACCCATATAATCCTAATATACAGTGGGGATCGAAAGTTTGGGCACCCCAGCTAAAAATTTGTATTAATGTGCATAAAGAAGCCAAGGAAAGATGGAAAAATCTCCAAAAGGCATCAAATTACAGATTAGACATTCTTATAATATGTCAACAAAAGTTAGATTTTATTTCCATCATTTACACTTTCAAAATAACAGAAAACAAAAAAATTGCACTCAGCACTCTTGCAGCAAATCCTTCTACCTTCCAGAAGTTTCTTGGCTCTTTTTCAGCACTGCTTAGCTTTCTTTTATCAATTCCCAGCTCTCTTCCAATAGTTCTTTCACTCCCCAGGCAATCCCAGCTTTCTTCCAGTGGATCTATCTGTTTTCCAGTTGTGGCAATCTGTCTCCCCCAGCAGTCCCAGCTCTCTTCCAATTGATCCAGCTATCTCCCAGTAATCTCTTAGCTGTCCTCCAGCAGTTCTGTGCTCTTATTCAGCATTTCTCAGCTGTCTTCCTGCATTTCTTAGGTGTCTTGAAGCAGTTTCCAGCTCTATTCCTGCTTTTCCTAGCTGTCTTTAAGCAGTCTCAGCAAATCTATGTACCTTCTTGAAATTTCCAGTTGTCTTCCATCAGCAGCTAGCTGCCCTCTAGAAGTCCCAGCTCTCTTGCAGCAAATCCATCTACCTTTCCATAGATCCGAGCGATTTTCAGCTTTCTTTTTTTATTTCCCAGCTTCCTTCACTCACTCCCTCAGCATCCTCAGCTTTCTTCCAGCGGATCTATTTGTCTTCTAGTAGTTGCCAATGTCTCCCCATAGTCCCAGCTATCTTTGAGTGGATCTATCCATCTTCCAGTAATCCCAGCTATCTTTATGCAATTCCCAGTCACCTTCATGCAGTTCCCATCTGTCTTCCAGTAGTTCCCACCTGTTGTCTTGCAGTTCGCACCTCTTATTTAGCAGTTTCTAGCTGTCCTACAGTTCTCAGTCGTCTTCCCTCTTTTTTTAGTTGTCTTCCAGACGTTCCCACATCCTATTTAGTGGTTCTATGCTGTGTTTCCACAGTTCCCAGCTCTCTTCCAAATTATATTCATCATGTCCTGATCTTGGTATACCACGATCCAATGCACCATAGAGGCCGGTTGTCAGGGAGCAAGTATTTTCCAGTCCCTCCAGTTAATTAGTGTCTGTTGAAACTTCTTATTTTCTCACCTGCAGGAGCAGCGTCAACAACTCCAGAACCTTCGAATTGTAGCTTTTCCAAATGAGGGGGATGAAGAAGGTCACATGTCCACGGACAGACGACGTTCACTTTGTGCCAAGGAATTCCGCAAGCTTGGCTTTATAGTAAGTTAGTAACCATCACCAACAATTACTGACAATGATTAGGTTGGTTGGTGTCACCTCACTTTAGTATGTCCAAGTGTGCATTGTGAGAAGGCACAGAACTTATCACATGTTCCCCTATACCCAGGACATCTAGCATAGAGTCGATGTGGTCTCATGCAGGGGCGGACTGACCATTTGGAATTTTGGGCACTGCCCGAGGGCCCGGGGTCAGTAGGGGGCCCCATGAGATGCCCCTGGTACCTTTTTCATAAGCTTTTTAGAGTTTGGGCAAGGACACAGGGGCCCCATGATCCCCTATTGCCCGGGGGCCCCATGAGTTGTCAGTCCGTCCCTGGTGTCATGTATATATTTTTATGACAAACTTGTACTGGAGGAAGCCTAACTTAGGGTGGGGGGTCCAGGTGTACATTTATATGCCAGGTGTGTCTACCAGTGGATGCCTAGCATAGGGTGAAGGGTTCTCAAGGGCACATTTATATGTCTTTTTCTTTTTTTTACATAAATAGGAAACATTGCATCTTAATGTAGTCTTATAAAAAGAATACTATTATATATAACCCCCTTCAGATGTCACTCTTATCAGATAGCTGGTTTCTATGAACAAATAGAGCTGTAAATCAAGCTGATGCTTAGATGACCCATAGTTTTCAGGGAATCCTTAATCATGTATTTTTTATAAAACAAAGATTTCACAATCATAATTAGAGATGAGCGAATTATTCAAAAATTCGATTCGGCTGATTTGCCGAATTTCAGGAAGAGATTCGATGCAAATTAATTCGCTACGAAGTTAACTTATAAAAAGGGTTTCTAGGCTTCAGAGAGCCTTTAAATTAGTGCAGAACACTGTACCTTTAATTTAAATGCCCTTGGAGATGAGGAAGGAGAAGGAGAAGGATGAGAAGAAGGAGAAGGATGAGAAGAAGGAGAAGGATGAGAAGAAGGAGAAGGAGAAGGAGAAGGAGAAGGAGAAGGATGAGAAGAAGGAGAAGGATGAGAAGATGGAGAAGGAGAAGGATGAGAAGAAGGAGAAGGAGAAGGATGAGAAGAAGGAGAAGGATGAGAAGAAGGAGAAGGATGAGAAGAAGGAGAAGGAGAAGGATGAGAAGAAGGAGAAGGATGAGAAGAAGGATGAGAAGAAGGAGAAGGATGAGAAGAAGGATGAGAAGAAGGAGAAGGATGAGAAGAAGGAGAAGGAGAAGGATGAGAAGAAGGAGAAGGATGAGAAGAAGGATGAGAAGAAGGAGAAGGATGAGAAGAAGGAGAAGGAGAAGGATGAGAAGAAGGAGAAGGAGAAGGATGAGAAGAAGGAGAAGGATGAGAAGAAGGAGAAGGATGAGAAGAAGGAGAAGGAGAAGGATGAGAAGAAGGATGAGAAGAAGGAGAAGGATGAGAAGAAGAAGGATGAGAAGAAGGAGAAGGATGAGAAGAAGGAGAAGGAGAAGGATGAGAAGAAGGAGAAGGATGAGAAGAAGGAGAAGGATGAGAAGAAGGAGAAAGATGAGAAGAAGGATGAGAAGAAGGAGAAGGATGTGAAGAAGGACAGTTCTGTGACAGTTTCTGTCTATTTCTGACAGTTCTGTGACATTCACTCCATACAGCGGTTTCAACCGCTGTATGGAGTGAATGTCACAGAACTGTCAGAAATAGGCTATTTCTGACAGTTCTGGGACATTCACTCCATACAGCGGTTGAAACATTGTATCTATTTGTTTCCATAAATGGATCCATTTATGGAAACAAATAGATACAATGTTTCAACCGCTGTATGGAGTGAATGTCACAGAACTGTCAGAAATAGCGGAGCTCTGCAGATACACTTAGAGGAGCTCTGCAGATACACTTTTTGCCGGCTTGGAATTCTTCTTATTTTCATCCTACTTCTTCTTCTTCTTCTTCCTGATCCTCATCCTCTTCTTCTTCTTCTGAGGATGAGGATGAAGAAGAAGAAGAAGAAGAAGTAGGATGAAAATAAGAATTCCAAACCGGCAAAAAGTGTATCTGCAGAGTTCCTCTATTTCTGACAGTTCTCTGACAGCTTCTTCACATGTACAGCGGTTGAAACATCTGTATCCTAAATGGAAACTAATAGATACAATGTTTCAACCGCTGTACATGTGAAGGAACTGTCAGAGAAATGTCAGAAATGGCGGAGCTCTCTGCAGGGACACTTTTGCCGGCTGATCGGGAAAAATCCGATTCGCGCACCCGAAGTAGGCAAATATTCGGATTCGACGCGAATCAAATTTTTCCTGAAATTCGCATCGAATTCCGGTTCGCCTGGTTCGATTCGCTCATCTCTAATCATAATCAAGTGATATAAAATATCAGTTTCAAAATGTATAAACTTAAAACAAACACAATTCAAACTGACCTACAGCAATTATGGATTTCCTTTGAGAAGTCAGCTCACAGAACCAGGATCCACCCAGAACAGGTACTTTTTTGTGATTTGACACAGATAGGTTGATATGTTGATTCATTTCTTAGATGTTATAACGATCTGAATTCATTTTAGCTTTCTTGAATCTTCTTTAGAACAATGGCAGCCCATGGCAGGACCTTGCTCTCACACCACCGGGACTATTGGCTCTTGAAAATATGATGTATTTCTCAACACGCTGGCCCAGCGCTTACAGTAGAGTGAGTGATTGGCCATATAAGATGAGTGCCACCAGTAAAACAGCATGCAGAACATCTAACATAGACTTCTGTTCTGTCTGCAGTTTGTACTTGAAAACAGCAGCCGGGAGGATAAACATGTGTGCCCCTTCGCTCGGAGCAGCATTCACCTGACTCTTGTCCTGTGTGACATCTTGCGGGTTGGAGAAACAGGTAGCCAAGATTTTGTCTTCATTTCTCTGTGTCTTTGGTCATTTAGCCTCCAGATTCTACTGGGTTGTTTTTACTTTTAATTTTACTTTACAGAACAAGTTAATTTAGTCTTAAGAGCTTTTGCCTCTAGTTGATTCGTAGACTATTGGTGTACACTGCATGTCCACTCAGGCAATATTTTTGCTAGCGATATATACAGTCATGGCCGAAATTGTTGGCACCCTTGATATTTTTCCTGAAAATCAAGTATTTCACACAAAAAAGGTATTGCATTAACACATGTTTTGCTATACACATGTTTATTCCCTTTGTATGTATTGGAACAAATATAAAACAGAGGCAGAAAAGCAAATATGACATAATGTCACACAAAACCCCAAAAATGGGCTGGACAAAAGTATTGGCACCCTTAACTTAATATTTGGTTGCACACCCTTTGGAAAACATAACTGAAATCAGTCGCTTCCTATAACCATCAATAAGCTTCTGACACCTCTCACCCGGAATTTTGGACCACTCTTCCTTTGCAAACAGCTCCAGGTCTCTCTTATTGGAAGGACACCTTTTCCCAACAGCAATTTTAAGATCTCTCCACAGGTGTTCAATGGGATTTAGATCTGGGCTCATTGCTGGCCACTTCAGAACTCTCCAGCGCTTCTTTGCCATCCATTTCTGAGTGCTTTTTGACGTATGTTTGGGGTCATTGTCCTGCTGGAAGACCCAGGATCTTGGACGCAAACCCAGCTTTCTGACACTGGGCCCTACAGTGCGACCCAAAATCCTTTGGTAATCCTCAGATTTCATGATGCCTTGCACACAGTCAAGGCACCCAGTGCCAGAGGCAGCAAAACAACCCCAAAACATCATTGAACCTCCACCATATTTTACCGTAGGTACTGTGTTTTGTTCTTTGTAGGCCTCATTCCGTTTTCGGTAAACAGTAGAATGATGTGCTTTACCGAAAAGCTCTATCTTGGTCTCATCTGTCCACAAGACGTTTTCCCAGAAGGCTTTTGGCTTACTCAAGTACATTTTGGCAAACTGTAGTCTTGCTTTTTTATGTCTCTGTGTCAGCAGTGGGGTCCTCCTGGGTCTCCTGCCATAGCGTTTCATTTCATTTAAATGTCGACGGATAGTTCGCGCTGACACTGATGCTCCCTGAGCCTGCAGGACAGCTTGAATGTCTTTGGAACATGTTTGGGGCTGCTTATCCACCATCCGGACTATTCTGCGTTGCAATCTTTCATCAATTTTCCTCATCCGTCCACGACCAGGGAGATTAGCTACAGTGCCATGGGTTGCAAACTTCTTGATAATGTTGCGCACTGTGGACAAAGGCAAATCTAGTTCTCTGGAGATGGACTTGTAACCTTGAGATTGTTGATATTTTGCCACAATTTTGGTTCTCAGGTCCTCAGACAGTTCTCGTCTCCTCTTTCTGTTGTCCATGCTTAGTGTGGCACAGACAGACACACAATGCAAAGGTTAAGTGAACGTCTCTCCTTTTTATCTGCTTTCAGGTGTGATTTCTATATTGCCCACACCTGTTACTTGCCCCAGGTGAGTTTACAGGAGCATCACATGCTTGTAACATTCTTATTTATCCGCAGTTGTGAAAGGGTGCCAATACTTTTGTCCAGCCCATTTTTGGAGGTTTGTGTGACATTATGTCGAATTTGCTTTCTTTCCTCCCTTTTTTTGTTTTGTCCCAATACACACAAAGGGAATAAACATGTGTATAGCAAAACATGTGTTAATGCAATACGTTTCGTGAGAAATACATGATTTCCTGGAGAAATATCAAGGGTGCCAACAATTTCGGCCATGACTGTATTTAGTCAGTTGTACCATCTCCCATGAACTGATTATGTGGATGAATAGAGTGGAGGCTGATTGCCGAGAAACCAGTTTCTGCTAACTGGATATACAGTATGTTGGTGGTTGATCAATGAGAGAAAAAGCAGAGCATGAGCTAAAAGTGGTCAGTGGTGGGAAGAAGCAGAATGGCAGCTGATCATTGGGAGAACTGTAGTTAAAGGAGGAACAATGGCAAATGATTGTGATTTGGAGGGTATAGAGGAGGCAGAGCTGTTGATCATAGCAGGGAGTGGAGGAGCATGCGAAATTCACCATAGATCTTCAGGAGGCAATGCAGACTTGAAGCTGATCACAGGATTTGGAAGGAAGAAGAGAGAAGGCAGAACAGGAGCTGATCAAAGCTGAAGGAAAAAGAGAAGAGGAAAAATGGGATTTGCTTGTGAATCAGAATTAGGACAGTGTTTTGAGATAAAATAAAGTAGAAAGGTCAATGTTGTAGAAAACGGATACCACAGGATGCCAGAGAAACACAAGAACACAAAAGTGGTGACAAAACAACAGCCATAGTACCTCAGGTTAAGCTACTGCCAAAATATGTGGGAGTTGAAAATAGACCTCATTGAATGCAGCAGGAAGTATTGTGGAGAGGGTTTAGGGTGGAGAACAGTGTGAACATATACAGAAATGATAGGGCTGGATTGTTGTAAATGGAAGAAGTTGTGCACTTAAAGCTGCTCCAGATGGTGTGGAGGGGGCTGCTACTTTGGACACAGTGGGGTGGGAGCTATGACAGGAAGATTGGGAGTAGGAATGTTGAAACTGCATCTTGGGTCTTCACTAAGCTGCTAACTGTGTTTGCTTTGCTTTGCTTTGCTCTCCTGGCATCCCCATAGTGGGATCTCTGGAAGACATTCCTCTGAAGGAACAGTTAGCTTAGGCTCTATCTGCCAATGTCCAATGGATCCTGCAGACACTAGAGAAATTCAGGTAGATTCTAAATCTCCAGAAGTCAGTGCTAGAACTGTCTCCCATGTTCGGTCTTTGCAGAAATCTCATCCTCTGTTTTTGGATGAGGGTTTAGATCCTGAAGGTGTCCTCCTTCAGGGTGGCTCCATATGCCCAATTTCATGCTATACTGTTGCAACTCAACATTCTGGCAGTGTGGGACAAGAGGGTACAGTCTCTGGATCATCCCATAAGCCTGACCAGCAGGACTGGGCTTGCCCTGGCATGGTGATTAACAGGTTCAGTGCTGGTATAATGGAAATCACTATCTCCTTGGTTTTGTTCATTGAAGATGCCAGTCTATCAGGCTGAGGAGCCATCTTAGTACTAGATATTGTACAAGAGACATGGTCATCAGAGGAAGCTTGGCTTCCAGTCATTATTCCAGAACTCATGTCGATTCAGTTGTCCCTTCAACTCTACCTTTCGTCTGGAAGGTCATCTGTTCAGCATTCAGTTGGACAATGCCACAGTAGTGCATACATCAACCATCAGAGAGACACCTGAAGTCTTGCAGCTCAAAGAGAAGCAGATCTGATTCTGACTTTGGCAGAACTTCACATTAAAGCTGCAACTGCTCTGCATGGAAAACTGCCAGGGGGCTTCCTTAGTCATTAATGCCTGGACTCCGTAAAACAGTCCTTTCACCAAAAGGCATTTAAAAACCTTTGTTGCAGGTGGATGATGCAGGACATGGACCTTTTGGTCCCCCCAGGTAAACTGAGTAGGGTTGCCTTGAGATCCAGGGTTCCTCTAACCTTTGCAGTGGATGTTCCAGTAACCCTGTAAGATCAGTTGAACATGAACTATATATTTCTCCCGTAAAGCTCCTTCCTCACCTACTCCATGGGATCGAGATGGGACTCATCCCGGTGATCCTTTTTTGGACCAAACTGGCCCAGGAGGACATGGTACTCAGATTTCGTCCCTTGGAAGGATCATCCAAATCTTCTTTCCCAGGGGCTGGTTTATCACCCTGCATTTATGATCGCTGGAGGCCTAATAGATTTGGTCATCCCTACATTCAAAGATAGGAAATTGACTTCTTGCAAGGTCAACCATCACACATGGAAATCATATTTCTCCTGGGGTGAGACAAGGTTTTTTCGTCCCAGTAACTTCTCAGTTGAATGAATCCTGTCTATTCTCCAGTCTGGTCTGGATCAGCTTTTGGCCTTTCATTACCATCAAGGGTCCTTTTCAGACACTGCTTCCCTCTAAACCCTGAAGGCCTTCATGCAGGCTGTCGCTCACATTGTTCCTCGTGTACAGTATATTCCCCAGTGATTCTCCCAGATATTAACTTGGTTCTGTTGGTTCTTCAAAGACCCATGGCTTTGAATGTACCAGTGAAATTCCTCTATCTATCTTGCTCTCAAGGTTACCCTTCTCTTTGTAATCACTTCTGCAAGTTTCAGAATGCCTGTTGTATTTGGCACCTCAAGCATGGCTTTTGAATGGGAATATGGTGCTGCAACTGTGCTGCTGTGTTGCTTGCGTTGTGGCCCTATTCACTTGAATAAATCACGGGTATTACTTTTGCCCAACTTTTGCAATGTCACCTGGCTGTCATGTTATTTAAGATGGGCAGTCAGGGAGCAGTAAAATCACGGCTATTCCCCCCATCCCACCCTCTCGTCCTCCAACCTCTTGGTGTTAATGTGCCCTTAGTGCTTCATAGGCTTTTAACCATCAGACTCTTGCTAGTAAGATTTGCAAGACTCACAACTTTTCTTCTGTTTGCATGTCCATTAAGTTTTATTAGGTGGATGTTCAGGCCCCAGCTGATGTGAATGTGTACAATCTTTGGGTGTAAGGTTCTTCAGCCAGCTATGCTGAGCCACCTCAGTCACTTTGTTGGTTTTTGAGGGGCTGATAGCCCTTGTTTTCTGTGTTGCCCACTCCTCAGTTAGACTGCTTTTGGCCATCCCAATGTTTCTGAATATTCTGTGTTCTGTGATATACAATTACAAAAACAGGATTTTTAGATTTACAGTAAACTCCTTGCCATGAAGTACACTAGGGTTGTGGGATGGGGTTATGGGTTCATGCAGGGAATGTGAGGGGTTCTACTGGGCTGCCCTTTTTTTTTTGTTTTGTCTGTATTCAATCTCCCATAGGTCGTAGCATAACCCAGTGTTCCTGAATGTTCTTTCTGTGTCCAAAATTTTATTTTAAGAAACTGATTTTTCAGTAAGTCAGAAATCATATTTTTCTTTTTATTTATTCATAGACTCTGTGTTACGTTGAGTATGGCATGTTGCTGGTATCATTTTATAGGTCATCAGTTTTCAGAATGGTAGCTGTAAAACTTAATCTAATTTTTGTGATATTTCAGTTTCGGAAACAGGTCAAAGCTTCCAGACGCTCTTCTACGCACAAGACCACTTCATGCATGAACTCTTCTCTGTCTGCATTCAGGTGCTGAATAAGACATGGAAGGAGATGAGAGCCACACAGGAGGACTTTGAGAAGGTTTCTGTCTCCTTATTATGAGCTTCTCGTGCCTTTAATTATCATTTTGATCTTCTAATTTTTGCGACCCTGTTGTTCTTATGTGCCCAGGTTATGCATGTGGTAAAGGAACAGATTTATCGCACTCTTGCTCTCTCACCAACATCGTTGGACTTTTTCAGGACAAAGATTTCATCTCTGAATTACAGCGAGATTCTTCGCAGACGTCAGGAGGAGAGGCTGATCCAAGATGAAGCACTTTCCCCACCTGTGATGTGAGAAATGCACCGCAAAGCCATCTTAAAGTGAGCCTGACTAAAGTGTGGGCACCTCGTGGTGACTGACAGAAAACCTGTGTCAAGAGGAACACAAAGATTGTCATTAGTGATTTCCTTCTGAAAATGCTAATTGCCTGTTAGGCATGCCTGATCTTCTGATTTTGGTGCTTTCTGGCCTGGAGCTCATTATTTGCATATTGTTCCAAGTCAATGATTCCAGAAGAATTCAGACTGTTAGTTACATTTTTTAGGAAACAGGGTCTACAATTTCAGCTGTTCATGTTTCCATCAAGCATGTTTCTTCAATGCACTTCTGTTAGCTGATTTCTAATGGGAGCCCTTGGATTCTAGGCCCAAGCTGAACCTGGGGCTTCTACTCCTGTCCAAGTTGACATGAAACCCTGCTCCCTCCCAACACTAAGCCTTCCCCAGTCATACAAATGTTACATGCAAAAAGAGTAGAAGCACTGGCATTATAAGATTGAATTGGTGGGACTCAGTACCTGCAGGAATGGGTAGACTTGTAAACCATTCCTGAGAGAAACAGTGGAGCACATTCCGCTGTTGCTTTTTCATTATTCTGAAAATACTACTTTCTTGGCTCACCTCACGTCAGCACACCATGGGTTAATCCTCCGTAGGTAACCCCCAGGACCACCTCCAATAGCTAGAATAAAAGACCCTCCCTCCTGATCCTCGGTGTTCTTCTTTTTTGGTTACTCCAGGCCACCTGCCAAAGTTTCCAGATCAGATGGATGTTGGTGAGCAGTATCCCCCCTACTGCACCTCCCCCCAGGTTCTCTGCCTCTCCAGGTTTGGAAGACCCTGTGTGTGGGTGGTAAGTCCCCCTAAAGCCAGGGTTACCCTTGTGCCTGGGTTTGTTGCTTAAATAATACATATTTTACTGGCCTCTGCAGGTGCTTCTCATGGACGCTGTGGCTGCACTCCTTGTTTTCCCCCCATGCTGTGTCTCATTAGCAGCGAGCCCTTCTATCTCTCTCTCTTCCTTATCCTGTTCTGAGGGCAGGCTCTATGGGAAGCACTGCAGAGGCCAGTAAAATACTGGTATGTATTATTTAAGCAACAAAACCAGGCACAAGGGTATCCCTGGCTTTAGGGGGATTTACCACCAACACAGGGTCTTCCAAACCAGGAGAGGCAGAGAACCTGGGAGGAGGTGCAGTAGGGGGGATACTGCTCACCAACATCCATCTGATCTGGAAACTTTGGCAGGTGGCCTGGAGTGACCAAAAAAGAAGACCACCGAGGATCAGGAGGGAGAGTCTTTTATTTTAGCTATTGGAGGTGGGCCTGGGGGGGGTTACCTATGAAGGATTAACCCATGGTGTGTTGACGTGAGGATACGCCAGGAAAGGAAAATTTTGGTAAGTATGGGACAACAATTTTTCGTATTCCTGGCTTTTATACACACTCTTTAACTTCAGTCCTGTGAGTCACTGACTTGGAACAAACATGCAGATGAGAAGTTCTACCTTTCCTAACCTCCAAACCTCCATACTTGTTCCAGATCCAGTGGCTTAGTTGAATAGCCAAACAAAGAGCAGGAACAGGAGATCAGCTATGTCAGCCCCATATTTTTCTCAGGAAAGGTTTTTTTTTAATCTTGCCTCCTGAACTCCCAGGGTCTGGTATCCAGTATTTGAAAACCAACACAGGAATGCCATAACCACATGGTGCACCACAAATTTCAGGTCGGGTTCAGTTTAAGCCTGTGCTCAAACAACAATATACATATAGGGGTCATGCATGACTCTGAGTAAATGAAGCCTAGAGGTTATAGATAAGGAGGTGTCTGATATCAGTGTTGGTTATTTAAGCCTTCAGCTTGTAAAAGACCAGTGTGAACAGCAAGCTTCAATCAGCACCATTCAGCTCCAGTTTGGGAAGGTTAAACAGATCCAGAACTCACCTTAAATCTGGAACTGTTTCCTACAGTCATTTCCAGTTTTCTGGATTAAAAAAGCCCAGTGTCAGCCAATCTGTAATACTGAGAACATAGTGTGAGTGCAGGGTGTCATAGACCCACCCCTCAGAGGGCAACACCACAATGGCCTGCATTAAATATGTAATGGTATAGACAGCTAGACATGTACAGAACGAAAAAATTCATTTTGACCGTTTTTGACTGATTCAAAATCTTCGAATCGAACATACTGAATTCATTGTGAAGAATAGTTGATTCCATGCTATTCGAAATTCAAATTTCGGAAGATGGCTATATTCTATTTTATTTTATTCTTTTCTAATCTATTCTATTTTTTTTTCAGTTCTATTCCTTTATTTTCTATTCTTTTATTTTCAAAATATGAATTTCAGAAGACAGCTTTATTCTTTCTATTTTATTCTATATTATTAGAAGGTCAAACTTCAGAAGACCGATATATTAATTTTCTTTCATCCTATTCGAAATGTGAATTTCAAAAGACAGCAATATTCTTTCTATTTTATTCTATTCTATTCGAAGTTCAAATTTTGGATCATGGCTATATTCTTTCTGTTCCATTCTATTTTTCTATTGTAATCCTTTATTTTCTATTCTATTCTAATATTTTATTGTGTAGTCTATTATTTTCTATTCTATTCTGTTTTATTTTATTTGATTCTGTTCTAAATTTTCATTTTGGAAGACAGCTATATTCTTTCTATTTTACTCTATTCTAATCTATGCTATTCTTTTACATTCAATTCTATTCTATTATTTTCTATTTTATTGTATTCTAATTGAAATGTGATTTGCGAAAGACAGCATATTCTATTTTATTCTATTCTATTCAAATTTTTGAAGACGGCTTTATTCTTTTCTATTCTGTTCTATTCTATTATTTTCTATTCTATTCTGTTTTATTCTTTTCGAAATTCGAAAAAAGATAGCTATATTCTAACGCTAATACACATAGTCCTTGCAGGAAATCAGCAATAGTCAGCAATATGTCTACATTTCAAATTTGTTTTCAGATTCACATTTGTTTAGAATTCAAATTCAGATGTTATTTTGGACATAATTTCATTTCCTTATTTTGTATTTGCTTAAATTCATTACTATTGTAATTCGGAAATTCAGATACATCCGAATCTTCAAACAAAAATTTCATCCAAATTTCAGTTCGGAACAAAACAAACTGCACATGTCCGTAGACAGCTCTGCTCCTTGCATCTTTGAGGACCACCCATCTTTAAATGAACATCAAAGAGGACCCCAGTGTGCTACATGACCAGATAGAAGACTTTGAACAATGAAATACACACTGGGGTCGCTGAGCCCAGAGTTGGGCTTTAATGGGAGTGCTAACTGTCTAGTACTACTTGAAGCTTTTTGAAGCCTGCTAGATGCTGGTTGATAGTAACAGCAGGGGCGGACTGACAACTCATGGGTCCCCCGGGCAATAGGGGATCATGGGGCTCCTGTGTCCTTGCCCAAACTCAAAAACGCCTATGAAAAAAGGTACCAGGGGCATCTCATGGGGCCCCCTACTGACCCCGGGCCCTCGGGCAGTGCCCGAGTTTCCAAATGGTCAGTCCGCCCCTGAGTAACAGTAATCACTCCATCCCAATACTGGAACTGAATTTTTCCTTAAACACTAAAACAGCCTTGCTGGAAGCTTGCGGAGATCTTTCAAAAGGCTTTCCAAAAGTCTCCATTTTTGTCTTTTATTAGGGAACTAAGAGAGCAGCTTCAGCCGGAGCTCCTGAACCTGATCAGACAGCAGAGATTCCACTTCCTATGTGAGGGCACCAAGTTCAGGAAGGTCAGCAGTCGACGGAGGCAAGGTAAATGTTGGCACAGGGGACACTTCCAAAATTTAGGGCTTACTAAACTCCAGTTTGATCTATTGAACCCCAACAATGATTTAACTAGAGCTCAGCATTGATCACTAATACAGGAAATCCAAAATGTGACAGTTCTCATTGTACCAGGAAGAGAGAGGAAACGTTCCAGTGGTGACAACTGTCAAAGAGGTAATTTCCCTCACTTTGAAGAGATTTCCTCTGACTTTCAGCTGTATCCCTTCTACAGGAAGTGAGGGGAAATCTTCCTAAAGACACACCTGACTGTAAAGTATATGTGAACCCTTACCTTGTAGAACAACACAATCAGTTTAAAATGCAAGGGAAAACATTTGTGTATAGATATAAAAAAAAACCCACAACCTCTATTCTCAGAAGCAAAAGGGGCGTAGCGAGCTGGGGGTGGAGCCTGCAGGGGGAATGTGTCAGCAAGAGGCAGATAAAGAGCAATACACTGATCTTCCCAGTGAAGGGCTGTGTAGGGGTGCACAAGTCTTATCCATTGGAGGATAGGCTCCCCGCACAGCCAGAAAACGGACCGCGTTGGGAAAGATGTGCTCCTTTGCCTAGCGTGGTCAGTTTGAAATAGGAAAGCAAGAGGACTGGTAGGATAAACAGGTATTTTACACAAAGGAAGCAATATAAAGAGAACAGGATACTTTTTATTAAAAGTATGTACTACAATAGGCACATATCAGGAATATGAAATGTTGGGGTAACATATCCTTTAAATATTCCCTACTCTATACAAAACTAGAAAACAGTTGACTTCTCATTCTAACTATTAACCATAAACTAAAGTAACTCTTAGAAAAAAAGACAAGATACTTCACCTTATCCAAGCAAAGTATCCTTTGTTAAAGTCCCTATAGAGATGGATAGCTCGGTGCTAGTCTTTTACCAATGTCACACCAATTCTAATGTTTGCAGTGTTCGGGGTGATAAAATACTGTTAGCAGTTTATGACTTCTGTCTTATTCCCCATTGACTCATTTATTGTCTTTCCCATATTCTAGATAAACTCTGGTTCTGCCGGTTGTCCCCAAACCACAAAGTGCTGCACTACGGGGACCTTGAGGACAACATTGATAACCCTCCAATTGAAATGCTTGCATCCAAAAGTGAGTCCATTTCTACTATGATTAATATGATGGAATATCAAAGACAGCGAGCCTAGAGAAGTGAGCACTTAAAGCGGAGCTCCACCCAAAAGGGGAAGTTCCTCTTTAACCTCCTTGGCGGTATTCCCGAGTGTAGCTCGGGGTAAAATTTGAGTACCAAGAGCGGTAACCCCGAGCTACACTCGGGCTTACCATGCGGCGTTGCTCAGGGAGTCCCTGCAGCACTTACCTTGTCCTTCGCTCCCGCGATGTGTCCCCTGCAGCGTCCTCGGCCATCTCCTCCGGCCGATGCCGGCATCCGGCTTCCGTGTTCCGGTCCCTGTGATGTCGGGACGTACGGGCGCCGGAATTGGCGGCAAATTTGAAATTTTTTAAAAATGTCATTTTTGCTGTCATTGCTGTTTCAATGCATTTGACATATATTTTGTCCCTACTGCTTTGTCCTGTCCCCTGCCTGCATTTTGACTGTTCTTTCTGCCTGGAAACGTAGAAAAGTCCATGGCGTCCAAAAAGCGTCCCTTTACATCAAAAGCGGTTTTAGACGAGCTAGAGAACAGCGATAGTAAATCAGAACCACTTGCAGAATTGAGTGATAATGATTCGTGGGGGAAATTCGTCATCAGACACTGAAAACAATTTTGCAACTTTGCTCAGTGATGTGGGAATTTGCCTCTGTATTTCAAATTTCAGTGTTTTTGGTTTGATTATATTATTGAATTAAATTTATTATTATTGTATTATTATTTTTTATGATTATTTATTAAATTATAATTTATGATTTCGTGTTTCAAGTTTTATCATATCTGGAATGTTTACTAGACTCTTGTTCGGACAGATTTCAGTGAGTTATTCCTAAAAATTACAGCCTACAATAAAAAACTTCATATTTCCATGCAAAAAAATGTACCGCTTTCAGCACAAAAAATCGGAAAGAATCATACCGCTAGGGAGGTTAAGGACTGCTCCCCCACTCCCCATTAAGGATTGGTATATTTGGGGGGGGGGGGAGCGGGTACCCGAATTTAACAGGTACCCGCTCCCACTTCCGGTCTGATCGCCTAGGTGATTGGAAGCGGAAGGTGTCCTCCCTCCCTCCATGTAGTCTTTTGGGACACGTGACAGGTCCCAGAAGACTACAGGACCATTCATGAAGCGCTGCGCTACTCGCGCATTTACAGTGGAAGCCGCAAGCTATCACAGCCGGGTGCCCACACTGAAGATGCCAGCCTCCTGGAATACAGGACGGCCGGTGAAAAGGGCTTCAGGGGACACAACGTGGCACAGAGGGACAGGTAAGTGGCTGTTTTTTAAAAGTCAGCAGCTACAGTTTTTGTAGCTGCTGACTTTTATTTTTTGACAGGGTGAGTGGAACTCCGCTTTACCATGTCTGATGGGTAATGCGGGCTCACTCAAGGCCCAGGGTTCAAATGAAAACTTGGTTATCAAGGAGTGATAGGCTGGTAACCTTAGTGGTCCCTGAG
Organism: Staurois parvus; assembly: GCF_062004578.1. Taxonomy (NCBI): domain Eukaryota; kingdom Metazoa; phylum Chordata; class Amphibia; order Anura; family Ranidae; genus Staurois; species Staurois parvus. Next base: position 266,591 of record NW_028318007.1, on the reverse strand, counting down.
CTACTTTGCTGCAAGATGATGCCAGGTCAACAGTATCGCCCCACCAAGGACAGAGAAATCAGGCAGCAGGGAAGAAGTGTCAGCACCAGCCACCATACGGGAAGAAGTTTAAATACCCTCCTTGGCCTGTTTGCATGCCCAGTGCCAAGAATACATGCCACCGCATGCGCACCAACAGATGCACAATGACAGCTACTGTACATGCACGCACAACATGCCATCCAGCAGGTACATGACATACCAGGATGGACCAGGACCCTGGATGTACAGACACAGATCTTAGAGGAACAGTATCAAGAGGTGAGATGTGGAACATAGGAAAATAATATGTGGTTGAGAGGTGACAAGTTATTGGTGTTGGGGGGCATTGTATACTAATGAGATGACAGATTATCGGTGTATCGAGGCTGTATACTAATGAGATGACAGATTATCGGTGTATCGAGGCTGTATACTGAGGAGGTGACAGATTATGGGTGTCAGGGGGCTGTATACCGAGGAGGTGACAGATTTATGTTGTGGGGGGACTGTATACTGGGGAGGTGACAGATTATTATTGTGGGGGTGGTGGCTGTATACCGAGGTGACAGATTATTGTTGTGGGGGGCTGTATACTGGGGAGGTGACAGATTATTATTGTGGGGGGTTGGCTGTATACTGAGGAGGTGACAGATTATTGTTGTGGGGGGACTGTATACTGGGAAGGTGACAGAATATTATTGTGGGGGGTCTATATACTGGGGAGGTGACAGATTATTATGGGGGTGGTGGCTGTATACTGAGGAGGTGACAGATTATTGTTGTGGGGGGCTGTATACTGGGGAGGTGATAGATTATTATTGTGGGGGGTTTGTATACTGGGGAGGTGACAGATAATTATTGTGGCGGTGGTGGCTGTATACTGAGGAGGTGACAGATTATTTTGTGGGGGGATTGTATACTGGGGAGGTGACAGATAATTATTGTGGGGGTGGTGGCTGTATACTGAGGAGGTGACAGATTATTATTGTGGGGGGGCTGTATACTGGGGAGGTGACAGATAATTATTGTGGGGATGGTGGCTGTATACTGAGGAGGTGACAGATTATTGTTGTGGGGGGCTGTATACTGGGGAGGTGACAGATTATTATTGTGGGGGGCTGTATACTGGGGAGGTGACAGATTATTATTGTGGGGGGTTTGTATACTGGGGAGGTGACAGATAATTATTGTGGGGGTGGTGGCTGTATACTGGGGAGGTGACAGATTATTGTTGTGGGGGGCTGTATACTGGGGAGGTGACAGATTATTATTGTGGGGGGCTGTATACTGGGGAGGTGACAGATTATTATTGTGGGGGGTTTGTATACTGGGGAGGTGACAGATAATTATTGTGGGGGTGGTGGCTGTATACTGAGGTGACAGATTATTGTTGTGGGGGGGCTGTATACTGGGGAGGTGACAGATTATTATTGTGGGGGTGTTGGCTGTATACTGAGGAGGTGACAGATTCTTTTTTTCTTTTTAGTTGCAGTTGCAGATATAAAATTTATTCTGACAGGCAAGGATTGTCCTCACATGAAGGAGAAAAGTTCAGGGAAGCAGAATAAGGTGAGTTCTCCAGATATTTTTAGCACACTTCTGATTCTGAATGAAATGTCATTTTCTCACTAACATCAATAAATTTGTTCAGCATTCTGCAATTTTTTTTCTACTCTGCTCTGCTATAGATCATTTTCCTTTTCTGGCACATAAGCATGGCAGCATGTCCCATATACCTTAAATTTACGCCCACCAGGTGTCTGCATATTAGTCTCAATAAAAGCTGCAAACAAAGGTGAGACTCCTATGCTGCAATAGTTATGTGCCTGAAAATTACCGATAGGTATGTATCAAATTTTACAGTTTTCCTGGCACAAGCATGGCACCATAATCATTGAATGTAGCAGTGAAAACCAGGGAGGGTTACTATACAGTACTGAGAAGTACTGAGAACCACTCTCCTGATCTGCACCCATTGTCAGAGATGCCAGGTTTACCCGATAATGGGACAAGAAGGTGCCATATGTTGCCCAAGTTGCTGTCCAGCAAACTGATTTCTGGTGGATCATTTTTTGCAGGCTGCAGCATCTCAATGACTTGGGGAGAACAACAAAGATTCTCTAGTTTGTTCGTCTCAATCTCCATGCTGCCAAATACAGCCTACTCAGGTTGGAGTGAAGGACTTGACCCTTGGTCAGATGATCCCAGAGCAGCATGACTGGAGGCTTTATTTTCTGGGACTGTAACAGATGAAAGCAAGGCCAATGAAGCCCAATTATAAGGATCACTATTAAGCTGGGTACACATGCACAGTGCAGCAAGGCCTAGCTAAATTTTGATCTGTGTGTGGGCCTCCTTGTTCAACATAAGCCAATCGATAGACACCATTTGTGTCTGTCTATTATCTTCCAGTTCGGGGAATCCACCAGGGAATTCTGAGGACCAGGATCCCCAACAGTATGTAGTAGCTGCGGGTGCCACCTCGACAGAGTATTTACAAAACAGCTGTCTTGTTCCGTTTTAACTTCATAGCTTTCCCTGTAAAATATGGAGTGAAGACCTTCAGGTCCTGAAGAGCGCCATGAGTCTCAGGATGTTAGAGACATGTCCTAACTGGATAGCTGCCCACTGCCCCTGAGCTAGCTGTTTTTTTGTCAGTCCCCCAGCCTCACTTGCTGGCATTAAAAGTAAGGTCCAACATCTAGGGTCTAGGTTTTAACAATTCTTTAGATTGGACTCTTATCCACCACCATATGTAGTGCTTCATAGGAGCTGCCAAGCAGATGCATTGGTGGTATTAATCTTTCTGTTACTGCCCCAGGAACCCCACCTGAACTGGATTCCAGTGAGCCCATACTACTATTGGGATCACTGCCATCATTATCCCAACTAGACTGAGGCACTTTGATGCTGATAGATAGTGACTGGATAGCACCGCCTGCACCCTTGTGAAACCAGATTGTTAGGCATTTTCAGGTTGACGTGGCCATAGGCCCTACGAAATTTGTATCATGTCTGCTGACAGTTCTTCTGAGTTCTTTACTGTATCCAGGACTGCTCCCAAGAAGACCATTCTCTAAGATGGGACAGGAAAAATACACATGGTAAACTGATTTATTATCCCGGAGTTCAGCTTTAAGGAAAAGCCTTCAAGATATAGGTGGTCTGCCGTTGCTGACCTTATGGAAGTGCTTAGTTGTATTGCTGTCATGCTGTATAGTTTGTCATTTAAAAGTATGCAGCTATTGAAGTCAGAGTGGAAAGAGAAATGGTAGAATACTAGAGGATTTGTTGGTAGACGCAATGGGTGAATTTGTCAATAGCTGGTAAAGTTTTGCTTTTTTTTTCGCAACAAACCATTATGAATAAGTAGGGTTTCGAAGGAAGGTACTTCATTGTGTAAACGTTGTCCTGGTGTCTTGTAGGATCTCATGGATCAAGCCTTTTCCATCTGCTATGACGTGGACAGCTGTTTGAACTTCATTGCTCCCACATATAATGATGTAAGATGAACAGACATTGTGTACGGGAGAGATAGAGTTGGAAAAGTAGGGGGGGCTGGCTGACCTCTGTACGGGAGATGTGAGGCAGGGCAAAGGCAGGCGCAGATAGGCCCCTCTAGAGGAAGGGTGGGGATGTATGTGGACCTCTGTGAGGGGGTACAAGAGAGGTTTGACTTCTTTAGGGAAGATGTGAGGCAGCAACAGAGACTGGCTTTTTGTTGAGGATAGGAGGGAATCAAACAGAAGCTGACCTATGTTGGAGAGATGTAGGACAGTCAGAGTCTGGGCCCAGTTGAAGAGGGTAGGGATAGAGGCTGACCCCTGTAGAGGAAGAGTGGGCTGGGGATGGGAGGGGACTTTAGGGGAGATATGAGGTGGGAATGGAAGCTGACTTCTTTAGGGGGGAAATGAGAAGTGGGGATAGAGACTGGTTGCTGTGGAGGATGGGTAGGGTGAGGGCAGAGACTGACTTCTGCTATGGAGGTAAGCATCTGTCTTCACTGAACCCCTCCTCCACAGAGGTTAGTGTCTGTCCCCGCCTCACATCTCCCCTATTGAGGCTGACCATTATAGGTGAGGGAGGGGACATAGGTTGATATCTATTGAGTAGGAGTGGGACAAGGATGGAGGTAAGCCTTTGTAAGGGAGATGTGAACCATGGACAGGGGTAGACCACTGTAGGGAGGTTTGGGTACCTCTGTAGGGCAGACCTGGAGTGGAGAAGAAAAGAGACCCCTATAGGGGTAGGGCGATGACAGGAGGTGGAAGGCTGTAGGGAGATGTGTAAGGGGATGGAGGTGGGCCTCTGTAAGGGAGATGTGGGGCAGGGAATAGGGGTGGACCTCTGTAGGAGAGGCTTGAGACAGTGACTAAGAATGACCACTGTAGGAAAGAAATAGGGTAGAGATGGAGGAAGACCTCTATAAGGGTGGTGTTCTGACAAGAGGTAGGACGCTGTAGGGGAGATGGGCCTCCATGTAGCTGAATAAAAGATGACCCAATTGTTTCTTGTCTTTGTACAGTTCTGTCTGTGGCTGGATGGGCTTTATGCTCTGCTAGGGAAAGAAATGCACAGTGAACGGTGCCGCACAGATCTAGACCTACTGCTGAATACTGAACTGAAGCTCAGGTTACTGGACTTGGAAAATATTCAGATTCCTGAACAACCTCCACCCATTCCACCACGACCTCAGAATTATGACTACTGCTACAAGTTCACCTCTGCTGAGGCTTAACAACCAACAAATCCATGCATTCATATAATGTGCTAACATTAAGTAGAATTTAGAATAAATGTTTCACAAGAACACACTGCATGAATGGAGGAAGAATGGGGATTACCAAGTACTGTACTACTTCAATCCAGGGGAGAGAAATAATTCTTCCTCATGTTTCTTTCTATGAGGTCGGATAGGTGCTTATGTGTTCAAGCTTATGCTATTTCCAATCCTGGATGGTCATCATGCCCCAACCTGACAGTTTCTAATTTATCTCAACCTGAAACCATTCAATTTTCTTCTCTCCTCAACAATCACATCATCTATCATCATTATAAATATTAGAAGGAAACACCATTTATAGGAACAAGAATGTGCAATAGTCTTTGGGAAATGGCTGATATACAAACCTCACAACAAAATCAGTAGTATACCAGTTTGTGCAATAAAATATGTAATAAATGACACATGGCAATATGTATTCTAGTTCTGTACAATGACACATTCCTACTGTAATGGAATCTGGTTTGTGTCCAATTGCTGGACTGTGTTAGGATACATAAATCTGAATAAAGAGCACTTTGAGTGATATGTACTTTGTGTGACATACATATGTGAATGATGGCCCTGGAGACTAAGCCAGGAATATTCCCTTCTGAAAATTGTAAAAGAGAAGAAAACAGCCAGCAATAAAAAAAAAAAAAAAACCTCCAACATTTCTGATACCTCACTTGAATATGGCTACCTGCATTATCCTTGCTGCAGCAAATTATTTTCTGGAGTCACATTTTAGTGGGGATCACCTGTGTATAGTGTTAGGATGTGAGGTGATTGTAGTACACATTTGTTGTGTCTGTAAAATCCAATTTACAGCAAATTATTATTGTAGCATAACCTAGACCAGGTGTGGATGGTAGTAGTAATTCATTTTTGAAATTGTCTCTCCATCTTTTCTCTTTGTCTGGATGGAAAAGACAAGCTATTGGTACAGTATTTAGCAATGTTTGGCTGAAAGCTTCTCTAAAATAATAGGAATGTAGCATTGCCCCCTGAAGACCCGCTGAGATGACCCAGCACTTACCGACACACTTTGAGGTATTTCAAAGGAACTAATAGGCAAAGCATAGCCTACAAGAAGAAGTGTACTTAATCAATAAGACCATAACTTTACTCTGAGAGATATGGTTAAACACCCAACAGTAAGAGAACAGAACTGCATTCACCTAGCAGAAGTATATAAAGACAGACCTAACTTGCTATAAACAGTCCCAGTTTTATCCCACTGGCCAGTGATTAAAAAAAAAAAAACCCATTGGCCAGCAAGGTTGGGGCCTTAGAAGAAAGCACAACAGTTCCCAGCAGACAACAGATTGACCTGTGCGATTTTGTTCTCTTACCAGACCCAGGGCGCCCTCCTATGTCTCCAGACACATGCTCTGGTTTAGTTCAAGTGCTCAGACAGGTTGAAATTGCTGTGATGTCCCTCGTTTCCTTCCTTACAAGCGGTAGGAGCGATCTCCAGTACAGTTTGATCTCACCAAGCCTCCATATCACAGTCTCCCAGAGAAAAGGTTCTAGGTCTCTTTGCTTTTCTGAGTTCTCACCTGATTGTGGTTGGCTATGGAAGGGATTCAGTCAGCCAGCAGCAGCTAAGTCTTTTCCCAACACACCTGATTGCTTCAAGACAGTTCTCCTCCCTTTCCTCTCAACAGCCTGCTGACCACCCTTCTCCTTGTTCTGTTGTATCAGCCAATCACCATCCTCCAGGCTTGATCTAGACCAGTGGTTCTCAACCTGTGGGTTGCGACCCCTTTGGGGGTCGAAAGACCCTTTCACAGGGGTCACCTAAGACTATCGGAAAACACATATTTCCGATGTGTAAAGAGCAGCTACTGTGTAGAAAGCAGCTACAGTGTTGAAAGCAGCTACGGTGTAGAAAGCAGCTACAGTGTAGAAAGCAGCTACTGTGTTGAAAGCAGCTACTGTGTTGAAAGCAGCAGTACTGAAGGTAAAACGATACTTCATAAATTATAATTACTGTTGTAAATAATTTTATGGTTGGGGGTCACCACAACATGAGGAACTGTATTAAAGGGTTGCGGCTTTAGGAAGGTTGAGAACCACTGATCTAGACCCAGCCATGATGGCTACCCCCTGCACTGGAGACACTCCAAAGACGAACATTACAAAGAAGTATCCTTAAAGACGGCTGTTACACTTTTGCAATAATGAATGTTCAGTTTAACCCTGTCCACAGTAAAGATGGATAATACAGCAGCAATAAAGGAAGAAATTCAGCAGTTATCAGCTACAGTCCAGGTTACATACTCCACCCACCAAAAAATCTTTGGTCCTCCAAAGACGTACACGGCAACAAGGAACTAAGTGCAAGTTAATAAACAAGTTACCTAGAAACTAAATGGAAGTTATGACATTTCTTAATAAACACATCAGGTAATGGAAACTGCCACCAATGTGTCAGAGGTCAAGCAAGGGGCTGTCTCCTCTGGTGCTGTTATGGGTAGCACTAAAGTATCAGAGGACCGATGCACAGTCGTGATCATCTTTTCTAAACTGTTTCCCCATGAGCCATATGTAAGTCTACATGGGAGTCGTACCATTCTCTTGACCCGCTGTCCCTGGGTTCATACGGCTCTGGGTACGGCACGGTTGCGCACAATCATATATATGTGTGATTTTGCATTTCCAGGTAGGGGGCGCGTGAGCGACCTACCAGTGCCGCCATTCGTTGCCTCGGCTGTCAATCACTGGGTACCGGCCGGTGATTACTCGCGGGCACACAGTGATTGCCTAGTGTCTCCAATGGGGGAAAGACCTGTGCATAAATAACACAGATCTCTCCTGTCAGCTCCTGCACACTGCTTTGTATGGCTCTCAATAGCAAAGCCATACAAAGCAGTGTGCTTACAGTGAAGCGCACACACAGCACATAATGTGAAACAGCACACAGGTAACCCTTTGATCACCCCAGATTTTAACCCCTTCCTGCCCAGTGCCATTAGTACAGTGTCAGTGCTTTTTATTAGAACTGATCACTGTATTGGTGTAAAAATGGGGATGTCAGTGACACCAAGTCAGTTCTCCCCAGTGTCAGAATGCCTGTCACAGTCCCAATATAAGTCGCTGAGCGCCGCCATTACTAGTATAAAGAAAACAAAATTCTATAACTTTCATGTAAACCAATTAATTTACACGTATTGAGATTTTTTTTATAGCAAAGACATGGAGCAGAATACATTTTGACCTAAATTTATGCCGAAATTTGATTTTCAAAATTTTTTTACTGGACATGTTTATTAGCAAAACGTCAAAAATATTATTTTCCTCTAAATTATCGCTCTTTTTTTGTTTATAGAGCAAAAAATAAAAACCGCACAGGCGATCAAATACCCCTGAAAGAAAGCTCTGTTTGTGGGGGAAAAAAGGACATAAATTTAATTTGGGTGCAGCATTGCATGACTGTGCAATTGTCAGTTAAAGTAATGCAAAAAATGGCCAGGTCAGGAAGGGGTGGTAAATCCTCTGGAGGGAAACTGGTTAAAGGTACAATTTAGTTAAACCTCTATATACTATTTACTTGGCATAACATCATCTTTAATGTTTAAAAAAAAAAAAAGTACTATATCGTGTCCAGTAAAACAAATGTGTGTTTGATAAATGGCTGCGCAAATATCGTGTGACATAAAAAATGCAACAAACACCATTTTATTCTTCAGGGTCTCTGCTTAAAAAAAATATGTTTAGGAATTCTAAGTAATTTTCTAACAAAAAAATGCAGATTTTTATGTGTATGAAATAAATGTCAGAATTGGTCCAGACTGGAAGTGGTTAAATAAAGCTAGTATAAGTACCGGATTGTCCTAATATAGGCTTCCTGTAATCCCGTATCCAACAGGACTAGGAGAGGGAGGGGGTAACACACTGAACTAAGCTTTGCCTTATGCATTCAATGTAATATTGTGAACATGCTCATAGGATGCCAAGTGCACAGTGATGGTCTCATAAGCCTGCTACCGCTCCTTCACTGTCCAATCAGCAGGTGCTTGTCTGCACTAGAGGTCACAGACCTGGCTATACTGTCTGGATATGAATCACATGACTGTCTGAACAGAATTTGAAAATCCTTTTGCAAGTAAACCAATTCACATATATGTATTTTGACTTTGTATTCAGCTTTGAAAGAAAACACTTAAAAGTAACAACAGTCTCCATATAGTTGGATCCACTATATGCTGGATTTGTCATCCTATGAAAATTAAACAAGCACTGTTCAATTCGCTGTCCATCCCATTGTCAGCGTTTTCTTCACTAGATAGGTGAGATCCACATAAAGCCTTTTAAACCACAGGTGCCATGATAGGAACTATGCACCACAGTCAAAATGAGGCTCTTTAACGGCAGTGACAATAAATCATGAAGGCAAAAATATATATAAATCTGTAAAAAAAAAAAAAAAATTATGTTCCAAATTTCTTCTGTTTCATGGGAGGCGGCAGCTGTGACTGAATGTCACTGAGAAGTCTTTCCACTAAAACCAACTCGCCATTATCCAACAAGTCCATGAAGAGCAGCGGCTGCAAGGAGTCCAAGAATTCACAAGGAGGGGGACAGGGCACCAGAGCGAAAGAAAGAAAATGGAAAATAATTATGTTATTATTTTCATTACTGTATATTAGGAATAGGCAGTACTCACATTTACTACAAATTATTCAGAATACGCTGTCCTGTTCTGATGCCTATCAGTGTCATATATGAGTGCTGCCTTTCAGTGCCAATCAGTGATGCCTGTCAATGCCCACAAGTGATGCCTGTTCATGCCCATCAGTGCCTCCTCATCAGTGCCGCCTATCAGTGCTCATCAGTGCCTCCTCATCAGTGCTCATCAGTGCCGCCTATCAGTGCTGCCTATCAGTGCCTCCTCATCAGTGCCTCCTCATCAGTACCCATCAGTGGCACCTATCAGTGCTCATCAGTGCCTCCTCATCAGTGCCGCCTATCAGTGCCCATGTCTGCAGCCTCATTAGTGCACACCAGAGGAGAAAAATTACCTATTAACAAAATTTTATAATCAGAAACTAAGAAAAAACTTTTTTATTTTCAAAATTTCCAGTCTTTTTTAGTTTGTTTAGCAAAAAATAAAAAACCCAGTGGTGATTAAATACCACCAAAAGAACGCCCGGTCTCAAAAAAATGATAAAAATATCATATGGGTACAGTGTTGCATAACTGCGCATTTGTCATTTAAAGTGTGGCAGCACTGAAAGCTGAAAATTGACCTGGGCAGGAAGGCGGTAAAAGTGCCCGGTAGGCGAGGGGTTAAAAAGTGTGGAGACCCCATGGTCTAAAGGAACAAAAACACATCAGGAGAGACTGTGGGACCCAAGGAAAAGATGGAAATAGGGACATTGCTGAAACCTTTAAATGAATCCTTTATAATGGAAAAAGCCGGCGTGTAAAAGGGCAGTGACGCCTGGGGCCAGTAGGAGGGGCTCCCGATCATGTGACACTGACTGGCTGTACAGTGCTTCAGTTATTGGGAGCCCGTCCTGCAAGCTCCTGATAATCGGCACTTGAACATGAGTGGTCCATGACTGCTCAGTCAGTTCTGGGGGTGCTGATGGAGAACGCCCCAAAACAAAACAGCAATGCATATATGCGGTGGCTGGATGTTGAGGTCAACCCATCGCCGACCCATCGCATACATTCCTATAGCTGCAAAAAAAGGATCAACAATGAGAATGAGGTCAGACCGAGTCCTATCCAGACTTTGGCTGTGCCGTGGGGGTCCTCTCCCGGGTGGTGTGAAGAGAGGACTGTGCTGTGAAGAAGGAGAATGACAGATATGAAGGAGACTCTGATTTACTGTGGGGGGGATCTGTGATGTAAAGGGGGGCTGAGGACACGGATATAATGGAGGGAATGTGATACTAAGGGGAAGACTGTGATGAAAGGGTGATTGTAATATAAAAGGAGGGGTTGTGATGTTAAGGGGAGAGTTGTGGAACAGCTCTGCATAGTAACCAATCAGCTTCCAGGTTTTACGGTCAAAGGTTAATTGAACAAGCTGAAATAGATGCGGATTGGTTACCATGCACAACTGCACCAGATTCTGTGTGCTACAGTTTTAGTAAATCCCCCCCCCCCCCCAATATGTATTACTTCTCACCAGTGTCAGCGCTGCTGTGCTGAGATGCTACATGCATATTAACCCCCCCCAAAAAAAAAACAGCAATATGTGCAAAGTGCCATGCTGGTATCAGTATAAATTAGATGAGATCCTACCTGATATTTTCTGGTTATTTTAAAAGCATGTGCCTGGCTCATCCGTGCATTGACTGGGAGCTGCTTCAGCATCCTCTGATTGACCAGGATGGTCTTGTTGTCTGGAAGAGGCTGTGAAAAGAATAAAAACCTTATATAAAAACCAAAAGGCAATAAGTGGTACCACTATAAAGGTGATGTTACTTTCCCTATTGGTTCTTTTTTTTTCATACTTTTTTGTTCTTTGTTCATTTTTGCACTCACATGACACCAATGACTATCTAGTATTCCTGTCTGGGCAGTGGGCGGGGTCTAGTGGCGTTCTTACATCACCAACATGAGGGTGACAGGTGCTGAAAGAGCAGTAGTACTACAGGCATTGCCAGCATTTCCTCCAGGAGGCATCACGCTGGTGTCATTCACTGCTTTTGGTAAAAAACTCAAAGCCCACAGCAGACAAGAGCCTGCACACAAAGATGGATGGTTTTATTGTGTGAGCTGGAGGAGATGAGCCATAAAAATTTCCAAATCGCTGCCCCAGAATGAGCATGCAGATTAGAAAATCAGAACTCCTGATCTGAATACTCATTCCAGATCAGCATTAATGATAGGCAAGTAGAACTTTTAAAAGGAAAGTTAAAGTGTTACTAAACTCAGGACCCCGCATTCACTCTATCCGGTCTCCCCGGACCCTGCATTCACTCTATCCGGTCTCCCCGGACCCTGCATTCACTCTATCCGGTCTCCCCGGACCCTGCATTCACTCTATCCGGTCTCCCCAGGCCCTGCATTCACTCTATCCGGTCTCCCCAGACCCTGCATTCACTCTATCCGGTCTCCCCAGACCCTGCATTCACTCTATCCGGTCTCCCCAGGCCCTGCATTCACTCTATCCGGTCTCCCCGGACCCTGCATTCACTCTATCCGGTCTCCCCGGACTCCGCATTCACTCTATCCGGTCTCCCCGGACCCCGCATTCACTCTATCCGGTCTCCCCGGACCCCGCATTCACTCTATCCGGTCTCCCCGGACCCCGCATTCACTCTATCCGGTCTCCCCGGACCCCGCATTCACTCTATCCGGTCTCCTCGGACCCCGCATTCACTCTATCCGGTCTCCCCGGACCCCGCATTTACTCTATCTGGTCTCCCCGGACCCCGCATTCACTCTATCCGGTCTCCCCGGACCGCGCATTCACTCTATCCGGTCTCCCCGCACCCTGCATTCACTCTATCCGGTCTCCCCGGACCCTGCATTCACTCTATCCGGTCTCCCCGGACCCTGCATTCACTCTATCCGGTCTCCCCAGACCCTGTATTCACTCTATCCGGTCTCCCCGGACCCTGCATTCACTATATCTGGTCACCCCGGACCCCGCATTCACTCTATCCAGTCTCCCCGGACTCTGCATTCACTCTATCCGGTCTCCCCAGACCCTGCATTCACTCTATCCGGTCTCCCCGGACCCTGCATTCACTATATCCGGTCTCCCCGGACCCCGCATTCACTCTATCCAGTCTCCCCGGACCCCGCATTCACTCTATCCAGTCTCCTTAGACCCTGCATTCACTACACCCGGTCTCCCACAGTACACAAAACCTCATTACTGGCCTGCCATGCCTTGTTCTGCACTGTGTCTGTGTATTGTGGTGGTCACCTCGGTAGAGGTAGGACTTTGCTTCCTCATATCAGAGCCACCAGCAAGGACAACAGTGAGCAGCACAGTAGTGGCATCACTAAATTTCATGCCTGGGAGTGCCTAAAAACGCTCACATACCAGGATGTACACTAATTATTTTTTTTAAGAAATTCAAAACAAAAATGTACATTTTCAGGGTACTACTTAGCCACAATAAGCACTTTTGGATGTTCCCTAAGACAACAAATATTCACTTTTTAAACGGAGGTCCACTTTACAGACCGACAGGACACGTGGAGTGATTGCAGCAGCAATAACTTTCCATTTCTGTCCCGCATAAGGCATATATTAGCTAAATTCTCATTAGGTGGTGCCACTCTTGTTTTCTTGCTCCATTTCACATACATAAACAAAGCCCATTTAAAAATTATCCTGAAATACACTTACTAGAGACTTGTCAATGATGCAAAACATATAATTATCATGCATGAGGATGTGCTTTGATCTTGCGGGGTTAAATGTGATGCCTGTGATAGGTGTGTCCCGTTCCAGCCAATCACGATGAAGACCATGTTGGAGGATCTTCCTGCCCCAGTCTGTGTACTGATTCTGAGAAATGCTGAATTCAACTACCTGTGGGAAAAAAAATGACAAGTGGAAAAAGTATAGACACCATATGTGAGCTTTTTAACCGCTTCCGCGCCGCCCTATAGCAGAAATACTGCTACATGGCAGCACGGGTGCGCAAAATCACATGTACATATACACACACGTGATTTTGCAGTTCTGGGTAGGGGGCGTGCGCCATTCGTGGCCTCGGCAGTCAATCACCGGGTCCCGGACGGTGATTACCCGCCAGTACCCGGCTACCTACGAGGATTGCCGGCAGGGGAGACCCTGTATGTAAACAATACAGATCTCTCTCCTGTCAGCTCCTGCACACTGCTTTGTATGGCTCTGCATAGCAAAGCCATACAAAGCAATGTGCTTACAGTGAAACAGACACACAGCCTCCATAGTGAAACAGCACACAGTCAACCCTTTGATCACCCAAGATGTTAACCACTTTCTGCCCAGTGCCATTAGTACAGTGTCAGTGATTGTTATTAGCAATAATCACTGTACTGGTGTCACTGGGGACACCAAGTCAGTTCCTCCCAGTGTCAGAATGCCCGCTGATTGCCGCCATTACAAGTAAAAAAAAATAAAATAAAAAAATTCCAGTATATATACTGCCATTTGTAGACGCTAACACTTTCATGTAAATCAATTAATTTACACGTACTGGGATTGTTTTTTAGCTAAGACATGAAGCAGAATACAATTTGGTGTAAATTTATGACAAAATTTGTTTTACATTTTTTACTGGACATGTTTAATAGCAAAAACTCAAAAATATTGTATTTTTCTCAAAATTGTTGCTTTTTTTTATAGCACAAAAAAAAAAAAAAAAAAAAACCACACAGGCAATCAAGTACCACCGAAAAAAGCTCTATTCGTGGTAAAGGATGTAAATTTCATTTGGGTGCAGCGTTGCATCACCGCGCAATTGTCAGTTAAAATAACGCAGTGCCGTATTGCAATAAATGGCCTGGTCAGGAAGGGGGGTAAATCCTCTGGAGGGCAAGGGGTTAAAAAAACTGATACAAACAGCCATGATAACAGGCAAGGAGTAGCAAACAAACGTGACTTGGTCCAAGTTTACTGCTGTTGGATCAACAAGAGGTAATTTTAGTGTTCAATTAATTGTTCAGTTTTTGCACATTTCAGTAAAGCATGGTTTTTAACATCAATACCAAGTTTTGTGAAAGGATACTAACCTCTTCATGCCGGCCGAATGCAAATGTGCGGCCTCCCGGTGTCTAGGCCTAGACACCGAGCGGCCGCACATTTGCGTTCTATAAAAAAAGAACATATGTGCTGTGAGATCCCAGCACACGTCCGGTACCTACGGAAAGGTCCCGATCTCCTCTTTCGATCTGGACCTTTCCTGATCATGTGACCGCTGTGACGGCGTGTCACATGATCCTAAACTCCGCCCCACCTCCTGAAACCCTTAAAAGGGCCGGGAGGCGCCAGTGCGAAGGGGTTAAAATGACCCTGTACTAGCTAATTTAGGGCAAAATAAAAGGTCCACACCAAATGCGGCTTTGAAATCGCACTACTTCAGCTGAAGTAGAGCGATTTCAGGCCATTGGTCAGTGCAATTTCATACGTGGCTTGCCGACATCCGTGTGACTTCATGCACAGACATCAATGCAAGTCGCTCATGAAATTGCCAAAAATTGCACAAACCATTTTCAAAATCAGTGTAAGTCCGAGTCGGACCGATTTGAATGGTTCCATAGGCAGAAATAGGGTGCAACTTGTCATGCGTTTTTTAACGGACAGGTTGCACTGGTGTGAACGGGGGATAAACCTGTGAAACAGAAAACTGAAAGAACATAATCCTTTTTAGGAAAGAACCTACCTGCTGGTCTGCATAAGCGATCACGAGGTTATTGGTGGATGGGTGGATACTTATTGCAGTTGGGGGAGAGTTGTACTGAGGAACAGAGCACATATACTGCAGAAAAAGAAGGCATTTATTAGGAATAACCTCAGTTCTAATACTTACGTAAAGTCAAAATACAAACTTTTAACTGTCGTCCACACCTACCTTTAGGCCTTTCACATTATAGATGTCAACTTGAGAATTGGAAGAGGCTACCGCTAGTATGGAGCCATCTGCGCTGGCAGTCAGAAGGTGAACAGGATGTGAAGAAGCTGTGAACACAGAATTTGTCTGGTTAATGCACTTCCATCTAAAACCTAAAGCGGAGCTCCACCCAAAAGGGGAAGTTCCGCTGTAAGCCTTTGTCCCCCGCTCCCCATTAAGGAGCGGGTACTCGAATTTGACAGGTACCTGCTCCCACTTCCATTGCAATCGCCTAGGCGATCGGAAGTGGAAGTTGTCCTCCCTCCATGAAGTCTTTTGGGACATGTGAAAGGTCTCAGAAGACTACGGGGCTATTCACAAAGCGCAGCGCTTCTCGCACATATGCAGTGGGCACCCGGCTGTGAAGCCACAAGCTGTCCACACTGAAGATGCCGGCACCAGGGAGAGAAGACGGCCGGTGAAACCAGCGGTGGTGAGGACACCTCTGGACCGAGGGACAGGTAAGTGACTGGATTTTAAAAGTCAGCAGCTACAGTTTTGGTAGCTGCTGACTTTTTTTTTTCTCTCAGGCGGAACTTCGCTTTAATATCACGTTTTCCCTTCTGCAAAACCATCTCAATATCTAGTGCTCCTGACTCCAGAATCATTTCAATATCTAGTGCTCCTGCGTACAGAACCATCTCAAGATCTAGTTCTCCTGCCTGTAGAACCATCTCAAGATCTAGTTCTCCTGCCTGTAGAACCATCTCAATATCTAATTCTCCTGCCTGTAGAACCATCTCAATATCTAGTTCTCCTGCCTGTAGAACCGTCTCAATATCTAGTTCTCCTGCCTGTAGAACCATCTCAATATCTAGTTCTCCCGCTTGTAGAACCAGCTCAATGTCTAGTTCTCCTGCTTGTAGAACAAGCTCAGTATCTAGTTATCTTGCCTGTAGAACCAGCTCAATATAGTTGTCTTAGCACAGAACCATCAAGCAACTAAGTTTGCAAAACTCTCAACATATTGTCCTGTCCAAAGAATCCGTCTGAACCATTATTCCTGCCTACTAAATCAGCTCAATATCTAAACATCCTATCAGTAGATTCATCTCAATATCTAGTCCTCTTGTCCTTGTCATTATCTATCTAGTCATCCAGTCTGTAGATTCAGTTCAATGTCTGTTCTTTTCTGAAGAGCCATCTCAATATTGATTACCGCCTGTAGATTACTCTTAATATCTAGCCCTACTGTCTGAAGGAACATTACAAGATCTAGTTCTCCTGCCTGTAGAACCATCCCAATATCTAGTTCTCCTGCCTGTAGAACCATCTCCATATCTAGTTCTCCTGCCTGTAAAACCATCTCAATATCTAGTTCTCCTGCCTGTAAAACCATCTCAATATCTAGTTCTCCTGCTTGTAGAACCATCTCAATATCTAGTTCTCCAGCCTGTAGAACTATCGCAATATCTAGTTCTCCTGCCTGTAGATCCATCTCAATCTCTAGTTCTCCTGCCTGTAGAACCATCTCAATATCTAGTTCTCCTGCCTGTAGAACCAGCTCAATATCTAGTTCACCCGCTTGTAGAACAAGCTCAATGTCTAGTTCTACTGCTCGTAGAACCAGCTCAATGTCTAGTTCTACTGCTCGTAGAACCAGCTCAATATCTAGTTCTGCCACTTGTAGAACCAGCTCAATATCTAGTTCTGCTTGTAGAACCAGCTCAGTACCTAGTTATCTTGCCTGTAGAACCAGCTCAATATCTAGTTCTTCCGCCTGTAGAACCAGCTCAATATCTAGTTGTTCTGTCTGTAGAACTATCTCAATATCTAGTTGTTCTGTCTAAAGGACCATCACAAGATCTAGTTATTATCCCAATAACTAGTCTTCCTGCCCTTGGAGTAATCTTAATATCCAGCCCTCCTGATCATAGAGCCAATAGATCGTTCTGCTTGTAGAACCACAACAGCTAGTTATCTTGCCTTACCTGAATACCTAAGCCCTACAAACTGAACAAGTAGTACAAATATCCCAAAACGCAGCAGGTAGTTTTCCTAATTTTAACCAATTATAATTAACACATTTTCAGCAGCAGCTCACTTAGCACCTCTTTGTACAAACGTAACAGACACCCCACTAACCTCACTGCAAACATAATAACTATCATCATTATCAGTAAAAAACTGCTCACTAACCAAGTCTTCTGTCTTTATTACTGACTCAGTATTTGTCAAACACACAAACCAAATTTATAAGTTACCTCAATATCCCATAATACCATTACAATAGACCCTAACACAGTCCCTACATTCAGAGTACCAACAACTACCCCTCGACCACAAGTAATTTATATTAATTCAGCTATGCGCAGCCATAGGATAAGAACCATTTAAAGCCACAGTACAGCCAAAATCATAAACACAAAATATAAGCACAAGGGACATAACTTACAGTCAATAGGATATGTCCCTTGTGCTTATTCCTCTTCTGTCCTGCTAATAAGTATCCGCCCATCCTCCATTCTTAGATCATGCTCCATTAATAGAAGCTGTATTTCGGTGTCTATCAATGGAGCAGTTAGGCGTAAACGGCCGTCATTAATACAACTAACAGTGTGACAGCCCTACACTGTATTAACCCCCAGAGCACCAAAAAGGGGGGGGGGAGGCAGATTTTCAGAGGAGGAATCAGCAAAAGGGACACATGCAACACATGTAAGTTATGACCCTTGTGCTGATTTTTCTGTTTTTGATTTTGGCTGCACTTGGGCTTTACAAAGTATGATATCTTCTCTCACAATTCCATTAGTGTTTCACAGCCACAGTACCTGATGGTGGTTTTAGGGTGCGTCTGTGTTGGCATGTGCCTTTGGACAGGTCCATAATATGAACGCATCCTCTTTCTGTTCCCACATACAGTTGTTTGGAGTCTGGAGAAAATTTAAGGAGCAGGGCGGCAGTTGGTGGTTGGGCGCACTTGGGAACCTGAATATTGAGATACAAAGTATTTTAAAATGGTTTTGCAAATATCCAGATGATCAAAATGTGCTAAGATGAAAACACCTGTGAGTACAAAGACAAACTTTTATCCTGGAGATGGACTTTAAAAAAAAAAAGAAAGGTTCTCTCTAAAGTGATGCCGATCACCTTGTTTAATTTAACTCCAAATGGAAAAGTAAAATGTATTACAGCACACAAATGGTGTCTAAAATATAACATTTCTGTCTTTAGTCAGTGAATTTAAAATCAGGCGATTTGTTTGCAACTTCAGCACGATTTCAGGTGCAATTTCTGAAGACTTTATTGCTACTTAAGAAGATTTTCAATGATTTCTTGCAATTTGCAGTGTGATTTCAATTATATTCTATGTATGTGAAATTACAACAAAACTGCAGAAAAAGTAATGCAAGAACTACTTTAGAAATCACGCTGCAGCAAATCGCAAATGTTAAGACACTGACATTCACATTCATTAGATGTGATTTCACTTCAGTATGATCGGACACTTAACAAATACATGACAGCATGACTGGTCACCCAAAGCAATACAGACATCTTCATTTCACAAGCCTAAGGGTGATGATAATGTGACTGTTGCAGTATTTCTGGCTGGATCAGATCTCTTTAACCACTTGTCTACCAGGCACCCCTTCCTGTCCAGGCCAATTTTCAGCTTTCAGCGCAGTCACATTTTGAATGACAATAGCAAGGTCATGCAACACTGTACCCAAATTTTTATAATTTTTTTCACACAGAGCCATTTTTTTGGTGGTGGGGTTTTTATTTTTGCACTATAAACAAAAAAAAGCAAAACATTTGAAAAAAAATATGTTTTTCTTTGATTCTATTGTAAAATTTTACAAACAGGTAATTTTTCTTCTTCACTGATGTGCATTGATGAGGCTGCACTGATGGGCACCAGTGAGGTGGTAAGGATAGGTAGCACTGATGGACACTGATGAGGTGCACTGGTGGGCATTGATGAGGAGGCACCAGGGGCGGACTGACAACTCATAGGGTCCCCAGGCAATAGGGGATCATGGGGCCCCTGTGTCCTCGCCCACACTCAAACCACACCCAAAAAAGCCTATGAAAAAAGGTACCAGGGGCATCTCATGGGGCCACCTACTGACCCTGGGCCCTCGGGCACTGCCCAAGTGCCCAAATGGTCAGTCCGCCCCGATGATGCTGCACTGATGGTCACTGATAGGCGGCGCTGACTGATGGCACTGATGGGCGCAACTGCTGGGCAGCACTGATGGGTGACATCAGTGCTTATCTGCTCTGTGACAGCGTGAAGAAAGTGCTGCTGATAACCGGCAACTGTATTTACTCTGTGATCTTCTGTGTCATTGGACACAGCTGATCATGTGGTAAAAGGTTGCTGTGATTGGCCTTTTACCTCATCAAGTGATCAGTTGTGTCTATAGATCACAGCGATCACGGAGATCGCCGGGTGCACGCGTGCTCTGGGAGGACGTCATATGACGCCCTCCCAGAACTGGACAACCACGCTGTAGACGTCATTCAGCTATAGCTCGGTTAGCAAGTGGTTAAATAAAATATTATAAGGTAGGGACTGGAGAATGAAGTGATGATATAGTACTTACAATTCATCTATTTTACACACAACACACTTCTCACCTTACTGATGCTGAAGTTATTATTGTCGAAGTGCAGCCGATGGAGGAAGAGGCGAGAAGCGGTGGCGTAGGACAGCCATGACCCACAGCGGGAGATACAGCTACATCGTATACTTTCAGATCCCTAAACAGAGATAGCAAATAATAGGTGAGTCCATCTTCATCCAGTTTCAACCAAAACAGCTGTGAAAGTAAATATAAAGAGGTTCCCTGACAGATGACATTTATACATGAAGGGGCTGTCTGCAGGTTTGCACCCCTCAAAAACTGCCCCCCCCCCCCCCCCACATATATAAAATACACCAAATTTAAGCAGTTCTGTATTCTTTAATGCATCAATGAATGTATTTTTTTCTAAATGTAAGTAGTGTCTGAATTTGCCCCTTGAAGTCCCTGACTGGGAGAGGGAAGAGCAGCACAGACAGCCAATCAGTTGTGCTGCAGTGCTCATGTGACAAGAAGTGACATGCTGACAGGAGGAGGAAGCAAAGTGACAGATGAGCCCAGCAGTTTGCTGCTTTTCCTGTCACTATCCAATCATTGTGCGGGCATTGTCAGCGGGACAAAAAAAAAATGATTTAAATTGTTTTCATGTTTGTGCGCTGCCCTGCATGCCTCGGCTCAGTTGTGGAAAGAACGGGGCATGCAGAACAGTTCCTTAGCCCTGGTTCACACACATGCGATATCATCTGCATTTCCACGCACACGGATTCGCATGACAATCCAGATTACATCTGTTCCAAAGGAGGTGGTTTGCATACATGCAAGGCAATCACACTGCGTTCTGTGTGCGAGTTTGGAGCAGTCCATTTCCAATTCGCAGGCTATATTGTGTAATGACATTTGGAGCAGAGTGATCATATATGAGATGCGATTCAGATGTGTTTTTGAGTAGAAATGGATCAGAGGGTATTCTGCATAGAAGTGGATCAGAGGGTATTCTGCATAGAAGTGGATCAGAGGGTATTCTGCATAGAAGTGGATCAGAGGGTTTTCTGCATAGAAGTGGATCAGAGGGTATTCTGCATAGAAGTGGATCAGAGGGTATTCTGCATAGAAGTGGATCAGAGGGTATTCTGCATAGAAGTGGATCAGAGGGTATTCTGCATAGAAGTATATCAGAGGTTTTCTGCATAGAAGTGGATCAGAGGGTATTCTGCATAGAAGTATATCAGAGGTTTTCTGCATAGAAGTGGATCAGAGGGTATTCTGCATAGAAGTGGATCAGAGGGTATTCTGCATAGAAGTGGATCAGAGGGTATTCTGCAAAGAAGTGGATCAGAGGGTATTCTGCATAGAAGTGGATCAGAGGTTTTCTGCATAGAAGTGGATCAAAGGGTTTTCTGCAAAGAAGTGGATCAGAGGGTATTCTGCATAGAAGTGGATCAGAGGGTATTCTGCATAGAAGTGGATCAGAGGTTTTCTGCATAGAAATGGATCAAAGGGTTTTCTGCCTAAAAGTGGATCAAAGGGTTTTCTGCCCAAAAGTGGATCAAAGGGTTTTCTGCCCAAAAGTGGATCAAAGGGTTTTCTGCCTAAAAGTGGAACAAAGGGTTTTCTGCATAGAAATGGATCAGAGGGTATTCTGCAGAGAAGTGGATCAGAGGGTATTCTGCAGAGAAGTGGATCAGAGGGTATTCTGCAGAGAAGTGGATCAGAGGGTATTCTGCAGAGAAGTGGATCAGAGGGTATTCTGCAGAGAAGTGGATCAGAGGGTATTCTGCATAGAAGTGGATCAGAGGTTTTCTGCATAGAAGTGGATCAGAAGGTATTCTGCATAGAAGTGGATCAGAAGGTTTTCTGCATAGAAGTGGATCAGAGGTTTTCTGCATAGAAGTGGATCAGAGGTTTTCTGCATAGAAGTGGATCAGAGGTTTTCTGCACAGAAGATTGGATCAGAGGGTATTCTGCATAGAAGTGGATCAGAGGGTATTCTGCATAGAAGTGGATCAGAGGTTTTCTGCGTAGAAGATTGGATCAGAGGTTTTCTGCATAGAATATTGGATCAAAGGGTTTTCTGCATAGAAATGGATCAGAGGGTATTCTGCAGAGAAGTGGATCAGAGGGTATTCTGCATAGAAGTGGATCAGAGGTTTTCTGCGTAGAAGATTGGATCAGAGGTTTTCTGCGTAGAAGATTGGATCAGAGGTTTTCTGCATAGAATATTGGATCAAAGGGTTTTCTGCATAGAAATGGATCAGAGGGTATTCTGCAGAGAAGTGGATCAGAGGGTATTCTGCATAGAAGTGGATCAGAGGGTGTTCTGCATAGAAGTGGATCAGAGGGTATTCTGCATAGAATTGGATCAGAGGGTTTTCTGCCTAAAAGTGGATCAGAGGGTATTCTGTCTAAAAGTGGATCAGAGGGTATTCTGTCTAAAAGTGGATCAGAGGGTATTCTGCCTAAAAGTGAATAAAAGGGTTTTGCATAGAAGTGGATTGGAGGGTTATTGCAGGAGTCACAATCGCACTCCACTGAAATCGCAACCGCAAGGGCATTCACACAGAAACGCATGTTGAAATGGTAATACAAAGCAAAGAGATTTCAGCACGAACATGTGTGAACCAGGGGGTAAGAGATATCACGTACCTTCCTCTTCAGCTGTAGAAGGAGCTCCTGTTCTTGTTTCACAGGAAGGACATCACCATCCTTACCTAATGGGAACAGAATAGAACGCTTACAATACTACATTTAGAGCACTTTAAAATAATGCCTTCAATACAATATTCTAAGCTGCTAACTTAGTCTTTTACGTGAACCTGTACTTTGCCCATACCAGAAAAAAATGACAGATTAGCTGTAAAGAAGGTGAGAGGTTAAATTCCATTAAAGTGATACTAAACCCACAACAGTACAATCAGTCTGTGTATGCAGTAAAGCATGCTCGTTATATTCACTGTGGAACCTAAGGGGTTAATTCTCTGCATTATGTAAAAACACTGTTTGATCCTGTCTTCTCTGATTCTTCCCTTCTTCCAGTGTTTCCCTTTTACCTCCTGCTAAGACATATTGTGTGCACTCTGCACATGCTCAGTTTGGTGTGTATTGCTAGAGAGGTATAACCTATATTAACCCCACCCACCCATGAGACAATGTACTGGTAATTCATTTCTTAGGCAACTAGCGCTGCATCATAGCAGGAATGAACTGCAAGCTTCCCATACTAGGAAATACTGAATATTTGACTTTGTTCAAGTCAGTAAATGGGGCACTGGGCAGTGATCACTATGGGCAAAGTACAGGAGCACTTTAACTGCCTAACTCACAGTATATTTTTTGTCACATCTCTGCCTTCTAGCTATCAGTTTATCCAAACCTGATTGATCAGTCTGTCCGAGACGCCACAGCTCCAGATGATCGGGAAACTGGAAGAGCAGCAAGCGGGAAGCCTGAGCGCAAGACACAAGATGCCGCTGTGAAGGGAAAGACGTGCTTATTATTATGCACTTTCATAGAGTTTAACTGCTTTCCGACCGCCCTATAGCAGAACTACTGCTACAGGGCGGCAGGGCTGTGCGCAAACTATATATATATATATATATATATATATATATATATATATATATCTCTATCTATCTACAGTCAGGTCCATAAATATTGGGACATCGACACAATTCTAACATTTTTGGCTCTATACACCACCACAATGGATTTGAAATGAAAAGAACAAGATGTGCTTTAACTGCAGACTGTCAGCTTTAATTTGAGGGTATTTACATCCAAATCAGGTGAACGGTGTAGGAATTACAACAGTTTGCATATGTGCCTCCCACTTGTTAAGGGACCAAAAGTAATGGGACAGAATAATAATCATAAATCAAACTTTCACTTTTTAATACTTGGTTGCAAATCCTTTGTAGTCAATTACAGCCTGAAGTCTGGAACGCATAGACATCACCAGACGCTGGGTTTCATCCCTGGTGATGCTCTGCCAGGCCTCTTCTGCAACTGTCTTCAGTTCCTGCTTGTTCTTGGGGGATTTTCCCTTCAGTTTTGTCTTCAGCAAGTGAAATGCATGCTCAATCGGATTCAGGTCAGGTGATTGACTTGGCCATTGCATAACATTCCACTTCTTTCCCTTAAAAAAACTCTTTGGTTGCTTTTGCAGTATGCTTTGGGTCATTGTCCATCTGCACTGTGAAGCGGCGTCCAATGAGTTGTGAAGCATTTGGCTGAATATGAGCAGATAATATTCCCGAAACACTTCAGAATTCATCCGGCTGCTTTTGTCAGCAGTCACATCATCAATAAATACAAGAGAACCAGTTCCATTGGCAGCCATACATGCCCACGCCATGACACTACCACCACCATGCTTCACTGATGAGGTGGTATGCTTAGGATCATGAGCAGTTCCTTTCCTTCTCCATCCTCTTCTCTTCCCATCACTCTGGTACAAGTTGATCTCGGTCTCATCTGTCCATAGGATGTTGTTCCAGAACTGTGAAGGGTTTTTTAGATGTCGTTTGGCAAACTCTAATCTGGCCTTCCTGTTTTTGAGGCTCACCAATGGTTTCCATCTTGTGGTGAACCCTCTGTATTCACTCTGGTGAAGTCTTCTCTTGATTGTTGACTTTGACACACATACACCTACCTCCTGGAGAGTGTTCTTGATCTGGCCAACTGTTGTGAAGGGTGTTTTCTTCCCCAGGGAAAGAATTCTTCAGTCATCCACCACAGTTGTTTTCCGTGGTCTTCCGGGTCTTTTGGTGTTGCTGAGCTCACCGGTGCGTTCCTTCTTTTAAAGAATGTTCCAAACAGTTGTTTTGGCCACGCCTAATGTTTTTGCTATCTCTCTGATGGGTTTGTTTTGTTTTTTCAGCCTAATGATGGCTTGCTCCACTGATAGTGACAGCTCTTTGGATCTCATCTTGAGAGTTGACAGCAACAGATTCCAAATGCAAATAGCACACTTAAAATGAACTCTGGACCTTTTATCTGCTCATTGTAATTGGGATAATGAGGGAATAACACACACCTGGCCATGGAATAGCTGAGAAGCCAATTGTCCCATTACTTTTGGTCCCTTACCAAGTGGGAGGCACATATGCAAACTGTTGTAATTCCTACACCGTTCACCTGATTTGGATGTAAATACCCTCAAATGAAAGCTGACAGTCTGCAGTTAAAGCACATCTTGTTCATTTCATTTCAAATCCATTGTGGTGGTGTATAGAGCCAGAAATGTTAGAATTGTGTCGATGTCCCAATATTTATGGACCTGACTGTATATATATATATATATAGATAGACAGATATAGATAGATAGAGATATATATATATATATATATATATATATATATATATATATATATATATATATATATCTATCTATCTATCTATCTATATATATCTATATAGATATATAATATATATGATTTTTGCACAGCCCTGCCATTAACTAACGGTTAGTCAAGGCGATCGTAAACAGAGGTATATGCAAAGTTCCCCTGGATAATCCCACAACTACCTGTTGATCCTGCCACTGAAGTCCTCCTATTCTAGCATCCTGTGATGGGGTGGCAACAATGCAGTACTGCTCTTGAATTCAGAGCAGAGTTGCCACTCCTATGAAGGCTGTGCCTGTTGCATGGCTTGGGATGAGATCATGTTACAAGGGGTGTGGCTATTAGCATTGTCACTGCTGATCCACAACACTGTAGCTTGTCAATCAGCACCCGCCCACACCTAGCCCTGCCCGCTGCTTCCTGGATTGGCAGTATTGCTTTTTTTTTACTGAAACCGTTCCACTTTGAGATGCAGTGTCTGGGAGGGGGAGTGGGTGAGACACAAATGGAGGAGGATTTTAGTCTGGGAAGGTTTCCTACATTACAAGGCTTGTGCATCACATAGCATTTATATTAGGTAATTGGCTAAACTGTACAGGAGCCATTAGTTATTACTTTAAAGCGGAGCTCTACTCAAAAGGGAAAGTCCCGCTTTAAGCCTTTGTCCCCAGCTCCCCATTAAGGATTGGCACAATTGGGGAGTGGGGGGGAGGGGGAGTGGGTACCCGATTTTGACAGGTACCTGCTTCCACTTCTGCTGCGATTGCCTAGGCGATCGGAAGTGGAAGTTTTCCTCCTAGCCTCCCTTCCCATAGTCTTCTGGGACACGTGACAGGTCCCAGAAGACTACGGGGCCATTTATAAAGCGCAGCGCTTCTTGCGCATGCACACTGGGCACCCGACTGTAAAGCCGCAAGCTGTCACAGCTGGGTGCCCACACTAAAGATGCCGATGCCAGGGAGAGAAGATGACTGGTGAAACCAGCCGTGGTGAGGACACCGCTGGACCGAG
Organism: Staurois parvus; assembly: GCF_062004578.1. NCBI lineage: Eukaryota > Metazoa > Chordata > Amphibia > Anura > Ranidae > Staurois > Staurois parvus. Next base: position 240,346 of record NW_028318007.1, on the reverse strand, counting down.
GGACAGGTAAGTGGCTGTATTTTAAAAGTCAGCAGCTACAGTTTTTGTAGCTGCTTTTTTTTTTTCCAAGTGGAACTCCGCTTCTCCCTTCTGCAAAACCACCTAAATATCTGGTGCTCTTGAGTCCAGAATCATTTCAATATCTAGTGTCCTGCGTGCAGAACCATCTCCAGATCTAGTTCTCCTGCGTGCAGAACCATCTCTAGATCTAGTTCTCCTGCCTGTAGAACCATCTCAATCTCTAGTTCTCCTGCCTGTAGAACCATCTCAATCTCTAGTTCTCCTGCCTGTAGAACCATCTCAATTTCTAGTTCTTCCTCCTGTAGAACCATCTCAATCTCTAGTTCTTCCGCCTGTAGAACCATCTCAATCTCTAGTTCTCCTGCCTGTAGAACCATCTCAGTATCTAGTTCTCCTGCCTGTAGAACCAGCTCAATATCTAGTTCTTCCGCCTGTAGAACCATCTCAGTATCTAGTTCTTCCGCCTGTAGAACAATCTCAATATCTAGTTCTTCCACCTGTAGAACAATCTCAATATCTAGTTCTTCCGCCTGTAGAACAATCTCAATATCTAGTTCTTCCGCCTGTAGAACCATCTCAATATCTAGTTCTTCCGCCTGTAGAACCATCTCAATCTCTAGTTCTCCTGCCTGTAGAACCATCTCAGTATCTAGTTCTCCTGCCTGTAGAACCAACTCAATATCTAGTTCTTCTGCCTGTAGAACCATCTCAAAATCTAGTTCTTCCGCCTGTAGAACAATCTCAATATCTAGTTCTTCTGCCTGTAGAACCATCTCAATCTCTAGTTCTCCTGCCTGTATAACCATCTCATTCTCTAGTTCTCCTGCCTGTAGAACCATCTCAATCTCTAGTTCTCCTGCCTGTAGAACCATCTCAATCTCTAGTTCTCCTGCCTGTAGAACCATCTCAATCTCTAGTTCTCCTGCCTGTAGAACCATCTCAATATCTAGTTCTTCCGCCTGTAGAACCATCTCAATATCTAGTTCTTCCGCCTGTAGAACCATCTCAATATCTAGTTCTTCCGCCTGTAGAACCATCTCAATATCTAGTTCTTCCGCCTGTAGAACCATCTCAATCTCTAGTTCTCCTGCCTGTAGAACCATCTCAATCTCTAGTTCTCCTGCCTCTAGAACCATCTCAATCTCTAGTTCTCCTGCCTGTAGAACCATCTCAATCTCTAGTTCTCCTGCCTGTAGAACCATCTCAATATCTAGTTCTCCTGCCTGTAGAACCAGCTCAATATCTAGTTCTTCTGCCTGTAAAACCAGCTCAATATCTAGTTGTTCTGCCTGTAGAACCAGCTCAATATCAAGTTCTCCTGCGTGCAGAACCATCTCAAGGTGGAACTCCGCTTTAAGGCTGCATTCATAGTTGAACTGAGCAGTTTATTGATTTACAGGCTTTTATTTTTCATTTCTGAGTGCTTGTATAGGTGATTTTGCACATTTTTGTGGGCGCCTAAGGCTTAAGCGTTTTTTTTGGTAAGCTAGTTACTAGATAAAAATGTGCAATATGGGTATTTTCGCGCATGTTTGCCCTTTAAAAAAGCCCCAAAAAATATCTGCAGACACACCGAACAAGACTCACATGCGGGAAGGTGATTTTTCTCAGTGCAGCCTCATAGGATTTTACTTGTATCCTCTCCAACAACGGTCGTGCGACAATATTGCCATCCAAGCCTGTGAAAAGACAGGACTTGTTTAGAACAGGAACGAAGCAAAATACACATGAAATGAAATAAAAAAAAAAAAAAGTTCTATACCTCCAGAAATCAGAGATGTGCTGCTGTGAGCCACTGCCCGGACGTCACGGCTGTGATGCTGGAATGGTTTGGTGGAAACCCACTGCTTCTCCTCCTTCCCTGCCTGCAGTGCCAACTGCTGGAACTGTAAGATGGATCCCTGTGCAGTGCCCACCACCAGACTGTCTTCTTCCTGAAAAGAAAACCACACCGATCAGCCATAACTGAATAACCACCCACCGAATACTGAGTAGGTCCCCCTTTTGCAGCCACAACAGCCCTGACCCATCGAGGTATAGACTGCACTGAAGGTATGCTGTGGTATCTGACACCAAGCCTTCAGCAGCAGATCCTTTAACTCCTGTAAGTTGCGAGGTGGGGCCTGCATGGATCAGACTTGTTTTTTCAGCACACCCCACCAATGCTTGATTAGATTGAGATCTGGGGAATCTGGAGGCCAAGTTAACACCTCAAACTCATTGCTGTTCTTCTCAAATCATTTTTAAACTATTTTGGAGTGTGACAGAGCATATTATCCAGCTGAAAGAGGCCGCTGCCATCAGGAAACAGCATTTCAATGAGGGGGTGTACTTGTTCAGCAACAATGCTTAGGTACTTGTTACTTGTTAAGTAACATGCATGTGAATGGCAGGAACCAAGGTTTCCAGGCAGAAGATTGCCGAAAACATCACACTGCCTTCCCTGACTTGCCTTCTTCCCATTGGTCCCATTTGTTCCCCAGGTAAGCCACACACACCCTCTCACATGATTCATCAGACCAGGCCAACCTTCTTTCACTGCACGGTGGTCCAGTTCTGATGCTTGTGTCCCTATTGTAGGTATTTTGGCTAAGGACACGGGTCAGCATGGGCAACCTGACCAGTCTGCAGCTACGAAGCCCTGTACTCAACAAATTGCAATGCCCATTATTTCTGCTTTTAACACCTCAACTTCAAGGACAACATGTTTACTTGCACTTAACCTGTCAGTGATCACAGAGTTATTGCTGATCAGTGTAGATATCAGCCTTGAAAGGTAATTTATAGTTATTTATAGTAACCCAGAGTTTAACAATTCCAGCCAATGTATGGAAAATCACTACAGCTTTCCAGTTCTGGAAAGGTGGTGATTGGTAAGGGACTGATAGGAGTCACATTATTGTTAGCAGTTGCAATAGGTATCTATAGCTAAAACTTATCTTCTACATCAGTGGTCTCAAAACTGCGGCCCTTTGCTTGCCTATCTGGCCCTCAAGGCATTATTACTCGCCCTGACACCAACAATGGGGCATAATTCCTTCCACTCACACCAACAATGGGGCACTAGTCCTTCCACTGACACCAACAATGGGGCATAATTCCTTCCATTGACACCAACGATGGGGCACTAGTCCTTCCACTGACACCAACGATGGGGCACTAGTCCTTCCACTGACACCAACGAAGGGGCACTAGTCCTTCCACTGACACCAACAATGGGGCACTAGTCCTTCCACTGACACCAACGATGGGGCATAATTCTTTCCACTGACACCAACGAAGGGGCATAATTCCTTCCACTGACACCAACGATGGGGCATAATTCTTTCCACTGACACCAACGAAGGGGCACAATTCCTTCCACTAACACCAACAATGGGGCACTATTCCTTCCACTGACACCAACGATGGGGCATAATTCTTTCCACTGACACCAACGATGGGGCACAATTCCTTCCGCTGACACCAATGATTGGGCATAATTCCTTCCACTGACACCAACGATGGGGCATAATTCCTTCCGCTGACACCAACGATGGGGCATAATTCCTTCCACTGACACCAACGATGGGGCATAATTCCTTCCATTGACACCAATGATGGGGCACTAGTCCTTCCACTGACACCAATGATGGGGCACTAGTCCTTCCACTGACACCAACGATGGGGCATAATTCTTTCCACTGACACCAACGATGGGGCATAATTCTTTCCACTGACACCAACGATGGGGCATAATTCCTTCCACTGACACCAACGATGGGGCATAATTCCTTACACTGACACCAACGATGGAGCATAATTCCTTCCGCTGACACCAACGATGGGGCATAATTCCTTCCACTGACACCAACGATGGGGCATAATTCCTTCCGCTAACACCAACAATGGGACATAATTCCTTCCACTGACACCAATGATGGGGCATAATTCCTTCCGCTAACACCAACGATGGGGCATAATTCCTTCCGCTGACACCAACGATGGGGCATAATTCCTTCCACTGACACCAACGATGGGGCATAATTCCTTCCATTGACACCAACGCTGGGGCACTATTCCTTCCATTGACACCAACAATGGGGTATAATTCCTTTCCCTGACACCAACAATGGGGCACTACTCCTTCCAGTGACATCGATGATGGGGCAGAATTCCTTCCATTAACACCAACAATGGCATACTATTCCTTCCACTGACACAAACAATGGAGCATAATTCCTTCCACTGACACAAACAATGGGGCATAATTCCTTCCACTGACACCAACTATTTCTATTGGGCATGGTTTACTACCACTGGGCACAGCCGGCCCCCCTAAAGTCTGAAACATAGTAAACTGGGCCTTTCTTTGGAAACTTTAGAGACCCCTATTCTACATTATACATGCCTCTCCAATATTTCTACACACAACTTTGTGGAGTTTGCCTTCGAATATATTTCTGTATAAACAATCTGTTTCTGTAGTGTCGTCTGTGCTAGTTACCCAACCTAGACATTGCTGTATAAAATTATTGGTGAGATCATCACGGAGACCTAAAATCTATCCTAGTCACAGCTAAAATAACTGGCCATAGCAGCATGAGAGGAAGGATTCATAAAGAAGCCTCCTGGATATGAGAACAAATGACAACAGCTTAAAGGTATTCGTATTTTCTGAACAATTTTACCATTTGCTTGAAAATATTTAAAAAAAGAAAAAAAGTGAGCATCGGATGTACCTGAGACACCGCTATGCACAGGATATCACTGGTGGCCGCAGTGTATGAGCGGATAAGTGTCCCCGTCTCTAAATTCCAGAATTGAAGCTTCCCATTAGAATCCACGCTGACAATTTCCCCACAGGACAGAACAGCCACCCCCCAGACTATACATTTGCGTTTCCGGCTGACCAACGGCATCCTTAGAACTTGCAGCAGGCGACCTGGGACAAAAAAGATCGCAAAATAGGTCAGTGATAGGCCAGGCATTGGAATATAAAAACAGAATGGTGAAATGACAAAAAGAATCACAAGGTCATAGAAACTTCGACAGCAAAAAGAAACTAGAAAAGCTACAATTTCTGGGGAAATTGTGTGAAGTGTTCTTGCCACCACTCTGCTGCCTGCTCACACACCTGGGTTCCTATGGCAACTCACTCTACAGCAAGGGCAGAGAAGAGCGGTTAAAAACAAACTGCTCCAACTTGCTCACTTCACTGGCGGTTGCCATCTTCAAAAGGTTGTAGTTTAAAAATTATAAATCCTACACCGAAGAGCTTTATATTGTGAGAATCACAAGACCCAGACCTACATTTTGATGCATAGTATGTCTCTAAAATATTAAAAATGAAGGCACAGTCGCAGTTTAGAAATTGCCCTTCATATTTGAGGTGGCTAGAGTGGAGTTTCAATGAATGTCAATGGGAGGTGTGAGTTGCAAACAAATGGTCATATTGTGAAAACTATCAGGACTATGGCTTAGCCGCGGACATTTTTAGTGGCAGCAGGGATAGCTGAACGTTTTGATATAAGATTTGTGTAGGTGGGCTTGAAAATGAGGGAGTGATGGCAGTTTAGAAATCATGTCCTGATTTTTCAGCTCACACTCTAGCTTTTGTCAGCTCCCACTCTAGTTTTGAACATTCCGCCATTCATTCCTATGGGACCAACTTCACCACAAAAACGCCGATATTTTGTGAACCATTTGGCGAAATGTTCCACAAAATAATAGCACACCAATCGGGAACAATCCGCACGTTTCGGTATATTACGGTCTATGTAGTGTAAAAACTGTGGGAGGAGTTAGGGGGGTAAATTTGGCTATAATAATAAGAATATATATGTGAGATAACAGGAAGTGGTCTTGCCATGCAAGAACACTTAATGAGTTTGCAGCACTGGTGGTATGGATCACCCCAGCCGGTAGGGCACAGCAAGGATCAGGATTTATGTGTCATTTACTGTGTGCTCTGGCAAGTACTAGAGGGAGTTTGTTTTTTCAACACATGGACCAAGTGTGTCTGCTCCTGTGGGCTCCAGCTGACATTTTGGAGATGACACCTATACTAAATAGATGTTGGTGTAAGTAGATAGTGGAACCAGTACATGCATTCTACAAAGGTTGTGCTGACCAAACATTCCTTTTTTTGTTCAACCAGGTTGAACCTAAAAAAAAAGGAAAAAATTGACCGACTCCCCCTTTTACACTTTCGATGTAGATGGGGGAATTACTCCCACTAAGTTATATTCTGCTGGTGGGGAGCCTTCCCTGCCGACAGATTACAATGAGCAGTGCTGGCGGCTATAGCCATCAGCACTGATTGGTAAAAACCCAACAGGCTGCTTGTACACAAGGCAGCGGAGAGAACAGGTATGCTGAAGGTTTGGAAAAGCCATTAACCATGACATGAGTGGAGGAGCCCATTATGGACCCCAGGATGCTCTGGAAGAAACACTGAACACAACAACCAATCAGATCTTCTCTAACAAGTTATTAGACCAGATTAGAAAACCAAAAATATAACAGAATTGGTTCCTGGGTTCCCCACCTGACGAGACGCTGAACACTTTAATGGTGTTGATGGAGCCAGCAACTATATGGGAACCCGAAGGATGCCAGGCAAGGCACAGAATGCGCTCTGTGGGAAGAAATAACAGGCGTTAGGTCACAAGTTTGTCTACATCCAGCTCCGTCATGTGACATCTTCACATGATCATCCGTCTGCCAATCACCTTTCTGTCGATCCAAACTCTTCTCAAACACAATGTTCTCGGGAGTAATGGTGAACAGCTTCACGGAGCCGTCCTCACAGCCCACCTGAAACAAGAGGAACAGATCACTGATGGCTCCCAGAGGAATGAAGAACTTCAGGAGGAATATGGATCCAAAAAACATGAGACTATCGAGTCTGGGCTGTAAACTTCAACATGAGATCTGTAAAGACCATAAATGAATTCTGTGTGTTGCTGTTGCACTTCATCTATTGTCCCTCAGCATGTGAAACATGAGACTTTCAGAGTCCACATTGAAAAATTTTAGATATATTCAGTAATCTATTGGTTTTACAGTCATACAGAAACAGCTGTCAAGAAGACAAAAAATATATAATCTAAATATCTTAGTGCAGGGCTCGACAAATCCCAAGCGCCAGGTCGCCATGGTGACTAGAAATTGTCGCATGGGTTCACTAGTCGCGTTCCCATAGACTCCAGTGCAAAGTTGCCTCCCATAGACTTCAGTGCAAAGTCACCTAAAGTAAACATCAATGCAAAGTCGCCTCCCACTGACTTCAATGCCAGAAACGCCTCCCGCTGACTTCAATGCCAGAAACGCCTCCCGCTGACTTCAATGCCAGAAACGCCTCCCGCTGAATTCAATGCAAAAACGCCTCCCATTGACTTCAATGCAAAAACGCCTCCCATTGACTTCAATGCAAAAACGCCTCCCATTGCCTTCAATGCAAAAACGCCTCCCATTGCCTTCAATGCAAAAATGCCTCCCATTGCCTTCAATGCAAAAGACGCCTCCCATTGCCTTCAATGCAAAAGACGCCTCCCACTGACTTCAATGCAAAAACGCCTCCCACTGACTTCAATGCAAAAACGCCTCCCACTGACTTCAAAGCAAAAACGCCTCCCATTGCCTTCAATGCAAAAACGCCTCCCACTGCCTTCAATGCAACAACGCCTCCCATTGCCTTCAATGCAAAAACGCCGCCCATTGCCTTCAATGCAAAAGATGCCTCCCACTGACTTCAATGCAAAAATGCCTCCCATTGCCTTCAATGCAAAAACGCCTCCCATTGCCTTCAATGCAAAAACGCCCCCCATTGCCTTCAATGCAAAAACGCCTCCCATTGCCTTCAATGCAAAAACACCTCCCATTGACTTCAATGCAAAAACGCCTCCCATTGATTCAATGCAAAAAAGCTTCCCCTTGACTTCAATGCCACTCTACTCTATCACTTACGAGTCTGAAATGCACTACTACAAACTCACACAGAACCCTTTTCATGATGGCACTCAAAACGCAATGTGTGTTGATTGCATCTGTGTAAACCACCTCAATAGGCACACGATATCTGGCCTGTCATGTGAGTTTAAACACGCATCCAGAATTGCATGCGTGTGAACCAGGGCAGGTCCATTCACAACTGGCATTTTGGGATTGTGGCAGAATAGCAGTGATTGCAAAATGCAAGTTCAGGTGCCATTAATTTCAATGGCGCCTAAAGCATCGTGCGGGTTTGCCGGGATTGTCGTGCGGCAAATAGCATCACGTGAAGCTTGTTGCTCACAAGTTGCCTTGCTCTGGGTGCCGACAACCCACGCTACGCTAAAAAAACAAAAAAAGAACCCAAAAAACTGGCTCCTAACTTTTTTAGCTGGCTTCTAGATTCAAAGCAAATTTGTCAAGCCCTGACTTGGTGGGATATGGGCTGGGTTCACGTCACTCCCTGCCTGCTCTCTTCCTGAACCTTTATACCAGCCCAACACTTGGCAAAATTGTGGTAATTTCAATCACTTTTAAACACTGAAGTTGCTAAATGACTTTCTTTTAGGAGACGTTGTCACCATCCCTAGAAAAAGCAAGATGACACAATGCAAATTTCGGTACATTTTGTGGAAGGAGCACTGCAGTGCATGCCAGCTTCTACTGGAACATACGGCTCTCCTGCAGGATTGTGGGTTTGTACTTCGGGGACAAGGCCTGTAACTTACGGCAAGTTGAGATCCACAAGGACTTGGTGCGATGTTCCATAAGGGGCCTCCAAATGCGTTCACAGAGTATTTGACGCACAGTCTCTCCAGGTCGTATTCCATGATGTCTCCGTTCAGACCTGCAGAGAAGAGTCGGTCACCGGGCACCCAACATATAGACTCCGTGGATCTCTTCTCATCACCAGGAATGATCTGCATAGCAAAGAATTGATTTTTTTTAAATGTATTTATTACAAGTACTTATGTAGTACCATTAATTTACGCAGCGATATATATATATATATATATATATATATATATATATATATATATAGTGTGGCAAAAAAGTATTTAGTCAGCCACCAATTGTGCAAGTTCTGCCACTTAAAAAGATGAGAGAGGCCTGTAATTGGCATCATAGGTAGACCTCAACTATGAGAGACAAAATGAGAAAAAAAATCCAGACAATCACATTGGCTGATTTGGAAAGAATTTATTTGCAAATTATAGTGGAAAATAAGTATTTGGTCACCTACAAACAAACAAAGATTTCTGGCTCTCACAGACCTGTACCTTCTTCTTTAACCTCTTGCCGACCGCGCATAGCCGAATGACGGCTTCACCGCGGCCGGCCAGTTCTGAGTGGACGTCATATGACGTCCTCCCAGAACGCGCTCTCCTGCGCGCCCCAGGGGGCGCGCACCCGGCGATCTCCGTGATCGCTGTGTCCTACGGACACAGCTGATCACGTGATGTGGTGAAAGGCCGATCCCACCGGCCTTTTACCACGTGATCAGCGGTGTCCAATGACACGCTGATCACAGGGAAATGCAAGTGCCGGTTCTCGGCTGCACTTTCCTCACGCTGTCAGATCGTGAGGAAAGTACTGCCGAGAACCGGCAGTTGTCAGAGCGGGGATCGGCACCGATCATCAGGGCACTGATGATCAGTGCCCTGATGATCGGTGCCCAGCAGTGACACCCGCAAGTTCCGCCCAGCAGTGCGCCCACTAGCCCCGCCCACCCGTGCCCAGCAGTGCACCCACCTGTGCCCAGCAGTGCCCCCAGCAGTGCACCCACCTGTGCCACTCTGCAGTGCCACCTACCTGTGCCCAGAAGTGCCACCTACATGTGCCCAGCAGTGCCACCAACCTGTGCCCACCAGTGCCACCCACCTGTGCCCACCAGTGCCGCCCACCAGTGCCGCCCACCAGTGCCGCCCAGCAGTGCTGCCAGTCAGTGCCACCAGTCAGTGCCCAGGGGTTGTGCCAGTCAGTGCCGCCAGTCAGTGCCCAGAAGTGATGCCAGTCAGTGCCGTCTATCAGTACCCATCATCAGTGTCACCTATCAGTGCCGCCTATCAGTGCCGCCTATCTGTGCCACCTCATTAGTACTGCCTATCAGTGCCCTTTAGTGCTGCCTATCAGTGCCCATCAGTGCTGCCTATCAGTGCCCATCAGTGCTGCCTATCAGTGCCCATCAGTGCTGCCTATCAGTGCCCGTCAGTGCCGCCTCATCAACGCAAATCAGTGAAGGAGAAAAAATACCTGTTTGAAAAATTTTATAAAAGAAACAAATAAACTTTTTTTTTTTTTTCAAATTTTTTGCACATTTTTTAATTTATAGCGCAAAACGTAAAGCGCCCAGTGGCGATTAAATACCACCAAAAGAAAGCTCTATTTGTGAGAAAAAAATGATCAAAATTTCATATGGGTACAATGTTGCATGACCGCGCAATTGTCAATCAAAGTGCGGCAGCGCTAAAAGCTGAAAATTGGCCTGGTAAGGAAGGGGGTATAAGTGCCTGGTAGGCAAGTGGTTAAGAGGCTCCTCTGTCCTGCACTCATTACCTGTATCAATGGCACCTGTTTGAGGTTGTGGACAGGTGTCTTTTATACTGATAACAAGTTCAAACAGTCACACTCCAAACTCCACTATGGTGAAGACCAAAGAGCTGTCGAAGGAATCCAGGCATTCACATTGGCTGATTTGGAAAGAATTTATTTGCAAATTATGGTGGAAAATAAGTATTTGGTCAATATGAAAAGTTCATCTCAATACTTTGTTATATATCCTTTGTTGGCAATGACAGAGGTCAAACGTTTCCTGTAAGTCTTCACAAGGTTGGCACACACTGTTGCTGGTATGTTGGCCCATCCTCCATGCAGATCTCCTCTAGAGCAGTGATGTTTTGGGGCTGTCGCTGGGCAACACGGACTTTCAACTCCCTCCAAAGGTTTTCTATGGGTTTGAGATCTGGAGCCTGGCTAGGCCACTCCAGGACCTTGAAATGCTTCTTACGAAGCCACTCCTTCGTTGCCCGGGCGGTATGTTTGGGATCATTGTCATGTTGGAAGACCCAGCCACGTTTCATCTTCAATGCCCTTGCTGATGGAAGGAGGTTTGCACTCAAAATCTCACGATACATGGCCCCATTCATTCTGTCCTGTACATGGATCAGTCGTCCTGGTCCCTTTGCGGAGAAACAGCCCCAAAGCATGATGTTGCCACCCCCATGCTTCACAGTAGGTATGGTATTCTTTGGATGCAACTCAGCATTCTGTCTCCTCCAAACACGACGAGTTGTGTTTCTACCAAACAGTTCTATTTTGGTTTCATCTGACCATATGACATTCTCCCAATCCTCTTCTGGATCATCCAAATGCTAGCAAACTTCAGACGGGCCTGGACATGTACTGGCTTAAGCAGGGGGACACGTCTGGCACTGCAGGATCTGAGTCCCTGGCGGCGTAGTGTGTTACTGATGGTAGCCTTTGTTACGTTGGTCCCAGCTCTCTGCAGGTCATTCACTAGGTCTCCCCGTGTGGTCCTGGGATTTTTGCTCACCGTTCTTGTGATCATTTTGACCCCACGGGGTGAGATTTTGCGTGGAGCCCCAGATCGAGGGAGATTATCAGTGGTCTTGTATGTCTTCCATTTTCTAATTATTGCTCCCACAGTTGATTTGTTCACACCAAGCTGCTTGCCTATTGCAGATTCAGTCTTTCCAGCCTGGTGCAGGTCTACAATTTTGTTTCTGGTGTCCTTCGACAGCTCTTTAGTCTTCACCATAGTGGAGTTTGGAGTGTGACTGTTTGAGGTTGTGGACAGGTGTCTTTTATACTGATAACAAGTTCAAACAGGTGCCATTGATACAGGTAATGAGTGCAGGACAGAGGAGCCTCTTAAAGAAGAAGGTACAGGTCTGTGAGAGCCAAAAATCTTGCTTGTTTGTAGGTGACCAAATACTTATTTTCCACCATAATTTGCAAATAAATTCTTTCCAGATCAGCCAATGTGATTGTCTGGATTTATTTTCTCATTTTGTCTCTCATAGTTGAGGTCTACCTATGATGCCAATTACAGGCCTCTCTCATCTTTGTAAGTCTGAAAACTTGCACAATTGGTGGCTGACTAAATACTTTTTTGCCCCACTGTATATATATATGTTGTACATTCACATCAGTCCCTAACCCTCAAGGGGCGTTGATCTAGAACAGTGGTCTTCAAACTATGGCCCTAGGGCCAGATGTGGCCCATTTCTTGCTGCTATCTGGCCCTTGGGCCCTTAAACAGTGGGACATAGTTCCTGCTACTGACAATGGGGCCCTATTTCTCCCACTCACACCAATGATAGGGCCCTATTCCTCCCACTGATATCAATGATGGGGCCCTATTTCTCCCATTGATAATGATGGGGCCCTATTGCTTCACTACCACAAATGATGGGGCCCTATTCCTTCCACTGATATCAATGAAGGGGCCCTATTCCTTCCACTGACACCGATGATGGGCCCTATTCCTCCCACTGACACCGATGATGGGGCACTATTCCTCCCACTGACACCAATGATGGGGCACTATTCCTCCCACTGACACCAATGATGGGGCACTATTCCTCCCACTGACACCAATGATGGGGCGCTATTCCTCCCACTGACACTAATGATGGGCCCTATTCCTCCCACTGACACCGATGATGGGGCACTATTCCTCCCACTGACACCAATGATGGGGCACTATTCCTCCCACTGACACCAATGATGGGGCACTATTCCTCCCACTGACACCAATGATGGGGCGCTATTCCTCCAACTGACACCAATGATGGGGCGCTATTCCTCCAACTGACACCAATGATGGGGCACTATTCCTCCCACTGACACCAATGATGGGGCACTATTCCTCCAACTGATACCAACGATGGGGAACTATTCCTCCCACTGATACCGATGATGGGGCACTATTCCTTTCACTGACACCAATGATGGGGCACTATTCCTCCCACTGACACCAATGATGGGGCACTATTCCTTTCACTGACACCAATGATGGGGCACTATTCCTCCCACTGACACCAATGATGGGGCACTATTCCTCCAACTGATACCAACGATGGGGCTTTATTACTCCCACTGATACCGATGATGGGGCAATATTCCGTTCACTGACACCAATGATGGGGCACTATTCCTTTCACTGACACCAATGATGGGGCACTATTCCTTTCACTGACACCAATGATGGGGCACTATTCCTCCAACTGATACCAACGATGGGACACTATTCCTCCCACTGACACCAATGATGGGGCACTATTCCTCCCACTGACACCAATGATGGGGCACTATTCCTCCAACTGATACCAATGATGGGGCACTATTCCTCCCACTGACACCAATGATGAGGCACTATTCCTCCCACTGATACCAATGATGAGGCACTATTCCTGCCACTGATACCAATGATGAGGCACTATTCCTGCCACTGACACCAATGATGGGGCACTATTCCTGCCACTGACACCAATGATGGGGCACTATTCCTCCCACTGATACTAATGATGGGGCACTATTCCTCCCACTGATACCAATGATGGGGCACTATTCCTTCCACTGATTCCAATGATGGGGCACTATTCCTCCCACTGATACCAATGATGGGGCACTATTCAACCCACTGACACCAATGATGGGGCACTATTCCTCCCACTGATACCAATGATGGGGCACTATTCCTCCCACTGACACCAATGATGGGACACTATTCCTCCCACTGACACCAATGATGGGACACTATTCCTCCCACTGACACCAATGATGGGGCACTATTCCTCTCACTGATACCAATGATGGGGCACTATTCCTCCCACTGAAACCAATGATGGGGCACTATTCAACCCACTGACACCAATGATGGGGCACTATTCAACCCACTGACACCAATGATGGGGCACTATTCCTCCCACTGATACCAATGATGGGGCACTATTCCTCCCACTGACACCAATGATGGGACACTATTCCTCCCACTGACACCAATGATGGGGCACTATTCCTCTCACTGATACCAATGATGGGGCACTATTCATCCCACTGACACCAATGATGGGGCACTATTCCTTCCACTGATTCCAATGATGGGGCACTATTCCTCCCACTGATACCAATGATGGGGCACTATTCAACCCACTGACACCAATGATGGGGCACTATTCCTCCCACTGATACCAATGATGGGGCACTATTCCTCCCACTGACACCAATGATGGGACACTATTCCTCCCACTGACACCAATGATGGGACACTATTCCTCCCACTGACACCAATGATGGGGCACTATTCCTCTCACTGATACCAATGATGGGGCACTATTCCTCCCACTGAAACCAATGATGGGGCACTATTCAACCCACTGACACCAATGATGGGGCACTATTCAACCCACTGACACCAATGATGGGGCACTATTCCTCCCACTGATACCAATGATGGGGCACTATTCCTCCCACTGACACCAATGATGGGACACTATTCCTCCCACTGACACCAATGATGGGGCACTATTCCTCTCACTGATACCAATGATGGGGCACTATTCATCCCACTGACACCAATGATGGGGCACTATTCCTTCCACTGATTCCAATGATGGGGCACTATTCCTCCCACTGATACCAATGATCCAATATAATCCCATAGTTTGTAGGTGCTATAACTTTCATGCAAACCAGTCAACATACACTTAGGCTCCATGTACACAAGCCAACCCTGACCGCCAGAAAACGCAAATCACGGCAAAACCGCTGTACATCGATTTTGCCGTGGTTTGCATTTTCTTGCGGTCGGCAGTCAAAACGTTCCTATCCTGAATGTGATTCTTCCGTGTTCAGGAGAGAGAGGTTTAACCTCACAGACATGTGGCAGCTCCTAAACTCTGCTAAATGCCTGTCTGTACATGGACACAGGCTTTCATGGAGTGGAGTTTTGGAGCTTTGGCAAAAAAATGCCAAAAGCTCCTAAACGTAAGTTTTGAAGCTGCTCGTGTACATGGGGGGTCTTAGAGGGATTATTTTTTTTAACCAAAGACATGTAGCAAAACACATTCTGGCCAAAATTTATGAAGAAATGTCACTTTTTAAATTTTTTTACTGGATATATTTTATAGCAGAAAGTAAAAAATATTGTTTTGTTTTTTTTCAAAATGTTCAATCTTCTTGTTTAGTTTATATTGGAAAAAATAAAAAAAAACCCCGATGGTGAGCAAATACCAGCAAAATAAAGCTTTATTTTTGGTTGTAAAAAAAGATATACATTTGGTTTGGGCACAGTGTTGCATGACCGCGAAACTGGCAGTTAAAGTAGTGCAGTGCTGAATAGCAAAACTGGTCCTGGTCATGCTTCCGGAGCAGAAGGGGGTAAATACCTTTTCCTGGTAGTAGTTGGCGGGAAAGTTGTACACTTCCACAGAGCCGTCATTGCGAGCCACAGCGAGCCTGCCGCTCTGTTCGGAGTATGACATGCACCGCACCCCGGATGGAACGTAGTCGAAGAAGCGCACGCGGTGAACCGTGAACTCCCCCATTCCTAAAAAAAAACAAATATGAAGATGAATGTTCTGTGTTCACCTGACCCTCTGAAAAAAGTGATATTGTATACAGCAACCAATCAGAAGATTCAATGTTAGACATTCAAGGCAAAGTGACTGGTTCTCCTGATAGGGTCCCCTCCCCCGTCACCAAACCTGCACCCCAACTGCTGCTGCCCTCAGGAAAAATGGGAAATGGGTACTTCATATTCACTATATTGCCAGTATGGTCGGCCGGCCTTTACACACACAAGAACTTTAATGGCCCCCCAGTCTTAGTCCGTAGGGTTCAATATTGAGATGGCCCCGCCCTTTGCAGCTATAACAGCTTCACCTCTTCTGGGAAGGCCGTCCACAAGGTTTAGGAGGGTGTCTATGGGAAGGTTGGACCATTCTTCCAGAAGCACATTTGTGAGGTCAGGCACTGATGTCGGGGGAGGAGGCCTGGCTCACAGTCTCTGCTCTAATTCATCCCAAAGGTGTTCTATGGGGTTGAGGGCAGGACTCTGTGCAGGACAGTCAAGTTCCTCCAGCCCAAACTGGCTCCTCCATGTCTTTCTGGACCTTGCTTTGTGCACTGGGGGGCAGTCATGTTGGAACAGGAAGGGGCCATCCCCAAACTCCTCCCACAAAGTTGGGAGCATGAAATTGTCCAAAATGTCTTGGTATGCCTTAAGAGGTCCCTTCACTGGAACTAGGGGGCCAAGCCCAACCCCTGAAAAACAACCCCACACCATAATCCCCCCTCCACCAAACTTTACACTTGGCACAATGCAGTCAGGCAAGTACCGTTCTCCTGACCACTGCCAAACCCAGACATGTCCATTGGATTGCCAGACAGGGAAGCGTGATTGGTCACTCCAGAGAACACGTCTCCACTGCTCTAGAGTCCAGTGGCGGCGTGCTTTACACCATGGAATCTGACGCTTTGCATTGCACTTGGTGATGTAAGGCTTGGATGCAGCTGCTCGGCCATGGAAACCCATTCCATGAAGCTCTCTACACACTGTTGTTGTGCTAATCTGAAGGCCACATGAAGTTTGGAGGTCTTTAGCTATTGACTCTGCAGACAGTTGTGACTTCTACACACTGTGCACTTCAGCATGCACTGACCCCGCTCTGTCATGTGACGTGGCCTACCACTTGGTGGCTGAGTTGCTGTTGTTCCCAGTTGCTTCCACTTTGTTATAATCCCACTAACAGTTGACGTGGAATATTTAGTAGCCAGGAAATGTCACGGATGGACTTATTGCACAGGTGACAACCTATCACGGGACCACGCTTGGAGTCACTGAGCTCCTGAGGGCGACCCATTCTTTCACCAATGTTTGTAGAAGCAGTCTGCATGCCTAGGGGATGATTGTATACACCTGTGACCATGGAGGTGATTGGAACACCTGAATCACATGATATGGAGGGGGGGGCCAATACTTTTGGTAATATAGTGTACATTGTCACAGAAGGGAAAACCAGGACCGGAGTAACAGACTGGAGACGGGAGTCTGCGCTCCCAGGAGGCCATGGCGGTACAGGAGCCAGGTATCAGGCTCCATGTGTCAGTGACACCCAGTGGTGTACATGAGGCCTTGGTGGGGCAGAGGGGCTCCTACCAGGAGAAGCCGGCACTTTGTGTGGAATGGACAGACCTGGAAACACAACAAGGGACATCTGTCTGATAAGAGCTTCACTTCCATCCATCTCTATATCAGAGGTGTCATGGCTCAGTGCTGGACATGTCTGACACCAATGATGGCAGATCTCAGTGCTGGATGCATGTGACACCAATGTAGGCTGATCCCAGTGCTGGATGTACGCGACACCAATGTAGGCTGATCTCAGTGCTGGATGTATGTGACACCAATGCAGGCTGATCTCAGTGCTGGATGTATGTGACACCAATGCAGGCTGATCTCAGTGCTGGATGTATGTGACACCAATGTAGGCTATCAATGCTGGATGTATGTGACACCAATGTAGGCTGCTCTCACAGCTGGATGTATGTGACACCAATGTAGGCTGATCTCAGTGCTGGATGCATGTGACACCAATGTAGGCTGATCCCAGTGCTGGATGTACGTGACACCAATGTAGGCTGATCCCAGTGCTGGATGTACGTGACACCAATGTAGGCTGATCCCAGTGCTGGATGTACGTGACACCAATGTAGGCTGATCCCAGTGCTGGATGTACGTGACACCAATGTAGGCTGATCTCAGTGCTGGATGTACGTGACACCAATGTAGGCTGATCTCAGTGCTGGATGTATGTGACACCAATGCAGGCTGATCCCAGTGCTGGATGTATGTGACACCAATGTAGGCTGATCTCAGTGCTGGATGTATGTGACACCAATGCAGGCTGATCTCAGTGCTGGATGTATGTGACACCAATGCAGGCTGATCTCAGTGCTGGATGTATGTGACACCAATGTAGGCTATCAATGCTGGATGTATGTGACACCAATGCAGGCTGATCTCAGTGCTGGATGTATGTGACACCAATGTAGGCTATCAATGCTGGATGTATGTGACACCAATGCAGGCTGATCTCAGTGCTGGATGTATGTGACACCAATGTAGGCTATCAATGCTGGATGTATGTGACACCAATGTAGGCTGCTCTCACAGCTGAAAGTATGTGACACCAATGCAGGCTGATCTCACAGCTGGATGTATGTGACACCAATGTAGGCTGATCTCAGTGCTGGATGTATGTGACACCAATGTAGGCTGATCTCAGTGCTGGATGTATGTGACACCAATGCAGGCTGATCTCAGTGCTGGATGTATGTGACACCAATGTAGGCTATCAATGCTGGATGTATGTGACACCAATGCAGGCTGATCTCAGTGCTGGATGTATGTGACACCAATGTAGGCTATCAATGCTGGATGTATGTGACACCAATGTAGGCTGCTCTCACAGCTGAAAGTATGTGACACCAATGCAGGCTGATCTCACAGCTGGATGTATGTGACACCAATGTAGGCTGATCTCAGTGCTGGATGTATGCGACACCAATGCAGGCTATCAGTGCTGGATGTATGTGACACCAATGTAGGCTGATCTCAGTGCTGGATGTATGTGACACCAATGTAGGCTGATCTCAGTGCTGGATGTATGTGACACCAATGTAGGCTGATCTCAGTGCTGGATGTATGTGACACCAATGTAGGCTGATCTCAGTGCTGGATGTATGCGACACCAATGCAGGCTATCAGTGCTGGATGTATGTGACACCAATGTAGGCTGATCTCAGTGCTGGATGTATGTGACACCAATGTAGGCTGATCTCAGTGCTGGATGTATGTGACACCAATGCAGGCTATCAGTACTGGATGTATGTGACACCAACGTAGGCTGATCTCACAGCTGGATGTATGTGACACCAATGTAGACTGATCTCACAGCTGGATGTATGTGACACCAATGTAGACTGATCTCACAGCTGGATGTATGTGACACCAATGTAGACTGATCTCACAGCTGGATGTATGTGACACCAATGTAGGCTGATCTCAGTGCTGGATGTATGTGACACCAATGTAGGCTGATCTCAGTGCTGGATGTATGCGACACCAATGCAGGCTATCAGTGCTGGATGTATGTGACACCAATGTAGGCTGATCTCAGTGCTGGATGTATGTGACACCAATGTAGGATGATTTCAATGATCGGTAACACACAGCGGGCCCCCCTCCCTCTCCGGTACACTAACCAGCTCTCACGTTGCTCCTCTTCCTTCACGTGGAGGCTCCCTGAACCCGGAAGCGGAATGACGTCAGGAGAAGCACCGCCCCCGGAGCGGAGAGGCGGGAAGTTCGGGTCCGGAGGTGGAGGGAATCGGGATGGTGCAGATTGTGGTGTCCAGGTGAGGAGAACGGGGGAGGGACGCAGGGCGGCGGGCTTCTCTCCGGTCACAGCACTCAGCCTGAGAGGGACAGACAGTGGCTGTTCTGTAGGGGGGGGGGTCCGTCCTGTGGGGGTCCCTTCAGGTAATCTGTTTTTTCCCACAGTACCCATTCCGCACTGGAGTCTGGCCGGAGGGGGGCGCACTGTGTGAAGGGGGGACCCCGGGGGGGGGACCCCGGGGGGGGAGGGGTTGTGTCTGATCCCTGTCCTTGTCTTCCAGAGATGGGGATCCGGGGGAGTGGATGCTGATGGAGCTCCAGGGGGAGATCGAGGCCCGGAGAGAGGATGGACTGACCGGGAAACTGATGGGGGATCTTCACTACACCAAGGAGGTGAGCTGCCCGACCTCTGCACCCTGACCTGCAACTTCTGAAACCCAACCATTGACCTCGACCCCCACACGCCCACCTCCAGCCTCTGCAACCTGACCTCCGACCTGCAACTTCTGAAACCCAACCTTTGACCTCTGCACCGCCACCTCTGCTCCATGACCTCCAACCTGCAACTTCTGGAACTCAACCTTTGACCTCTGACCTCCACACGGCAACCCCTCGATCTCTGCACCCCGACCTCCAGCCTCTGCACCCTGACCTTTGACCTTCAACTTCTTCACAACCTTTAAACCTCTGCATCCTGACCACTCACCTGTGCCTAGTTATGCCAACCATCAATTCCCATCATTGTTGCATATCAGTGCCCATCAGTGCTGCCTATTCGTGTCACATCATCAGTGCCCATCAGTGCTGCCTATTTGTGTCACATCATCAGTGCCCATCAGTGCTGCCTATTTGTGTCACATCATCAGTGCCCATCAGTGCTGCCTATTTGTGTCACATCATCAGTGCCCATCAGTGCTGCCTATTTGTGTCACATCATCAGTGCCCATCAGTGCTGCCTATTCGTGTCACATCATCAGTGCCCATCAGTGCTGCCTATTCGTGTCACATCATCAGTGCCCATCAGTGCTGCCTATTCGTGTCACATCATCAGTGCCCATCAGTGCTGCCTATTCGTGTCACATCATCAGTGCCCATCAGTGCTGCCTATTCGTGTCACATCATCAGTGCCCATCAGTGCTGCCTCAACACACATCAGTGAAGGAGAAAAATTACCAGTTTGCAAAATTTTATAATAGAAACAAAGAAAAACTTTTTTCTGTCAAATGCTTTGCTCTGTTTTTGTTTATAGTGCAAAAAAGAAAACACCCAGCAGGGGGTAAATTCCACCAAAAGAAAGCTGTATTTCTGTGAAAAAAAAATTAAATTTCATATAGGTCCAGTGTTGCATGACTGCGCAATTGTCATTCAAAGTGCAACAGTGCTGAATGCTGAAAATTGGCCTGGACAGGAAGGGGGTATAAGTGCCCGGTAGGTAAGGGGTTAAACATACCAGCCCTACAACAAGGTGCCTGATATTATCTTTCAGACGAGCACTTGGCCAAAATAGCAGCTGTAGTGTGCCTGTCTGCTAGGGGAGGTTCCGCCATTTTCCTTTACACTCAGCAGACCAGTAGCTAATGCAGGCCATAGACGGGCCGTTTATTGGGCAAAGTGTTGGCCAATAAATTAAAAATCAGTCGGTGCCGTTGGATGCTGCCACCAATGTCCACGAAAAACGGCTGTTTCTCGTGGATTTTCCAGCATGACCAATAAAAAATAAATGAGAAGATGTGCAAAAAACGGCCAACGGGCTGGCCCCACTAACAGCGTGAATATTGGCCGATTTTTTTTTTTAAATTTTTTTTTTTTTTTTTTTTTTTTTGTGTGGACGAAAATTTGGCTGATAAACGACTCGTCTATGGCCTGCATAGGAGAGTGCAGCAGCCAGCAGAGAATGGAGGAGATCTGCCAGTAGCACCATCAAAGGATAGCTTGCCTTTGTTTCTAGAGACAGCTTGCATAGAAGAAAGTAAAACTGCAGTTGTCTGTCAGAAATGCTAATTCCCTTATGGGTTCTAGACTGAGGGGGGGGGGGGGGGGGGGGAGGATCATGAACGTGTGTTGCCTTATGAAGCATTGTTCTTTCATGCAATGAGCGCACACGACAAAGAGACGATGGTTAGGGCTCATGTACACTGCAGCTGATAAACTGACATTTAGGAGCTTTTCTGCATTGTTTTCAGCAGCCCCTGAACTCTCCCTAATGTTTTCCTATGTGTCCATGTACACATCGTCATTTACAGTCATTTCTTTTTAACGCACCAAACTTGCATTCAAGAGTAGATTTTACCAGCGTTTCAAACGCTTGTAAATGCAGTTAACCACGTTTATAAACGTTTGCATTTAGAAGCATTTTTTAACTGTTCCATATCCAGATGCTGTCCAGAGCCTTTTTTCCTCATCAGAAATGCATGCAAAGTGTTTTCCATGTATTCAAATGAACCCAGTACACCAGCGCAGTCAGTTCCAGGTTTGGCGTGAAGGAAACAATGGTAGAACGCACTGCATTATGCTCATGATGGGATCCATAGTGAATACAACCAGAAAACACAGGTCATCTCAACACATACTGTTCTCTCTGCTTCTGCTCTCTCTATTCCCCTCAAAAGGTCTGAAATAGTTAATTATTTACTGTTTTTCAGTGCATTCTGGGCATTTTGGAAGGTCTCCTGAGGTTATCTTAAAAAAAAATGCTTCTAAATGCTCATAAACACGGTATGCAAACGCGGCTAAACAGACGTTTTTTTAACCTCTATTTCCAGCAGTCAGTTTCCATCGTTTAGAAGAGTTTTCCAAACGTCCCGTGTACATGGATTCTTAGAATGAGTAGTCAACTTTTGACATTTGGGAAGGTCTTCTGAGGTTACCTTTTAAAAACGCTTCTAAACGTAAAAGCGCATAAACACGGTACGCAAACGCAGCTAAACAGACATTTTTTAACCTACGTTTTCCAGCAGTCAGATTCCATCATTCAGAAGAGTTTTCCAAACCCCCCGTGTACATGAGCCCTTAGGCTTCATGTACACAGGACACTTCTGAACAATGGAAACTGACTGCTGGAAAACGTAGGTTAAAAAATGTCAGTTTAGCCGCGTTTGCGTACCGTGTTTATGTGCGTTTATGTGCATTTACGTTTAGAAGTGTTTTTTTAAAGATAACCTCAGGAGACCTTCCTAATGCCCAGAATTACCTATTTCAGACATTATGAGAGAAATAGAGAGAGCAGAAGCAGAGAGAGAAGTATTTATTGGGATTAGCTGTCTTTTTTTTGTTTTTTTTGTGGTGTTTGGATGTGTTCCGGCTCATTTCTGTGCAGAAATGATTGCAGCAATGTCTAACATTTATTTCAGGTACTTATATAGCGCTATCAATTTACCCAGCACTTTACATATATATTGTACATTCACATCAGTCCCTAACCCTCAAGGGGCGTACAATCTAACATATTTTCTTTCATGCGAAACCTCCAAGTATGGTGTACCGGGTCCATTTGAGTACCGGGAAAACGCTTTGCATGCATTTTTCATGATGAAAAAAGGCTCTGGACAGCATCTGGAAGTGGAAGAGTTAGAAAAAATTTCCAAACGGTTAGCCGCGTTTACAAGCGTTTGAAATGCTGATAACATCTACTCCTGAACGCAGGTTTGGTGTGGTCAAAAACGAGTGTAAACTCAACTGCCTGTAAACGACGATGTGTACATGGACACATAGGAGAACATTACGGAGAGTTCAGGGGCTGCTGAAAAAAAAAGCAGAACAGCTCCCAAACGTGAGGTTATCAGCTGCAGTGTACATGGAGCCTTATGCAGGTCATAGACGGGTCGAAAAACTTTCGTTTTAAAAAAAAACGAAAAATCGTTTGTTCAATAGGCCGACGTTACCACCAACGGTAAAAAAAATTGGCCGATTTTCATCCCGTCTACGGCCGGCATTTAATTACTTCTGTCCCTGCAGAGAGCTCCGCTATTATATTTGACATGAAAAAGTCTTGAGGTTGCAACAATGTATCCATTTCGGATACAGATGTTTTTATTCGGATACAAATAGATACATTGTTGCAACCTCAATACTTTTTCATGTCAAATATAATAGCGGACTGGAATTCTTCTTTTCCTTCTTCTTCTTTTCCTTCTTCTTCTTTTCCTTCTTCTTCTTTTCCTTCTTCTTCTTTTCCTTCTTCTTCTTTTCCTTCTTCTTCTTTTCCTTCTTCTTCTTTTCCTTCTTCTTCTTTTCCTTCTTCTTCTTTTCCTTCTTCTTCTTTTCCTTTTCCTTCTTCTTCTTCTTCTTTTCCTTTTTCTCCTTCTTCTTCTTCTTTTCCTTTTTCTCCTTCTTCTTCTTCTTTTCCTTTTTCTCCTTCTTCTTCTTCTTTTCCTTTTTCTCCTTCTTCTTCTTTTCCTTTTTCTCCTTCTTCTTCTTTTCCTTTTTCTCCTTCTTCTTCTTTTCCTTTTTCTCCTTCTTCTTCTTTTCCTTTTTCTCCTTCTTCTTCTTTTCCTTTTTCTCCTTCTTCTTCTTTTCCTTTTTCTCCTTCTTCTTCTTTTCCTTTTTCTCCTTCTTCTTCTTTTCCTTTTTCTCCTTCTTCTTCTTTTCCTTTTTCTCCTTCTTCTTCTTTTCCTTTTTCTCCTTCTTCTTCTTTTCCTTTTTCTCCTTCTTCTTCTTTTCCTTTTTCTCCTTCTTCTTCTTTTCCTTTTTCTCCTTCTTCTTCTTTTCCTTTTTCTCCTTCTTCTTCTTTTCCTTTTTCTCCTTCTTCTTCTTTTCCTTTTTCTCCTTCTTCTTCTTTTCCTTTTTCTCCTTCTTCTTCTTTTCCTTTTTCTCCTTCTTCTTCTTTTCCTTTTTCTCCTTCTTCTTCTTTTCCTTTTTCTCCTTCTTCTTCTTTTCCTTTTTCTCCTTCTTCTTCTTTTCCTTTTTCTCCTTCTTCTTCTTTTCCTTTTTCTCCTTCTTCTTCTTTTCCTTTTTCTCCTTCTTCTTCTTTTCCTTTTTCTCCTTCTTCTTTTCCTTCTTCTTTTCCTCCTTCCTCTTCTTCTCCTTCTTTTTCATCTTCTTGCAGGTCACTGCTCATGTGCAGATTTTTTATCGGTAAAACGATCGGCCAATTTGCCCATTATTGCCGGGATAAACAGCCAAATTTTTTCCACTTTACCGATAAAAAAAATGTGCCAAACCCCCGAAAAACGGCCAACCCAATTTTTTTTTCTTTTTTCGGCCGAAAAAATTGGCCGATTTTCGACCCGTCTATGGCCTGCATTACACATAAAAATAAAAGGCTTCAAATATTGGCTCAGTTGTAATACACAATAAAGCCACTAGGTGTTGCCCAGCAACTGCCCTTCAGGGCTCCACTGCCTGGATTGCTCTCTGGAATGAACGGTTTGGAGATTCTCTGTCTTCTGGGAAAAAGAAAAAACACATTTCTAGGAGTCACTTGGATGTGCAAAATGACGACTTCTGCCACCTCTTGTTCTTTGCAGTATTCCCCATGTAAAATAGCTTTGCTTTCCTCCCGTTTGTTAAGCCTACAATGTTTCCCTGGAGTCGTACCTCTGCCTTTTATTATTATTATTATTATTATTATTATTATTATATTATTATACAGGATTTATATAGCGCCAACAGTTTGCTCAGCGCTGTACAATATAAGGGAGACAATACAGCAACAATACAGTTCAATACAAGAGGGATAGGAGGGCCCTGATCCTGGGAGTTTACATCACATGCCTTTCCAGTCTGTGAGCCCTAAAGCTGCCTTAATGGAATATGATACTATGGGGGTTATTTACTAAAGCTGGAGAGTGCAAAATCAGGTGCACTTCTGCACAGCGACCAATCAGCTTCCAGGTTTTATTGCCAAAGCTTAACTGAACCAGCTGAAGTTAGAAGCTGATTGGATACCATGCACAGCTGCACCCGATTCTGAGTGTAGCAGCTTTACTGAATCTCCCCCTTTATGTTAACCCCTTGCCTACCGAGCACTTTTACCACCTTCCTGCCCAGGCCAATTTTCAGCTTTCAGCGCTGTCGTGCTTTGAATGACAATTGCACAGTCATGCAACACTGTACCCATAGGACATTTGTATCATTTTTTTCACACAAATAGCTTTCATTTGGTGGTATTCAATCACCACTGGGTGTTTTATTTTTTGAACAAATTAAAAAAGACCAAAAATTTAGAAAAAAAAAGTTTTTCTTTATTTCTATTATACAATTTTGCAAACAGGTAATTTTTCTCCTTCACTGATGTGCATTGATGAGGAGGCACTGATAGGTTGCACTGATGAGGTGGCGCTGGTGGGCATTGATGAGGAGGCACTAATGGGCAGCACCACTGAAGCACCAACAATGTGCCCTCTTTGAACCTCAGTAAGCTCTGACACGATTCCGTGTTACTAGCAGCACACGCAGTGAATGACGAAAAGTGAGACTTCACACCTGTTAACGAGGTGTCTCATCACACAGCAGAAGCAAAAGAATGTCACATCACTTATGCTTTCAATGGGGGCAGTACAGTGGCTAAATGGTTAGCACTTCCACCTGGCAGTACTTGGGTCGTTGGTTCGAATCCCAACCACAGCACCACCTGCCTGGAGTTTGCATGTTCTCCCTGTGCCTGTGTGGGTTTCCTCCGGGTACTCTGGTTTCCTCCCACACTCCAAAAACATGCTGGTAGGTTAATTGGCTCCTGTCTAAATTGTCCCTAGTATGTGTATGTATGAATGTGAGTTAGGGACCTTAGCTTGTACGCCCCTTGAGGGTTAGGGACTGATGTGAATGTACAATATATATGTAAAGTGCTGCGTAAATTGATGGCGCTATATAAGTACCTGAAATAAAATAAAATTCTAATGGCACGCCGCCTGCACTGGCAATCGCAACCGCACTGGGAACCGAGGTTCCCATGCAGGCTGCGGTTTGCAAAGAAGTGCAGGGACTTCTTCCCTGCGTGTCCCAGGGCACGGGAGTCCATTCAAATGACGTATAAAGCCATTTATAACTCTGCCCCAAATTACATCACTGATCTTGTCTCTAAATATCACCCAAACCGTACTCTCCGCTCCTCGCAAGACCTCCTACGCTCTAGCTCCCTTGTCTCCTCCTCCCATGCTGGTCTCCAGGACTTCTCCAAAGCTTCCCCCATCCTCTGGAACTTTCTACCCCAATTTATCAGGTTATCGCCTACTCTGCTCACTTTTAGGCGATCTCTGAAAACCTATCTCTTCAGGGAAGCCTATCCTGCCCTCAGCTGATACTGGAATCTTCTACTCTTCCTACCAGTCCAGTTACTACCTTTTGTACCACTAGCCCCTCCCTCCTAGATTGTAAGCTCCCAGGATCAGGGCCCTCCTATCCCTCTTGTACTGAACTGTATTGTTGCTGTATTGTCTCCCGTTATATTGTAAAGCGCTGAGCAAACTGTTGGCGCTATATAAATCCTGTATAATAATAATAATAATAATATATAAATCCTGTATTATAATAAAAAATGAATGGGCTTTTGTGCCCGCGCAAAACACGGCCGCATATATGTGAACCAGGGGTTATCCTTTCAGCGTGTTGAGGTTCCACTGCAAGTGTAACTGAATTGTCTCT
Source organism: Staurois parvus (assembly GCF_062004578.1). Taxonomy (NCBI): domain Eukaryota; kingdom Metazoa; phylum Chordata; class Amphibia; order Anura; family Ranidae; genus Staurois; species Staurois parvus. Next base: position 213,345 of record NW_028318007.1, on the reverse strand, counting down.
GGAGTTCGGCTTTATCATCTCCAGATTTCACCTACCAGATTGCAGATCTTCACTTTTTAAGTTCAGATCCACTTTAACGTTTTCATGTGTTATTATTGGTTGATCTAAATCACTGAATGGGTTGCATATCTTGGGGATTAATTGCGACTTTGTGTACTTCGTCACCAGGGTGTCCCCCTCCTCATCATTGGCCATCACATCCTCTATGGGAAGACCGCACGGTTAGAGAAGCCATTCGCTGTTCTAGTGAAGACTAGCAACGTCCACCAGGAGGAAGCTGAACAAACGGCTGTGGAGACCAAATACATTGTGACCGCACTTATCAAGAAGAAGATTATTTTTAAGACGAGGCCAAAGCCTATCATCACCAATGTTCCCAGGAAGGTGTGAGAAAATGAGCCAAACCTGATCGGAAAACACAGTCTAATGCCACATGTTCAGAATCTGCAACTTCTCTGCAGAGTTTCCATGTGTTCCACTTCATGAGCTTTAGCCTCTGTTCATATAGGTAACTTGTATGGAAGAATGTCTGCTGATTGCTTTTTTATGGTTACTTATGTACTTTTGGCTGACTGTACACCCTACGGAGTTAGGTTATCGATGGTTTGGTACATATTGAATGGGGAGCATCTCATCCTGAAGCCCAGTTTGGAGGACACTTGGTGAAATGTTCAGCAAGCCACCTGTTTGAACTTAACAATTTCTTTTTTTTTTTGTATCTTGATGTCGTTTTTTTCCTGTTTTGATGTAAGTAAAAAATGTCTGTAAAATGTCGATTCTTATTTATATAAAAACATTATTACATTCTATTGTCAGCTGTCATTCACACTTTTCCCTGTATTCCTTAACCACTCCCAGTCCAGCCCATGTACATAAACAGCCGTACAGGAGCAATTCAGGGGCGGGTGGCCGTTTATAAACGTTCTCCCACATTCCATGCCTGTGCACGCTCCCTGGGAGCACGCGGTAGAGCGATCAGGTGCCTGCTGTGTCCTCTGGACACAGCGGAACACTGATCGCTGTATGGGACCTCTGTGTGAGGTCTTGATCATGTGATCACTGATTGGCCAATCAGTGATCACATGAATAGTAGTAAGCAAGATGTCACTTCTGACATCATTTTTACTACGTGTGAAATCTGTGAATGATCACAGAGATCACATGGTACAGGGCTATTCACAACATCTTTGTACCATGTGTCAAGCTGTGACCAATCACAGATTTCACTGTCGGGCTCTGCCCAACGGGATCTCTAGTGGTCCACAGCACGGGATTTCCCAGGACGCGGAGTCTAAGTCCCAGTCTGCCTTTTCACCAGAGCCCCTGATGGTGGGGATGACTTTGTGCAAGACTGGAACCAGGTCGCGCCCCTGGGCGCACCCGGCTATAGTAGAGGGGTTCCGCTGAGGGTATGTGCCCGGGATGAGCCTGCTGTGAAGGGGCTGACGGGTCCAGGTCCGAGCGGGATGGATTACTGCTAGGAATGAGCGTGGTCAGACTAGCCGGGTCGGTAACAGTGGGGACAGGTGCGGTACCAAGCAGCAGGCAAAGAGTAGTCAGGTCACATGCCGGGTTCAGTAACAGAGGGTCCAAAACAGCAGTAACTACAGGCAGAGGAATGGTCAGGGATGAGCCGGGGGTCAGAGCAGGAGAGGGTCAGCATAAATCAGGACAAGCAGAGTTTGGCAACAAGGAAACGTACTTGACAGGAACAGGAACAAGACCTTGCGGCAATGAGGACATTGCCTGGCCGGTTTAAATAGCGCGCCCTGCACCGTCATTGGTGCCAGGCGCGCGCCCGTGTGCGTGAGTGTGCATGCGCGGCCGCCCAGGTCCTACTGCCCGCCCGCTGATGTACCTGGGCGATCCGCGCATGCGCAGATTCGTGCGCCGCGTCGAAGACCGGGATCCCTGACACTCACAGTATTTCTCAATGGCTGCAAGAATGCAGCCAGAGAGAAGGAGACATGATTGCTTTTATACCCATAAAAGTGTAAAAAAAAAAAAATCTTCATCATCCTCCACAAGTAGTACAGTGTCACTATGGTGACAATGTACTGCTAGGGTGACAGTATTTTAAAAAAAAAAAAATAATATAAAATTAAAAAAAAAAGTTTTTGAAAAATTATAATTTTTGGTTATAAAACTAATTTGGGTTATTTTTTCTTACTAAAAAGATAGCTGAATACATTTTGGCAAAGATTTATGAAGAAAGATTATTTGCTAAATTTTATAAGAAAAACACTTTTTTCGAAATGTTTGGACTTTTTAATTTATATAGCAAAAAAATAAAAATCCAAGTGGTGAATAAATACCACCAAAATAAAGTTTTATCTGTCTCAAAAAATGCTAAATTCATATGGGTACAGTGTTGCATGACCGCGCAATTGTCATTCAAAGTGTGATAGCGCTGAATGGGCCTGGACAGGAAGGGGGTGAAAGTGTCCGGACATGAAGTGGTTAAAGGTTAACCTTTTAGCGATTTTCAGAATATGACCTTCTGTGTACAGTTTTATTCCTGCATGACCACTGTCTTAATCAGGGGTTGCAGGAAAGAAAATTCCTAGATTTTTTTTTTTTTTCTCCCCTCCATCAACACAGTCCATGTTATTTGGGGAATCCCTCCTGCACTGCTATTGTGTTCTGCTGGAAGTTATAGACGTGGGCAGTAATTGAAAGGAAAGCTGGCGGGCAGGTTGTACTGAAGTCAATCGATGGATCGACTTCAACCTGCCCACAGATGGATCGTATCTTGTCTGGTCCTTGTTGAACGGGCTGAGATTCGCTCCTTCTATGGCTGGCTTTAGAAGCTGCATTCTGGTTAGGATTTTGTGCCATTGTTTGTTGGTGTCTCCCTGTCTGTGTTTTATCAAGCTAATTATAAAGACAAAATCGGGGATTTAGCCTAGACAACAAAACTACAGGCGCACCTCGATTTACCAACGCCTAGGTTCACGTGATTTCCGGTTTACGAATGAAAATCCATTGAAAATAATGCCTCGGTTTACATTTTTTTTTTTTTTTTTTGCAATACGAAGTAAGTTTACCCAGGATGCATTGCGTCTGGGAGGTTTATAGTGCCAGCCCCGTGCATTTAACCTCCTTAGCGGTATTCCCGAGTGTAGCTCGGGGTAAAATCAGTACCAAAAGCGGTAACCCCGAGCTACACTCGGGCTTACCATGCGGCGTTGCTCAGGGAGTCCCTGCAGCACTTACCTTGTCCTTCGCTCCCGCGATGTGTCCCCTGCAGCATCCCCGGCCATCTCCTCCGGCCGATGCCGGCATCCGGCTTCCGTGTTCCGATCCCTGTGACGTCGGGACGTACAGGCGCCGGAACCGGCGGCAAATTTGAAATTTTTAAAAAATGTCATTTTTGTTAAAATGACTATTACATAGTAAAACATTCCTGTTTCAATGCATTTCACATACATTTTGTCCCGAGTGCTTTGTCCTGTGCCCTGCCTGCATTTTGACTGTTCTTTCTGCCTGGAAACTTAGAAAAGTCCATGGCGTCCAAAAAGCGTCCCTTTATGTCAAAATCGGTTTTAGACCGGCTAGAGAACAGCGATAGTAAATCAGAACCACTTGCAGAATTGAGTGATGATTCGTGGGGAAATTCGTCATCAGACACTGAAAACGATTTTGCGACTTTGCTCAGCGATGTGCGAACTTGGTGCTTTTTTCAAATTTCAGTGTTTTTGGTTTGATTATATTATTGAATTAAATGTATTATTATTATATTATTATTTTTTATGATTATTTATTAAATTATAATTTATGATTTCGTGATTCAAATTTTATCATACCCGGGATGTTTACTAGACTCTTGTTCGGACAGATTTCAGTGAGTTATTCCTAAAAATTACAGCCTACAATAAAAAACTACATATTTCCATGCAAAATAATGGTACCGCTTTCAGCACAAAAAAACGGAAATAATCATACCGCCAGGGGGGTTAAAGTGCACTTTATAAAGCGTTTTGAACAGATAAGACTTTTTTTTTAACTTTTTTCTGACCTCCGGAACAGATTAATTGCTCTCTAGCTCCCTTGTCAACTCCTCCAATGTTCATCTCCAGAACTTCTCCAAAGCTTCTCTCTGGGACTCTCTACCCCAATTTATCAGACTATCGCCTACTCTGCGCACTTTTAGGCGATCTCTGAAAACCTATCTCTTCAGGGAAGCCTATCCTGCCCTCGGCTAATAATGGAATCTTCTACTCCTCCTACCAGTCCATCCTCCACAGTTATTACCTTTGTACCACTAGCCCCTTCCTCTTAGATTGTAAGCTCCCAGGATCAGGCCCTCCTAACCCTCTTGTATTGAACTGTATTGTTCCTGTATTGTCTCCCATTATATTGTAAAGCGCTGAGAAAACTGTTGGCGCCATAAATCCTGTATAATAATAATAATAATATAATAATTGGTTTTCAAGGCATTTACAAATTTGTTTTGTAATCATGTCCCTGTACAGTATTTATGCCTTTAAAATGCACTTTATAAGGAGTTTTGAGCAGATAAAAGACTTTTTTTTTGTAACTTTTTTTCTGAGCTCCGGAACGGATTAATTTGGTTTTCAATGCATTCCTATGGGAAACCGCGTGTTGCAATACGAAACGACCCGGAGAACGCATTAAATTCGTAAACCGAGGTACGCCTTTAGTTTTTACGATCGATGTCAACTGACAGTGATCACAAATAAGCAACCATCCTTGATCCACTTTGGAAGATGCTACATGCACCACATCCTGGAATTGATTGTTCTATCTGAACGATGTGTTAATGTAATGTAGAGTTTATCAGCTTAGTATGGAGAAATGCTTTATGTTTTTAGCAGGTACAGAATCGTCCTCCATGATGAGAGAATACGTGAGCTCTATGCACAAGAGATGGTGTCTACCTTTAGATCTGTGCTGTCAGACCCAGGGCTTCAGCTCTTTGTTCGGGGTGAGAGGAGGTAAATGCAGCCACCCTGAAACTAGGTGTTTGATTCCTGTTGAAGAGACTATATATACAGAGGATTGGACAAAAATATGGAAACACTGCATAACTTGCAGGTATGAAAGTGACGACATGTTTCACGTTTATTTCAGGTACTTATATAGCGCCGTCAATTTTACGCAGTGCCTTACATATATATATTGTACATTCACATCAGTCCCTAGCCCTCAAGGGGCGTACAATCTAAGGTCCCTAACTCACATTCATATACTAGGGCCAATTTAGACAGGATCTAATTAACCTACCAGCATGCCTTTAAAGTGTGGGAGGAAACCCACGCAGGCACAGGGAGAACATGCAAACTCCAGGCACATAGGGCCGTGGCTGGGATTCGAACTAACGACCCTAGTACTGCCAGGCGGTGCTAACCATTTAGCCACTGTGCTGTCCCGTTGAAAGCATAAGTGATGTGCCATTCTTTTGCTTCAGCTGTGTGATGAGACACCTAGTTAACAGGTGTGAAGTCTCACTTTCCGTCATTCACTGCGTGTGCTGCTAGTAACACGGAATCGTGTCAGAGCTTACTGAGGTTCAAAGAGGGCAAATTGTTGATGCCGCTTATCTGGTGCCTCTGTGACTGAAGTTGCCAATTTATTTGCTGTGTCGTGAAGCGCAGTATCAAAGGTTATGACGACATGTACAGTTTCTGGGAAAACGTGGTCAACTCACCGAAAGAGACCAAAGGATTGTGACTCGGAGTAAGAAAACAGCTGCTGCAAAAGTGACTGCAGAGCTCAATCTCAGTCTTCCAAAGCCTGGGTCTGCAAAAACTGTGTGGAGGGAACTCCGTAAACAGAACACTCACGGGTGAGCCGCAATTGCCAAACCGCTAGTGACCGATATTAATGCTCAGCAGAGGAGAGAGTGGTGCAGTAAATGGAAGACTAATATGGTCCAATGAATCGAGCTTCATGCTGTTCCCAACCATCGGATGTGTTTTCATGCACCGAACACCGTCCCAAGCTTATGACCAGGACTGTCTTGTGCCAACGGTAAAGCATGGTGGTGGTGCAATCATGGTTTGGCCAGCCATGTCTTGGTATTCTGCAGGCCCCATCATTACTTTGAAAAGTAGAGTCACTGCCAGCGACTATGTACACATTTTTGCAGACCATGTGCACCCCATGGTACAGACGTGTTATTTACCAAGACGACAATACTCCAATTCACACAGCTGGTGTTGTCAAATCGTGGTTGGCCAGCATGCAAATGAAGTCTTGCACCTTCCCTGGGCACCGCACACCTCTCATAGAGCCACTATGGTCATTTTTGGAGAGCAAGGTTTGGGCTTGTTATCTGCCTCTGGCATCTTGGCAAGAATTAGAACGATTTTTGCACGAAGAGTGGTATCCAATTCCATTATCCACCATCCAAGACTTGTCAATTCCCAGGAGAATTCAGGCTTGGATGCCAAAGGCAGTCCAACACCATATTCGATAACAGTTTCGTTTTTTTACCTGGTTTTTCCATAATTTTGTCCAACCCCTGTAACTCAGAACAGATTGAGGCTCATTAGCCATCGTTTCTGTCCGTCAGTCACTTAGGGCTCATGTACACTGCAGCTGATAAACACACGTTTAGGAGCTTTTCTCTGTTTTTTTCAGCAGCCCCTGAACTCTCCCTAATGTTTTCCTATGTGTCCTTGTACACATCGTCGTTTACAGTCGTTTACAGGCATTGGAGTTTACAGTTGTTGTTTTTTTAACGCACCAGTCGATGTTTTTCAGCGTTTCAAACGCAAAACACTTGTAAACGCAGCAAATCGTGTTCATAAGCGTTTGAATTTGTTTTTTTTAACTCTTCCAGTTCCTGATCCAGAGCCTTTTTTTCATCATGAAAAATGCATGCAAAGCATTTTCAAGGTGCTCAGATGGACAAAACACTGAACACAGGATGTCCCCACCAAGCTTGTCACACATTGTAATGACCAGTTCACACCTCAGACCTCTCCCACCCTTGGAAACAAAAGATATGTTAATGACCATTCACACCTCAAATTCTTCATGAAGACCCCCTGCCAGGTGACCTTAATGACTCCCTCCACCAGACACCTTTCCCACCCTTGGAAACAAAAGAAATGTTAATGAGCAACTCACACCTAATTATCTCAACACATACTGCTATCTCTGCTTCTACTCTCTGTATTTCTCTGAAACAGTCTGAAATAGTTAATAATTTACCACTTTTCAGTGCATTCTGGGCATTTGGGAGGTTCTCCTGTGCTTATCTTTAAAAAAAAAAAACGCTTCTACACGTACCTAAATAGACGTTTTTTTAACCTACGTTTTCCAGCAATCAGTTTCCATCATTCAGAAGTGTCCCGTGTAAATGCGGTCTTAAAGATTAATTCCTAAAGTATGGCAGGACCCAGGAAGAAAGCTTTTTTTTTTTTCTTTCTTTATGTCAAGGGCTCCCTTTATTTCTGAGGAAGAACTGCTGTTTAACCCCTTCCTGCCACTGCCTTCCAGGAGGGAGCCCGCCTGAGTGCCCCCATAGGAAACAGTTTTCTGTGGGGGCACTGGATAAAGGGGAGGAGCCGGGAGCACTGGCTGGAGACCTGAGAAAAGGAGGATCGGGGCATTACACAGAGCAGGTAAGCATGTTTTATTATTTTAATAAGGGAAAAAACCCCAAAGATTTACAATCACTTTAATCACTGCTAGAGCTTCAGGTATTATTATTGTGCCACAAGGGTGTTATGGATCAGGATGTGGGATGGGGATATAATCTCCAAGATGAAGTTTTTGTGAATTCCCTTTCATAGGAAACTCGCTTTTTGTTACAGGCCTGGAGGCAGTTCTAACCTGTTCTGAAAAGGGTAAAACATTTCCACTTAGACACAGAGGAAAGAAGCCTTTTTTTGCTCAGCAGAACATCTCAGGCCGGTACCAATAATGGCGAAGAAACAAAGAAGAGAGGGTCTTTTGGGTGAAAAGAAAAAAAAAAAAGGTGGTATTCTGTTCAATACTACTGAAACCTCTAAGGGTGAGGGAGAGGCTCTTTTTTTCTTTTTTTTACAGTCCGTGAGAAAAGATTTCTAGCAACCTATTTGTACTGCAGAGTACAAGGGAAGGCTATTTCCTTTAATTTGTAGGTCTTCCATCCAAGTGGTTTTTTTTTTTTTTTTTGTTTTTTTTTTACATTTTAATGACAAACCCCAAGGTGACCAAGAGAAAGCAAAAACTATGAAATATATTCAGCTGAAAAAAGAACAAGTTATTCTGGAAAGTTTCAACAGACCAGGACATTCAGGACTTTTACTCCCATGTCTTTCTGGTCAGGAAACCTTCAGGGAGGTTCAGAATGATTATGAACGTGCCAAGAATTATTTCCTCTGTAAAAGAGATCGAGCAGCTTTTATGAGTCTCTCTCAGACGATGAGAATGCAAGACCTTGATGACCGCCGCCATCCCAGACATGGTATGGGCCCAGCTGCATTGCCTTGGACTATTTTTGCTAGAATGGTGGAACTGGAGTCAGTTACTTATGTATTTCAAAGTCTTCAGACTGGGTCATGTAGTGCTGAAAGATCCTCTTCTGTGGGTTAGGTAGTCCTCCATTGCAAAGAGTGGGGCTGACGTTATGACGTCAGTGCCCCGCTCTACACTGGGAATGTAGGTTGCTGTGATAATGCTCCCTGAAAACTGTTCAAAACTTAAAAAAAAAAAAATATTTTCCTTTTAGTTTAGTTACTGGTAGTAAACTTTTTTTTTTATCAAACACTTGCTGATCCCACAGAGCCCATTCTGGAGGACAGCTGAGGTGCTGCAGACAACCCAGGGGAAGGGGATATCTCTCTCTGACCAGACCAGGCTGTTCACATCCTTAAGGGGACCTCCGGCTGACAACTAAACATACAAATGCGTAATATGATTACGCATCTGGTGAGTGCGCAATCTTAACATATTCACGGCACATCACCTGGATAATCGTTAAAATATACAGAGCACTTACCTAAGATCATTTTGGATGGATCTTCACGAGTAGCACCTTCTGGACATTCCCATGATTATTTATTGGAATTAGATAGTTTAGCACTATTAAGTGCTCATGATTGCCACTTTATTATCACTTTATTGTGTATACAATTTATTAGCACAATATTTGCACTTTGTCACTTTATCTACCATTAATCATGTGATTCGTGCATTCTATATATTTATTGCATATGGTTGCATTATATTGATTAAGATTTTAGCGCTGCACCTATATTTATTTTGACTGCTTTGGAGGTTGTTTTTGGTTACCTTTTTGGTGCATCAGTTGCTCACGGTTTTAGCGCTCGCCTATTCTGTTTTTATTAACCTTTTTTTTTATACTTTTACCTATAATAAAGCTTACCTGTAGGTAAAATTACTATCTCCTAAACTTGCACTGTTTAGGAGGCATTCACTCTGAGAGCCGCGCATGCGCTCTGAAGGAACGACATACCCACGGCACTGTGCCGTGACCTGGAACTCCCACATGCGCATCGCAACTTGGCCAGTTGGAGGACCGGGTGAAGATGGAAGCCTCGGCAGCAGTGACGGCACGCGCTGGAGGGCTTCATTTTAAGGCAAGTCCTTCATGATGTGCTAGTATGCGATGCATACTATCACATTATGACATTACCTTGCAGGGGATTTTTTTTTTTTTTTGAGCTGTGGTTTACTAGCACTTTAACTTATTCCTTGCTTACTCAGGCTTCTCACCCACCATGTGACTGGTCCTTGAAGTTGCTCCTATTCTTCGCTGGTCAGGTCGCAGCCTTTCTACATTATCAAGTGCTATGCAGGAGCAGCATTGTACAAGAGTATGTCAAGGACCCATTCACAGAGGAGAGGAAAGGAGTGTTCTGGGTCCCGGAGGCACGAGGAACAAGGTAGGCTTATTCCTTACCCCCTAGACTACATGAGCAGTTAACTCTGTCTAAGGGGGCAGCAAAGAATAGTATAGTGTTAACACTGAATGGAGATCAGCTTCAAGTCCTTTGGGTCGCTGAAGACATCTTGTGAGAAGAGGCACTGCGCATGACAGCTTTGAACTGAAGGTGAGTTTTATAGCCAGGACTTTTTTTTTTTTTTTTTTATAGTCCGGACGCTTTCACCCCCTTCCAGGCCAGGCCAATTTTCAGCTTTCAGTACTGTCACAGTTTGAATGACAATTGCACTGTCATGCAACACTGTACCCTTATGAATTTGTTTAGCATTTTTTTGAGACAGATAAAACTTTATTTTGGCGGTATTTATTCACCACTGGGATTTTTATTTTTTTTGCTATATAAATGAAAAAGTCCAAATTTTGGGAAAAAAAGGTGTTTTTCTTAAAAAATTTGGCAAATAAATAATCTTTCTTCATAAATCTTGGCCAAAATGTATTCATCTATCTTTTTAGAAAAAAAAAAAAAAAAACCCAAATTAGTTTATAACCAAAATTATAATTTAAAATTTTTTTTTTTTTATTTAACATACTGTCACCCTAGCAGTACAGTGTCACCATACTGACACTGTACTGCTTGTGGGGGGTGATGATATATACATTTTTTTTTTACACTGATTGCTTTTACACCCATAAAGGCTGTAAAAGCAATCATTTATCCTTCTCTCTGGCTGCATTCCTGCAGCCATTGAGAAATACTGTGAGAGCTGTGATTGGTCACAGCTTGTCACATGGTACAAGGCTGTTATGAATAGCCTTGTACCATGTGACCTCTGTGATCATTCACAGATTTTGCAAGTAGTAAGCAATGATGTCAGGATTGGCCAATCAGTGATCACATGAATTGTGACCTCACACATGTTGGTTATGTGTTAGAGAAGACACTGGTAGCTTGTGATGAGGCAGAACTCTGTTTTACTTGTGTGGCTTAAGTTGCAAACATACAGAACACATTTCAGCAGACATCTTGGTTTTGAAGAGAGAAAGAGGAAGAGAGAGAACCAACAAGTTTTACACACATGCACAATAGTAACCTTAGTGTACAGTGCCATCTACTGGTCAAGTGATATTAACACACAATACTATATAGTACATGCTGTTGTATTCCCAACAACACAGAGGTCACGTACAGCGATCTGTGTTCCGCTGTGTCCAATCACGGGCACCAATCACGGTACCGCACACTCCTAGGGAGCGAGCACAGGCAATGGATGCGGGGGGGCGTGTTTTGAAACATCCACCCGCATCGGCAGCGCTGCTGTTCGGCCGTTTATCAACATGGGCCAGATGGTAACAGGTTAAGCAGACTGATGGACATCTATAAAAATTAATCTGGGGCTGGGCTTTAAGAGTGGACATTTAAAAAAAAAAAATAAATACCCTGTAGTACATAAGTATAATATTCTAAATCCGTGGTCCTCTAAACTGCGGCCTGGGGGCCAGATGCAGCCCTTTAGTGCTCCAAGGGCTGGATAAAAGCAATCACTCTCTGAGACACTAATATGCCAACTGACACCAACGTTGGAAAATCATTTCTCCCAGTGACACCAATGACAAGGCACTGTTCCTTCCAATGATACCAACAATGTGACCCTATTCCTCCCCCTAATACCAAATGTGGCAATGTTTACGCCCATTAATGCCAGGAAAATGTCCACTGCCGCTGGCCATAGTCCAGCCCCTCCTAAAGTCTGATGGACAATAAATTGGCCCTTTTTGTTTAGAAAGTTTGGAGACCCCTGTTCTAAATAACCAAAAAATCCTTTCAGGGTTCATGCATTGTGATGATGCAAGCAGAACGCCAGACAGGTTAGATTTGTATCAGTCTCTTTTATTTTAGGAACCTTTGAAAAAAATCTTTAAAACTCATATCACAAAATAAATAAACATTTGTAAATCGTAAAAACTGTACAAAATAAATTCAGCATGAAGAACATTCAGGCCAGGGACTGGCTCATATCATGCTCCGTGCAGAGGCCATGCTAACACCCCACATAGCAGTGCCAAGTATCGCTCGCTGTGCTCTGGAGGTTTGTGATACGGAGGATGGTCAAACCTGAGCAAAAGAAGAGGAGAGAGTTGTTCACAGCCACCAATCAAAGGCCTTGTTTTGTTAAAGCTGAACTCCGGGTATGATGTTAATTGCATACTTTGCATTGGTCAAGTTTGGAGCGCCGATCACTGTAGTAGCGCGACTGCAGTGATTTGTCAGCTTCACCAGCAACACCTCAGGTATCAGATGTGAATAATTACATTGGTCCAAGCTGGAACAATCTACGTATGCAGCTCATATGTGGAGTTCAGCTTTAAGATTTTATTTTCTTAGGGGTAGACCTAGACATAGATGTCCTTCCATGAGCAACAGACAGACATCTGCCCACCAGAGTGCCTGGATCCACAGCAATCATCTCTGTAATGGTCTAATGGAGTTCAAGCAAAGCAAGAAGGCCTGTTACATTTTTCTTTTAATGGCAGAAGATCTCTGTGTGATGAAGAGGATATTCTTTAGAACACGGGGGTGTCAAACTGGCGGCCCTCCAGCTGTTGTCAGACTACAAGTCCCATGAGGCTTTGCAAGACTGACAATTATTATTAATTCTTGCATGGCGACCACTTACTGTTATCTCACATATATATTATTATTATTATGGCCAAATTTACCACCCTAACTCCTCCCACAGTTTTTACACTACATAGACGGTAATATACCGAAACGTGCGGATTGTTCCCGATTGGTGTGCTATTACTTTGTGGAACGTTTCGCTGAAGGGTTCACGAAATATTAGCGTTTTTGTGGTGAAATTGGTCCCATAGGAATGAATGGCGGAATGTTCAAAACTAGAGTGGGAGCTGAAAAATCAGGACATGATTTGTAAACTGCCATCACTCCCTCATTTTCAAGCCCACCTACACAAATCTTATATCAAAATGTTCAGCTATCCCTGCTGTCACTAAAAATGTCCACGGCTAAGCCATAGTCCTGATAGTTTCAGTCCAACCTTTTCACAGTTACTCCAGCCACTCCAACCACACAACAGTTAGGCTATGTTCACACTCGCGTTGTGTGCAGGCGGCAGAGAGGCGTTTTTACCGCTTCCCAAACGTCTCTGCCAATTCTGCACATTACAGCACATGGTGCTGTTTTAACGGGAGCGTTTGCGTCGCGGCAAAACGGACGCCACTGGTCGAGTCAGGACGCCTCTGGTCGAGCCTCCTATTCTAGTCTATGGTGCCGCTCCGCAAACGCCCGCCCGGTTGCGACGTGGTTGTGGGGCATTTGCAGAGCGGTAACACCATTCAAACTGTATTATAGGCGTTTGTGGGGCGTTTTTAAAGCTCGGCAAACGCCTAGCAACCGCCGCTAAACCGTGCATGCAGAATTTGCCGAGCGTTAAAAAACGCTCCGCAAACGCCGGACCAACGCTTGCCAAACGCTATAGGGGCGTTTGGCAAGCGTTGGTAAAACAGCCAAGTGTGAACGAGCCCTTACTCAAGCCACTCCACCCAGTTACTCCGCCCACTCCAGTTGTAGACTTCCCCAGAAATTGTAGCTTCTCTAGTTATTATTATTATTATACAGGATTTATATTTATATATATATATATATATATATATATATATATATATTATTATTATACAGGATTTATATAGCGCCAACAGTTTGCTCAGAGCTTTACAATATAACTGGAGACAATACAGCAACAATACAGTTCAATACAAGAGGGATAGGAGGGCCTGATCCTTGGAGCTTACAATCTAGGAGGGAGGGGTATTACCAAAGCTACAACTTCCTATGATAACTCTTATTTTTTTATGGCTTCAAAAGAATTGAGACTGCAAAACAAGGTAATTTGGCAAGTATAGGTAACACATAAGAGTTCATACTGTTCAAGTGTGACTCCTAAAGGCAGAGGCATGATGGGACTTGTAGTTTTGCAACAGCTGAAGGGCCACCAATTTGACACCCCTGCTTTAGACGTTTCCATTTGCAACCTTTAGTTGACTCCTGTAAGGTTTTATAGTCTCCTGATCATCCATATTGCATAGGAATCTATTGCATTGCTTGCAACTTTTGCATCATGTATAGCTACTCTAATCCCAGGTTAACATCTGTGTGGGTGGTGCTGCTGCGGATCCGCACAAAAATCCATGCACCCCCACAGAGTAATGCAGACCTGCAGGCGGGTGCCATTAATTCTAATGGCACGCCGCTCGCACTGGAAATCGCAACCGTACTGGGAACCGAGGTTCCCGTGCGGGCTGCGTTTTCCAAAGAAGTGCAAAGACTTCTTCCCTGCGTGTCCCGGGGCACGGGAGTCCATTCAAATGAATGGGCTCTTGTGCCCACGAAAAATACGGCCCTCAGGAACGCGGAGATGTGAACCTAGCCTGATACTCTTAATGACTGGCCCACGTATAGACTGCCACCAATCTTTCAAGGCCAATAAATATGAGTGAGGAAAGGCAAAGATTGATGATACATTTGTATAAGGACAGTGTTATACAACAGCCATACATTATACAATTTTCTTGAGATTTTTGGTTTTGATTGACCAAAAACCATATAATAGGAGGTCAAACCTAACAACACTTTCAATTGTATCCAATTAGGCAGGCTCTTGCACTACATAGTTGAAGGTAAATCTAAAGGGAATTGGACAGAAAATTGTATAGTGTATGGCCAGCCTTAGGCAGCCCATAGATGATTTGATTTTTTTTTTTGTTTGTTTTTCCTTCCACCACAGGTGAAATGAAAGAAAACCTCTTGATTCCCCTATAAACACAGTAAGCCCTCATGCACACGGGACATTTTGATAATGCTAGTAACGTTAGGTGTGTAAAGTCACAATAAAAACATGAGTTTTTCAGCGCTTTTTTTAGCATTTTTGCATTAGCATTTAGCTGCGTTTGCGGGGTTTTTTTAGCGTTTTTTTTGGGGGGGGTAAAAATTTTTTTCAAAAATGTCGGTTTGTGGCTTTGTGCCTCGTTTTTCAGTGTTAGAGTGTTTTTACAGCTGGAAAAAAAATCTACAAACCCACTAGTTTTGGAGCGTTTTTTTTTCAGCCAAAAAACGTTGATTACAGTCCATGGACACAGAGGATAACATGCTGGGGGGTTTACTGGCTGTAGAAAAAACATGAAACGCCAAAAACAACAGCTGTAAAAACCATCAAGTGTGCATGAGGACTAAGTGTTGATGGCGGAATCCCTCCTGTAGCTCCATACTGTTCTGCCAGCGGGGGTCCAGTTGTAATTATATGTAATAAATCCAACAGACTGGCTGTACCAAAGTCCATTGATGGTTTGACTTATGCAGGCCATAGACGACTTGTCAGCCGATTAAACGAAAAATCGGTCGGTGCCGTTGCCGATGCTGCCACCAATGTCCATGAAAACCGGACGTTTTTCGTGGATTTTGCAGCATGACCGATAAAAATAAATGAGAAGATCTGCGAAAAACGGCCGACAGGCTGGCCCCACTAACGGCGTGAATATGGCCAATTTTTCGTGCGGATGAAAATTCGGCTGATAAACGACCCGTCTATGGCCTGCATTGGGTACAATCAGCCTGCTCATACATGGATCGAATCTGAGCCAGTTCCTGCTGAACCGGCCCCATTTCCATCCATGTATGGCCGGCTTCAGTGAACTATGCAAGTGTTGTATGACAACTTCTATTCTCTGCACAATATGGACACTCAACACCTTTGTTCAAAAGACTACTTATCTATTGCAGATTTATCCATCCACACAGTCTAGCAGGGATGGAAGAATTGTGTGATTTCTCATGTCAACAACAGAAATCTTAATACAAATGGCCAGTTTAGGTTCCATGGCAGATTTTAGATCTCCTCCACCGCTGAATGGCCGTAGGGTGCCATATATAGTTGCACAAACCTGTTCCTCAATCACTTTGATTTCTGACAATGCTGATTTGCAAGATTGTGCAGCGCTGCAATCCATCACAAATAATTGGGTTCATCAGAAATCAAACATAATACAATGGGCAGGACACTTGGGAAATCCCATTTAATCCTCGCATTTGATTTTAAGCTTTATAGTAGACATTCCCGAAAGCAGCCAGAGCAAAGATGGGATGAGATGTCAGGACAAGATGGATGTGTCAACCCTGAGCATTGTTCTCCTGTATTGGTGAATTCTGTGGAACTGTTTAATTCATTACATGTAATTTATTCCTCTGAATCAGACAAAGAGGCGTTTGGCTGTTCACACCTCACAAGCACTTCATATTGCACGGTTTCTTTTATCAGGTTAAAATATAGGTTTTTTTTTTTTGCTATTTAAAGATAATGAAAGTTGGAGGGTAGAATATTGAATTCCTAGATCTGCATAGTAGAGGCGGCCAAGTATGACCAAATCTGTTTTTTTATGGTTTCTAATTAGATCAGGTGGACAAGTCAAGGGATTCTCACTCTCCCTGTAGAACGTTTTTTTTCTTTTATATTGAGAATGTACCAGGAGGAGCTGGAACACACAAAGGTTGGCAGGAACACACAAAACTCCCAAGTGGATGGAAATAGGTAAGAATTATGGGAGGGAGATCTCTCTCTTGGAATATTAGACAAGTCAAGGGATTCTCACTCTCCCTGTAGAACGTTTTATTTCTTTTATATTGTGGAGAATGTACCAGGAGGAGCTGGAACACACAAAGGTTGGCAGGAACACGCAAAACTCCCAAGTGGACGGAAATAGGTAAGAATTATGGAAGGGAGATCCCTCTCTTGGTATATTAGACAAGTCAAGGGATTCTCACTCTCCCTGTAGAACGTTTTATTTCTTTGATATTGAGAATGTACCAGGAGGAGCTGGAACACATAGAGGTTGGCAGGAACACACAAAACTCCCAAGTGGATGGAAATAAGTAAGAATTATGGAAGGGAGATCCCTCTCTTGGAATATTAGACAAGTCAAGGGATTCTCACTCTCCCTATAGAACGTTTTATTTCTTTTATATTGTGGAGATTATACCAGGAGGAGCTGGAACACACAAAGGTTGGCAGGAACACGCAAAACTCCCAAGTGGACGGAAATAGGTAAGAATTATGGGAGGGAGATCCCTCTCTTGGAATATTAGACGTATGGGGCAGGAGGTTACGCAACCTACCAGAACCCCTTTTGGGTTGACTGATCCTTTTGCATGTTAGTGCCTGGCGTGCGGGGCCGTTCGCTCGCATTTGATCACTACATGAGCAGTTACATGCGAGTGGGCTGGAGTCTGCAGCCTCCCATTGCTTTCAATGGGGCTGCCTCTTGCAGATAGTCATGGGAATCCCAGCTGGGGCAAATAATTGCAGAGCAGGTGACTTCACCCCCACATCTCCATATACTTGCCTTAGCTACGCTCCCTCCTCTGCAGCAATTCCAGGTATGTCACCCCTCCCCAAATTGCTGATACAAAAGATCTCTGTGCTGGTTGCAGTGGTGCAAGCATCTGTGACAAAGCCTGGGTAAGGTGATGGGTGGGGGGGGGGGGGGGGGGCAGGTACCTTTCCAGAGACCTTGCTCAGATTTCTTTTGTGCCTCTCTGATCCTGGTCTATGCTAGCATTGATCTGAATTCAAATTTCTCTTCAGAGATCATTTGACAAGCGGTGAGGAGGACCTGTATTGTCTCCTCACCGCCTGCTTCAACCCCTTGAAGCATGCACAGCGCTGCAATGTAAATCATCGCTACTGTGGCATATGTACATACCCCTCTACTGCCTTTACAGCTAATAGGGGACCGGGGGGGGTGGGTTGGGATGAAACTGTAACTCAACCACGTGGTTTTATGGCCCCTCAACTGGTGTGTAAACAAGGGTCTACAAGGTTCTCTGATTTGACAGGGAATATTTTTAGCTCCCAGAATTGGACCAGCCCTCCCAGGTAGATAAAGCCCCTGTCAATTTTTTTTTTTATTTTTGTTCTTGCTGGGAAAATTCACACTCTTGATTTGTTCTGGTGACTACTGTCACGGTTCAATATTTTCACAGTTGTCACTGGCACAAATGGTAAGGGGACATCTTCCCATGGGGACAACTGAGCTGGTGACAACTTTCCAAGTCTAGGTTTACATTGTTAGGTGTGCGTTTGTGCGCACACATCTCGGGTACAGCAGCCTGCTTCATTTCAATAGGCTGCTGTACCCATGAGAAATGCAGGGAAAGAAGTCCCAAAGCTGTCACAGCTGGGTGCCCACACTGAAGATGCCGGCGCCAGGGAGAAAAGACAGCCGGTGAAATCATTGATGGTGAGGACACCGCTGGACCGAGGGACAGGTAAGTGGCTGTATTTTAAAAGTCAGCAGCTACAGTTTTTTTGTAGCTGCTAACTTTTATTTATTTATTTTTTTTAGGTGGAACTCCACTTTAAGTTGAGGATAAAAAAAGGATAAAAGTTGAGGATAAAAAAATAGTATCTCTAACCAAAACCTATTTACTCTTCTCATTTTTTTAATTTTTTTTTTGTGTGGGGGGGGGTGTAACCCTATTTTTTTTTCTGTCTGTGCCCTGTTGGGGAGATTTCCATTCACTTCCTGTCCTGAAGACACAACAGAGAGTGAAGGGAAATATCTACAACAGGTTTATCGTTGTCCCCATTAGAAGATTTACCTTCACCTTCTGTTTAGTAAACTTTTGAATTTCCCATCACTTTCGGTGACCGATCACTAGGACAAATAGGGAGGGTGAATCTCACCAGCGGGAGCAGAGGCAGCAATAAAAATAAATAAATGTTTTGGCTATAGACACACCTTTGTATTCAGGGTAGGCTAGAGGTTGAGGATTTGCTGGACACGTTATTTATACTTTTCTGCACCAAGCTGATGAAAAACCCAACCTGTGCCAAAAGCCATATTCCTGTTCAGACAGGTTCCGTTTAACCACCAAAAAGTTTAAAGCCTCCACCCAATTTTTTATTCAGTTTTGGATGGAGTGTGAAAGAGTTGAAATTTCTCTCCTGTTTTTATTTCTGCCTGTGACCCCAATTAAGGAGATATCTTCTCACTTCCTGTACTTGAAGCAGAGGTATCCTATTCACTAGTACAAGAAATGGGGGAAGCAGTTGTCACTGGCTCAGGAAGGCACTGACAGCAAAAAAAAAAAAAAAAGTTGTCAGATATTCCATCCCTTCTCCACTCTACTAAAAACATGTTTTTGTCTGTGAACCTGTTGGAGGGATTTCCATAATTTTCTGTCTTGACAGTGGGGGGAAATCTCCCAAACAGGAACACAGTTATATACCTCTAACATTTCCTACTCCGTCCAAAACCGAAACATAAACACAAACATTTTGGCTTAAGTTGACCTTTGAGAGGAGATTGGATGAAGTTGAAGAAACCTATTTTTGTTGATGTAGTTGTGCAATGCCCTACAGAGCTTGCTCACAGTGATTGCTTTGTTGGTGGCACCATACCGATAATACCGGGTATGTTAAGGCTGTGCCAACTATGGCTCATATTGCTTTGGCAACTTGCTCTTCTTCTGATCTGCCTGAGGTATATGTATGCATAGTGTAGTCTTGTCTCTGTTAGACTTTGCTGGTGATAAAACTGTCCCTGGTGACCTCGTTCTTCCACTGTCGTTGACCCTGGTAGGTCCTGCAAGTTAATCTTTTGGTTGGCCCTGTTGCTTTAACACTCTTGTGGTGTCATCTGAAACAAGACCTCACACATTCATACTTCTGCTAGTGCCAGGTTATAAAGCTCCTGTTTCTTGCCACAGCGCCGGGCAACAATCGCTACGTACAAACTTAGAAGTGCTAGCCAATAACAGCCATACAGTATTGCTCCCGTTACCAGGAACAGCAGTTCCGTTTCAGAGAAGGGGTCCTGACTTTGGCAGTAGGCTGTGTACACTAGACCACCTAGAAGGACACAGAACCAGACGGATACTGGGACCATCCCCATGAAGTTAACTACAAGCTTTTTCCGTCCTGAGGTACCCCAGCCTGACTTGTTGATGGTGATCACGGCAAACATTTTGGCAGGTAGCAGGCTAGTCATATACAGAAGAGAATACAAAGACATGAAGATCATTTCGGCATTGCCACGAAGGAAGCACGCATAAGTGGCCTTCACGATGCCGACGAGCTGAACGGTCAGGAGGAAAAGCATGATGTTCCAAATGCGGCCACGGTAGAAAAGCTGCACCACGGTGGCCACCAGAAAGAATGGGAAGAAGCCAGTCACCACAGATTCGTAGGTCATCCAGAGGTGATGTTTGTGGAACCACAAAGCGTTGTACAACCACTCCCGAAAATAAGATTTGCTCCAACGAGTCTGCTGGTTAAGCCAACGCAGGTACTTGGTGGGGGTCTCTGTCAGGCACTTGGAACGCGCTGTATACTTAGTCCGAAAACCCATGCTAAGCACGCGATTGGTGAGGTGTCGGTCGTCTCCAAAGCTGCATTTCTGTCCTAAGAAGGTCTGGTGGTACCAGTCCTCCAGGAAATATTGCAAAAGGCTGTTCCGATACATCCCCAGTGGGCCGCTAATGCACTGCACACAGCCAAAGTAAGACTGACAAGCTCGCTCCACATTAAACGCCATCCAATAACGCACACTGCTCAAGAAGGAGATCCATGAATCATATTTGTTCAAGATCTGGAAGAAAATCAAATAAGATGTCAATGGCAGTTGAGAGTTGAGTCAATGAAACCAAATGATCCTAAAGCTTCTGGGTCGGTAAATCACATTCCTAATGTCAATGGCTGTTAAGAGTTGAGTCAATGAAACCAAATGATCCTAAAGCTTCTGGGTTGGTAAATCACATTCCTAATGTCAATGGCAGTTGAGAGTTGAGTCAATGAAACCAAATGATCCTAAAGCTTCTGGGTTGGTAAATCACATTCCTACTGTCACTTTTCTAAACAATAAAAGGCTGAGTCTGGTTGCTATGAAAATACTTCTCTTTCTTCAGTTTCCACACATGTGGTCTACTATTGTCTCCAATGTAGATACCAGCCTTACTAAATCTACTGGATTGTGTAAGATCAGCCCTTTCAAAATGTTATATTTTAGATAAATGCTGGTGGCTCAGATCATCCTGCTGTGTCTTGTATCTCTCCAGGGCATCAGGGATGAAACCTCCTTGTCAGGGTTTTCCTGAACCCCTCCCCCCCCCCCCCCCCCCCCACGACATATGTCTTACATCTGAAAGCCCCTAACCATTTCTGGCCCTTTTTGTTTACAAGTTTAAATCTGTTTTTTGTGCTAGAAAATACTTAGAACCCCCAAACATTCGATGTTTCTTTTTAGCAGAGATCCTACAGAATAAAATGGCGATCATTGCAATTTTTTTTATGTCAGGTTTTTTGCGCAACGGTTTTTCAAACACAATTTTTTGCACTTTTTTTAATTTCTAATGCAAAAAAACTCCATACAAACCCCAACCGTGCAACGGTGACAAACGGCGTAAATGTTGCAATCCATTAGCAACGCTTTAAAAGCCTTTACAGGTTACCACTTTGGATTTACAGAGGAGGTCTGGTGCTAGAATTTACAGCTCATGATCTGACGATCACAATGATACCTTACATGCAGGGTGGATAAAAATCAATGATTTTTAAAAAAAATAAAAAAATCAGATTTTTTTGATTTAAATCGGATTTTTTTGATTTAAATCGGATTTTTTTAAAATAAAAAGCTTTTTGAGGAAAATATATTACCATCCAAAGGTTATTCCATCATGAAATAAAGATTAGTTTTTTAATTATGTAGAATAAGGCTGTATATGTTTAATTTTTTTGGTAAATAAATTCCATGAATCCATTCACAATGTCATGCTCTTCCAGAGGTTTTTGTAAGATTATTGGGCAGTTTCTCTGCCTACAAGATATTATCACAGATGTTTGGTTTACTTTTGCAGTTCTCAAAACTGAATTTGACTCAGCGGAGATCACATGCCTCTTCTTCACAGCAAAAATGTTATAACCTGAACAGAGTTAAGAAAAAGACCTTCATCCTAACTTCTACAAACCTATGAATACAGAATCAACCCCTTCAGTGCTAAGTTTCAAGAAGTTCAGTGAATAGAATAGAAACAATATTTTTCTGATTGTTTGGAGTGGAATAGATCTGCACAAGAAGAAAGTGAAACTAAGTGTGAGGAGGGAGGGGCTGACAGTCTAAGTTTCTTAAAATATATATATTTTGTTTAGCCAAATTAGTTACCAAACATGGATGTTTAAGCAAATCACATATGCTGGAATGTTATTGTTTCAGATGAATAAATCTATTTAAATTGTTATTAAGGTAATGATTATTTTTCTCCTTCCTAAATACAACAGAAAAGTTGTCCAAATATGAATGATTAACCTATTAAACTGGGGATAAAAAAACTAATATGAAAAGTTGTTATTCTAAAAATCTTCATCTACTTGCATATTAAAGTTATACCAGCAAGAATTAGTCTTTATGTAGAAAACTAGGATTTAAATCAAGCCTTACTGACTAGTGATTTAAATCAGTTTGATTTAAATCAAATCCACCCTGCTTACATGTGTGCGCCAATTGCTGTTTGGGTTTGTGCGTGAGAACTGGTCGGGGGCACTTTAAATTAAAAATTTTTTTAAAACTATGTTGTTATTTTTACACTTTTTTAATCACTTTTATTGCTGTCACAAGGAATGTAAGTCTTTGTGACATCAACAGGCATGTGACAGGTACTCTTTATGGGGGACCTGGGCTCAAAAAGACCCCAAATCCCTCCTCTGCAACTAAAATTATTCAGAAGCACCATGTTGGCATTTCTGAATGCTTTTTTTTTTTTTTTTTTGTGGCGCTGTTTACATCTGGGTAACCCGGAAGTGATGTCATATCATTGCTTCTGGGTTACCATAGCAGAGCCCCAATCAAAGCCGATTCTGGTTGGCTATGGGCTGGTAGATTGGTTCTCGGTTCTCCCGGGTGAGACGGGACAGCCCAAGCAAGCAGCGGGGGGGTTAATGTAATAATGATCGAGCAGCTTCTTAGCCACGGCGATCATTATTACATGAAATCCGACCGCTGGCTCTAAAAGAACACCACCAGGATGATGCCTGCAGCTCCAAGCATCATCCCATTATACTGGCTCAAACTCCAGCGATGTGGTTAAAATAAATGAAAGTGGAACTTCGCTCTCTCAATCAACTTTGACTATTTTTATTCCTTATGCTGCTAGCGTTAGTAAATGGATAGGATAGTATATCATATTTACTTGTTGGAAACTATATTTTTTTACGGTTCTTCAGTTACTTCCTGATTTCTTGCCTAGGCAAATGATGTCATACATCCCAGGAGTCTTCTGGAGAGGAGGGGGGTTTTCCCAGCTAGGCACACCTTCTTGCTTGTATGCCTGAACTAAGGGTGGATGGATTCCAGGAAGTCAATGCTACATGAATCATGTGCCCTTACTCAAGATGGCCACGGCCAGAAATACTATGTTATCAAAGTGATTTCTCAGCAAAATAAAGCATGGAGACATGGATGGGGGAGTTTGCTTTGAATATTAAAAGTTAATTACATATCATTTTTAGTTTGTGGTGCTTAGATGCAGTATAGTTCCGTTTTAAGCTTGGAGATCTATACCAATTATGTTGATCTTCGCAAGCAAGTCGATTTGTGGTGTCAGATACATATATGTTACTGTTGGAATACCTCTGTAACTGAAGTATACACTTTAGCTGCATTAGCCATTCAATTGAAAAAAAAGGTGCTATTTACCTGTACATCTCCTCCAACTCCACCCACTTTTGGGTCTTCCTCCAAAATACGCAGCATTTCTGCAGTGCATGCTGGGTCCAACACAGTGTCGGAATCACAGACCTACAAACAAATTGAAATGGTGTAAAATCACATGAAGTCGTTCTGTTTTTACATATTCCTATATCAAGTGTATACAGTATCCAACATGCAAAAAAAACCATTGAGTTGCAAAAGTACATTATATACTATGTACAGTGAAGGTCCATCAGGTGCTCCTACCCTGCTCACATTCTATGCCATGATCCACTACTTCAGCCTTCCCAAAGTCCTGTGCAAGATTCAACTTTCTGAAAGTCGCCTCCCTGCCCTCCTCCCCTTTCCATTTATCACAGCACTCAGGCCAGGTGATGGGCTCCTCAGGCACCATGTAAGCCGTTGTTTGGTGGCAGAGTAGAGGATCATATGCTCCTCTTTGCTGGATCCACTGGGATATTCAAGTTGGATGAATCAAAGGATCCGAATGGTGAACAAAGTAGGAGCCGGCCTCGTATGGTCCTCCAACTTCTGCTGTCAGAAAATAACATGATGAATACTTTAGGTGCAGATTTCTGTCTGGATAGCACCAACCATCAATAAAAATCCACAGAAGAATCCATGATAGCTGCATTACTCGAGATGCAGAGAGTCTTGAGATTCTTCCATGAATACCCCCCCCCCCCCACCCAATTTTGTTAAATCTATGGAAGCCATACAAGAAGAAAAACTGATGCACAATACAAGCAGATTCAATGTGAATGGCAAATGATCACCAACTACCATGGATCTATTTCAATGAACTCCTTTTCCTCTCTGCTGTTTCAAATGACATCTTTTGTAATATGTTAACCATCAAGAACAAAGCAAATTAAAGCATTTACTAATATTGTTGATGAGCTGAAAATGGTAAAGGGTTCTTTTTCCACAGAGACAATTAGTTTGACCTTTTGAGATGGGCCTAAAGTATGCAATATAGCACACCACATCTACCTGGCCTTCCTCCATACCCTATCATCTCTACTTTTATCATCCCTATGTAGTATCACTCCTCCACAAATCAGATCCCCAACACCATTCCCAGCCTAACATCGTTAATCTCACACTATACTCCTCGCCCCGTGGGACTTGGCAATTGGCCATCTAGGTTCAGAGCAATGCAATGTGGAGTGACAGGCAGGTCGCATGCTTCCCCATACCTGGAAGTACCAGGACCGGAGATCAGTGATATAGGTGAATATAGGAACTGGGCTTTACTTGGCAAAAGTGTGAATGGTGGGTTGGAGCTTTGCCTTGAAGCTCAAGTCCATGCAGATAAAAAGACACAAATTAATGCAACTCCGTCTTCATTAACACGTCATTACAGTAAGATTTTTTTTTAAGGTAAAATCTTTTTTTTTTAAGGCTTTTGAGTGACACAGGGATACAGTAAATTATAGCTATAGCTACTTTCAGGAGGTTGGACACTTGCAAAATCCCCCCCCATAAAAAACCTCAAAGCAGAGCTCCACCCAAAAGGGAAAGTTCTGCTTTAAGGCCTCGTCCCCCACTCCCTGTTAATGATTGGAACCTTTTGGAGCAGGGAGGGGAGCGGGTACCTGATTTTGACAGATACTCCCTCCCACTTCCGCTGTGATTGCCTAGCCCTAGACGATTGGAAGCAGAAGTTGTGCCCCCCCTCAGTTTTCTGGGACATGTGACAGGTACCAAAACACTATGGGACAGTGCACAAGGTGCAGCACTACTCACGCATGCGTAGTGGGCACCTGCCTGTGAAGCCACAAGCTGTCTCAGCCGGGTGCCCACACTTAAGATGCCGGCACCGTGGAGAGAGAATGGCCAGTGAACCCGGCTTCAGTGGGGACACTGCTGGATCGAAGGACAGGTAAGTGTATGTTTTTAAAAGTCAGCAGCCTCAGTTTTTGTAGCATTTGACTTTTATTTTTTTCACATTTTGACTGGAGTTCTGCTTTAAGCCAGCTCACGCATAACTCTACTTACAGCCGTCATGCCTTTTGTAAGCCATCGGTTCTTAGAGTTGTACTAAATCCACAACAGTAAAATCAGTCTGGATATGCAGTAAAGCATGCTTGTTATACTCACTGTGAAACCTAAGGGGCTAATGTGTAAAAAGGCTGTTTGATCCTGTCTTTTCTGATCCTCCCCTTCTTCTACTGTTCCCAATCCATCTGCTGATAGAACAGAGCCTTGGAGGCAGGCTATACATGCTTGGTTTGGTGTGTATTGCTGGAGTTTTTTTTTTTTTCTTTTCTTGGGAGGGTGCAGGTGATCAGCACAGGGAAAATCAGCGCTGTCCAGACAGAGGGTCAAGGGTCTTGCAGCCTCATAGGACAATCAGCAGTGAATGAAAACTCTTTTTACAAGCTTTAACCAGTGCTCTGCTGGACACTGATAGACATTACAAGACTGCTCTAACTGCTGACAAGAAAAGGTATTTAGCAGTTTATATTTATTAAAATAATTGCATTTCCATGTTGTGTGTACTGTGGGAGACCAGATATAGTGAATGCAGGGTCCGAGGAGACCAGATATAGTGGATGCAGGGTCCGGGGAGACCAGATATAGTGGATGCAGGGTCCGGGGAGACCATATATAGTAAATGCAGGGTCTGGGGGGACCGGATATAGTGAATGCAGGGTCCGGGGAGACCGGATATAGTGAATGCAGGGTCCAGGGAGACCAGATATAGTGAATGCAGGGTCCGGGGAGACCAGATATAGTGAATGCAGGGTCCGGGGAGACCAGATATAGTGAATGCAGGGTCCAAGTAGACCAGATATAGTGGATACAGGGTCCGAGGAGACCAGATATAGTGGATGCAGGGTCCTGGGAGACCAGATATAGTGAATGCAGGGTCCGGGGAGACCAGATATAGTGAATGCAGGGTCCTGGGAGACCAGATATAGTGAATGCAGGGTCCGGGGAGACCAGATATAGTGGATGCAGGGTCCTGGGAGACCAGATATAGTGAATGCAGGGTCCGGGGAGATCAGATATAGTGAATGCAGGGTCCTGGGTTTAGTAACACTTTAAGGCCAATAACAGAATATGTCCTGACAACGGACTTCAAGAAAAATATTCTATAGTAAGCACAGAAATTATTTTAATTATGGTCCAATGAGGGACACAGGTATATAATAATTAATTGGCATTCAATACATAAAGCATTACAAAAGAGGGGTGGGTAACAGCCACTGAGAGATCCAATAAATGTGGAAATCTTTTGAGAAAAAGTATCCAAAGGAAGAAGTGACTGAAGGGCCAGTGAGAAAATGGGGAGGTAATATGGAAATTGCTACTGTAAGAAAAAGCACCAAGAATGAATCTGATGTTTCTGAGCAGGACAAGTAGCACCACTAGGGGAAAAGGTTAATCATCCTCCGAGAACCCAGAACCACCATAAGGAGACAACAGGTGGGAGAGAACTTGCAATTGTAAAAGTGGTCAACAAAAACAAAATTGTAAAGAAAGGCAGAAGTCAAGGATACAAAATCCATGACCTTGGGGAAAGAACAGACAGACATAAAAGTGTCTAGACCAATAATCAAACAGCTGGGGGTTGAAGCCAAATACCCTTAACCCTTGAATGTAGTCTGCCCATAGATGGATCATTTTTTTAATTCAGCGATGGGCTGAGAAAAAAAAGGAATGGGTTTCTCCATCCACACAATCAAGGCGGATAGAGGAATCCTCCCTGGTGAGACACTGTGGGGGGAGATTTACTAAAAATGGAGCACTCAGAATCTGGTGCAGCTGTGCATTGGAGCCAATCAGCTTCTAACTTCACCTTGTTCAATAAAGCTTGGCCAATAAAACCTGGAAGCTGATTGGTTTCTATGCAGAGCTGCACCAGATTTTGCACTCTCCAGTTTTAGTAAATCAACCCCAATGTGCTGTACCTTTAGAATGAGTGCTGTCATTCCATGATCTGTAGGGTGTCAATCTCCAGCTCTGAGATGCAATGTACAGTTCCCTCAGAATGGAGACAATCATATACGACCCACAGTGTGACCATCACCATCTGGGAGATACAATGTACAGTTCCCTCAGAATGGAGACAATCATATACGACCCACAGTGTGACCATCTCCATCTGGGAGATGCAATGTACAGTTCCCTCAGAACGGAGACAATCATATATGACCCACCGTGTGACCATCACCATCTGGGAGATGCAATGTACAGTGCCCTCAGAATGGAGATAATAATATATAACCCACCGTGTGACCATCTCCATCTGGGAGATGCAATGTACAGTGCCCTCAGAATGAAGACAATAATATTTCACCCACCGTGTGACCATCACCATCTGGGAGTTACAATGTACAGTTCCCTCAGAATGGAGACAGTCATATATGACCCACCGTGTGACCATCTCCATCTGGGAGATACAATGTACAGTTCCCTCAGAATGGAGACAGTCATATATGACCCACCGTGTGACCATAACCATCTGGGAGATACAATGTACAGTTCCTTCAGAATGGAGGCAGACATATATGACCCACCGTGTGACCATCTCCATCTGGGAGATACAATGTACAGTTCCCTCAGAATGGAGACAGTCATATATGACCCACCGTGTGACCATCTCCATCTGGGAGATACAATGTACAGTTCCTTCAGAATGGAGACAGTCATATATGACCCACCGTGTGACCATAACCATCTGGGAGATACAATGTACAGTTCCCACAGAATGGAGACAATCATATATGACCCACCGTGTGACCATCTCCATCTGGGAGATACGATGTACAGTGCCCTCAGAATAGGTGCTGTCATAAATGACCTGTTGTCTGATCATCTCCATCTGGGAAATAAAATGTAGTTTTAGTAAATAACCCCCATTGCATTCTGACTACGGGAACTTATCGCTGTCAAAATACATTGGCTTCAGCCTTTTGATTGAGAAAAATTTTCCAACAAACCCATTTGATAGAAGCTGATTGTTAGATTGACTTCTGTTAAGCAGGTGCAGCCAAACATCAATCAAAATTTGTCCGACTTCTGCTGAATCGGCCGAATTTTGTTGCAAATGTGCCAGTTTAAGTGATGATACATGAGACTGATATACAGAAGAACACGGATCTTCATCTAGTGACTAGGTCCCATGAGGACCTCTTGACAAACAGGTTACCAGCTAGAGGAACTCTGTGTTTAAACAAAAATGGCAACCACTCTAATCAATCTTTGACACCCCGGTCACACCAGGTGCAATGCCATGTGAGTTGCAAATCACATGGCAAGTTGCATCCTATTGTCTGCAATTAAAGCGGTCATATTGGTGCGATTCCGGCTTGGTCAGAGCCACACTGATTTCTAAAGTAGTGCATGCACTACTTCAGGTGCGACTTGCATAGACATCTGGGCAGACGTCTTGCAAGTTGCACCTCAAATCAGAATGAAATCTGACTTTGAAATTGTACGACTCCACTGCCCCGCCTCTCTCCCCTTCCTTTCTTTAAATTGGATATTTTATTTATTTTTTCAATTGAACTGCAAGGGAAGTCAATGTAAAGACTGAAGTACAGATAGCAAATGTTTCTAGATTTAGGCTGCTTTCACACTGACCCATTTTTCTTTTGCTTTTGCACTAAAAAAGTGGAAGAAAAATGTGTGACCATGTATTCCTATGGAACTCTTCACACTGATCCGTTGTGGGTCCAGTGCATTTTTCAAAGTCATTTTTGGTGCAGGTTTGACATAAAAAAAAAAATCGCAGCTTCCCATTGAAATCAATGGCAAACACGTCAAAAACGCACCTGAGTTGCGTTTTTGGGTTACATGTCCTTTAAAACTTGCACTCTAAATCCAGTAAAAACAAAGCAAAAATGCATATGTGTTTTTGCCACAGACCACTATGAAAGCAGGCTAAGGAAATGGAAGGAGAGAATTCCCATCCTATCCAGAAACCAGCATAAGAAACTAGGTTTTTCTTAGCAAAGCTGAGGAGAAAGAATCCAACCTCCTAGGATACTAGGAGAAAACTGAGACATGACGGTTGGGGGGAAAGTTTATGACTGGCCTGGCTTAACCATTTCTTTTTTTTTCTTTTTTTGTTGCCAGTGTCAAGACCTCTTAAAGGAAGCAGCATAACCAACACATCTATGATTCCCTGTATCAGTCAATGGATGGTCATATAGAAATGTATTTTTTAACTACAAGCAAGGTAAGTACCTGAATTTGATTTGGTATCAGCCACTTGCCATCCCCTGTTTAGCAAAGTATAGACCAGAAATGGAAAAGCAGCACAAGAAGCCCATCGGTTGTGCTGAATTGCATGGAGCATGTTGAAAGGAGGAGAGAGCAGAGAGACAGAGATAGTGGGCAGCACAGTGGCTAAATGGTTAGCACTTCCGCCTGGCAGTACTAGAGTTGCTGGTTCAAATCCTGACCTCGGCACCACTTGCCTGGAGTTTGCATGTTCTCCCTGTGCCTGCGTGGGTTTCCTCCGGGTACTTTGGTTTCCTCCCACTCTCCAAAGACATGCTGGTAGTTTAATTGGCTCCTGTCTAAATTGTCCCTAGTATGTGTATGTATGAATGTGAGTTAGGGACCTTAGATTGTACGCCCCCTTGAGGGTTAGGGACTGATGTGAATGTACAATATATATGTAAAGCGCTGCGTAAATTGACGGCGCTATATAAGTACCTGAAATAAATAAATATAAGCTCATCTATCTGCTGCTTCTCCTTTCACTGTCCAATCATAGGTTGGGGGCCGGGAGGAGACCTGTCATTGTTATTGAACTGCAGCAGAGACAAATCAGGTCTTCTGCCCTGCCACACAGGATCATGCTGTGGAAATCTCAGAACCAGATACTGTATAGAGGAATAATACCTATATATGTGTTTCTTCTATTAGTTTACCTGAAATTCAGCTTTAAAAGAGCTATGATGTCCTAAATGTACTCAAATGCCATGTGCTACAACCCAGGCTGGGTGGCCTATGATCCCTGTACTAGCCCAAATTATTATTATTATTATACAGTATTTATAAAGTGCCAATAGTTCGCTCAGCGCTGTACATTACAAAGGGGGACAGAACATGTGACAGAACAATACAATACAATGCAAAACATGAGGGGATTGAGGGCCCTGCTCCTTGGAGCTTACAATCTAGGAGGGAGGGGATGGTGGTACAGGAGGAGATAGCTGTGGGGGATGGAGTGGTAGGAAGAGTGGAGGAGGTCGGTCAAGTTAGCAGGGGGTAGGGTAGGCTTCCCTGAAGAGGTGGGTTTTCAGGGTGCGCCTAAAGGGGAGGAGAGTAGGTGATAATCTGATGGGTTGGGGCAGGGAGTTCCAGAGGATGGGTGACACCCTGGAGAAGTCCTGGAGGCGGGCATGGGAGGAGGAGACCAGGGAACTAGAGAGAAGGAGGTCTTGTGAGGAGCGGAGAGTGTGTGCTGGGCGGTACTTCAGTTTAAGGAAGTGGAGCGACATCCAGTCTGATATGTCGCTCAGTAGGTGTGTGATTCGGGCAGAGACCGAGGGGGTGAGGTGGGGGGGTTGAGAGATGAACACAAAGCCTTACATACTTCATATTTTACAACTGCAATACATAATTTACCAACCATACAGCAATGCCACATCAAGGCTCTTACCTGCACATAGTCCACACTGTCCCCAAGGGCGCGGAAGGCTGTGTACATCACCTCTCTCTTTCCTCCCCATTTCTGCATTATGCAGGTATATGGAAACCTCTGCACCAGTTCCTGTACACCCCTTTCGCCTTCCTGACCCCCTTCTTCAGTGACATGGTAGTTATTGTCCCAGATGTAGGAGCAAGTGCCCTCCGATCCCATCACCTCCCTGAAGATGTCCATCATGTATCTGTCATCTTCTGTGTTTCCATCCACCACCATCACCACCCGCAGGTGAGGGTAGGAGAGCCGCCGAACCGACTGCAGGCACTTTCTAAGGTACTCTGGGTCCTCTTGATAGGCTGCAATGCATAGCGCCACTCTAGAGTTTCCCGTCGGGAACTTCTGCCTTCCTTTCCGCATTCGTCTGTGCTCCAGGTAAGCAAAAAGGCTCTGTGTGAGCAGATGCAGTCCCAGGATGGCCCCGTACAGTCCAAAGGAGAGGTGGTGCCGGTCGGTGTGTATGAATTGGTATCCGGTGACATAGGCAGCAAGAATGCCCCCCAGCACCAGCAGGGCAAAGAGGCTTGTGCCCAGGACCTTCAGAGCCGTCAGCAGCCGCCCTGGCATCTGCCCCAAGACAAAAAACAGACAAAGTAGAATGAAGCACAGTGAAGCACGTACCCATAGATTCATCCAAGTCACCACATGTATTACTGACAGTTTACATGCCGTGTCAGCAAAGTGCGTCCTTCCACATGATAACTGTCATAATTATACAGCTAGTTATGAGTTCAGTAGTTATAATTTCTGACTATGAAAGGTTTACTTAAAGGGAAAGTTCAGATTATATCATGCTATTTTCAAAGAATTCAAATATAAATAAAAGTTAAAGCAGATCTCCATGTAATTAAAAAAAAAATCCTTATTCCATTCCATCCAAAAGAAAACTTTCCCAAATCGCTTCTTACCCACTACATGCTCCAGCACTGACTTTCAAGTCCACTGCCATTGGCCAGCACTGCACCTCTTCTGGGTTAAAAGATGGCCATCATCCTTAAACCCATTTCCTATGAGCCCCTGGGGAAGCATCATTACACAGCCTGGGTTCACAATGGAACACTGCACAAACCGGCCCTCACAGGTGATAACATTAGTGATGTCTATGCAGAGGACTACCCACCGCCCCCAAAAGATTGACCCTGGCCCATCTCATGACCGTATTGAAGATTCCTGGATTTTAGGTATGTATTCTGGGACTTTTTCAAAAACGGGTAAAATGGGGAAGGCACTGGAGATATGCCTTAAGCTATAAGTCAGGCATTTTAAACTAGCAATTATCAGGCCACACCTCGCCTCTAGATACAGGATTTAAACCAAATGAACCCCCCATTTAGTTCTTTATCTCATTAAAGTGGAATTCCAGACAAAATTTCAGGATCTCAGTTGTGTTCCATCTGTTGTGTGGCTTCAAGCAAAAATCATTTTTATAAAGCGGAGCTCCACCCAAAATTGTTCCGCTTTAAGGCTTTGTCCCCCGCTCCCCATTTAAGGATTGGCACCTTTGAGGGGAGGGGGTACCTGAATTTCACAGGTAACCACTCCCACTTCCGCTGCGATTGCCTAGGCAATCTGAAGCGGAAGTTGTCTCCCCTCCCCCCCACCTCCCTCCCTGTAGTGTTCTGGGACATGTGACAAGTCCCATAAGACCACGGGGCCATTCACAAAGCGCAGCACTTCTCGCATATGCGCAGTGGTCACTCGGCTGTGAAGCCGCAAGCTGTCAGAGCCGGGTGCCCACACTGAAGATGCCGGTGCCAGGGAGAGAAGATGGCTGGTCAAACCAGTGGTGGTGAAGACACTGCTGGACCGAGGGGCAGGTAAGTGTCTGTATTTTAAAAGTCAGCAGCTACAGTGTTTATAGCTGCTGACTTTTTTTTTTTTTTTAGGTGGGACTCTGCTTTAAGCTCTGATTTCTAAAGCCTAGTACACACTATGAGAAAATTAGACAAAAATGATCACTTTCGGGCCGACTGTCCAATGATCTCATCATTAGTACACAGCTTTCAAGAGCCGATCACGACAGTTCATTCAAAATTATCCAAAGGGACAAGCACAACATTTTTTTGGTATGATTACAGAAGAAACGATTTTTGTTTAATTTGTACAGTTCTTCTCTGCAAAAAAAATGAGTGACCAAGATTGCACATGCTCAGAAACTAAAGAATGCATTACAATACTATACAATACATTACATCACTTCTGAAGTTGTATTCTGTCTTATGAGAATTTTCGTAACTTTAGTAACCACTTCATTTTCGATATGAAACTAGCATGCAAGAACAAAAAATGGATGGCCAACCATTTGATACTCTCATTGTGTGTAGGAGGCTTTAGTCACCTCTCCAGCCTGCTGGTGGCCAACAAAGAGGAGCATCTCATTAATTAGATAATCCCTGAGCTTTTGCCCTCCTGTAAGGATGTTTCTAGTGTTGGGGTCCTTGTCGACAGGCTTTGGTGTTTATGGCATCAGTATGAGGAACTTCTGAGATCATTCAGAGTTCATTGACAGGTGCAGTTGACCTCCTTCTGATCAGCGTTTGACCTGCTTCAAGTATGTTCTTCATTCAGCTCTGAGGAAGAGGCAAGTCCTCGAAACGCGTCAGCCTTTCGGATGTCTAAACTCCCTATTGCGGACTGTTACTCAGCGCGGTGCTGACCCAGCTGTTCTTTATGATGTGCCTTGACTATATTGTCGTTTGTGAGTACAACACAAACTTTATTTTTTATTAAACATTTTTTATGGTAATGCACTAGGCCTGTGCGCCCTCTGTTTTGTCTTTCCTCATTCAGTATATTTGGATTTCCCCGGTCCATTTGAGGGCAACAAGGTGTGCATGTTCCAGGACATTCTTAATGTGGTTGTAGCCTGCATCGAGTCCATCCCCAAGCGCAAGAGCATTTGTGTTTGTTGGTTCTATGTTCTTCATTCCCACTGACTGGTATGGGAATACAAAACCCAACTGAAGCAAGCAAAAACCCATCACACAAGCATGGCAGCAAGCAATTCAGAAAGCAGCATGGATGGCTCAGTAGGATGCAATGCAAAATAAAACAATAAGAATTTTCAGATCAGCAGTGGTAGTCCCTATATTTCTCTCCTATGAGGTTTACTTCAAAATACCGGGCAATGGAAGGGAGTGGAAACATAATCTATCTGATCTAATGACAGCATCAACTATGTTATAGGACAACTCACAAAGTCACTTAAATGCCAGAAAACAGGAAAGATCTTGTCAAGGTTATAAAAGATGATTTGTCTCTACGACTGCTTGACCAATCTCCCCTTTTACTTTACCCAAGTGACCTTTTTAGCAAATTTGTAAAAAATAACATACAAAAACAATCGGTACAATATGAAAATAATGGAGCCCCAAGGTCCTTGTAGACATCAGAACTTCAAGTACTGTACCTGCTTACCTGAAAATTAGGCCTCCACCCAATAAACAAACAACTAGTAGCCATTTCCAAGACAGGTTCCTACCAGAATACATTTTTGCCTATATTAAAGCACATACAAGGGCCTTTTACCCCCACCAGCTGCCTTGACAAATCACACCAGAGGAACTGTCCCAAGAAATGCCCAACAACTGAACCCATAGAAGGGAGGGAGGTTCCAACGCAGTCCCTCTTCCATATGAAGACCTCATTGGGATCCTACTACTGATCATCCCTTGAAGCCCCACTTGTTCCTTCCAATCCACCAATCTGGTAAGTACCCTGACCTTATTTACATTTCACCTACCTAAAACTCCTCCTGAGCCAAACCTCTTTAAACCCTGCCAGGTGAGCCCTAGGTCTAGGCTTCCTTTTCCTTACTGGACACTACACTTTTAATTTTGAATTATAAAGCAACTGGATAAACCTTCAGGTAAACTGGAAGCTCTCTTTACAAAGTCCATTTGGCAAGATATCAAATGCCTCTTCTGCTCATAAAAAGCATGGCTGGGAAGAAAACGCCAGTCACTTGCTTGGCTCATAATTAGGGCTTTCAGAGCTGCATGTGAAGAAACTAAAATCCCAAAGGCTGATATAAAGGTTGTATATAAAGCCGGCTTCTCAAATGACTGAGCTGAGCACAACAATTGCAGCTTGAAACCCTAACATTATCCATCAGGCTGGGGCCTGTCATCCTGCAGCCATCCCTTCAATTTTGTGTTATTATCAGGCGATTTAGGTCAAATTAACTTTTGGAAGTGTTCATTTTCAGAAAACACTGATCCGAGACGAAATCTACGGCTCACGTAATGCTGAGCTCTGTTGGAACAACATTGAGGATTCCGCAAAGTGGGACTATAACCCCTGAGAGTTAGATGGAACTGTCACTAAACCAAACTAAGAAGTACATACAACAATAATGTGGAACAAAACTGAAATCGAATTTAAATGTATTTATCCAACTACCCTCACTGTCAGCCCCATCTACCTCATCCTGCTTTACCCATTACTGCTGTAAGCTGAATTCAATGGTCACACTTCTAGCCATCTAGGTATGTTATATGAACTTTTAGTCTTTGCTGGCATCTCCTATATGAACTGTCACCTCACTGAACTCCTTGGCTCCATTCAAAATTGCTGGACTCAAAGTCGTGCGATTTCCATTTCAACTTTACATTGCGACTTTGATGCAACTTTGGATGGGAATGACTTGTAATGCGATCACAGCTGTGAATAAGACCTTTTCAGTCTGAAATGCCTTAGTGTTGGCTTTTGTTTGGAACCTTTTACTGCTTAAGATGAAATAAAGCAAAATTCTGTTGGAATTTCACCTAGTTGTCGACTTCATTGTAGATTGAAGGATTCCTGTCTCTGCATTTGAAGGCCGTAGTCGTGCATGTTGATAGCCACAGCCCTTTCTGATCTATCTGATTGGGAAGCAGCACCACATGATCTGATGTTTGGTTAACAGTGATGGTGTATAGCAGGTACCATAAGGTCAACCCAATCATCCATTGGACCCCCCATAAAAACCTATTTGCAGAGGGAAATGACTTTCCCTTCGCTCAAGCAGGTGCCTCCTTCCCCTATCCACCCCATCCCTTTTTTCCCCTTTATTCTATTCTGACTCTTCCAAATCAATCATTTTCTTCTTATACTGGTACAGCATGATTGCCATCTTCTCATGATGGGAACACGTGGGCATCAAACTGGTATGTCAAAAGACTGGAGAGTGCCACAATACAGGGACACTTAACGGATAGAGCTGACCCTTCACCTGCCATTCTCACATCTACGTAGAATTGAGACGAGCACTGTACCACATCTTAACTGTTTTATACCCAGGTATATTGTTTTCTCGTGATATCTCTCTGTATTCTGTACAGTTTGATACTTCACGGTCTGTACTGTAAAACATAACGAAGAATGCAATGTTTAAAAATCCCAAATTCAGGTATGGGGCACATGACCCCCTAGTTCCCCTACAAAAAATGCTGTGGGTACCTGAGTGGCCAGCTGTCAGGTGCTAGCGCTATCATGTGGTTGGTATTTGAAAGGGATGTTTGGTTGATTCCAGCAGCAACTGGAGTAGCTGAACCCCAAATGGCACCTTATAGTGTCTGCAGTACAACTTCACTCCTACTTTGAAATTTCCCCCCTTGACACAAGTTCTCTTTTTCAAAAACTACATTATTTT
The DNA here is from genome assembly GCF_062004578.1 of Staurois parvus. Classification (NCBI taxonomy): domain Eukaryota; kingdom Metazoa; phylum Chordata; class Amphibia; order Anura; family Ranidae; genus Staurois; species Staurois parvus. The sequence continues at coordinate 176,409 of NW_028318007.1, read as the reverse complement.
TCAATGTTTGGATTGAGTAAGGAAGGCCCTCTCACGTTTTCATTGCCATTTCTTTCCCCTCTAGGGAGATTCAATGTCCCTATTTATTCTGGTGACCATTGTCAATGGAAAACAAAATGAGGGAAAATCCAAACTTTTCACCAAAACAGAAATAGAGGGATAGAGAGGGTAAATCTTCCAATCTGAACACTTTTTTTAACAGAGGATTTCCCATAAAGTGGTTGTAAACCTCAGACATGAAATAGGAACAAAACATATCCCTCTATAGTGTGTGCTTGTCTAAATCCAGAGCACCAGGTATAATTTCTGTCTGCTACTTCATTCCTCTGCTATCAGTATGATCTACTTCTGACAAGTTTTCCTGACACCAAGAGAAAAATGGTGACTGGGAAGGGAACAGCAGATTGACAGCCTCAGCTCTGTTCCTGTGTGTTGTGTGAAGGCGGTGTGTCCCTTCTCTCCACTCAGCTTCCAGAGCTCTCTTCACTGATGTAACTTCAGTTCCCCACCCCCTGCTTTTCAGAGCTGAGAGATTCTGTGTAAATTCTGCACTTTGAATGGATGTAGGGGACAAATGGCAGCAGATAAACGGGTACAACTTATATAGGAGGATTTGTTTAATCTCTGGGTATCACCTGAGGCCAGTCATTTCACTAGGTATATTAAGGGTTCACAACCACTTTAACTTTGGTGAGATTTTCAAAGCAGAAACAAAGAGCTATGAATGTAACCTTGATACAGGTTTGTTGTAAGTGTACCTTCCAGTCTCTTAGGTCAGTGGTGGGCAACCTTTTTTTTCAACTGAGCCAAATCTCGCCAAAACCACGATTGAAATTTATTTTGAGAGCCACATTTTTAAAACTGAAAATACATAGGATGGTACACTGTTTTTAGTTTCAATAAGTTTTTATAGTAATTCATCCCCCATATAGTAATTCATCCCCCATAGTAATTCATCCCCCATATAGTAATTCATCCCCCCTATAGTAATTCATCCCCCATATTAATTCATCCCCCATATAGTAATTCATCCCCCATAGTAATTCATCCCCCATAGTAATTCATCCCCCATATAGTAATTCATCCCCCATATAGTAATTCATCCCCCTATAGTAATTCATCCCCCATATTAATTCATCCCCCATATAGTAATTCATCCCCCATAGTAATTCATCCCCCATAGTAATTCATCCCCCATATAGTAATTCATCCCCCATAGTAATTCATCCCCCATATAGTAATTCATCCCCCATATAGTAATTCATCCCCCATAGTAATTCATCCCCCATAGTAATTCATCCCCCATATAGTAATTCATCCCCCATAGTAATTCATCCCCCACGCGGTCATGCAATGCTGCACCCAAACGAAATTTACGTCCTTTATTTCACACAAATAGAGCTTTCTTTCGGTGTAATTTGATCAACTGTGCGCTTTTTATTTTTCACGCTATAAACAAAAAAAGGCCAAAAATTTTGAAGTAAAACAATATTTTTTACTTTCAGCTATAAAAAATATATAGTAAACTCAAAGTTGGTTATAAATTTAGGCCAAAATGTATTCTGCTCCATGTTTTTGGTAAACAAAATCCCAAAAACAGAGTGTATATTGATTGCTTTGTGTGGAAGTTATAGCGTCTACAAACTATGGTATAAATACTGCAATTTACACCATTTTTCTGCTCTACAGCACTGCGCTAGTTTAACGGACAATTGCGCGGTCATGCAATATGGTACATAAATGAAATTTACATCCTTTTTTCCCCCACAAATTGAGCTTTCTTTCTGTTGTATTTGATCGCCTGTGCAATTTTTATTTTTTGCGCTATAAAAAAAAGGCTGAAAATTTTGAGGAAAAAAAAACAATATTTCGGACTTTTTGCTATAAAACATATCCAGTAAAAAAAAAAATGCAAAAATCAAATTTAGTCATAAATTTCTGCCAAAATGCATTCTGCGACATGTCTTTGCTAAAAAAAAAAACCCAATACATGTAAATTAATTGGTTTACGTGAAAGTTATAGCGTTTACAAATGGCGGGAAAGATACTGGGATTTTTAGGGTTTTTTTTATACTAATAATGGCGCCGATCAGCGAATTATGGCGGTGATCAGGGACTTATGGTAGCGACCAGCAACTTATGGCGGGACTTCGGGACTGCGGCGGACATTCTGACATTGGGGGGTACTGACTTAGGGTCACTGACATCCCCAAAAACACGAATACAGTGATCAGTGCAAAAAAAAAACACTGACACTGTACTAATGGCAATGGGGAGGAAGGGGTTAACTTTATTTTGCAGGGAAGGGTTATAGGAGTGAGGGGAGTGTTTTACTAGGGGGCGGGGAGGGGTGTGCTGGACGGGACAAGGCAGATCGAGAAAGAGAAACTGTTCTTTCTCGATCAGCTCATCCTCGAGCTGACAGAGAAGTGACAGACAGCACAGTTACTGCAGCTGTGCTGTCTGTCACTGTTTGCCGCCGATCGCTGGGACATAGCTGCTAAGGACCGTCGATAGCGCGCGCCCCCTATTTGTTTACAAAACACACGTTTTAAAACGTGGTTTTGCCTGCGAGTGCCGCCCTGCCACCGTATATGTACAGTGGCTGGGCGGCAAGTGGTTAATAGTAGGGCACTTACCTGTCCAGGCATCCAGCAGTGTCCTCACCCTGAGCCGATTCTTCAATCAGTTGTGGAGCGCTGGTGCCACCATCTTGACTAAGGGAAACTGGCAATGAAACCTGGTTGCTTCACCGCCGGTGTCCTAATGCCTGAATTGCACTGCGTTTTGTGAATGGGCTGCAGTCCTCTGGGACCTTGGAAGTGTCCCAGAGGGCTGTGGGGGGTGCCGAACTTCCGCCACAGTTCGACGCGGTGAATTCAGCTGGAAGTGGGAGTGGACGCCTGTCAAATGCAGGCACCTGCTCCTCCCTCCATATCAAAAGATGCCAAATGTGGCAGCATAGGGGGGGGAGCGGGGGGGGCAGAAAAGCAGAGCTTCCACTTTTGGGTGGAACTCCACCTTTTAGCCTCGCAAACACAATGAGAATATCAGACGAAAAAAAACACTTTCGCGGAGATTGTATGGTAATCTGATTGTTAGTACACAGCTTTCGAGAGCTGATCAGTTCATTCGAAAATATGCGAAGGGACAAGCACAAAAAATTTTCTCATAAGATAACAGAACAAACGATTTTCGTGTAATCAGTATAGCATTTCTACGCAAAAAATCGAGTGACCAAAACAGCGCATGCTTGGAAATAAAAGAATACATTACAATACAATATATTACATCGCTTCCAAAGTTGTATTCTGTCTTATGAGAATTTTCAGAACTTTAGTAACCTATTCGTTGTCGATATGAGATTAGCATGCAAAAAAAAAACAAAACACTCTTTATGCCTGGAAGAAAAGAAATGTAATCTCCAAACACGGAAAGGTTTCTTCACAGTAAGAGCTGTGAAAATGTGGAATAGACTCCCTCAAGAGTTGGTTCTGGCCAGCTCAGTGGAGTGCTTTAAAAACGGCTTGGATTGTTTCCTAGATACACAGAATATAACTGGATATAACATTTAAAGGTAAAGTTGATCCAGGGAATATATGATTGCCTTTTGGGGGATCAGGAAGGAATTTTTTCCCTGCAGGAGCAAATTGGATCATGCTTTGCTGGGGTATTTGCCTTCTGAATCAACTGTGGGTGTAGGATTATAACTTTTTTTTTTAATGGTTGAACTGGATGGACTTTAGTCTTTTTTCAGCCAGACTAACTATGTAACTATATATATTTACTAAAATAATTGCATTTCCATGTTGTGTACTGTGGGAGACCAGATATAGTAAATGCAGGGTCCTGGGAGACCAGATATAGTGAATGCAGGGTCCTGGGAGACCAGATATAGTGAATGCAGGGTCCGGGGAGACCAGATATAGTGAATGCAGGGTCCGGGGAGACCAGATATAGTGAATGCAGGCTCCGGGGAGACCAGATATAGTGAATGCAGGGTCCGGGGAGACCAGATATAGTGAATGCAGGGTCCTGGGAGACCAGATATAGTGAATGCAGGGTCCGGGGAGACCAGATATAGTGAATGCAGGGTCCGGGGAGACCAGATATAGTGAATGCAGGGTCCGGGGAGACCAGATATAGTGAATGCAGGGTCCGGGGAGACCAGATATAGCGAATACAGGGTCCTGGGAGACCAGATATAGTGAATGCAGGGTCCGGGGAGAGCAGGTATAGTGAATGTAGGGTCCGGGGAGACCAGATATAGTGAGTGCAGGGTTCGGGGAGACCAGATATATTGAATGCAGGGTCCGGGGAGACCAGATATATTGAATGCAGGGTCCGGGGAGACCAGATATAGTGAATGCAGGGTCCGGGGAGACCAGATATAGCGAAGAATGCAGGGTCCTGGGAGACCAGATATAGTGAATGCTGGGTCCGGGGAGACCAGATATAGTGAATGCAGGGTCCGGGGAGACCAGATATAGTGAATGCAGGGTCCTGGGAGACCAGATATAGCGAATGCAGGGTCTAGGGCAGGGGTGGGCAAACTTTTTGACTTGAGGGCCGCAATGGGTTCATATATTGGACCCGGGGGCCGGACCAAGAGTAGATGAATGATGTGTATGTGTCATCCATAGTAAGTATAGTAATATTCCCCCATAGTAAGCATAGTAATTAATCCCCCATATAGTAAATTATCCCCCATAGTAATTCATCCCCCATATAGTAATTCATCCCCCATAGTAATTCATCCCCCATATAGTAATTCATCCCCCCCATAGTAATTCATCCCCCATAGTAATTCATCCCCCATAGTAATTCATCCCCCATAGTAATTCATCCCCCATATAGTAATTCATCCCCCATAGTAATTCATCCCCCATAGTAATTCATCCCCCATATAGTAATTCATCCCCCATAGTAATTCATCCCCCATATAGTAATTCATCCCCCCTATAGTAATTCATCCCCCCTATAGTAATTCATTCCCCAAGTCCCCCCTGTGTCAATTCACTTACCTTTGCTCCGCGCGTTCCTCTCGCCGTGTTCCCGCGCCGCTCCGGTGTAGCATGAAAATCTGTCTCCTATGAGGATCTGTCCCCCTCGACGTATCTGCGCATGTGCCAGTTTCAGGCATTAGCAGCCGATCGGCGATCTCCGGCACATGCGCAGATACGTCGAGGGGGACAGATCCTCATAGGAGACAGATTTTCACACTACACCGGTCTTCAGGGCGGACTGTGAGAGGAGCCTAGCGGGAGCCTTGCTCCGCGGGCCGGATTAAAAGGTCCGCCGGGCCGTATACGGCCCGCGGGCCGTAGTTTGCCCATTGCTGGTCTAGGGAGACCAGATATAGTGAATGTAGGGTCCGGGGAGACCAGATATAGTGAATGTAGGGTCCAGGGAGACCAGATATAGTGAATGCAGGGTCCGGGGAGACCAGATATAGTGAATGCAGGGTCTGGGGAGACCAGATATAGCGAAGAATGCAGGGTTCGGGGAGACCAGATATAGTGAATGCAGGGTCCTGGGAGACCAGATATAGTGTAGTGAATGCAGGGTCCTGGGAGACCAGATATAGTGAATGCAGGGTCCGGGAAGACCGGATATAGTAAATGCAGGGTCCGGGGAGACCGGATATAGTGAATGCAGGGTCCGGGGAGACCAGATATAGTGAATGCAGGGTCCAGGGAGACCAGATATAGTGAATGCAGGGTCCGGGGAGACCAGATATAGTGAATGCAGGGTCCTGGGAGACCAGATATAGTGAATGCAGGGTCCGGGGAGACCAGATATAGTGAATGCAGGGTCCGGGGAGACCAGATATAGTGAATGCAGGGTCCAGGGAGACCAGATATAGTGAATGCAGGGTCCGGGGAGACCAGATATAGTGAATGCAGGGTCCTGGGAGACCAGATATAGTGAATGCAGGGTTCGGGGAGACCAGATATAGTGAATGCAGGGTCCGGGGAGACCAGATATAGTGACTGCAGGGTCCGGGGAGACCAGATATAGTGAATGCAGGGTCCGGGGAGACCAGATATAGTGAATGCAGGGTCCGGGGAGACCAGATATAGTGAATGCAGGGTCTGGGGAGACCAGATATAGTGAATGCAGGGTCCGGGGAGACCAGATATAGTGAATGCAAGGTCCTGGGAGACCAGATATAATGATATTGCTGTAAGAAAGTCCTGTATTCTTTCTTAGATACACAGAATATAACTGGATACTAACAATTATAGGTAAAGTTGATCCAGGGAATATCCGATTGCCTCTCGGGGGATCAGAAAGGAATTTTTTCCCCAGCAGGAGCAAATTGGATAATGCATTGTTGGGCTTTTTTTTGCCTTCCTCTGGATCAACTGTGGGCAGGGGCGGACTGACAACTCATGGGGCCCCCTAGCAATAGGGGATCAAGGGGCCCCTGTGTCCTTGCCCACACTCAAATCACACCCAAAAAAGCCTATAAAAGGTACCAGGAGCATTTCATGGGGCCCCCTACTGACCCCGGGCCCTCGGGCAGTGCCTGAGTGCTCGAATGTTCAGTCCGCCCCTGACTGTGGGTGTAGAATTATAACTTCTTTTTTTTTTAATGGTTGAACTGGATGGACGTTTGTCTTTTTTCAGCCAGACTAACTATGTAACTATGTAAAACAGACAATCAATCGTCTGCCCATCCTGTGCACGAGGCTTTACAATGACGAGTGATTGTATCTCCTTCCTACTGTTCCTATTACACTGTCCCATGTGCTTTGCTTATTCCATAAATAGTAATCATTTCTTGTTCCCGAGCCCCGGGGAGGGAATCAGAAGGACACCTGTATATTGGGCACAGTGACGGAACATCCTGGGAACCGAAGGAACATCAAAGGGACGGAATGATGAGGAGGGGGACAAGGAGCGCTTATAATGACAGGTTACATCTCACACTCTAAAGCTCCTCTTTTAACTTCTAAATGTAGGATGAGTAACTACAAAGCTTAAATAAACTGTACCTAATGCCCCAGCTGTTCCATACAGACTGATGGTACAACCCTCTGCTTGCTGCAAATCCAGACAAGTGAAACCACGACTGATACTTTCCAGGAAATGGTGCAATCAGAAAGTCTGCACTGTATAACCATTATCCATTCTATATGTGACTCACCGCAACAAGAATCCAGAGAACACCTCACAGGGTCACTGGGAGTATACCTCCTGAGATCTGAGTTTTGTTCTGAGACACAGATAGCAATTAAAACTTTATCCAAATAACCCCCAAAAAACAGTTTTAGATACAATTAAAAACACACATCGATTAATAGTACATACCAGTCCTGCTGTTGGTGGCTCCAATTTTTGTTCTTGCAGCTATAAGCATCCATGTTTCAGCACCCAGCCGTGTGATGGAGCCTGTGTTCTACACTGCATGCTGTGGTTTCATCCACTAACTGCTACATCCCTAGTGTGTCCCAGTATCTAACACCTTGGGGAGTGTTTCTGTTCCCTGCCGCGGGTTTCCACCCACTGGCTGCAACATCATTAATAACCACTTGCCCTCCAGAGGATTTACCCCGCTTCCTGACCAGGCCATTTTTTTGCGTTACGGCGCTGCAGTACTTTAACTGACAATTGCGCGGTCATGCAATGCTGCACCCAAATTAAATGTAAGTCCTTTTTTTCCATGAATAGAGTTTTCTTTTGGTGGTATTTGATCGCCTGTGCGTTTTTTATTTTTTGCGCTATAAAAAAAAGACCAACAATTTTGAGAAAAAAACATTATTTTTGACTTTTTGCTATTAAACATGTCCGGTTAAAAAATTAAAAAAAACAAATTTCGTCATAAATTTAGGCCAAAATGTATTCTGCTACATGTCTTTGCTAAAAAAAATCTCAATACGTGCAAATGGATTGATTTACGTGAATGTTACGGCGGTATATATACTGGGATTTTTTTTTTTTGTTTACTAGTAATGATCAGCGACTTATAGCGGGACTGCAGCGGGCATTCTGACATTGGAGGGGGGAACTGGCTTGGTATCACTGACATCCCCAGTGACACCAATACAGTGATCAGTGTTAATAAATAGCACCGACACTGTACTAATGGCACTGGGCAGGAAGGGGTTAACATGTGGGGTGATCAAAGGGTTAACTGTGTGTTTTACTTTGGGGGCTGTGTGTGTGTGCTTTACTGCCATGCAAAGCAGAGTGCAGGAGCTGACAGGGGAGAGAACTATTTTGTTTACAAACAAATCTCCCACCTATCGGAGATGCTCAGCAATCATCAGGCGCTGACGAGTAATCACAGGCCGGAACCCGGGGATTGACAGCTGTGGCCGCGAAAGGCAGCAGGGGTAAGATGCGCACGCGTGCCTCCTACCTGGACATGCAAAATCACATATATATACGTAATCCTGCACACCCGTGCCGCCCAGTAGCAGTACTTCTGCTATAGGGTGGACGGGAAGCGGTTAAAGTAGGACACGGGGATCTGACACCCCCGGGTGTTTTGGATGCTCATGATCAGGGGCGGACTGACAACTCATGGGGCCCCTGGGCAATAGGGGATCATGGGGCCCCTGTGTCCTTGCCCAAACTCAAAAAAGCCTATGAAAAAGGTACCAGAGGCATCTCATGGGGCCCCCTACTGACCCCGGGCCCTCGGGCAGTGCCCGAGTTTCCAAATGGTCAGTCCGCCCCTGCTCATGATCCTACTGGAAAGTGTAGCTCTGCAACTAGGGTCATGGGCTGTGTGATAAATAAGTATTTAAAGCTGAACTCCAGGATAAACAGATATTGTCTAAATACAAGAGGCATGTGTATTTTTTTAATTGAATCTTGGTGTGCTTTGTGTATTTCATCCAGATCTGTGCAGTAATCCAGTGTGAGCTTCCTATAATAAAGACCACTCGCTGCTGCTCTCTCTCCTTGTGCAGGGTGACTGGTCTTGTCTCCACCCCCTCCTGTAGTTTTCTGCAGGCAGCCTGTAGTAGGTGGAGCCAGATGGGCCCCTCCCACAGCTCTGCTCTATGTACAGCACAGTGATGATGTCACTGCTATTTATACAAGGTAATATCTGGGTTTGGAAAGGCATTTGATGCACACTGTGGATTTCTATTCTTTCTTCCAATTAAAAAACAGAATTATACTCAAAGAAAATAAAAAAATCCCTTTAGTAGCACTTTAAGGAATACACACCATCAGGGGTGTATTTACCACAAGGCATTTGCCTAGGGTGGCATTTTTCAGTGGGGGGGGCAGCACTGCCCCTTGGAAGAAGGGACACACGCAACACGGGGACCTGGTGGGTTCCGAGAGATGCTGTGGGTTTCATGATGGTGTATGCACAGCCCGACTCTCGTTCCTGGGGATGTCCGGAGCTCTGAAGGTGAGTGTCTTTCTCTCTCACCATGGGGGATGATGGATATTGTATGGGGAGCAGTGGTAGTAGAATGCTCAGGTGGAGGGCAGGGGTGTCCATGGTCAATGTCGTGCTCTTTCTGCGGGGGAGGCGCCTTTTTTGTGTTGCCTAGGGCAGCACAAAACCTAAATACACCACTGTACACTATATTGCCTAAAGCGGGTGTCGGCAACCCGCGGCTCCAGAGCCGCATGCGACTCTTTTTCACCTTTGCTGCGGCTCTTCTGTGTGCCGGGCGCCCGCTCCCCTCCCTCCTCTCGGGCGGCCGTCCCAAAAGTCAGGACTCTGCAGCTAGCCCAGCAATGGGCAAACTACGGCCCGGCGGACCTTTTAATCCGGCCTGCAGAGCGTGGCAAACATTGGCTGTCAGGATGTAGGCGGGGCAGCGTGACGAACTCCTCTCCTCTCACAGTCCGCCCTGAAGACCGGAACGGCGCGGGAACACGGCAAGAGGAACGTGCGGAGCAAAGGTAAGTGAATTGACACAATATGGGGAATGAATTACTATAGGGGGGATGAATTACTATAGGGGGGATGAATTACTATAGGGGGGATGAATTACTATAGGGAGGATGAATTACTATAGGGGGGATGAATTACTATATTAGGGATGAATTACTATGGGGGATGAATTACTATGGGGGATGAATTACTATGGGGGATGAATTACTATATGGGGGATGAATTACTATGGGGGATGAATTACTATGGGGGATGAATTACTATATGGGGGATGAATTACTATGGGGGATGAATTACTATATGGGCGATGAATTACAATGGGGGATGAATTACTATGGGGGATGAATTACTATATGGGGGATGTATTTTCAGTTTTAAAAATGTGGCTCTCAAAATAAATTTCAATCGTGGTTTTGGCGAGATTTGGCTCAGTTGAAAAAAAAGGTTGCCCACCACTGACCTAAGGCTATGATTGTGATTATGACGATACACTGTGGCCCTGATTAACCCTTTGCTTACTGGGCCCTTAAACCCCCTTCATGACCAGAGCGCTTTTTGCAATATATGCAGTGTCGGATTTGTTTTAAATGTTGCAATGGTTTTGCGGCTCCCAGTCTTTTTTTCCCTCTCGGAAACGGGTCCAAGTGGCTCTTTATGTCTTAAAGGTTGCAGACCCCTGGCCTAAAGTATTGGGCCGCCTGCCTTTACACACTCCTTAACTTTTAATGGCCTCCCAGTCTTAGACCGTAGGGTTCAATATTGAGTTGGCCCCGCCCTTTGCAGCTATAACAGCTTCAACTCTTCTGGGAAGGCCGTCCACAAGGTTTAGGAGGGTGTCTATGGGAAGGTTGGACCATTCTTCCAGAAGCACATTAGTGAGGTCAGGCACTGATGTCGGGGGAGGAGGCCTGGCTCACAGTCTACACTCTAATTCATCCCAAAGGTGTTCTATGGGGTTGAGGTCAGGACTCTGTGCAGGCCAGTCAAGTGCCTCCACCCCAAACTGGCTCCTCCATGTCTTTATGGACCTTGCTTTGTGCACTGGTGCGCAGTCATGTTGGAACAAGAAGGGGCCATCCCCAGACTGTTCCCACAAAGTTGAGGGCATGAAATTGTCCAAAATGTCTTGGTATGCTGACGCCTTAAGAGTTCCCGTCACTGGAACTAGGGGGCCAAGCCCAACCCCTGATAAACAACCCCACACCATAATCCTCCCTTCACCAAACTTTACAGTTGGCACAATGCAGTCAGGCAAGTACCGTTCTCCTGGCAACCGCCAAACCCAGACACGTGAATCGGATTGCCAAACAGAGAAATGTGATTGGTTATTCCGGAGAACACATCTCCACTGCTTTAGAGTCCAGTGGCAGTGTGCTTTACACCACGGCATTCGACGCTTTGCATTGCACTTGGTGATATAAGGCTTGGATGGAGCTGCTCGGACATGGAAACCCATTCCATGAAGCTCTCTATGCACTGTTGTTGTGCTAATCTGAAGGACACATGAAGTTTGCAAGGTCTTTAGCTATTGACTCTGCAGACAGTTGGCGACTTCTGCGCACTGTGCGCTTCAGCATGCACTGACCCCGGTCTGTCATGTTACGTGGCCTACCACTTGGTGGCTGAGTTGCTGTTGTTCCCAGTTGCTTTCACTTTGTTATAATACCACTAACAGTTGACCGTGGAATATTTCGTAGCCAGGAAATGTCACGGATGGACTTATTGCCATCAGGACTGCTGTTAGAAACCACGGGGCCCCAAACAGCCAATCTGACAACCCCCCCCCCAAAAAAAAAGCAAAACAGTTAACTATGCTTCAGTTATGAATTAACACAGTGAATGATCGGTACCAATCACTCATTGTGTTCATTCAACAAAGAAAGGGACTGGTAAATGTGACACATTTACCAGACCCTTCCTGCAGGATCCAATTGTGTGCTTGCAGCTGCCAGCGGGAAGGAGAAGAGAGAAGCCAGCAGCACTGCAGGAGTGGGGGCACCCAGGGGGGCCTAGGCAGCAGAGAGAAACATATGGTACGGGAGGAGGGGCAATTACTGGAACCGATCCCCTATATGGCTCTCTCTTTCAGCTGCTGCTGGGATTGGTTTCAGTAATTGCCCACCCCCCACGAGCTGATCACCATCCCTGTCCACATCCAATTTACCCATCTGCATGGGCCCCCCTGCTGGACTGGGTACCGTACAGGAGGACTGGTGGTACCCCCTTATCCACAGCCGTGATTGCCATAGGAGGTAACCTATCACGGTACCACGCTTGAATGAATTCACTGAGCTCCTGAGAGCGACCCATTCTTTCACAAATGTTTGTAGAAGCAGTCTGCATGCCTAGGGGCTTGATTTTATACACCTGTGGCCATGGAGGTGATTGGAACACCTGAATCCAATGATTTGGAGGAGGGGGCCCAATCATTTTGGCAATATAGTGTATTTGAATGAAAGTTTTTATGCTCGGAGTTCGGTTTTAGAGAAGAAGGGAAGGACCCAGAGCTGTGCAATCTCTTGATCACTAGGAAAAAGATTTTTTAAAAAAGGTATTTACACTGCTATCTATTACAAATGGCCTGCAGAATTACCAAAAGCAATGGGCAGGCAACATTTAAAGCTTCCTTAGTAGATAGCTTCAAGGATAGTAAAGGATAGGGATGTTTTATCGTGGTCCTAAAGGGTGTTGTTCCATGTGATGGTTCTCATTTGTATAACAGAGAAGATCACTTGTAGAGGCAGCCGGCTTACATAAAGGTAGGAGCGAGGTGAATGTTCCCAACTCCTGGCTGGAATTTCCCTTCCTTGCAGTAGCAGGAAAATTAGAAGGGCTTTTGATGTGTCACAGGAAAATTGCGATTCACCTCCCAAGTTCTTTGTCAGCCTGAGAGCTTCTCAAAAGCCCCGGAAGCAAGTAAAAGGAGATGATATGAGGATGGCAACTCCCTCTCTTTGGCACAAGTCTCAGAACAAAAGGAAAGCTCGCAGTGAAAGTGGAAAACCCGTTAAACTTTGACTTTCTCTTTTTAATAAACAGATAACAGCTTATCACCCATAATTTCCCATCTCCTTCCAGGGTTTGCTTTTCTGTCTACAAAATCAGAGTTTTCCTGCAGTACAGAGCTATTGCATTTTCAATGAACCTTCTTTGCTAAGAACGTCTGTGGCTGTGCAGTGCTGCAGTGCAGGTGACACAACATAACCCTTCACTGGTGTCACAAAGAGACCATGAGCTGACCAACAGTCTACTGGACATCTACAGTACATCAGCTTACCAATGCTGCTGCTGCTGTTGTGTATTTCACCAGGTTTTTTTGGCAAAAAGAACAAATGAATACAAAATCCTGTCATATGTGCTTCCTTCTTTTAACTGTCAATAGTCAGCAGTTGGAAGACGCAGGAATGGAGTCACGTGACCCAATATGCTAATCAATCATCAAAATACCTTTTCTTGCAGTATAAGGTTGTAGTAAGAACAGAGGGGAGATTTTTCAGCTTTTATAAAAGCAAATCTGTCTGCAAACAGAGCCAAGTAGCCACTGGCTACCAAAAATATCAACTTTATCTAGGCATTATGTTTACTGCTGGGGTGGACATGAGCCTCTAGGTCCAATCTGCAAGCCTCGATCAAAGGACATATAGGCTGCCATTGCTGAGATCTCCTATTGGAAATGCCAGTTATCTGGCTGCCACGCTGATCCTCGGAAATCAATACATCAAGCTGCTGACCCTGAATAAGTATGCCAATGAGGACTTTCTATGACTGGCATGCTTGTTTTAGTTTAATGGCTTGGAAATTTATTAGGACAGTATGTCAGAATTACAGCCTGACAGATCTTTTACAAATGAGGACAATGAACAAGCATATCTCCAAGCAGCAGGCCCTCCTAACCCTCTTGCATTGAACTCTATTGTTGCTGTATTGTCTCCTTTTATATTGTAACGCGCTGAGCAAACTGTTGGCGCTATATAAATCCTGTATAATAATAATATAATAATATATAAATCCTGTATAATAATAATAATATAATAATAATATATAAATCCTGAATAATAATAATATAATAATAGTAATAAATAAATCCTGTATAATAATCATATAATAATAATATATAAATCCTGTATAATAATAATATATAAATCCTGTATAATATTAATATAATAATAATAATATATAAATCCTGTATAATAATAATAATATAATAATAATACTATATAAATCCTGTATAATAATAATATAATAATAGTAATAAATAAATCCTGTATTATAATAATAATAATAATTTTCTATAACAACCAATATGTCAGGAGCAAGCTGTAACTCTATTGGCTGCTGGAGCGTTCCAAAAATAAGGTAGCCCTAACCAAGGTCAGAATAACAGCTGATCATATATTTAGAGAGGTGTGTCCCTTTAAATGTGGCTGCAGCTACAAAATCTCAACAAAGTTTCTAAACCTAAAAAGGTGAACTTCTAGGATTATGATCTGTCCAGTCCTGACTTTTTGTTACATTCTAGACAGGTGATCTGTCCAGTTCTGACTTTTTGTTACATTCTAGGCAAGTGATCTGTCCAGTTCTGACTTTTTGTTACATTCCAGGCAGGTGATCTGTCCAGTCCTGACTTTTTGTTACATTTTGGAAGGTGATCTGTCCAGTCCTGACTTTTTGGTACATTCTAGGAAGGTGATGTGTCCAGTTCTGACTTTTTGTTACATTCCAGGCAGGTGAACTGTCCAGTCCTGACCTTTTGTTACATTCTAGGAAGGTAATCTGTCCAGTCCTGACTTTTTGTTACATTCTAGGAAGGTGATGTGTCCAGTTCCTAACGTTTTGTTACAGTCTAGGCAGGTGATCTGTCCAGTCCTGACTTTTTGTTACATTCTAGGAAGGTGATTAGTCCAGTTCTGACTTTTTGTTACATTCCAGGCAGGCGATCTGTCCAGTCCTTACTTTTTGTCAGATTTTAGGCAGATGATATGTCCAGTCCTTACTTTTTGGTACATTCTAGGCAGGTGATCTGTCCAGTCCTTACTTTTTGTCAGATTCTAGGCAGGTGATCTGTCCAGTCCTTACTTTTTTTTTACATTCTAGGCAGGTGATCTGTCCAGTCCTTACTTTTTGTCAGATTCTTGGTAGGTGATCTGTCCAGTCCTAACTTTTTGGTACATTCTAGGCAGGTGATCTGTCCAGTCCTGACTTTTTGTCAGATTCTAGGCAGGTGATTTGTCCAGTCCTTACTTTTTTTTACATTCTAGGCAGGTGACCTGTCCAGTCCTTACTTTTTGTCAGATTCTAGGCAGGTGACCTGTCCAGTCCTTACTTTTTTTTACATTCTAGGCAGGTGATTTGTCCAGTCCTTACTTTTTGTTAAATTCTAGGCAGGTGATCTGTCCAGTTCTGACTTATTGATACATTTCAGGCAGGTGATCTGTCCAGTCCTTACTTTTTGTCAGATTCTAGGCAGGTGAGGTGAACAGCTCTCCAGACAGTGTGGGACTACAGAAACCAGCAGAGAACTGTCATTCCACCATGCTATCACCCACCTCCTCTGCAAGGGGGTGTCAAGAAGGATAACTGCAATAGAAGAGGGGGGAGGGGACAGAATGAAGCTTTGCTACTATGCCAAGGACAGGAGGGTGACACTAATGATGGACTATGGGACTGAAGAATAAGATGAGCACAGTGCAGTAGTAGAGAGAGTGGGTGTATGGGGTACCCTGGGATGTGGGGGGGTGCACAGAGGGATCCTCAGATCAGCATGCAGCACAGCCTGCAGTGTACAGTCCAGGACTCACCGTGTCAGATCACTGCACCATCACATCGCTGGCAGCTCCAGGATCATCGCTCCTTCCAGTGGCCGGGCAGCGCTGGGATCCCATTCACTCAGCATTGCATCTCCCTTCCTGCAGAATCTCAGTCCTCCCTGCACTCACCTCTCCCAGCTTCACTCCCCCCTCCATCACCAGGTTGCTTTAACTTCTCCCCTCCCACCCCTTCCACCAGCCCACCACCTACAGAGCAGGCACAGACCTCCTTCTCTGGGTCCCCCCTCTTCTCCTGTCACCCCCACCTATGGCACCTCCTATCCTGCCCTCCCCCCCCATGTGCCAGGACTGCCCCTTACACACCCCACCATGTGCTGCCTGCAGGGAGAGCAATCAGCCTCTCATCACACATAGTTCTGCTGCTGATAGAATGACCTGCTTCTGTCTCCTAATGCCCCCCCCTTGTGCCAGGACTGCCCCTCACACACCCCACTATGTGCTGCCTGCAGGGAGAGCCAGGCACAAGGGATTGCATACACCCAGAGCTGCTGCTCATATGACCTCCTTCTCTGGGTCCCCCCTCTTCTGATGCCTTGGCAGGGACCCCCCCCAACTCTTCCCCTTATATGCCTGCTCCATGCACACCTCACCAGGGAGGCTAGGCATGAAGGTCTGACTCATATAATGTGTTCCAGTATTGTCCCCCCCTTCTATTGTCACCCCCACCTATAGCACTGCTCTCCTGCCCTGGCATTGGGCTCCATGTTCCCTGAATGCTTCATGCACACCTCACCATGTAATTATATATATATATAATATAATGACCTGTGATTTTAAGTCCGCCCTCTTCTACTGTCACCCCCACCCATGGTACCTCCTATACTGCCCTGCCAGGGAGCCCCCCATGTACCCTGACTGCTCCATGCACACCCCACCATGTGCCGCTGGCAGGGAGAGCCAGTCATGAGACCCCACACACACAGACCTACCGATGCAATGACCTACCTTCTCCTCCCCCACCTATGGTACCTTCTGTTCTGCCCCCCCCCCCATATGTCCTGCGTGCTCCATGGACACCCCACCATGTGCTGCCTGCAGGGAGAACCAGTTACGAGACCCCACACACACAGCCCTCCTATTGATGCAATGACCTATCTTCACCTCCCCCCCACCTATGGTACCTCCTGTTCTGCCCCCCCATATGTCCTGACTGCTCCATGGACACCCCTCCATGTGCTGCCTGCAGGGACAGCCAGGCACGAGACCCCGCACACACAGCCCTCCTACTGATACAATGACCTATCTTCACCCCTCCCTCCCCCCACCTATGGTACCTCCTGTTGTGGTCCCCCCCATATGTCCTGACTGCTCCATGAACACCCCACATGTGCCGCTGGCAGGGAGAAACAGACATGAGACCCCACACACACATCGCTCCTACTGATACAATGACCTATTGTCACCTCCCCCCTTCCCGACAGACACACACCTATGGTACCTCCTGTTCTGCCACCCCCCCCATGTCCTAAGTGCTCCATGCACACCCCACATGTGCTCTGACTGCCCCTTATACAGTTCCCCATGTGTTGCCAACAGGGAGTAGCATGGCATGGGGCACTGCACATACGCAGTATAATCACCTGCATTTCTGAGTGCCTCCTCATCTTTGTAACCCCCACCCATGGTACCTCCTATCCTGACAGGGAACCCCCCATGTGCCTTGACTGCTCCAGGCATGCCTCACCATGTGCTGCCCTGCAAGGAACCCAATGCATGGATATATGGATCTGCTTTCCTGGGACCCCTCTTTTCCTGCCCTGACCGGGAGCCCCCTCCATGTGTCATGACTGCTAACCGCATACCTCACATGGTGCTGCCTTCAGGGAGGCCAGAACACCAGGGACCTCAAACACAGTCCTGACCTAATATAATGTCTTCCTGCATTGGGTACCCCACCTTTTCCTGTCACCCCAAGCTATAGTACTGCTTTCCAACAGGGATTCCCGTCCTCTTCATGTGCCATGACTCCTCCATACACCTCACATGGTGCTGCCTGCAAGGAGGCCAGAACACCAGGGACCTCAAACACAGTCCTGACCTAATATAATGTCTTTCTGCGTTGGGTACCCCACCTTTTCCTGTCACCCCAACCTATAGTACTGCTTCCTGACAGGGAACCCCCCTCCTTCATGTGCCATGATTCCTCCATACATGTCATATTAGGCTGCCTGCAGGGAGGCCAGCACACCAGGGACCTCAAACACAGTCCTGACCTAATATAATGTCTTCCTACATTGGGTACCCCCTCTATTCCTGTCACCCCCAACCTATAGTACTGCTTTCTGACAGGGAGCCCCCCCCTCTTCATGTGAAACGACTCCTCCATACACACCTCATATGGTGCTGCCTGCAGGAATACATTGTCATGAAGAACTGGCACCCACCACAGTCCTGAGCGAATATAAAATGCTTTTGCATTGTGTCCCCTTTTTTCTGTGGGAGGGACTGGCAAAGTCCTGAGCTAATATAATGTCCTCTTGTATCGAGTCCCCCCTCTTTTCCTGTCAACCCAACTTGTAGCCCTGCTTTTCGGTGTGCCCTGACTGCTCTTGACTTACACACCTCACATGGTGCTGCCTGCAGGGAGTGATAGTCATGAGGGCAGGGGCGTATTTACCACAAGGCATTTGCCTAGGGTGGCATTTTTTAGGAGGGCAGCACTGCCCCCCGGAAGAAGGGACATACAGTATGCAGCATGGGGACCAGGTGGGATCCAAGAGGGGCTGCTTGATGGTGTATGCAGAGCCCGACTGTCGTTCCCGGGGATGTCCAGAGCTGTGAAGGTGAGTGTCTTTCTCTCTGTGGCCAGGAGGGGGATGTTAATGGAAGGCTCTCTTGGGTGAGGATGGGGCAGGGGTGTTGTTGGTCACTGTCAGGCTCTCTCAGAGGGGAGGGGTGTCTGGTGTTGGTTGGTGTCAGGCTCTCTCAGAGGGGAGGGGTGTCTGGTGTTGGTTGGTGTCAGGCTCTCTCAGTGGGGAGGGGTGTCTGGTGTTGGTTGTTGTCAGGCTCTCTCAGTGAAGAGGGGTGTCTGGTGTTGGTTGGTGTCAGGCTCTCTCAGTGGAGAGGGGTGTCTGGTGTTGGTTTTTGTCAGGCTCTCTCAGTGAAGAGGGGTGTCTGGTGTTAGTCGGTGTCAGCCTCTCTCAGTGAGGAGGGGTGTCTGGTGTTGGTCGGTGTCAGGCTCTCTCAGTGAGGAGGGGTGTCTGGTGTTGGTCGGTGTCAGGCTCTCTCAGTGGGGAGGGGTGTCTGGTGTTGGTCGGTGTCAGGCTCTCTCAGTGGGGAGGGGTGTCTGGTGTTGTTCGGTGTCAGGCTCTCTCAGTGGGGAGGGGTGTCTGGTGTTGTTCGGTGTCAGGCTCTCTCAGTGAGGAGGGGTGTCTGGTGTTGTTCGGTGTCAGGCTCTCTCAGTGAGGAGGGGTGTCTGGTGTTGGTCGGTGTCAGGCTCTCTCAATGGGGAGGGGTGTCTGGTGTTGGTCGGTGTCAGGCTCTCTCAGTGGGGAGGGGTGTCTGGTGTTGGTCGGTGTCAGACTCTCTCAGTGAGGAGGGGTGTCTGGTGTTGGTCGGTGTCAGGCTCTCTCAGTGGGGAGGGGTGTCTGGTGTTGGTCGTTGTCAGGCTCTCTCAGTGAAGAGGGGTGTCTGGTGTTGGTTGTTGTCAGGCTCTCTCAGTGGGGAGGGGTGTCTGGTGTTGGTCGGTGTCAGGCTCTCTCAGTGAGGAGGGGTGTCTGGTGTTGGTCGGTGTCAGGCTCTCTCAGTGAGGAGGGGTGTCTGGTGTTGGTCGGTGTCAGGTTCTCTCGGTGGGGAGGGGTGTCTGGTGTTGGTCGGTGTCAGGCTCTCTCAGTGGGGAGGGGTGTCTGGTGTTGGTCGGTGTCAGGCTCTCTCAGTGGGGAGGGGTGTCTGGTGTTGGTCGGTGTCAGGCTCTCTCAGTGGGGAGGGGTGTCTGGTGTTGGTCGGTGTCAGGCTCTCTCAATGAGGAAGGGTGTCTGGTGTTGGTCGGTGTCAGGCTCTCTCAGTGAGGAGGGGTGTCTGGTGTTGGTCGGTGTCAGGCTCTCTCAGTGGGGAGGGGTGTCTGGTGTTGGTCGGTGTCAGGCTCTCTCAGTGGGGAGGGGTGTCTGGTGTTGGTCGGTGTCAGGCTCTCTCAATGAGGAAGGGTGTCTGGTGTTGGTCGGTGTCAGGCTCTCTCAGTGAGGAGGGGTGTCTGGTGTTGGTCGGTGTCAGGCTCTCTCAGTGGGGAGGGGTGTCTGGTGTTGGTCGGTGTCAGGCTCTCTCAGTGGGGAGGGGTGTCTGGTGTTGGTTGGTGTCAGGCTCTCTCAGTGGGGAGGGGTGTCTGGTGTTGGTCGGTGTCAGGCTCTCTCAGTGAGGAGGGGTGTCTGGTGTTGGTCGGTGTCAGGCTCTCTCAGTGGGGAGGGGTGTCTGGTGTTGGTTGGTGTCAGGCTCTCTCTGCCAGGGAGGTGGGGGAGTCCAATTTTGTGTTGCCTAGGGTACCACAAAACCTAAATACACCACTGCATGAGGGACTGGCATATTCTGTCCTGAGCTAATATAACTCCTGTTGCTTCCTTTCTCCATTAGGCACGTTGGACATTTGTATACTGTTAGTGGCATCTGCCGTTTGTTTTATGCCTCCAGATACCCCTGCATGCTAACCTATGTGTCCATTCACACAGAGGAGTTTAGAGGCAAGAGTCCTTACAGGCAGGAATAAAACCCAGCGCCAGCATATCTAGGAGAATCAGCGTTTGGCAAAAAAAAGCGCTGAACACGTGTGAATGCGTCTAAACGCACATTAACGCTAGGAGCGCCAAGCCGTTTGCTCTAACTGCTTCCATACACTGCTCATGAGACCCCCGCACACACTGTCCTATGGCTGATACAATGACCTTTCTTCTCCTTGCCTTCCACCTACTATACTGGGACAGGGACCCCCATTATGTGTCCTAACTGCTCCATGCACCATGTGCTGCTTGCAGGGGTGTACAGGTCATGGAGGACAAGGCATGAAGCCCTGGCACAGGCACAGTCCTGGTAATGAACAGATAGATGCTGTAGTTTGCTCAGCACTTTACAACATAGCGGGAGACAATACAGCAACAATACCGTTCAATACAAGAGGGATAGGAGGGCCCTGCGCCTTGGAGCCAACCCTCTTGTATTGAACTGTATTGTTGCTGTATTGTCTCCCATTATATTGTAAAGCTTGTAAATTGTAAAATGCTGAGCAAACTGTTGGCGCTATATAAATCCTGTACAGGGGCGGACTGACAACTCATGGGGCCCCCGGGCAATAGGGGATCATGGGGCCCCTGTGTCCTTGCCAAAACTCAAAAAAGCTTATGAAAAAGGTACCAGGGGCATATCATGTGGCCCCCTACTGACCCTGGGCCCTCAAGTTTCCAAATGGTCAGTCCGCCCCTGATCCTGTATAATAATAATAATAACAACAATAATACTTAAATAAATTATAATGTATAAATGCACCCTATAAACCCAAAAGGATAACTGAACAGTGGTTATTTGTGAATAAATACCAATATATAGATATCAAGCAATTCATAAACCAAACAATGCACAAAACGTCCGTATGGTTCCACCAACAGCTGAATAAATTCAAAGTGTGACAGTCCTTCTTGAACCTCAATATTAGTGACTTAGAAATCCATGTGTCCACACCTTGGGTCAAAGGCAAACAAATGGCTCACTCACTAAACCTATATGTGGTGGAAAGTAGCAGTTTTGAGAGAGAGACCTGTTGGGCGTGCTGCACGTTCGCTGGGAAAGTTGGAGTTGGACTCGGCTAACTATGGGGTAAATCCCATCTATGAACTTTATGTTTCTTTATGCTGTTTGTGCTGCAGGTTATTCACTGTTGTGATTCCTTCGAGTGTTACGGCATAAACAGAAATATATATTTTTAATTTGTATAATTTGTATTATTTATATTTCTTTGTATAATTTTTATTAATCATATATGTACTCACATATTAGAGCAAAGGCGGAACAATGACAGATTACATATAGATAAACGCATTTTCTGTATATACTTAATTGTTAATATGTATGCACAACTGTTACGAATTTGTATATATTTTGTATCATTTTGACCAGCCTCTGGTAGTAGTATGCACTCTGTCATCAAAGCCGTAGATCTTTGTGACACACTGTAACTAAATAGCAATAGATATGTAAATAAGTTAATTCTCGATCAGTCTGACCCCAAAAATATGGCAGCGCTCAGTAGAGCAAAATGGCGTCTAATGATATATAAGGAGCTGAGACCTGGTGACCGTTCTACTACATCCCCCAGACGAAGCTACGTTTTTCCCTGTGGCGCAACGCGTTGGGGAGGGGCAGTGACGTCACCACGTATCGGATCATCATTACGGCGAGTACTGACGGAGTGTGTCAACACTCCTGCGAGGCTGATCATTACCGCATCCTGCGGCTCAAATTTCATTACATGCGTGCTTATTGTTGGAATAATGTGAGTGCAATATGGGAGCACATTAAAGAGTGTTTATATATACCTTGGATAAGGCACCATATTTCTCATTTTCTCTCTTCTATGGGTCATATGAGGATATATTGAGCATTGGAGTGAGGAGAGGCTCTAGGAGGGAGGAATCTTTATGTCTACATAGGCTCAGAGGACGATCCGTAGGTCTCTATCCATATCACCATAAGCGGCTTAAAAGGAGAGTATATTATCGGCATCTTCTCCCTGCTGAACTTTAAAAACTTTTTTTGCACATTTTTTCCCTTTTTTTGCACATTGTTTTTTTTTTTTTTTGCTGAACTTTATGAATTTATATAATTTTTAACATAATTTTTATTTTATTTATTTTTTGCTTTGCACTATTTGCACATTGGACTTTATGAATTTATTTTTAATAAGATATTTATAATTATTTTTGTTTTACACATTTACACAGTAAACCTTATGAATTTATTTATATATTTTTAATGAGATAAGATTAATTCAGGTAATGCAGTCGTTAAGTTGATATTGACACAGTATATATTAATTAATGGTACATTTAAAAAAAAAAAATATAAATAGTATCGGCACGGTAATATTAGAGCGCGGTTAATTATTCATTATAAACAGCAAGGACTTAATCCTATCCCTCCAATTACCGTTTGGGGAACCGGTTGGTGATTTGACTTCAGTCCTCTTGGTTATCCAACTATGAAGTGTGGGTGATGGTGATCATACATGGAGGAACTTCTAGAGAATATCCTGGTTTATAAAACACAATGCGATAGATGACCACTGTCATGGGGTCGTATAGGTCTGGGGAGTGAGCCATTCTTTTACCTTTGCCCTGAGGTGTGGACACATGGATGTCTATGTCACTAATATTGAGGTTCAAGAAGGACTGTCACACTATGAATTTATTAAGCACTTAGTGGAAACATAAGGACGTTTTACTGTAATACTCAGCTATTGCTCTTGGTTTATGAATTGCTTGCTATCTATATATTGGTATTTATTCACAAATACCCACTATTGGGTTTATAGGGGGCATTAATATATTATAATTTATTTAAGTACAGCGCCTATCTACTCATTACTAGTCCACTCACAAGTGTCACTTTCACTTTTTAGGGGCAGCTGTAAAACCCCCCTAGGGGGGTTAACTTATCAATATACATCACTCTCAATTGGCGCCACAATAATTTATTTTTGACAGGCACAGTCCTGCTGCTGATATAATGACATTCCAAAGGAGGAAAAAGTGGTATAAAGTGTATATTTAGAGGCAGGGACAGCTGGCAGGGTAGGGGGTTGAGGTCTGCTAGCATTCTGGAATGATCATGGAACAACTGCTTGCTACACTAAGGGCTCACGTAGGCCTCGCTCCCGCCGGTGGAAGGATCAGGCGTTTGCTTTACATTAATAAACTTTTATAAACTCTGTTAGTTTGCCAAAGTATATGACAGGTTCAATTTAGGGCTCCTTCCTACCAGCAATCGCACTGAAGGCACAGCCACTGATGTGCGCTGGGAGGAATAGTGCTGATGCGCAGATTACGGCGCAACGCGTTACTTTTTTTTTTTTTTGGAAAATTTTTGATAAGTAACATTTCATTAGGTTCTTTTGGGATGGATTGTCTTGCACCACACTTTGATGAAAAAAAAAAAGTACTGCATGATGCTGGCCTTCCGTATAAAAAGGCTGTTATCTAAGGGCGGTTTCACACTGTCGCATTTTGGTTTGGCTCATTGTACCCACAGTTTTCATTCAGGTTACCCACAGTTTCCCATAGACGTCTATTAGATTAGATTGCATGTTTTTGATGCGTTTTCTGAAAGCGCACCAAATACGCATGATTTAATAGAACTCTATAGGAGACAGCAGGTAACCCATACAAAAACTGCGGGTACGGTGCACTGCATCTGCACTATGGCCAAACTGCAGCACAGCAGTGTAAAACAGCCCTAAATTTCATGCCGATCCCCTGACTTCAGCACATTTGAAATTGTTGGCGTGTGACGGGACGTGTTGGCGTGTCCATTAAAATCTCCATATTTGTTCTACAAAAGGGGCAGACTGACCATTTGGAAACTTGGGCACTGCCCGAGGGCCCGGGGTCAGTAGGGGGCCCCATGAGATGCCCCTGGTACCTTTTTCATAGGCTTTTTTGAGTTTGGGCAAGGACACAGGGGCCCCATGATCCCCTATTGCCCGGGGGCCCCATGATCCCCTATTGCCCGGGGGCCCCATGAGTTGTCAGTCTGCCCCGTTCTACAATGTAGATTATGCTGATCCCCTGACTTCAGTACATTCAAAACTGTTGGCGTGTGACGTGACGTGTTGTCGTGTCCATTGACAGCTCCATATTCGTTCTACAGTGTAGACCATGTTGATCCCCTG
Organism: Staurois parvus; assembly: GCF_062004578.1. Taxonomy (NCBI): domain Eukaryota; kingdom Metazoa; phylum Chordata; class Amphibia; order Anura; family Ranidae; genus Staurois; species Staurois parvus. Next base: position 151,844 of record NW_028318007.1, on the reverse strand, counting down.
ACTTCAGCACACTTGAAATTGTTGGCGTGTGACGTGACGTGTTGGCGTGTCCATTGATATCTCCATATCCGTTCTACAATGTAGACCATGCTGATCCCTGACTTCAGCACATTTGAAATCATTGGCGTGTGACGTGATGTGTTGGCGTGTCCATTGAAATCTCTGTATTTGTTCTACAATGTAGATCATGCTGATCCCCTGACTTCAGTACATTCAAAATCAATGGCGTGTGACGTGACATGTTGGCGTATCCATTGAAATCTCTGTATTTGTTCTACAACATATATTAGTGAATTAGAGAGTGTTAAAGCTTGACAATAAACTTACCAGGCTTCAAGTGGGTATACATTCCATTGCCTGAAAAGCACCCCCTACATTCTATTGGCTTCCTTCTATATTGAATAAATCTGCTGGTGTATATGCCCAGGGAAGTACAGCTCCCAATGGGGATGTAGGCACTCATCCACTCATGGGTCTCATGGACCCCAGCAGCACTACGGTCATGTCTCCTCCAGGCCATTCACAGAACACACAGCCCCAGGCTTCATTGTATGAATGGCCAGGAGGAGACCAAGGTGAAAATACGACTGTATCCCCAGCAGCCCAGAAGCATAGCGGAAGCTCTACTAATCCAGAAAATTTGACCCAGCATGGCAGGGGGGGGCTTTCCGGGAATCTATACCTGCTTAAAGGCAAGTTCATCATGCCTGAAGTAGGGCTTTAAAATGAGGGAGTCAAGATCACAGCCAGGGCACTAGTATTTTCAGAAGGACTTCAACAATGGTAACTTCCGAAAAAGTTTTTGGGGCTGATGATCAGGACAGGACCAGCCAATGCACCAAGAGCCGTGGGTGGGCCGGATACAACCTCCATATGCTCTGACACATGTATCACCATCCGCCCTTCCCTATGCAAAGCAAGGTTGCCGTTTTGTAAAAGAACCGCGCCCTCCTGTATCCATGCACTGTGGGGACACCACCTCTCCGCCTGGGGGAACAGTGAGGAAACCGATCCAAAAATCATTATTTTTAACCCTTTCCACTGTAAAATATCTGCAAACATCATTACAACTGGCCCATAAATATATATCCTTAACAGACATGGCCATAATTTCACTTTACCGGTGATGAACAAACAAGCCTGAGTTTGGATAATGGGAGTATTTGTGAACGCAAACTGAAGTCCACAAATGTGATAAATAATGCCCGAACACCATTGAGGTCTATGGGAGCCAAATCTTGTAATTGTTTTCTGGCCTATTTTAGCGATAATTTGCAAGTTTTTGGTACAAAAAAGGCATGGGTAGTTGGTTGTACCAATGCAAAACACATTTTTAAAATACCATTCAAAGGGGCACAGGTTTTTTAATGCAACTTAAAGAGGAACTTCACCCAAAAGGGGAAGTTACTCTTGTTTGCATCCCCCCCCCCCACGGGCCCTTTTTGGGGGGGAGCGGGTACCTGGTTTTGAAGGGTACCTGGTTTTGACAGGTACCTGCTCTCACTTCTGGGTAAGATAGCTGCAGCAACCTTTTTGGCCTATCCCCCGCAGCCTTCTGGGACACACACAGGGGCGGACTGACCATTTGGAAACTCGGGCGCTGCCCAAGGGCTCGGGGTCAGTAGGGGGCCCCATGCGATGTCCCTGGTACCTTTTTCATAGGCTTTTTTGAGTTCGGGCAAGGACACAGGGGCCCCATGATCCCCTATTGCCCGGGAGCCCCATGAGTTGTCAGTCCGCCCCTGGACACACACAGGTCCCAGAAGACTGTGGGACCAGTCACACACCGCGGCTCGCACATGCGCAGTAGGAAACCGGCTGTGAAGCCAGAAGGCTTCACTGCCAGATTCTCTTACCTAAGATGCCAGCTCCTGCACCCAAAGCCAATTGAATAATAGGCTCATGTGAGGAGATCACTGCATCCCTGGACAGGTAAGTGTCCTTATATTAAAAGTCAGCAGCTACAGTTTTTGCTGGCTGATTTTTCATTTCTTTTGGGGAGACTACAGAACAATTTTAAAGAGCAACATTGAAAACACATAATCCCTTTAAATACTACATTTGAGGGATGTCTTAAACCTGCATGTAAAAGGATGCACCTCAAAGATGTACTTCAGTAAAAGTGACATTTAAAAAATAAAAAATGATTGCTGCTAAATTACAGTTCCTTTCCTGAGATCATCTGTTTGTAAACAAAGCCACTGTGGGATCCGGGCTGATGTCATTGAACACATATTTATTACCATATGTGGTCAATGATGTCAGCTAGAATGCCTGGCCAGTTTGTTGACATTCAGCAGCCAACTGAGGAGCTGCCATTTGTGGCGATATGGATCGTTGTGGTACAGATTGTCATGTTCACAGGTTATTGGGGCCTCACTCGTGAATGACACTGGATTTCCATCAGGGGGCAATAAGGGTCTAGTATATTTTTTTTTTGAGGGGGGGGCGCCTTTGCCTTTTTTTGGTTTTATGAAATCAAAAGTCCATACAGGTCCACTAGCTAGGACAGCCCTCAAAATGTCTGCTGACTCACCCACATTGGGCAAGTGGAAATTATGTGGGGGTGAGCAGCATCAGGACTAGAAGTGTGTGGGAGGCGCAGTTACAAGCAGCGATCTCCCTGTATGGCTGTCAATGAAGCAGCTGAAAGCTGCAGGAGGGAGAGGAGGATAAGCGGCTTCCAGCTGCTTCATTGAAAGCCATACAGGGAGATCACTGCTTGTAACTGGTGTAACTGCTCCCACCGCTGCACCAATCATCCTTGTTTGTCCGACCATCTGTCCAGATTTCAGTTTCTTTCTGGGCCCCATTTGTGCTCCTCAGTGCCCAGCCCTTCCCCTATCCTCCACACTGGTCTGCCTCCCCTGGTCCCCGCCCACACTCCAGTCTGTGCAGCTTCTGAGAAGAGGATGTGTGGGTGGGACCGAGCCATGTGAGTCCAACCTACCTTCCTTCCTTTCCTCCCTCCCTTTCCTTCCATCCATCCTTCCCACCCCTTCCTTCCTTCCTCCCCTTGCTTCCATCCATCCTTCCTTTACTCCCCTTCCTTCCCCCCCTCCCTTCCTTCCCTCCCCCCTTTCCTTCCTTCCTTTCCCTTCCTTCCCCCCCCTTTCCTTTTCCATGTAAAGCACTTATTTTCCTTTTAATTTTACATTGCTTTTTGATAATATTGTTAAAGTTGTTAATATTTATTTTTGTACCTTTATTCTGCATAAAACACTTAACAGTGTCATTTCATGAGATAATTTACGAGGCCGTGTTTAGGGGTGGAATTAGGGGCGGGGCAGGGTAGGGGTTGGGTGGGGCAATTGGTGGCTAGTAACTCTTAAGGCTTGGTTACCAGCTCAGGACTTGAAAATTAATCCCTGATCTAGGATATAGGTTTGATATGGATTTTGTGAGGGGAATCCCGTGCCATCTTTTTTTTACACAAACCCAATATCCAGACATGCAATCTGGGTGACCAGGAAAGGGGGGGGGGGCGCATGGAGTGTGTGCCTCCCCCAGAATTGTACTAGATCTTTCTTATGGAGAAAAAAAAATAAAAAAGCAAAAAAATAAGACTTGGGCCCCTCAAAATCTACACCGGACCCTTATCCTAGATAGGGGTTTGGTATGGATTTTAGGGGCCTCCGTGCCATAAAAAATGGATGGGATCCCCTCAAAATCATATCAGACCAGACCCATGTTGATGGAGATAAGGGACTCATCCCCACATCCCTGGTCTAGTGGATGGGAGGGTGTGCAGGAATACTGGAACCCTGGTTTAGAAGAAGATATCCAGCCACCCTCCCCCATGTGAATAAGTAAGGAATACCTAATACCCCTTGTTATCCAATAAAAAAACCCACAAATTAAATAAACACACATACACTGTAACGTCTATTATTAAAAAGAAACATTGTCCCCCAATGTCAACCACTTGTCCAGTGATGTGAATGAGAATGTCAGTCACAATGAATGGTACCCTGATGACCTAGCAACGCAGTGGCCCATGACACAACCATCCTCTCCCGGCTGCATGCTCCCGATAATTGCAGTTGCAATGTGGCGATTATCTGCAAGTGGTCAGTCCTAGACTACTTACAGGGCCGATCACCATCATGTAATCTGTGCATAGCGAGTACATGCAACTAGCTGGGGAAGCCTCCTCTTCCTCCCTTTGGAGTCTGGGAAGAAACCCACACAAGTACAGGGAGTACATGCAAACTCTATGCAGGTAGTGCATGTAGGGGGTGGTTTGTCATACCCCCCCCAAAAAAAAAAAGAGGGCTACAAGTGCAAAGCATGCATTATAGTTTGTATTTTATTTCTTGTAAATGATGTATCAATAAAATATGTCCACCTCTGGAAACAAATGGGGTTTTTTTTTCCTAGCTTCTAAACTTACAATTGCTAAGACATGGAAGAAGCAATTTAACCATTTTTCAGAAGTTGTATTTCACCTGGATGGAATTTTTGTTAATGAGCAATTGAAAAGGATTCTTACTAATACCCAAGCAACATTTCTTAAATTCTAGAGCCCATGGCTCACATACCAACATCCAACCATCTTCTTTGGCGAGCTTGACAGACCCATAAGTGGCCTTTCAGTGGGCTGGACACTCTGTGTGTCTCACCCCCTCCTGTTCCTCTCTTCCTCCTTCCCTCTTTCTTCTCTTCCCAACTCTTTTTCTAACAGAACCTAATTCACCATTAGTGGACAGATACCATGTCTGTCACCCAGGCCAATCAATATTATCAAAAGAAACACCCAATGGGGGGGCCTGTCCTGGGAGTGGTACACCAGCTCATGCCGTACCCCCTGCACACATGTAACATGGGGGAGGTGCATCCAAAAGCAATAACCTACAAGAAAGCCACAAGAAACAAAAGGATACCGCACCTCAATGGATAATGAACAGGATATAAATATCCTGTTCATTAGCCATTGAGGTGCTGTATCCTTTCTTTTCTTGTGGCTTTTTTGTAGCAATCAATAATATCAGCCTTATGGCTGCCATCTCTTTCATTGTTTAGCTATACTAACCAATCATTGCCCATGTTACCCTGCTGTTTGTACCATTGTTAAAATGAACATTTCTTTGTCAATATGTTGGTTCCTTAGTTTTTGGACATTGAATTGTAACCTGATTTGTATCTTTTACTACAACAAAAAAAAAAATTAATAAAATACATTGAAAAGAAAAAAATTGGCTTTTTTAGGTCTTTGTTAAATTCAGCATCTAGTTTCTCACGATATAAAAGGCGAGATAGTTCTCGGGTTACGGTAAGCATGGAGGGTGGTGTTTTATGAAAGACAGTTTTTCATAATGTACCTCCTTCCTGGATGTTAATAGACAGATATGGGTTCATTGTGTAATAGTGGTTGGATGTGTATCAGATGAAGGTGAGTCATGGTATGCAAATAACAATAAAGGATCTTAAGCAGGCCATAGACGGGGAGAAAACCGGACGTTTTTTTTTTTAAAAACGAAAAATCGGTCGTTCAATCAGCCAACATTACCACTATTGGTAAAAAAGGTCGGCTGATTTTCGTCTCATCTACAGCCGGCAATTATATAGAATATATGCAGAAGGAGAAATAGAATATGAATAAATAGAAGAAATAGAATATGCAGAAGAAGAAGAAGAAGAAGAAGAAGAAGAAGAAGAAGAAAAAGTTGCAACATTGTATCTATTTGTATCCATTTCGGATACAGATGTTTCTATTTGGATACAAATACATACAATGTTGCTATACTTTTAAAGGTCAAATATAATATCGGACCGATTTTCTATTTTTGCTTCTTCTTCTTCTTCATATTCTATTTCTTCTTTTTCTTCATATTCTATTTCTTCTTCGTCTTGATATTCTATTTCTTCTTCGTCTTGATATTCTATTTCTTCTTCGTCTTGATATTCTATTTCTTTTTTTCTTCTTGATATTCTATTTCTTTTCTTCTTGATATTCTATTTCTTCTTTTTCTTCATATTCTATTTCTTTTCTTCTTATTATTCATATTCTTTCTTCTTGATATTCTGTTTCTTCTTTTTCTTCATATTCTATTTTTTTTAAAATCAGCAAAAAGGTCGGCCGATTTGTCCATAATTGACACGAAAATCGGCCGAACGACAAAATCGGCTGACGATTTTCTAGCAGGGGCGATTTTTTAAAAGTCTCAAAATCACGAAAAACGGCCGACAAATTTCCCCACTAACGATCCGAATATCGGGCGATTTTTTTATCTGCCAAAAATTTGGGCACTTTATCCCAAGTCTATGGCCCGCATTAGTGTATAGATACATACTGTACATTATACTGTGCATATAGTTTATAAAATGCTTCAGAAAGTGCAAACGAGAGGACATGCCCAATGGCAGACATGCCCAATGGCAATGAGACAAAGTAGCATGAGGGTCACCATACCTAAGTCTGCTATACATGGCTTGACATTTTTGCCAATTCTCATTCAATCAGCCAAAATTTGAGCCATGGGCGCCCCAGTCAGCTTCATCTGGCTCAGCAAAACTCAACTTTTGGCAAAGGAACCAAGTGGAAAAGTGTTGGCCGAACTGTGGCTGCATCCCATAAGATGTAGAGGAGATTTCTCAGTCTGCACTGTTTAGCATGGATGATGAGATCTGTTAGATTTTTTTTCATTCAGCCTGTGGGCTGAGTAAAAAAATCTATGCATGTATAACCAGCTTTAGGATATTATGTGATCAAATCAGTGGTTTGGATGGGGGAGTATATAGTATGCGAAAAGGTATACTGTATAATCTCTATGCAACAATTCTAAATTGAGCTTCCCTCCAAGTGTCATTTGTAATTAATTTACACATTCCTAGGTAACCCAAGAATACTTTAAAAGATATGTCATCGATAGGGAAGTCCTTAGCCCATAACATTACATTGACTTTATTAAGAGATCAAAGTATAGGTTCACACTAGTGCATCTGCTTTTATTAGATGAATTTTCAAGCACTGAAGTCTCAAACCCCGTACACACAATGAGAAAATTGGACGAATTATCGTCCGTTTTTTTTGCATGATAGTCTCATATCAATAATGAAAAGAATACTAAAGTTACGAAAATCCTCATGGGACAGAATACGGTATATTTCCGTGATTTTGCGCAGAGTGGCTACCTTGTAGCAGTAAACCTGCTATAGGGCGGAGCTTAGCTGGTTAAATGAAAATCACACAATCTAGTATCGTATGAGAAACATTTTTGTGCCTGTCCCTTCGAATAATTTTGAACGAAAGCTGTGCACTAACGTACAGATTGTTGTACAATTGTGTTGAAATTGGTAGTTTTTTGTATGATTTTCTGATCCTGTGTACTAGACTTTAGTGGCAAAAAACACACATTGTGGCACCAAAGGCGCAATAGAAAGATTGGGGTTCAAGACACACAGGTGTGAATGAGTCCCCTAGAAAATAAAGGTAATTCTTTTGTCTTGCATTGTTGTGTGTTGATCAACAACTGCACAAGTGTGAATGGGATTTATTGTACTGGAGTATGGGCAAGGGGGGTGGGGGGAGGGTAAAGTGTGGATATAGCTGCAGGGCTTCTCCCAGTGACATAATTTAACCAGTTTTGAGAAAGAATGAGGAGTCTGAGGGGTCAGGAGACAAGGATCTCCAAAAAATGTTAATAGAGACTTTGGAAGGTGATTGGACATGCAGGCAAGATGTTAGATACATATCGGCATGGATGTCACTCCACTTCCTCAAACTCAATCGTTCGAAAACGGAGCTCATAATATTCCCCCCAGCCCGTGCCCCCTCCCCTGACTTCTCCATCAAGATCAATAACACAACCATCAGTCCCTCCCCTCATGCCAGGGTACTAGGTGTAATCCTAGACTCCCATCTATCCTTTCAGCCCCAAATCCAATCACTGTCCAAATCTTGTTGACTTCACCTCCGCAACATCTGCAAGATACTCCCGTTCTTAACCTCTGGAACCACTAAGCAATTTATTCACTCCCTTGTTATATCTCGCTTTGACTATTGTAACTCCCTCCTCATTGGTCGACCTCATCGCAGGCTATCCCCTCTTCAGTCTATCATGAATGCTGCTGCCAGACTCATCCACCTTACTAACCGTTCCGTATCTGCCATCCCTCTCTGCCAATCCCTCCACTGGCTTCCCATTCAGTGTCCTCCATCCCTCTCTGCCAATCCCTCCACTGGCTTCCCATTCAGTGTCCTCCATCCCTCTCTGCCAATCCCTCAACTGGCTTCCCATTCAGTGTCCTCCATCCCTCTCTGCCAATCCCTCAACTGGCTTCCCATTGCCCAACGAATAAGATTCAAAACATTAACAATCACATATAAAGCCATTTAAAACTCTTCCCCAAATTACATCATCAATCTTGTCTCCAAATATCACCCAAACCTTTCTCTCCAATCCCTGCATGACCTCCTGCTCTCTAGCTCCCTTATCTTCTCCTCCCATGCTCGTCTCCAGGACTTCTCCAGAGCCTCCCCCATCCTCTGGAACTCTCTACCCCAATCTATCAGACTATCGCCTACTCTGCTCACTTTTAGGCGATCTCTGAAAACCTATCTCTTCAGGGAAGCCTATCCCGCCTTCAGCTAATAATGGAATCTTCTATTCCTCCTACCAGTCCATCCCCCACAGTTATTACCTTTTGTACCACCAGCCCCTCCCTCTTAGATTGTAAGCTCCAAGAAGCAGGGCCCTCCTATCCCTCTTGTATTGAACTGTATTGTTGCTGTATTGTCTCCCTTTATATTGTAAAATGCTGAGCAAACTGTTGGCACGATATAAATCCTGTATAATAATAATAATAGATACCCTCAGACAACACTGTGCCCCAGAAACGCGACTGTTCATTTCAGCCAAGTGAAACTGATGTTATTGGAGAAGAGGAAGGGACCATTGAAAACTAGAGAAAACCTTCTTTAAGGTACACCATTGTATATTTTGATGCTTCATTGCACACAGGAGCTCCTCTATCTCCTTCATCTAGATGTAAATTACAGGGCACCTGTCAGTACCCGCTGACCTGTGTCACCTGATCATTATCACCGCCTGCCTTGAATCACATTTATAGATGTCACTGGTAGCATGCCCCCGGCACTGTTGGCAAGATCAGGGAGTAGAACAAAAGGTCAGGTTAACAATCAAACATAGTGAAATCTTTAATTATAATGAAATCCACAAACACAAGAAGTAAAAACAAGACTGGGGCACTTTGTCATTTAGAAACATTTTGTCCCAGAAATGTCGCCATGCTAAGGCTGGGTGATCTGTAGCTTGCAAAAAAAATGAAGAACTGGAACTTGACTTGGGTGAAAGTGGACCTGTCATTATTATCACACATTATGTGAATCAGTAGGACCCATGCTATACCCAATCAGCTTACTACATTCAGTGAAAAAGTATCTCTTTCTTTCCATAAATTAAAAAATGACAGTCTAGCCTATTATTTATTTCAGGTACTTATATAGCGCCGTCAATTTACACAGCACTTTACATATATATTGTACATTCACATCAGTCCCTAACCCTCAAGGGGCGTACAATCTAAGGTCCCTAACTTGCATTCATACATACACATACTAGGGACAATTTAGACAGGAGCCAATTATCCTACCAGTATGTCTTTGGAGTGTGGGAGGAAACTGGAGTACCTGGAGGAAACCCACACGGGCACAGGAAGAACATGCAAACTCCAGGCAGGTGGTGCTGTGGTTGGGATTTAAACCAATGACCCTAGTAATGCCAGGTGGAAGTGCTAACCATTTAACCACTGTGCTTAGGATAAGATCTCACAACCTGATGTGTAAGATAAGACCTCTTATCAGCCTCTTCTATTCTCTTTAACAGCAGGATACAGATTGAAAGAGGGAGTCAATCAAGTGTGCTGGAATCAGTGCCAGGACAAGGTCATCCAGCGCCCAGGGCAACGATGCCAAACTGCGCCCCCCCCCCTTCCCCTCGGTTCATGATGTGCTAACTTAAAGTGGAGCTCCATCCAATGGTAAGTTCCACTTAAAGGACTGTCCCCCGCTCCCCATTAAGGTTCGACACCTTTGGGGAGCGGGTACCTGAAATTGAAAGGTACCCAATCCCATTTCTGCTGCGATCCTAAGTGATCGGAAGTGGAAGTTGCCCCCCCAACCCGTAGTCTTCTGGGACACGTGACAGGTCCCAGAAGACTACGGGACCATTCACAAAGCGCAGCGCTACTTGCACATGCGCAGTGGGCACCCGGCTGTTTAGCCACAAGCTATCACAGCCAGGTGACCACACTGAAGATGCCAGTGCCAGGGACACAGGATGGCCGATGAAACTGGCTGTGGTGAGGACACTGCGGGATTGAGGGACAGGTGTGTGGCTATTTTTGTAGTGTTTGTAGCTGCTGGCTTTTACTTTTTTACAGTTTCACTGGAACTCAGCTTTAAGCAGTTCTACGTCCAGCAGTCACTCACCTGTCAAAATCACTGCCACTGTCACTACTCCTGTTAGCCTGGTAACAGAAGAAAGGCACCCCCATCCCTATAGTAAACCATTGTGCCCAGGGCAGTTGTCCCTTCTGTCCAACCCTTGTCCCAACCCTGGCTCAGATGGCAGAGAAAATTGTGAAAGGAGTAGAGAGAAACAAGGATGACTCATTAGTATGCTCCTATTCTTTCGCTATCCAATCAAAGGCCGGGGTGTTGGGGGTGACCAAGCTGTACTGCTAAACTGCAGCAGAGGAAAGTCAAGTCACCAAGCTGGCTCTGCTCACCAGCATTCACAATACTGTAAATCAGGGTCTCTCAACCTTTTCAACACAGAGGAACCCTTTAAATAACATTTTGGTCTCAGGAAACCCCTGCTAAAAATGACTTTATCTACAACTCATGATACAATGATGTGATGGTCAGTGGGAAGAATGCTACTTACTATGGTGGTCATTGGAATGAATTACCCCCTTACAGATAGCTAAAAATATCAATAGTGTCAATGGGAATTGAACTGATAAGCAGAAATTGCTCATTGCTCAAGGAATCCCTAGCAACCTCTGGAGGAACCCCGGTTCAGAAACCCTGATCTAAATACTGTTTTTATCATTTTCATTTTAAAGCACCCATAAATTATTGTCAGAATTTTGCAAAGGGACCATTTGTCATTTAAAGTTCCTGTACTGGGAGAAATATGTGGACCACTTCAGAAAATGCTAGTTGAATGCTGGACTATGGCTGCAGTACTTTTGTGAGTCACTGAACCAGAACAAGCATGCAGCTAGTGAAGACAGAAGAAAGCCATGATATGGATACTTGTTCCAGGTCAGTGATCCAGAATGTTGGGGAGCCTTTACTCAGTATAACAAGCAGGCAACCAGCATTTTCAAATGCAGAATGAAACAACAGCTGTCAACTAAGAAAGCCATGAAAGCTTGAGCCTGGGTTCACATATATGCGGTGCGGTATATCTCATGTGATTCGCATAGGAACCGCACCGCATTCCTGTGCAAACCGCATGTGATTTGTGTGTGGTGTGATTGGAGCCATACATTTTGTATGGCTCTAATCCCAACACACCCGCACCGAAAACATGGAGGACCCTTTTTTTGGGTCGCACTAAAATCTGATCACATGGGTATTCACACCTATGCGAGCTGATTCTGCACATCGCACCGCATTTTGCAGACTGCTTTCGGGGTGTTGTTAACTTAACATACACACCCGCATCGGTTCGCATGAACGGGGTGCGATTATGATGCGGTGCAGAATTCGCACAGAAAACAGTGAGAATTCTGCACCACATCAGTGTGAACCCGGGCTAAAGCTGACTGACATCATGTGTGAGTTTATTGATGGATTATGGTGACCTGATTTGATTATCTCTTTGGGATGTATTGATCTATTTACTTGACTAGTTTCCCCCCTTCCCTTGAGATTTATTGATTGTACATACATTAGTAATCAGCACTGTCTGCAAACTTATATTTTATTTACAAAGTCACTGACCAAGGTGTCTGATGAGAGTGACCTGACTAGGCATTCTGGTGCCATTAATACTGGAGGAGGGGGATGGTGCTTTGTCCAACATCGCCTTCATATGCAAACCTACCATTGCACTGTGCAGGCCACCAGTCAAGAACTTGCAGGAAAAGAGGAAACAGACTTATGTTACATAAACTGCAGAGAGTCTTGTGACCCTACACTGAAGCCTTTTCATCTGCCACAATGGAAAAATTAAAAAGACATAGATTACCTCTGCGTCATTATTTATGCTAAGTTTGTAGGATGGAAAGGGGTAGATGGGTGATGGTGGACCATCCTCCATGTTCCCCATTAACACGTTGGGCACCAAGTCTGGGTCACATAAGAGGACTATGCCCGGGTGAGTGCTTCTGGGCTACACTAGGCGGCTATAACAGGATCACTTTCAACACACATGAGGTGTGTGCCTTTTCTCTGTGCCATTTTCATCAATTGTAGTAAAGACAAAAAAGCAAAGTAAACAAAACAGAGCTGAGAAAGAAGGGACCCCCCTTTGAAACGTGTCAGCTTGACCAAGAGAGTATCTCCCTTCCTGATGGGATTTGCACGTGTCTCCTAACCCAGTGTTGTGCTGTTCATTGTTACATGCCTTTTATATTGCTACTCTTGTGAGTATATTTCTTATCAATAAATTTAGTAATTGCCTACTGAGGTAATGGGCAAGGTTGGTGCGCTTTGTTTTTTTTTTCTTTACTGCACTTATTATCAAGCTTCCCCAGCTTTGTGTTTGAGCCACACAACCTTTGATCAGTGTTGGATGAACATTATACTTTCATCATATTGTCATATTGTTCGATTGGCCTTCTTCTGATCTGGGTCTGAGCGCAGGAGGTGTTGGATTTGTGTCCATTTTCATTAATGCCCCGGGACAAGGCTGAGGTTGCTGTCAGGGAATACTTGACCGTAAGGTGGGCCTCTACTCTTAGAGTAGATTGTACACCATGTACACTTGCACCATAAATGTTCTCCAGTCAACCCTCGTGACAAAGTACACCAACTCTGTAATTTGCATTTAGGAGGGGCATGCTGAACCCTGTCCACATCCACCTGTCCAGCATTTTCCACTACCGTTCCCGAACTGTGGAGTGGACCCTGCCATGCATCGTCGTGGGCTCCACACATTCACTAGACTCAAGGAGGTGCCGAGCTGGTATCAGTAGTTTTCTTATTTTATTTAATTTAATTAATATTGTTTTACCATTTTTTGTTTTTTACAATATTTTTTAAAATTATGTTTTAGAATTTTTTAGCAGCCCCATTGGGGGGTTTTGGTGAGATATCAGGGGTCTAGGTCTAAGCAGACCTCTGATGTTCCACCTTTAGCACATGTGTAGCCAGGCAGCTGATCCTCAACCACCCTCCTCGGTTCATCTGCCTGCTTTCTCTATCAGATTACTACTGTATAGACTCTCTTTCCCTTCTTTCCTAGCAACATCAATGAACAAATCAGCAGTAAGAAGGAGAGAACCAGATGTTTCCCGGAAAAAGGATTCTCCGTAGAGCATGATAGGAGAGTGATGTGACAGGAGTGACAGGGTCGTGTCAAGCAAAGTCCAAATAAGAGAGAAAGAACCGGTGTCAGCGGAGCCCACAGCCGTGTGAGGGACAGCCAGAAAGTACAGAGCATAACCCGAATATTGAGGGACTAAGCTACCAACCAGAGATGTCACGGGCAACCCAGAGTGAGCGGATACCCGAACAGAGAGACCACTGCTATGGTGTCACTGGGTCCAGGGAGATGGCCTTGTGGCCACTACTTGTTACTACCGAGGATTACCTTCCAGTTACTCCATAGATCTGATACCGCCTGCAGGCCTAATTGACTGCCTTAATACACGCTAACAGGCTCCAATGAGTCAGGTCTAAAATCTGCCCCTACAAGTTGCTTCCCTGAGGCCTTGGTTTTTTTTTTTTTTGTTAAAGAGGCACCTCTTAAGAGATGCTGCATCCCCACCAATCCTTTAGAACAGGGGTGTCAAACTGGCGGCCCTCCAGCTGTTGCAAAGCTATGAGTCCCATCATGCCTCTGCCTTTGAGAGCCATGCTTGTAACTGTCAATCTTGCAATGCCTCATGGGACTTGTAGTTTGGCAGCAGCTGGAGGGCCGCCAGTTTGACACCCGTGCTTGAGAGTGCACTCTAACCTAGTGTAGTGTTATCATCATTTATACTGTATTTTACGTTTTCTAATATTGTTTATTGCCGATTTACTAACTTACCCTTCTGATCCTAGTTAGAAGTATAACATCTACATATTAACATAGTTATTACTCTGTCTAGCAGACTGTGTATTAATCGATCAGCTGCGTACTCATGTTCAATTTGCCATATATTCTAATTCGTATCAATAGATTAAGAGCATTTACCACCAAATGGGTGCATGGATATTTCCTGGCAGTAACCCACAGCCGGCTTAAAACCTTTTTTGCACTTGTGCATTGATCCGTGCTTGCAGTGATTTTTTTGTCAACCAGAGGTGTCAGAGGGGCCGAGGTTATTCTTGGAGTCGAGGCACAGAACAGAGAACCCAAAGTTACCAAGCAGCTCCTTCAGGGGTGGCAATACACATATAAGAAAAATGATACATATAATTATAGCTTTTAAAACATTAACGAACTCTGGTCATATTAATTACATAAAGATGACTTTTACATGTATATAAAAAAATAAAAACTTCCTAGGTTCCTGCCTACGTAACTGCAACCAAAAGCAGAATTTTCTGAAAAAAGACTGAAATGAGTGTTCATAATCACATTACATACAGAGATCAACTGTTTCTCCCTTGCGCTTGCCTTGGCAGCCCTACGGGAGACGTGGCATCTAATGCCCACAGCTTGGCTTATATACCATACGACACACAAATAAATCTTTGCTTGGCCAAACACAAGATCCTAAGCGCAGGTCTTCTTACTTGTACGCAGATTTTGCAGAGGGCACTGGCCCAGGAATATTTTAGGACAGCACAAGGCGGTTTAGCGAAGGGCATGGCTAGACAAAAAAGACAACTTTTCCAGGAGCCCCATGGTAACAGGCCAACAATAGCCACAAATCCGGGGTTTCAACACAAGACATGTCCTGCATGCAAAAGGTACAGGAGCTGGCATAAAAGCCGCAGCCAACAATGGCACGGTCGTGTGACTGATAAGAAACTGCATAACCCCACGTAACCTCACAAGTAAAAAAAAAAAAAAGAACAACCAATAGATTATTATATCAATATTTGAAAGTCACATTGTGGTTTCCCCATAGAATCCCTTCCAGTATATCATGGGAGGCAACCTAAATGTAAGGAGCCTATGGAGGAACCTAAAACTAAGCTGTGCTTTGCTTATGCAAGGCAAATAAACAGGTATGCTTTAATCCCCAACCAGGGGCGGACTGACAACTCATGGGGCCCCCGGGCAATAGGGCATCATGGGGCCCCTGTGTCCTTGCCCAAACTCATAAAAGCATATGAAAAAGGTACCAGGGGCATCTCATGGGGCCCCCTACTGACCCCGGGCCCTCGGGCAGTGCCCGAGTTTCCAAATGGTCAGTCCACCCCTGTCCCCAACAACACATACAGTAGTTACCTTTTGTTTTCTCCCCTGCTGTTCCATTTGACCAGTAAAAGAACAGTTCTGGGTATGGAGGAACATTACCTGTTCCATAGGACAGTGCTGGGCAGTGGCCAAGAACCAGGAAGAACCAAGGAGAATTCAAAGCCAAGCAATGACTTGAGTGACCAGGAACTTACACAGCAAAGGAAAGGCAGTATGGATTGTTGGGCAGGGGAGGATTCACGTGAACCTGTTTCTTTGGCCTGCATGACAAAACTAGAGGTTCACTTTAGACTGCATGACATGGCCACTGAAATATTGGGCAACCTTGCATGTGTGTGCCTATGGAGTGGAGAGGAGGTAGTGAAGTCAGGACTGGCCAGTCCTGACAAGTAGTGAGTCTTCAGCAGGCCCAAACTGGCTATATGGCACACCGGGATTTTGCCCAATGGCCTGGGGCCACATGTCCTAACCAGTGTTCCTATCTCAGCTTCCATTACGGCTGCTGAGAACGGAGCTGGGAAACAGTCAGAGGCTCAGAGTGGACCTGCTGGCTGGGCCAGGACACTGCTAATCACTGGGAGCGAGGGTAAGGTACTGGCAACAAGCACGTTCCCTCTGGGCCTTAGAGCTAGCGCCACTCTCCTTTCCCGGTGCTGGCGCCTGTCACGGTTCCTCTGCAGAGTGATTGGCAGTCTGCTCCTTCTACCTCCAATCACCGCTGAGAGATTGGGAAAACTTTCAGCTACAGATCTGTTAGCCGGTGCAGAGAGATCACAGGAGAAGGTGCCCTGCACTTCAGCACATGGTGCTTTGGGCGGGTGTGATAGGGCACAAATTAAAGTGTACACCTCCCCTAGAGGAAGGCCAACGGTGCTCCAAAGCTCACAGTATCTTCCTGGCATTTTACACAGCATGAGAATATAAGGTGAAGAGCCGGCAACTCATTCTCCCAATAAAAGGACTTTATGTGCAGCACAGTAGCTAAATGGTTAGCACTTCCACCTGGCAGTACTAGGGTCCTTGGTTCAAATCCCAGCCAGTCACCTTAAAGTGGCTGTAAACCCTTACCTATACCCAGTGAAGGGACTGGCCTGAAGTGATACACAGAGATGAAACCAATCCTCCTATGTAAGTTGTACCTGTTTATATGAAGCCATTTGACATCCTTTTAAAACTCAGAGATGAAAAGGACTTTTCACAGACTCACAAAGCAGGGGGTGGGAAGCTGCAGCTACACACTGTACAAGATCTCTGAGAGCTGATTGGAGGAAAGGAACACCCCCCCTTCACACAGCACACAGGAACATTGCTGAGGCTGTCAATCACAGACTGTGTGCTGAAGATCCCTCCCCTGTCCCCTTTTTAGCTCTTGGTGTCAGGAAAACTTGTCAGAAGTGATTCATGCAGATAGCAGAGGAATGAGGCAGCAGCAGAAATTACACTTAGAGGTTAATTTACTAAAGCTGGAGAGTGCAAGATCAGGTGCACTTCTGCATAGAAACCAGTCAGATTCCAAGTTTTATTGCCAACGCTTACTAGAACAAGCTGAGTGAGAAGCTGATTGGCTACCATGCATAGGTGCAGGGGCGGACTGATCATTTGGAAACTCAGGCACTGCCCGAGGGCCCGGGGTCAGTAGGGGGCCCCATGAGATGCCCCTGGTACCTTTTTCATAGGCTTTTTTGAGTTTGAGCAAGGACACAGGGGCCCCATGATCCTCTATTGCCCGGGAGCCCCATGAGTTGTCAGTCCGCCCCTATGATAGGTGCACCATATTCTGAGTGGACCAGTTTTAGTAAATCTCTTCAGTGCTTTGGAGAGAGGCAAGTAAACACTATAGAAATCTGTGCTTTGTTCAGATTTCATATCAGATATAGTGAATGCAGGTTCTGGGGAGACCAGATATAGTGAATGCAGGGTCCGGGGAGAACGATTATAGTGAATGCAGGGTCCGGGGAGACCAGATATAGTGAATGCAGGGTCCAGGGAGACCGGTTCTAGTGAATGCAGGGTCTGGGGAGACTGGATATAGTGAATGCAGGGTCCGGGGAGACTGGATATAGTGAATGCAGGGTCTGGGGAGACCGGATATAGTGAATTCAGGGTCCAGGGAGACCAGATATAGTGAGTGCAGGGTTCAGGGAGACCAGATATAGTGAATGCAGGGTTCAGGGAGACCAGATATAGTGAATGCAGGGTCCTGGGAGACCAGATATAGTGAATGCAGGGTCCGGGGAGACCGGTAATAGTGAATGCAGGGTCTGGGGAGACTGGATATAGTGAATGCAGGGTCTGGGGAGACCGGATATAGTGAATGCAGGGTCCGGGGGGACCAGATATAGTGAATGCAGGGTTCGGGGAGACCAGATATAGCGAATGCATGGTCCAGGGAGACCAGATATAGTGAATGCAGGGTCCGGGGAGACCAGATATAGTGAATGCAGAGTCTGGGGAGACCAGATATAGTGAATGCAGAGTCTGGGGAGACCAGATATAGTGGATGCAGAGTCTGGGGAGACCGGCTATAGTGCATGCAGGGTCCGGGGAGACCGGATATAGTGAATGCAGGGACCAGGGAGACCGGTTATAGTGAATGCAGGGTCCTGGGAGACCAGATATAGTGAATGCAGGGCCCGGGGAGACCAGATATAGTGAATGCAGGGTCCAGGGAGACCAGATATAGTGAATGCAGGGTCCAAGGAGACCAGATATAGTGAATGCAGGGCCCGGGGAGACCGGTTATAGTGAATACAGGGTCTGGGGAGACTGGATATAGTGAATGCAGGGTCCGGGGAGACCGGTTATAGTGAATGCAGGGTCTGGGGAGACCGGATATAGTGAATGCAGGGTCCGGGGAGACCAGATATAGTGAATGAAGGGTCCGGGGAGACCAGATATAGTGAATGCAGGGTCCAGGGAGACCAGATATAGTGAATGCAGGGTCCAGGGAGACCAGATATAGTGAATGCAGGGTCCGGGGAGACCAGATATAGTGAATGCAGGGTCCGGGGAGACCAGATATAGTGAATGCAGGGTCTGGGGAGACCAGATATAGTGAATGCAGGGTCCTGGGTTTAGTAACATTAATTTTTATTCTTTCTAAACCAAAATGATTGGATTGTACAGTAAGACTGAAACACTGGCCATCTTATGGTGTCCATACATGCTTCAATTTGTATTTATCTAATTGATCTGTGATTTGATCAACTCAATGACATCTGCAAACAATCAAGCTTCCTTTCCGATCCATTTAGACAGAAGTAAATTAAACTGAGCTGATCGGCGGGGGCGGGAAATTATTGATCGCTCTGCCTTATCTGTCAGCGCTGAAATATTTCGATACGATGATATTTAGATCAATTAGATTCTGAGAGTGCATGGTGAAAACAGAACTTTTAATCACATCTTCAAAACATTAGGAAGCATTCACATAGTAAAACATTTACAATTTGCAGGTACAATCAGGGGCGGACTGACAACTCATGGGGCCCCTGGGCAATAGGGGATCATGGGGCCCCTGTGTCCTTGCCCAAACTCAAAAAAACCTATTAAAAAGGCACCAGGGGCATCTCATGGGGTCCCCTATTGACCCCGGGCAGTGCCCTAGTTTCCTAATGGTCAGTCCGCCCCTGGGTACAATCATAAAGTCTGATAGAGAAAAAAGTAAGAACCAGGGGTGGACTGACAACTCATGGGGCCCCCAGTCAATAGGGGATCATGGGGCCCCTGTGTCCTTGCCCAAACTCAAAAAAGCCTATAAAAAAGGTACCAGGGGCATCTCATGGGGCCCCCTACTGACCCCGGGCACTTGGGGAGTGCCCTAGTTTCCTAATGGTCAGTCCGCCCCGGGTACAATCATAAAGTCTGATAGAGAGAAAAGTAAGAACAGAGGAAAATGAAAAGCTAGGAAAGAAAGCAAGAAAATAACATAAATAAGGACATCTCCGCAAGAACAAACATATCCTAACTATCAATTGAAATCTACCTTCCAATGTATTGGGTATTGATTGAATGAGTTGTTAATATTTTTGATCAAAAGAGGATGAAACTGATCACTTATTGAGGTGTGTATGGCCATCCTTAAGAAGCCAGCGTGTGGCTCATCTTTCCAGTAATCACGAGAAATGGTGAAACGGTGTTTCATCCTATTTGTTTGCATTGAATGGACAATAAAAACCCCTTTGTGTATTGTACTCACCACCTCTCAGGCCCTCCAGCACGCGCAAATAAATCTCACCATTGTCTCCGTGTCAGCGTCACCTCCATCTTCCGCAAATCTCGCCGGACAGAAGGAACCTATTAATCCACAATAAAAAGGGGGAAATGTCTTACCTTTCACATGGAGCGGCCTGTCTTACGGCTCCCTCCACCTACTTTCCTACCGGGATATAAATAAAATTCAGACTTTTTTTTTTTCCTTTAACACAAAAATCTCCTTGTTTAGGGCCTGAAACTGGATCCAGGAGAGGAGAGAGGAACAGGCAAATCATTCTCTCATCCTCCTCAACCTGGAGGGGGAAAAAACTCCCTCATCCATAAACACCATCAACACACATACACCTACAAGGAGATGACTGTAGTGACAGTCGGCATCGCTCATCGTGTGTCAGCTGGCAGTTGTTGCCCTTAGCAACCAGATGCTTTCCCCCCCCCCCCCCCATTCTCCCATACTACTCTACGGTTAGGGCAGAATACGAATGTTTACATTAGGCAACCCCATTCTACTGTCTCGGATAAATTAGGCCCGTAATGGCCAATATGTGAACGGACCACGGGGAACATTGGAGCTCAGGGGTGGACTGACAACTCATGGGGCCCCCGGGCAATAGGGGATCATGGGGCCCCTGTGTCCTTGCCCAAACTCAAAAAAGCCTATTAAAAAGGTACCAGGGGCATATCATGGGGCCCCCCTACTGAACCCAGTGCCCGAGTTTCCAAGTGGTCAGTCCGCCCCTGTTGGAGCTCCTTCATTATATTAGATAGGAGATGCTGGAGCCCCGAGGATCCTTTCTACAATTACTTTATAATGATCAGGAGTAAAGCTGGCCGTACACTAGAATAAAATTCATTCAAAAATGTTCATTTTCGGAACATTTATTCTATTTCTTTTCAATCAGTCATCCAATTGGCATTCGCGGTGATGAGAAAATTCAAAGGAACAGGATGGAATTCTAACAACATATGTCGTTTTTGTTCTGGGAATTACAATCGTTCAAAAATTGAATGTTAACCCCCTCGGTGCGGGCGCCTCCCGGCCCTTTAAGGGGTTTGTGACGCCGGGAGGTGGGGCGAGGTTTAGGTTCATGTGACCGCCGTGGTTGGCTTCACAGCATGCAAGTGTACGATCCAAACGCACGCGTTCCTGCGTTAAAAATGGTTGTCGGCTGGAACAGAACAGAATCAGCAAGGGAGAATGTCGCCAGCACACAGAGGATCACCAATATGGGTCCAAAAGTTTTAATGAACGATCACATAGTTACAGCAAGGCAACGTTTCGCAGTCTTGCAGGACCCCTTCATCAGGCATGTCACATGCCTGATGAAGGGGTCCTGCATGACTTCTTTGCTGTAACTATGTGATTGTTCAATAAAACCAGCATACTGAGGATCACCAATATGGGTCTAAAAGTATTAATGAACGATCACATAGTTACAGCAAGGCAACGTTTCAGAGTCTCGCAGGACCCCTTCATCAGGCTGACACATGCCTGATGAAGGGGTCCTGCGTGACTCCTTTGCTGTAACTATGTGATTGTTCAATAAAACCAGCACACTGAAGATCACCAATATGGGTCCAAAGTTTTAATGAATGATCACATAGTTACAGAGAGGCAACGTTTCGGAGTCTCGCAGGACCCCTTCATCAGGCATGTCACATGCCTGATGAAGGGGTCCTGCGTGACTCCTTTTCTGTAACTATGTGATTGTTCATTAAAACGTTTGGACCCATATTGGTGGTTCCTGGTGTGCTGGTGACATTCTCCCTGGCTGTCACATGATCAGAAAGGTCCCGATCGCAAGTAGCGATCCTTTCCATGAGGCAACAGTAAAAGTGCCTGGAGCGTGTTTACCTTGGGTACGCAAATATGCGGCCTCTCGGGGTCAAGGCCCAGCCGCCATGAGGCCGCATATTTGCATACCGTTGGCACCAACAGGTTAGGCAAATGAAATTTAGAAATCCATTTGAGTGACATTTGTCAAGTAGGTATTATAAAATGTACCGAGGAGACTTTTTGTACAAACCTTCGTATGGAAATCTACCAGTGTATGGCCTGCACCTCTCATAGGAATA
This sequence comes from Staurois parvus, assembly GCF_062004578.1. Taxonomy (NCBI): domain Eukaryota; kingdom Metazoa; phylum Chordata; class Amphibia; order Anura; family Ranidae; genus Staurois; species Staurois parvus. The sequence goes on along the minus strand of NW_028318007.1, from coordinate 129,999 downwards.
TGGCAGCAGAGCGGCTCTCCTGGTAGGGGGGGCGCCAGCTGTGCGGTGCTTAGTCACAGCGCAAGCTGATCAGCAGGTGCTGGCCGATGATTGACCGCTGGCACCTGCTGATCGGCGAGGAGAAAGGCTAGATTCACACCTCTGCAGTTTGCGTTTGATTCATTTTGCGTTGTGTTTTTGATGAATTTTGCATTTTTTTCTTTCATTTTATTTGTTCTTTCTTGTTGCTAGGCAGATTTAAAATGCAAAATACATCAAAAACACATCAAAACGTGGCAAAAAACACAAAACATGCTTTTCTGCAGCGTTTCCATTGAAGTCTATAGAACCAAAAACTTTTTGCATTCAAAAAAGTCCCTGACCCTTTCCAAAAAATGCACCGGGTGAAAACGTGGAGATATGAACGTGTCTCATAGGAAATCATGGGAATGGATTGTACTGTGTTTCTGCAAAACGCTGCGAAAAACGCTTAGGTGTGGACCTAAGGGAAGACAGGTCTTGTCAGCGGGGATGTGCCTGTGTTTGTTCCCCTGCAATGCAGGGAATAAAAACCAGCACATCCCTTAGTGAAAGCACCGCACAGTACACACAAACACTGGTTAGGCACACATTTAATGCTTTGATCGCACCAGATGTTTAACCCCTTCCCAGCCAGTGTCATTAGTACAGTGACCATGTATATTTTTAGCACCGATTACTGTATTAGTGTCACTGGTACCCACAAATTGTCAAAAGTGTCAGTTAGTGTCAGATTGCCCGCCATACTATCGCAGCCCCGCTACAAGTCACTGATCGACCACCATTACTAGTATTAAAAAAAATTTAAATAAAAATTCCAGTATATGTCCCATAGTTTGTAGATGCTATAACTTTAGGATAAACATTAGAGCAGCGGTTCTCAACCTGGGGGTCGCGACCCCTTTGGGGGTCGAACGACCATTTCCCAGGGGTCGCCTAAGACCATCGGAAAACACATATTTCCGATGGTCTTAGGAACCGAGACACCGCTGCAGTCTCCGGCGATGTGTGGGCGGGATGATACGCTGCTGTCACCCGGCCACACCTCCGGGATCGCTCAGCAGCTCCGCCTCCTCGCCGCTGATTGGCCACCGGAACTGTAGCTCAGGAGAGGCACACAGGCGGCCAATCACCGGCGAGGAGGTGGAGCTTGGAGAGGAGGAGCCAAGCGGCAGCGCGCGTACATCAAAGAAGACCGAGGGAGCGAGTGAAGAGGAGAGCGGCCAGAGAAGGAAGACAGCTGACAGCTAAGTGAGAGAGCGAGCCCAGGCTGGAGCAGGGGTCAGCAAGGTAAGTATCATTGGTGTCAGTGGGAGGAATAGTGCCCCATCATTTGTGTCACTAATACCAACAATGGGGCACTATTCCTCCCCCCACTGACACCAACGATGGGGCAGTATTCCTCCCCCCACTGACACCAACGATGGGGCAGTATTCCTCCCCCCACTGACACCAACGATGGGGCAGTATTCCTCCCCCCACTGACACCAACGATGGGGCAGTATTCCTCCCCCCACTGACACCAACGATGGGGCAGTATTCCTCCCCCCACTGACACCAACGATGGGGCACTATTCCTCCCCCCACTGACACCAACGATGGGGCACTATTTCCCCCCCCCCTGACCCCAATGATGGGGCACTATTCTCCCCTCCACCACACTGACATCAATGATGGGGCACTATTCCTCCCACTGACACCAATGATGGGGCACTATTCCTCCCCCCACTGACACCAACGATGGGACACTATTCCCCCCCCCCCCCCTGACCCCAATGATGGGGCACTATTCCTCCCACTGACACCAATGATGTGGCACTATTCCTCCCACTGACACCAATGATGTGGCACTATTCCTCCCACTGACACCAGTGATGTGGCACTATTCCTCCCACTGACACCAGTGATGTGGCACTATTCCTCCCACTGACACCAGTGATGTGGCACTATTCCTCCCACTGACACCAGTGATGGGGCACTACTCCCCCCACTGACACCAGTGATGGGGCACTACTCCCCCCACTGACACCAGTGATGGGGCACTACTCCCCCCACTGACACCAATGATGGGGCACTACTCCCCCCACTGACACCAATGATGGGGCACTACTCCCCCCACTGACACCAGTGATGGGGCACTACTCCTCCCACTGACACCAGTGATGGGGCACTACTCCTCCCACTGACACCAGTGATGTGGCACTACTCCTCCCACTGACACCAGTGATGTGGCACTACTCCTCCCACTGACACCAGTGATGGAGCACTACCCCCCCCCACTGACACCAGTGATGGGGCACTACTCCCCCCACTGACACCAGTGATGGAGCACTACTCCCCCCACTGACACCAACGATGGGGCACTACTCCCCCCACTGACACCAACGATGGGGCACTACTCCCCCCACTGACACCAACGATGGGGCACTACTCCCCCCACTGACACCAACGATGGGGCACTACTCCCCCCACTGACACCAACGATGGGGCACTACTCCCCCCACTGACACCAACGATGGGGCACTACTCCCCCCACTGACACCAACGATGGGGCACTACTCCTCCCACTGACACCAACGATGGGGCACTACTCCTCCCACTGACACCAACGATGGGGCACTACTCCTCCCACTGACACCAACGATGGGGGACTACTCCTCCCACTGACACCAACGATGGGGCACTACTCCTCCCACTGACACCAACGATGGGGCACTACTCCTCCCACTGACACCAACGACATGGCACTACTCCTCCCACTGCAAAATTACAGTTATGAAGTAGCAATGAAAATAATTTTATGGTTGGGGGTCACCACAACATGAGGAACTGTATTAAGGGGTCGCGGCATTAGAAAGGTTGAGAACCACTGCATTAGAGAGAGTTCAGGGGCTGCTGAAAAAAACACAAAAAAGCCCCTGAACGTCAGTTTAGCAGCTGCAGTGTACATGAACCCTTAATAACATGACACAAGCCACATTACAGGAACACAAAGGGGTCCGTGTATTACATGTGAAAAACTCCCCCAAATTTAGAACAAAAATCGTCTTATTTTCTCTAATATATGTAGTCTCTATTTCGTCAGTGCAACCTAGCGATCATAATGAGTTGTTTCCACATAAAACCTCAATCAGTAAAAAAAAAAAAAAAAAAACGCACCTAAAAAATGTATGCTAATCAGGTGTTCTGTCTTTACTTGCAAAATTATTGTTCCAAGTTAGGCTGCTTTTACACTAATCCATTTTTGTTTCCATTTCAATGTTTAAAAAGCAGAAGAAAAACGCATGGCCATTAACTCCTATGAAACTCTTCACACTGGTCAGTTGCAGGTCCGTTGCGTCTTTCAAAGTCCAGCTTGCTAAATTTTTTGTGTCTGTTTGGTCCGATAAAAAACAAAAAATGCACCAAAAGTGCATCACTCCATTGAAATGAATGGAAATCACATAAAAAAACAAGCCCAAGTTCACAGAATCACATGACAAGGGAAATCCCATTATATGCAATGGTGCACTTCTAATCAATGGGATTCAGCACAATGCGATTTTGGAAATGATTCCTGGTGGACTATTTTAGCTCATATCTCACAGAAGTCGCATCAACATAGATAAGAAGCATTCCTATGCAACTTTGATGGATTAATGGCTTTTTTTAACCTTTACCTCTCCTCCCTGGTCATCCTTCATCCATAGATTTTGATAAAGCTGTGATTTTGGATCCTTCCTTTGATCGACTGATCCTTCCTTCGATCCTTCCTTTGATCAATCATTCCTAAGGATCGTCGGATTGAAGGAAGGATTGATCGATCAAAGGAAGAGCTGATCACTCAACTGAAGAAAGGAAAGATCGAAAAAGGAAGGATCAAAACCTCTTCAGTGTGAACTTAGCCTTAGGCTGGCCGTACATTATACAATTTTCTGTCCAATTTCTGCTCAATTTCCTTTAGATTTACCTTCAATTATGTAGTGCAAGGGCCCAGCTAATTGGATACAACTGAAAGTGTTGTTTAGGTTTAACCTCACATTATATGGTTTTTGGTAAATCTAAAGCAAAATTCTCAAGAAAATTGTATAGTGTATGGCCACCCTTAGGCAGCAAGGATGACTAGGGAGGAGAGGTAAGGATTAAAAAAACACTTATCCATCAAAGTCATAGGAATGCTTCTTATCTATGGTGACGTGACTTCTAAAGTCACATTGAGGTCGCATCAAAACAACAAGCAAGTCACACTGCATAGTCCTACTGGAAATTTTATGAAAATTGCATTAGTAGTGGGAAGTGATATTAAGAAAACGCAACACAAATGCGTAAAAAACTAATCATGCATTGCGTTTAAATTAATGCAACGCAGAAAAACGCACCTGCATTTTTGATACAGAGCAGTGTGCAAGTAGCCTTAATGATATGTTAGGTATTGAAGCCAGACACCCACACAGATAGCCTTTTCAGGAGGTTAGCAAAGGCAGACTATATTGTATTAATATTATTATTATTATACAGGATTTATATAGCGCCAACAGTGTGCGTGGCGCTTTACAAAATGAAGGGAGACATTACAGTTACAGGGGCGGACTGACCATTTGGAAACTCGGGCACTGCCCGAGGGCCCGGGGTCAGTAGGGGGCCCCATGAGATGCCCCTGGTACCTTTTTCATAGGCTTTTTTGAGGTTGGGCAAGGACACAGGGGCCCCATGATCCCCTATTGCCCGGGAGCCCCATGAGTTGTCAGTCCTCCCCTGTACAGTTACAATACAATTTGGTACAAGAGAAAACAGAGGGCCCTGCTTGTTAGAGCTTACAATCTAGGATCAATAAGGATTTAAAGAAAAAAACATAAAACAAAAAAAACACAAAAAACAACAATAATATTGACAGAAATATAAAGGCCATATGAATGACCGCTCCATGTGGTCCCTGTATACATATTTGCTTTCTAATCTGACTAGTGTGAAGTATAGTTTACTGCATTTCCTATCAGCATCGTCAAATGGGAGCCTATTGTTGGTGGATGTGAGGCAATTTTATACCTGCTTGCCTCATTTTAAAAATTCTTCATGCTTTGTCTAAAATTGAGTATCATGTACAGGGGCGGACTGACAATCATAAAGTCTGACAGAGAAAAAAGTAAGAACCAGGGGCGGACTGACAACTCATGGGGCCCCCGGTCAATAGGGGATCATGGGGCTCCTGTGTCCTTGCCCAAACTCAAAAAAGCCTATGAAAAAGGTACCAGGGGCATCTCATGGGGTCCCCTATTGACCCTGGGCCCTTGGGCAGTGCCCTAGTTTCCTAATGGTCAGTCCACCCCTGGGTACAATCATAAAGTCTGATAGAGAAAAAAGTAAGAACCAGGGGCGGACTGACAACTCATGGGGCCCCCGGGCAATAGGGGATCATGGGGCCCCTGTGTCCTTGCCCAAACTCAAAAAAGCCTATGAAAAAGGTACCAGGGGCATCTCATGGGGCCCCCTACTGACCCCGGGCCCTCGGGCAGTGCCCGAGTTTCCAAATGGTCAGTCCGTCCCTGATCATATACATTAGAAAGGCAATGCAGGAGGGCTTTTTGTTCAATATTACTTGTAAATGTTTAATATCCCTTTACAAAACCATACATTACTGTTTACATATTTATCCACATGATACATTTATATAAAACACTATTGATTTCAACAGTTCTGTTAATATTTAGATATGAGTTTTTTTATGCATCCAGCTGAGTTCTTTTGAAAAGGGTTCAAGTTGCCCCTTGGTAACCATCTTAAGGCTAGGTTCACATCTATGCAGGTTGCAGTTGATGTGCTTTTCCGACATGTTTTGCGTTTTTTTTAAAATATGCTTATTTTGGGTTTTTTTTTGCTAATAGAAATGTATGACAGTTCTGTTCATATAGTGCAGCTTTGATGCGACTTTACATTCTCTGGCACTCAAGTTACATCAAAGTAGTGGAGGAGCCTTTATGTGACCAAAGTTGCATGTTAGGGTTAATGGCTAGGGTTGTGTTTTTGGTCCATTGATGTCTATTACACGCAAAATGCAATCTGCTGTGAGGGAAAATAGAAAAAGTCCTTGACCTTTCTAAAAAAGGCTGAAAATGCATAGCTGTGTTTTAGATCCATGGGAAATCATGTTAAAATGGATTGTAGTGTGTTTCTGCATACTGGAAAACGCACTGAAATCCACATAAGTGTGAACCTAGGGTAAGGCCCCATGCACACGGGACACTTCTGAACCATGGAAGCTGACTGCTGGAAAACGTAAGTTACAAAATGCCTGTTTAGCTGCGTTTATGTGCATTTGCGTTTAGAAGCATTTTTTTAACATAAGCACAGGAGAACCTTTCAAATGCCCAGAATGCACTGAAAAGTGGTAAATTATTAACTATTTGAGACTGTTTCAGAGAAATACAGAGAGTAGACAGCAGGTGTTGAGATGAGTTAGCTGTGAGTTTCTCATTATTATTATACAGTATTTATAAAGTGCCAATAGTTCGCTCAGAACATTTCTTTTGTTTCCAAGGGTGGGAAAGGTGTCTGGTGGAGGGAGTCATTAAGGCTACCTGGCAGGGGGTCTTCATGAGGAATTTGAGGTGTGAATGGTCATTAACATATCTTTTGTTTCCAAGGGTGGGAGAGGTCTGAGGTTTGAATTGGTCATTACCATGTGTGACAAGCTTGGTAGGAACATCCTGTGTTCAGTGTTTTGTCCATCTGAGTACCTTAAAAATGCTGATGAAAAAAGGCTCTGGAGAGCATCAGGAACTGGAAGAGGTAAAAAAAATTCAAACGCTTATAAAAAGCAATTTGCCGCGTTTACAAGCGTTTTGCATTTGAAACACTGATAAAATCAACTGCTGAACGCAAGTTTGGTGCGTTCAAAAAAACGAATGTAAACTCAAATGCCTGTAAATGACGATGTGTACATGGACACATAGGAAAACATTAGGGAGAGTTCAGGGGCAGCTGAAAAAAAAACTGCTGAACAGCTCTTAAACGTGAGTTTATCAGCTGCAGTCAGGGGCGGACTGACCATTTGGAAACTCGGGCACTGCCCGAGGGCCCGGGGTCAGTAGGGGGCCCCAGGAGATGCCCCTGGTACCTTTTTCATAGGCTTTTTTGAGTTTGGGCAAGGACACAGGGGCCCCATGATCCCCTATTGCCCGGGGGCCCCATGAGTTGTCAGTCCGCTCCTGCCTGCAGTGTACATGAACCCTATAAGTACGTGTATTGCACCTCCTCACCTTTTATGGTTCAGAATGGCTTGTAGATGACTGCAGTGCCGAGTACAACAACCAGTCACTGAACAAACTACAAAACACCTCCATAGAGAATATCGTCAGGGAGAACTTGTATCAGATACAACTCCAATTAAAGCAGTATTAAACCCAAAAGCAAACATTTATTGTATTGCAGCTTACCAATTCTAGTGTTAGCTGTGTAATGTCACATTAAAAACATGAATTTTTCAGCGGTTTTGCATTAGCGTTTAGCTGCGTTAAATATTTTAACAAAAACATTTTTTTTTTTGCTCAAAAAAAGCCCAGAAACGCTGGTTTGCTGCGTTTTTCAGTGTAGAGTGTTTTTACAGCTAAAAAAATCCTAGAAACTCACCAGTTCTGTTTTTTTTTCGAGCCAAAACACACCATTGCCAAAAAAACACTGATTGCAGCCTATGTGTGCATGGACACAGGATAACATGCTGGGGAGTTTACTGGCTGTAGAAAAAAACGCCAAAAGCAGCAACTGTAAAAACGTCCCGTGTGCACGAGGACTTAGATGTGATGTCTGTATTCGTTTTTTTTTTCGTTAGACCTGGTGATCTGGCTAGTAAGTCTTGTTTTTCACAAGAACAAGCTCTCTTGCAGATGCATCAGTTTCCATGGATGAGACAACCTAGTCAACACTGACAGGGGTGCTTACAATGGTCAGCTTTTATATAAAACCTTTATGCCAAAAGAAACAAAAACTGTTTGCTTTACAAACACGGAAAGGTTTCTTCACAGTGAGAGCTGTGAAAACGTGGAATAGACTTCCTCAAGAGTTGGTTCTGGCCAGCTCAGTGGATTGCATTAAAAAAGGCCTGGATTCTTTCTTAGATACACAGAATATAACTGGATACTAACAATTATAGGTAAAGTTGATCCAGGGAATATCAGATTGCCTCTCGGGGGATCAGGAAGGAATTTTTTCCCCTGCAGGAGCAAATTGGATCATGCTTTGCTGGGTTTTTTGCCTTCTGAATCAACTGTGGGTGTAGTATTATAACTTTTTTTTTTTTAATGGTTGAACTGGATGTACTTTAGTCTTTTTTCAGCCAGACTAACTATGTAACTATATATATTTACTAAAATAATTGCATTTCCATGTTGTGTACTGTGGGAGACCAGATATAGTGAATGCAGAGTCCAGGGAGACCAGATATAGCGAATGCAGGGTCCAGGGAGACCAGATATAGTGAATGCAGGGTCCTGGGAGACCAGATATAGTGAATGTAGGGTCCGGGGAGACCAGATATAGCGAATGTAGGGTCCAGGGAGACCAGATATAGTGAATTCAGGGTCCAGGGAGACCAGATATAGCGAATGCAGGGTCCGGGGAGACCAGATATAGTGAACGCAGGGTCTGGGAGACCGGATATAGCGAATGCAGGGTCCTGGGAGACCAGATATAGCGAATGCAGGGTCCGGGGAGACCAGATATAGTGAATGCAGGGTCCAGGGAGACCAGATATAGTGAATGCAGGGTCTGGGGAGACCAGATATAGTGAATGTAGGGTCCAGGGAGACCAGATATAGCGAATGCAGGGTCCAGGGAGACCAGATATAGCGAATGCAGAGTCCAGGGAGACCAGATCTAGTGAATGCAGGGTCCAGGGAGACCAGATCTAGTGAATGCAGGGTCCAGGGAGACCAGATCTAGTGAATGCAGGGTCCAGGGAGACCAGATATAATGAATGCAGGGTCCGGGGAGACCAGATATAGTGTAGTGAATGCAGGGTCCTGGGAGACCAGATATAGTGGATGCAGGGTCCAGGGAGACCAGATATAGTGAATGCAGGGTCCGGGGAGGCCAGATATAGTGAATGCAGGGTCCGGGGAGACCAGATATAGTGTAGTGAATGCAGGGTCCTGGGAGACCAGATATAGTGGATGCACGGTCCGGGGAGACCAGATATAGCGAATGCAGGGTTCTGGGAGACCAGATATAGCGAATGTAGGGTCCAGGGAGACCAGATATAGTGAATGTAGGGTCCAGGGAGACCAGATATAGTGAATGCAGGGTCCTGGGAGACCAGATATAGTGGATGCAGGGTCCGGGGAGACCAGATATAGCGAATGCAGGGTCCTGGGAGACCAGATATAGCGAATGTAGGGTCTAGGGTGACCAGATATAGCGAATGCAGGGTCCCAGGAGACCAGATATAATGAATGTAGGGTCCGGGGAGACCAGATATAGTGAATGCAGGGTCCAGGGAGACCAAATATAGTGAATGCAGGGTCCGGGGAGACCAGATATAGTGAATGCAGGGTTTGGGGAGACCGAATATAGTGAATGTAGGGTTCGGGGAGACCAGATATAGTGAATGCAGGGTCCGGGGAGACCAGATATAGTGAATGCAGGGTTTGGAAAGACCGAATATAGTGAATGCAGGGTCCGGGGAGACCAGATATAGTGAATGCAGGGTCCGGGGAGACCAGATATAGTGAATGCAGGGTCCGGGGAGACCAGATATAGTGAATGCAGGGTCCGGGGAGACCAGATATAGTGAATGCAGGGTCCGGGGAGACCAGATATAGTGAATGCAGGGTCCAGGGAGACCAGATATAGTGACTGCAGGGTTCAGGGTTTAGTAACACTTTAATTCCTGTTGTGTCTACAGGACAAGTACTGAAAGAACCCCCCACCAAAAAAACCAAAAACAAAACTGCATGGTTTTTAACCATTCCGTACTCATTCCAAAACTTAAAAAAAAAAAATGTTTGGGCTTTAGAGATACTTTAACTCAAGGTTTTGTTCAGACTTGATCCACAGGAAATAGGTTTCTAGGGAATCAAAACTTAAAAATTATTTCTACATTGCAAAATTTGGGAAGCTCTTTCACAATTTTATGTGGGGTGACCGGTTTTCTGTGTGGCAATGTGTGAATGACAGCAGTAAAGTGGAGAATCATCTCTAAGGTTTGAAAAAAGAAATCAAAATGTGACTGAACAGAGGCAGAAGTCTCATGTATGGAGGGAAATATGGAGCCCCTTTTGTGGCTCTCTTCATAAAATTCTCATTTCCTGTCTGTCCTCAGCACATTCTGAGTCACTATCCTGGAACAAGAATGCAAATCAGCGGAGTCAGCATGAAGCCGAGATTTAAAGCCCAACTCAGAACACAATAACATGAGTGAAGCAGTTAAACAAATTCTTGTATTATAGATCCCGCGCTCCTTTTGAAAGTAGCTGTATGTCCGATTCCCCCGAAAATCACGTGATCTCTAACTGGGCAGCACAGTGGCTAAGGGGTTAGCACTTCTGCCTGGCAGTACTAGGATCACTGGTTCGAATCCCAGCCACAGCTCCTCCTGCCTGGAGTTTGCATGTTCTCCCTGTGCCTGCGTGGGTTTCCTTCAGGTACTCCAGTTTCCTCCCACACTCCAAAGACATGCTGGTAGGTTCATTGGATCCTGTCTAAACTGGCCCTAGTATGTGTATGTATGAATGTGAGTTAGGGACCTTAGATTGTACACCCCTTGAGGGTTAGGGACTGATGTGAATGTACAATATGTAAAGTGCTGCGTAAATTGACGGTGCTATAGAAGTATCTGAAATAAATCTGTAATCTCTCTGAACCCCAGAGAAACGGTTGTGCACCCCCCCAAGCTTGTTATTTGTCTTCCTTGCTTCCGTTCACTGTGACTTATTTCCATCTTCATTATTTAACCAGACGGATTCATAAAGGGTGTCCTGCTTTTAATAGATTTGCTGAGATGTCCAATTTACAGATATATACCTTTTGCTCTGTTCCATTTCTTCCACAAAGTACAGTATCTTTTTTTGGAAATATTGATATATTAGATCCTAGTCTATAGTCTTCTTGGAAAAGTTAACTATGTTTGTACCTTGTTATTTTATCAATACTTGACTACATTGTATTGTGGTGATGGTACCTATCATTATTATATATGCTGTTCTTTTTTAAATAAAAGCTTTTATGGATTTAAAAAAAATATAATAAAAAAATAAAAATAATATATATAAATTTTTTTTTTTGCCTCCAAAGCCATCTTCTGTCATGCTGTCTACATCTTTCAAAATTTGCTAGTTTACATGTCAGGGTTAGTAGAGCTCCCACTTTACTCCCTGACCGTTGCAAAAGTGCTCTGTTTGTGTCCTTCTTCTCCTGGCCATTCACAAAACAAATGGTGTGTGATTGGTAACGGTGTTTCTGGGAACCTTCCTGGATAGCACACCTGACAGATGAGAGCCTCCTAAAGATTCAATGAAGATATAGCACGTGGAAGGAATATCACATGGATCAGAATTTGGAGGCTACACAGTCCTTCTAAAAGTGCATTTGGATTATGCCTTTTTGGGGGAATGTTTTGGTGCTATTTCACCCACTGCCCAGGGTCTCTCCCCTATGAGTTCTGCTCATGTTGGCACAGTGGCTAAATGGCTAATTTGTAGGTCGAACTTCAAGACTATTTATGATGTTTTGAGGAGTTCTGATGCCTGCCTGAGGGGGTTCATCTGACAGTTACCCTGGATTGTCCTCATGTGTTTATGACCTTTATGTCAGAGGTACCTATATGTCTGACTACGCATGCACTGATGATCCATGTGGAGTTGGTGAACACCATCTGAACCATCACTGGAGATTAGGAAGGAGGTTGGAGGGGTTGCCATAGGATTGTTCTTGTACCCATTTTGACCACTCTATAATATGATGGTCAAATATATCTGGCAATCCTTTGCACATGGAGTGGGGTGACACGTGGTTCACATGGATATGTTTGATCATCTAGCAACCGAAGATCTAAGATTGCACTTCAAGATACCTTTTAGTTCTCTTTTGGCATTGGGACTTCCATTCTTTCCTCACTCTGTTTTTTGCAATAATTTTTCCACATATCTGTCAGTGTTGTCACTTTTGTCTTTACTTATGCTTTATTTACTCTTATCAGATTGTTTCTTGCACTTTTAGCGCCACACTTATAATTATATGCCTTGCAAATTCTATGTATCAGAATTTATGGTTATGTGTTCTCTTTGAATCAGAGCAGATTTTCGATGTTATTTTATTAACAAAACAAAGCCTGGGACTATGTGTTTTGCGAACAGCCAGGAGGATGGGAGCGTGGAATCATGATCATAATGCTTGGGTCTGAGTACTGCAGCACGTACATTCACAGCGGCATGGAAGTACAATGGAATCTTGAATAATCCCAGCATGTTAATATGCAGATCTGACAGATGTAGAAAAAATCCAGCGTGATGGGAGACTTCTTAGCTTTTGAGGCTAAGAACATTTTAACTGCTTCAACCGAGGTACGGTTACTGGGCCTGACGTTGTGCTTTAACCATTTCAATACCGGGCACTTTTACCCCTTCCTGCCCAGGCCATTTTTCAGGTTTCAGCACTCTCAAACTTTGAATGACAATTGCGCGGTCATACAACATTGTACCCAAACTAAAATTTTATCATTTTCTTCACAACTAGAGCTTTCTTTTGGTGGTATTTAATCACCGCTGGGGTTTTAAATTTTGCTAAATTAACAAAAAAAGTCCAAAAAGTTTGAAAAAAAACACACGTTTTTCTCTGTTTCGGTTATAAAAGTTTGCAAATAAATAATTGTTCTTCATAAATTTAGACCAAGATGTATTCTGCTACATGTCTTTGGTGAAAATAACCCAAATTAGGATGTATTTTTTAGTTTGTAGGAAAGTTATAGAGTTCACAAACTATGGTATAGATCTGAATATTGATCAATCCTGAAGTACTGACAGCCAATCTAATTTCTTGAGGTCCAAGAATGTCAGAACAGTACAGATATCCCCAAATGACCCCTTTTTGCAGAGTAGACAGTCCGACGTACTTCATAAGAGGCATGGCGAGTTTTTTGAAGTTGCATTGTTTTTGTCATAATTTTTAGGAAAATGAAAAAATTAAAAAAATTAGTTTCACTATTTTTTTTTTACATACTGTCACCAGTGCAGTACAGCGTCATCATATAACTGGCATGGTGGTGATCAGGGACACTGACTGGTGACAGTATGAAAAAAAAAAAAAAATATATATATATTTTTTTATTACATTTTTTTAAGATTTTTTTTTTCATATTTCACTATGACCAAAGTAGTACAATGTTACCATAGTAAAACTGTACTACTTTGGGGAAGTGATCAGTATTTTTTTTTTTTAAACAATTTGCTTATAGCAAAGAATTACTTTGCTATAAGCAAGCATTTACCTGAATGACATCGATTCATTCAGGGTTTTTTTTTTTTTGTGCTTAGCTGTTATTTGGCCACAGCTAATCACATGACATGTGCATGTGATTAGCTGTGACCATTCACAGCTAGACACTAGTATACAATGGATGGCATGAATGAAGCCATCCATTGTATACAACGGTCATGTGACTGGTCACAGCAGGTCACATGGTACCGGCAACGGGGGGCGATACTCAGGTCTGTCATTGGCCATGTCCGAGGTACACGGCTGGTGACAGATCACGCCGCTGTGCGGCTCTGCAGGAGCGCAATCTGCGCATGTGCGGGTAGACGCCATATGGCGTCCACCCGGAACGCTGATGACATTTGCCGGCCGCCGTTTGGCCATAGGGCGGGCGGCAAATGGTTAAAGTATATTAAAAGCCCAAACTTTAGTTCATTTTTAGATTTGGATAGAGTGGTGAGTGTTTAGAACCTTGTTCAGGTTTTTATTGCTGTACCCGTTAGGAAGAATTATTTTCCTTAATATTCCTGATGACCATGGTCATCAAGGCCAAAAGGATGGGCAAATTTTATATTCTGAGCTGGCATCAGAACAAGAAGAGAAATCTTTTAATGGGGCACTTTTTCCAGTGACATCTTCTTAAAAGGATAACTATATCACTTTGGGAGGAATTCCTCCAATTTCCTGTTGTGCCTACAGATCAGGAAGCAATGTAGAAAAACAAATTGACAATATTTTTACCCTTCTTTATTCTACCCAAAATGGCAAAAAAGTTGGCGTTGGATATACTTAAATCTACACATCATTGGATCAGCCAAGGAAACAGCAGTTTCAGGAGGCAAACTCCGCAGGGCAGTCTCTCTGGAGTGGTTCTACTAAAAAAGCCTTAACCGGTTTCTTTTTCTGGTGATAGAAGATGTTTCCAGATGAGCGTCATGTCTATTATGGTAAAACAACAATTTTCTTCTCCAGCTTCTGTGGTGGGAATAGAAAAGCTCTCATGATAGAGTCCAGTTCCTCCAGGCCTAGCTGGGCATGAAGAACAGACACAGAGTCCGATTCACACTGAACCACAAACTTGAGCAGGCGGTACAGCTCCAGGAGAACATCACGTAACACCTAGAAGAACAAAGAACAAGGAGGAGGAAAGTGTTGGTGTGATATGTCTACTGGAAATTATCATTGTCTACAACCTACAACAGTGTTCAGTCTTAGATCCTCATTAAAGGATTCTTGTCAGAGATACATGGAGGCTGCCATAGTTGACCTCTCCTTTAGAAAATGCTAGCTGTCTGGCATTCCTTCTAACCCTCTGGCTTCAATGTTTTTGAAAAAAAACTTACCTAGGACAAGCATGCAGTTAATGACTCTTGACAGCTCTCTGGCTTTCCTGACCTGCATCCTAGTTCCAGGCTAGTGGCTCAAAAAGTATTCAAGACAGAAGTCTACGTTAGTAGCCAGGTAACTAGCACTTTAAAACAAGGTCTATATGAACAGCTTTGCATTTCAGGTTTACTTTGAGGACAGATATAAAAAGCAATTAAGGCAGATAAGGAATTATTACAAGTGACACAATTAAATGTACAAGGGTTGGAAAGAAATCTGGAAACTTCATTATTTGTATGTGTGAAAGGGATGATGTTTCACATTGAAAGTGATGTAACATTCTTTTGCTTCTGCTGTGTGATGAGCCACCTTGCTAAACAGGTGGGAAGCCTCACTTTTGTCATTCACGCTGCTAGTAATATGGAGTCATATCAGAACTTACAGAGCTTCAAAGAGGGCAAATTGTTGGTGCCGCTTAGCTGGTGCCTCTATGATTGAAGTTGACAATATATGCAGTGTCGTGAGGTGCAGTATCAAAGGTTATAAAGGCATATGCAGTTTCTGGGAAAAGGTCAACTGATTAGCATAAGCCAGGTCGATATAGTCAACTGACCAACTGAGGACATTGTACAGGATTGTGACCCGGAATAAGAAAAAGGACAAAAGTGACTGCAGAGCTCAATCTCAGTCTTCCAAAGCTCGTGTCCACAAAAACTGTGCCAAGGGAACTCCATAAGCAAAACATTCATGGGCGAGCTCTTATTGCCAAACCACTAGTGACCAATATTAATGTTTAGAAGAGGAGAGAGTGGTGCAACTCCCATAAATTGTGGACTAGCTATCAATGGAAGACTGTAATATGGTCTGATGAATCGAGCTTCACACCACCGAACGTTTTTACGCGTGGCAAACATCTTCCCAAGCTTGCGACCAGGACTGTCTTGTGCCAACGGTAAAGCATGGAGCATGGTGGAGGTTCAATCATGGTTTGGGCAGCCATATCTCGGTATTTTGTAGGTCCCATCATCAGCTTGAAAGGTAGAGTCACTGCCAGCAAGTAAGTACAAATGTTGGCTGACCATGTGCACTCCATGGGGAGAGCCACTATGGTCAATTTTGGAGAATAAGGTTCAGTCTTGTTTTCTGCCTTTGGCATTTATGCATGAAGAGTGGTATCCAATTCCATTATCCACCTTCCAAGACTTATATTCGTCAATTCCCAGGCCTTCTTGGAAGCCAAAGGCGATCCAACACCATTTAGGTAACAATTTCATTCTTTTACCTGGTGTTTCCATAGTTTTGTTCAACCCCTTTATTTTTAAATGCAAAAGCTGAAAACACATGGCTTAGACATAGTACCTGACTCCTGTTTTCCCCCTGTATAGCAGCGCTAAGACTGAAAGAGGGAAGAGCAGAACCAGGGGAGCTGCATTCACATCTACTGTGAGAGAAGATGCAGACAGGAGGAGAGAGCATAGGGGTGATCTCGATCACTATGCCTTCATGGCCCTTATTACAGTTTGTGAAAAGGAAAATGACCCAGCTGTTTCGCCTAATTGCAGTAGAGAGCAGTCACGTCACCAACCCAGCTGTGCAAATCTCAGGACTAACTAGACAGAAATATGAATCCTTTAGCAGGTAGACATGAAAGCTTCTGATTTCCTTCCTCTCTGGCTCTAAATAGCAGTTCACATTTTCAGGTTTGCATTGTACAAATCTTGTCTCTATTCTTCAGTGTCTATTACCACACTTATTCTTTGCTGACATCCATCACAGTTACTTCTTTCAAGAATTTACTCCTCTTATCAGATAATGACATTTCCTATACTACCAGTCATTACTCCATCTGCAATAGATTTGATGCGTTGTTATGGAAACCAGAGTAAAGGCTTCAACCTGTGACTATGACAACTGATTAAGAAACTATATTTTATAGTGATGACAACATATAATAGTACTTGGAGGACCGAAGATTTTAATTATCACAATTCCAGCTTCTACTATGTTGAATTTAAACAATTTAAAAAATGCCAAAAATAATCATATTACAATATACATTTGTAGCAACAGTGGGAAATAAGATGAACAGTGTTGAGAAAAAGTATTTGCCCCCTTTGGGATATTTTTTTTTTCTTCATATTTGTCACACTTAAATGATTCAGATCAAACAAATTTTGAGCGGAGTTAAATTTCACTTGCCACACTCAGGCCTGATTACTGCCAGACCTGTTGAAGCAAGTGATCACTTAAAATAGGAGCTGCCTGACAAAGTGAAGCAAGCTTAAACAAAGTCATTGACATGTATCAGTCGGGAAAGGGTTACAAAGCCATTTCTAAGGTTTTGGGACTCCAGCGAACCATGGTGTGAGCCATTATTCACAAATCATTTAAAAGCTGCATTTTGTATTTACTTGGGTTATCTTTGTATAATAGTAAAATTTGTTGGTGCTCTCTGCAGGGCTAATCCAACACTTCCGGCGGTCAATTGCGGATAATTCAAAGGCTAAGAGTCAGGATGATGTTATTGATCGTTAGCTGTTTCAACAAAGGCAACTGCAGCTGACAGCAAAAAAAAATAAAATAAAATAAAAAACGGATTCAGGCTGGCTGATGGGCAGATGTCACACCAAGAACGCCAAGCCTTCCTGGTTCACCCAAAAGATGGATACTATGCATGTGCAGGAAAATTGCCATACAGAAGATAATGGCTGGATAATTTACAGTTTAAATCAGACAAGTAAATTATGTATTTCTGAAAGAAAATGTTGATTATTCTTCTTTTTCAATGGTTTTAAGTGTGTACTAAATTGACATTAAATAAAGCTTATTGCCCCTAAGCAGCAGCCCTATAATTGAAGGTGTGTTATGCCTGCCTATCAGCAGCCAGCAAGTGAACACCGCTGTGGCAGAACTTAGGGGTGGGACCTGTTTTCAGTCAAAGCTACAGATTCGCTGACTCTGCCTGAAAGTCATCCTTTGAACGACACTGCATATCTTGTCGCAGTGGCTGAGTTTGAATAATGGCAGCTAAGAGGAGCCCCAAGTAAAAGGGATCACACAGATCATGTTATGGATCAGAGGTGGCTAAAAAGTAGAATGAATGTTGTGTAGCAACAATGTATCAAACTTAAAACCGAAATCCAGGCACAAAAAACCCCCCCAAAAAACAAAAAACAACAATATTAAATTACATTCAATAAAAAGCACACACCCCAACAGCCAAGAGGAGAGGGGGCAGAAACACAACCATAGCGCAGGTCTATACAGCTCCCAAATCTCAGTGGCCAGGAATGCAGTAGGAGTCTCCCTCCCCGTGTGTAGACAATAAATGTATAAAAATATTAAAAAATGTGTATATAACTAATAAATGTATAAATGTGTACAGATGGTAAACCCAAATCATTACACACTCTTGTAAGCTTTAATATTTTAATAATGTCAAGTCATCTCCTAGATTGTAAGCTCCCAAGATCAGGGCCCTCTTGTATTGAACTGTATTGTTCCTGTATTGTCTCCCGTTATATTGTAAAGCGCTGAGCAAACTGTTGGCGCTATATAAATCCTGTATAATAATATATATATATATATATATATATATATAAATCCTGTATCATAATAATAATAATAATATATAAATCCTGTATAATAATAATATATACAGTTGTGACCAAAATTATTCAACCCCCAATGCTGTAAAGGGGTTTAGGGACTATAGTGTACATTTGGAATTGTATTCAGAATCAAATCCTACAAGGACGTTGTAACTACCCAAATGCAACTAAAATGACATCAATTGTTTATGTAATACAGTAGTAAATGGTTCTTATGTGGTTTCTTCATTGCCACAATTATTCAACCCCTTAAAGACTACCACTCTGAAGAACAGAGGTTCATACAGGTGCTTTCCATCAGGTATTGAAAACACCTGTGGATGTCACCGAGCAGCAATCAAGCATAATAAGCACCAATTAGGCAGCTTTAAAATGACTGTGATACTCAGCTCCTTCTAGACATTTACTGGTGTGGTTACAAACATGGTGAAGGCAAGAGAATGGTCCAGGAAGACAAGAGAAGAGGTGATTTCTCTTCACAGGAAGGGCAATGGCTATAAGAAGATTGCAAAGATGTTAAACATACCAAGAGACACCTTAGGAAGCATCATTCGCAAATTCAAGGCAAAGGGCACTGTTGAAACGCTACCTGGTCGTGGCAGAAAGAAGATGCTGACTTCGACTGCTGTGCGCTACCTGAAGCGTAGAGTGGAGAGAAGTCCCCGTGTGACTGCTGAGGAACTGAGAAAAGATTTGTCAGATGTGGGTACAGAAGTTTCAGCCCAGACAATAAGACGCACACTGCGTAATGAAGGCCTCCGTGCCAGAACTCCCAGGCGTACCCCCTTGCTGTCTCCAAAGAATAAGAAGAGTCGACTGCAGTATGCCAAAAGCCATGTGGACAAACCACAAAAGTTGTGGGATAGTGTTCTGTGGACTGATGAAACAAAATTAGAACTGTTTGGGCCCATGGATCAACGCTATGTTTGGAGGAGGAAGAACAAGGCCTATGATGAAAAGAACACCTTGCCTACTGTGAAGCATGGTGGAGGGTCAATCATGCTTTGGGGCTGTTTTGCTTCTGCAGGTACAGGGAAGCTTCAGCGTGTGCAAGGTACCATGAATTCTCTTCAGTACCAGGAGATATTGGATGGAAACGTGATGCAGTCCGTCACACACCTGAGGCTTGGGAGACGTTGGACCTTTCAACAGGACAATGATCCCAAGCATACCTCCAAGTCCACTAGAGCATGGTTGCAGAGGAAAGGCTGGAACATTTTGGAGTGGCCATCGCAGTCACCAGACTTAAATCCGATTGAGAACCTCTGGTGGGACTTAAAGAAAGCAGTTGCAGTGCGCAAGCCTAAGAATGTGACTGAACTGGAGGCCTTTGCCCATGAAGAATGGGCGAAGATACCCGTAGATCGCTGCAAGACACTTGTGTCAAGCTATGCTTCACGTTTAAAAGCTGTTATAACTGTAAAAGGATGCTGTACTAAGTACTAAGATTGAATGTCACTTGGGGGTTGAATAAAACTGATAATGCTGTGAGCACAGAAAAGACATTTGTGGTTATTTCATTATAACTGTTATGTTATATTTGTCTGACCTACAAGTGCCTCTTTAATGTAAATGTAAGCAAGATGACTGAATGATCAAAAGCAATGTCAAACTGGCCAAAACACTCAATTTCAGTGGGGGTTGAATAATTTTGGTCACAACTGTAAATGCTGTATAATAATAATAACAAATCCTGTATAATAATAACATAAATCCTGTATAATAATAATAACATAAATCCTGTATAATAATAATATATAAATCCTGTATCATAATAATAATAATATATAAATCCTGTATAATAATAATAATAATAACAAATCCTGTATAATAATAATATATAAATCCTGTATAATAATAACATAAATCCTGTATAATAATAATAACATAAATCCTGTATAATAATAATATATAAATCCTGTATCATAATAATATATAAATCCTGTATCATAATAATAATATATAAATCCTGTATAATATTAATAATAATAATAATAATATATAAATCCTGTATCATAATAATAATAATATATAAATCCTGTATAATAATAATTTTAATATTTTAAAATATCTGTGGCTTTCTTTTAAATCACTGCTGATCCTGACATGAATGGTCTCTGTGCAAACACTTTTTTTTTTTTATAGCGTACTCTGTCCTTGTCCCCCAATTACTTTTCTGCATTGTCACCTTGTCACACACACTGCCCCGATGAAGACATGATCCATGATCATGGCATGATCCAATGCGGTCACCATCGGGAAACCAACCTTGACCAATTTTTCTTGAGTGCTAGTAGACAGGATGGGTGAAAAGGGGCTGCAAGAAATCAGCAGCACTGAGATGCAACCAAGAAGGAAAAAAAAAAGTGAAGAGTATTTTATAAATTAAATTTAAAAAAATTAAAAGATACACATATGGCAATGGTTAATAGAAACAGACAAGAGATGGCAGAAGTGACCAAGTGGTAAAACCATGACAACAGCTGCCTGTTTTTACTACCCCCAAGCCTCCTGTGTGAAAGAGCCCTAACTGCTAGTAAAGGAATTAGATGGAGCAGAATGTCAGTGAAACAGCTGCAACAAACCATGCCTATGGGTCAGGTCTGACTGATCACAGACTCTCTAAATGGCTAATGGTAGCCATACACTGTATGAAAAATTGCTCGAAAAGCCATCGTTTGGACAGTTCGTTCGTTTTTCATCCAATTAATGGGCACAAATAAAAAATAGTTTATGGCTTTTTTTTTGAGTCAAAAGATTGAAGGAAAAGGTTGGGAAACATCTGCTGAACAGACAATAAATTGAAAGGTTAATGTGTTTTTCGCCTGCTAAACTTCAAACTGTTTTTGCTAAGGACACTCATCATTACATGCGCAAGTGGTCTCAGTTTCTGCAACGTGACATTGACCTTACACAATGGAAGAAAATTTGGGATAACACATCTAAATCCTCTGTCTGTGTAGTTTATAAAGAGAACACGTATAAAATTTGAATGTTATGGTATAAAACTCCCGAGGCTGTCCATGCCTTTAATCCGAAGGCTCCTTCCGCTTGCTGGCGCTGTTGGAGGGATGTTGGCTCCCTCTTCCATATTTTTTGGACTTGTGGATCTATTGTCCCTTTTTGGGAGGAGGTTCGGTCTTTTCTACAATTGTTATTGCAGACTTCTCTCCCTTTTGAGCCTCTGTATTTTTTACTGAGCCTGCCATTCCCAGGTCTTCCCAGAATGGCCAGTAAACTCTCTACACATATCCTGACTGCGGCCAGAAGAAGCACTCCGATGTGTTGGCTATCTACTATACCCCCTTCGATGTCAACGCTGTTTAAAATTATTGCTGATGTACGACAGATGGAGTACCTGACGGCTGGACAAGCTGGTTCGCTTGCTTTGTTTGAGGCAGTGTAGCACCCATGGGATACTTTCTCGTCCTTCCGCCTATCTGCAGATGTATAGTTCTGTTGGCCACCCCAATGTAATTTTATGCCATTCTTATGTTCATAACCATGCAGTTCTCATCATCGATGTGCTCCTTTGTTCCTTTTTCTTCTGTGATTTTTTTTGTAATTACAGTGGGGCAAAAAAGTATTTAGTCAGCCACCAATTGTACAAGTTCTCCCACTTAAAAAGATGAGAGAGGCCTGTAATTGGCATCATAGGTAGACCTCAACTATGAGAGACAAAATGAGAAAAAAAATCCAGACAATCACATTGGCTGATTTGGAAAGAATTTATTTGCAAATTATGGTGGAAAATAAGTATTTGGTCGATATCAAAAGTTCATCTCAATACTTTGTTATATATCCTTTGTTGGCAATGACAGAGGTCAAACGTTTCCTGTACGTCTTCACAAGGTTGGCACACACTGTTGCTGGTATGTTGGCCCATCCTCCATGCAGATCTCCTCTAGAGCAGTGATGTTTTGGGGCTGTCGCTGGGCAACACGGACTTTCAACTCCCTCCAAAGATTTTCTATGGGGTTGAGATCTGGAGACTGGCTAGGCCACTCCAGGACCTTGAAATGCTTCTTACGAAGCCACTCCTTCGTTGCCCGGGTGGTATGTTTGGGATCATTGTCATGTTGGAAGACCCAGCCACATTTCATCTTCAATGCCCTTGCTGATGGAAGGAGGTTTGCACTCAAAATCTCACGATACATGGCCCCATTCATTCTGTCCTGTACATGGATCAGTCATCCTGAGAAACAGCCCCAAAGCATGATGTTACCACCCCCATGCTTCACAGTAGGTATGGTGTTCTTTGGATGCAACGCAGCATTCTCTCTCCTCCAAACACGACGAGTTGTGTTTCTACCAAACAGTTCTATTTTGGTTTCATCTGACCATATGACATTTTCCCAATCCTCTTCTGGATCTTCCAGATGCTCTCTAGCAAACTTCAGACGGGCCCGGACATGTACTGGCTTAAGTAGGGGGACATGTCTGGCACTGCAGGATCTGAGTCCCTGGCGGCGTAGTGTGTTACTGATGGTAGCCTTTGTTACGTTGGTCCCAGCTCTCTGCAGGTCATTCACTAGGTCCCCCCGTGTGGTCCTGGGATTTTTGCTCACTGTTCTTGTGATGATTTTGACCCCACGGGGTGAGATCTTGCGTGGAGCCCCAGATCGAGGGAGATTATCAGTGGTCTTGTATGTCTTCCATTTTCTAATTATTGCTCCTACAGTTGATTTGTTCACACCAAGCTACTTGCCTATTGCAGATTCAGTCTTCCCAGCCTGGTGCAGGTCTACAATTTTGTTTCTGGTGTCCTTCGACAGCTCTTTGGTCTTCACCATAGTGGAGTTTGGAGTGTGACTGTTTGAGGTTGTGGACAGGTGTCTTTTATACTGATAACAAGTTCAAACAGGTGCCACTGATACAGGTAATGAGTGCAAGACAGAGGAGCCTCTTAAAGAAGAAGGTACAGGTCTGTGAGAGCCAGAAATCTTGCTGGTTTGTAGGTGACCAAATACTTATTTTCCACCATAATTTGCAAATACATTCTTTCCAAATCAGCCAATGTGATTGTCTGGATTTGTTTTCTCATTTTGTCTCTCATAGTTGAGGTCTACCTATGATGCCAATTACAGGCCTCTCTCATCTTTTTAAGTGGGAGAACTTGCACAATTGGTGGCTGACTAAATACTTTTTTGCCCCACTGTATATGTATATGTGAAAATCAATAAAAATTGTTAATATAAAAAAAAAGAAAAGAAATTCAAACTGTTTGTACTGCGCATATGTGACAAAATAAATGGGAAACTGATTCATTTATGACTATTAAACAATTTATCATTCGAAATTTGGTCATCACATGATGGCAATATTGTTTGCTCTCACGATCAAGTGTTCGTTATTCAAAAACGAGTTTGAACGATTTTTCGACTAGTGTATGGTCAGCATTATCCTGTATTTTCTGGAGCTTTTTAGCAAGCAGGCTGAATACACTGACATATCAATAAATCTCTCTGACATAACATCCTGGAATATGGTACAGCAAGTGGTTAAAAATGTGGAAGTCACATGAAACATTACTTTTAAAGTAATAACTAAAAATATGCACTCAATGAAATTCTAGCGCTGCATTAAGTGGTAATTTGTATAATTTCTCAGCTGAGGTTACCAGGGAAATTAACAAAGGCTGGAGGGGAAGCGAGAGGCTTGCAGAGCTCCTGCTGTTTTATAAGCAGAGTATATTATAGTACGGGAGGGGAATAAGAAGGATAAAACAGGAATCCAATGCAGAGTGGAGACCTCATGCTTGAAATGCCGTTACAATAATCCTCAGTCTGAGATCGACTCCAAAATTCTGATCTCCAAGTTACAGAAACAGGGATGAAGACAGACCAGTTGTAATTAAAATGAGATTCCATAAAAAAAAATTTGAAATTATACATAAAAAAGCATGCTCTTATTTGTAATTAAGGAATATTGGTGCTATATTTATAGGAAAAAACGACGACGCAGTCTAATGCCGGCCATACATGGGTCCAAAATCGACCAATTTTTCATCCGAAAATCGTACCTAAGAATAATCAGTCGATTTTAGCTCTGTTAGAGGGTCAATGGCACTGGCTGATTTTCGTGGTTCCTCCTCTTTTTGGTGATCGGGCATGTTGGAAAATTCCTAAAAAGCTCCCGATTTTCGACTTGATGGTCAAATCGTACGATCGTTTTTCCGAAAAGAATACGTGCATGAGCCGTGACCTGGAAGGAACAGAAGTTTTGCATGTTTTGTGGGGTGAACTTAATGAATTGGTCAGCCGATTTTCGTTTTCAATGATGGCACCATCAAACTACCGAGGGAACGACGTTTCCGATTTTCGGATGAAAAATCGTTCGGAATTCGAACCACGTATGGCCTGCATTAGAATGCTTCTCTCGTCTTATCCTTTGCTTTAAAGGATAAGTTCACCTTTTAGACAAAAATATTAAAATGTACATTTTTTGCAGGTAAAAAAATGTGCATTTATTATTTTTGTCTAAGAAGCCTGGAAAGCATTGCACCAGTAATCAGTAGATCGATGATGCCATGTAGGTCTCCTGCAGACCTGTCATACTATCTGCTTGCCGTATGGGGTGTACGAGAACGCAGATATTCTGACAGGAAACTTCAATGGACCACCACAGCGCAGTGGTCGTTCATTGAAAACTACAAGCCGACAGCTGCTAAGGCTGTCGGGACTTGTAGTTCATTCATTCACAGAAGTCCGTGAATGAATGATGCGACTGTGTGAGCGGAGCCACGCTTGGCTGTGCGGTTTTCAAATTTGATAGATAGTACGGGGAGACTTCTCCCCGTACTGTCAGAGGGAGGAGGGGGAGCGGCGAATGGCAGCTGTGGCTATGGGAACATGTTACATGTTCCACCCTAAAAACGGGTGGGACATGTAACATGTTCCTAAAGGTGAATGTATCCTTTAAAGCGGAGCTCCAGGTCCATGGAAAATGTTTTTGGTTTGAGGGCCAGTTCACACCAAGGTGCGGTAGGTCTGTTTTGGGCAGCTATTCCAGCTCAGCCCCACCGCACTGCTGAAAAAAAAAAAGAACCGCATGCACTACTTTTTTCAGTGCAGTGAACAGCAACACAATCCACTGCCTCGCCCCGTGATTGGTGCATTGGCACTGCTGTCATCTTGCTGCATGCCAGTGGCTGCGTTCTAATGAAGCCAATGGTAAACCAGCTCTAATACACTAGGCTATGATGCATGTTATTTGCCCAACAATCACTTCCGGTATGTGCATTGTAGCAGCAATCCTTAGTTATGCTGAGTTAGTACGAGTCATGTGACCAAATGCCGGGTCATGTGACCAAATGCAAAATTATATATACACCCTACTTGTAACATTTCAGATTGGAATGGCGTTTTACATGCTTGCTCTAGGCTCCATTCACAACAATGCGTTTTTTAGTGCTTTTTGCAGAAATGCAGTCCATTTAACATGGTTTCCTATGGAACGCGTTGACATCTATGCTTTTTTGAGCTGCTGCATTTTTGGAAAGGGTCAGGGACTTTTTTAAAAGCAAAAAAGCAGCATTTTTGCTACAATAGAGTTCAATGGAGAATCTGCTGAAATTCATGGTGGTGTGTTTTTGCTGCGATTTTGCGTTTTGCATTTTTATTCTGCCCAGCAAAAGAAAAATTCCACTTAAAAAAAAAAAAAAATAGTTGAACAAAAACGCAAATCGAGGCGAAATCGTGACAAAAAGCAAACTGGATAGGTGTGAACGGAGCCCAAAACATAAAATCTACCATCACCTCCTCCAATGCAGACATTCTCACCCCAATATATTTACATGGATTATAAGAGGGATTTAACTACCCTTCCTGAAGAAAATACTATGCCAGGTTAGTGCTGGTCATGTGACCAAATGCCAATGGCAGGTGTTTAGGTAGAGCCATTCAATCAGCAGCTTTGCTTGAACACCAAACCTCCTCTCCTGGTCATTTTTTGTAATGCGAATGACACCAAAGTGACCCCAGAGATCATAATGCAGGAAGGAGTGCTATTATTCTATAGGTTCACTGTTAGGACTTTAAAATATCATTTCTTTTTTTAACAAAACTACTGTGCAAGTTAAACACGTGCTTCTTTTTTTTTTTCCTTTCCATATCTGCAACGTGTTGTGTGTTGAATCATTGGGTATCAGTGGCCCCACTTTCGGATGTAATTTGTGTCCGTGATTAAAGCTGTGACCTTCAGCCTGAGCAGCCAATATAAAAAGGACGTCTGCAGGTGACCGGCTCAGGGCGTGCTTGGGCTGACACTTCCATTGTGTGTAAGAATTTCACTGCAATCAGAATATATTTCTCTAGTGTGCCTAAAAATAGCAGCCTGGGGAGGGCCTGAAAAATGAACAGAGCGGCAGAAATTGGCAGTTTATCACGGTGGGTAATTAAGAAATTGAATCTGTGCAGGAGCTGAGCTTAAAATACCCTTCCGTGCCGGCTGCTCGTTGTACGCCGCATGGAATTAACTCCAGCAGTGCCTTGGAGGTCTGAACGTCCAGGAATCAATACAGACACAAGGAGGTAGATATGAGAAAAGCATTTGATCAATGCAGGAGAAGATAGTGTGTACAGTGGGCAATCAGGCACATAAACAACGAAGCCCATCCAACTATAGTGTAGCCTGCTGAGGGTCGATGATTGGCTGCCAAGCTTCAATGGGAAAGTGCTGGCTCAGCTGCCATATCAGTCATTCTGCATTACCTGGAGGGCTGTGCTAAGTAATAAAACTATTGATGCCCTGCAGCTAGTGAGAATGGAGCAAAGTGAAGCTGGAGGACACATTTTCACATATACTACAAATGCTGTACCTCCTAAATGTCAAAGATGTTTTACAAATACTCTGTATATGTATGTATATATTATTAAAAGAAAAAAAAATTATATATATACAGTCATGGCCGAAATTGTTGGCACCCTTGATATTTTTCCTGAAAATCAAGTATTTCACACAAAAAAGGTATTGCATTAACACATGTTTTGCTATACACATGTTTATTCCCTTTGTATGTATTGGAACAAATATAAAACAGAGGCAGAAAAGCAAATATGACATAATGTCACACAAAACCCCAAAAATGGGCTGGACAAAAGTATTGGCACCCTTAACTTAATATTTGGTTGCACACCCTTTGGAAAACATAACTGAAATCAGTCGCTTCCTATAACCATCAATAAGCTTCTGACACCTCTCACCCGGAATTTTGGACCACTCTTCCTTTGCAAACAGCTCCAGGTCTCTCTTATTGGAAGGACACCTTTTCCCAACAGCAATTTTAAGATCTCTCCACAGGTGTTCAATGGGATTTAGATCTGGGCTCATTGCTGGCCACTTCAGAACTCTCCAGCGCTTCTTTGCCATCCATTTCTGAGTGCTTTTTGACGTATGTTTGGGGTCATTGTCCTGCTGGAAGACCCAGGATCTTGGACGCAAACCCAGCTTTCTGACACTGGGCCCTACAGTGCGACCCAAAATCCTTTGGTAATCCTCAGATTTCATGATGCCTTGCACACAGTCAAGGCACCCAGTGCCAGAGGCAGCAAAACAACCCCAAAACATCATTGAACCTCCACCATATTTTACCGTAGGTACTGTGTTTTGTTCTTTGTAGGCCTCATTCCGTTTTCGGTAAACAGTAGAATGATGTGCTTTACCGAAAAGCTCTATCTTGGTCTCATCTGTCCACAAGACGTTTTCCCAGAAGGCTTTTGGCTTACTCAAGTACATTTTGGCAAACTGTAGTCTTGCTTTTTTATGTCTCTGTGTCAGCAGTGGGGTCCTCCTGGGTCTCCTGCCATAGCGTTTCATTTCATTTAAATGTCGACGGATAGTTCGCGCTGACACTGATGCTCCCTGAGCCTGCAGGACAGCTTGAATGTCTTTGGAACATGTTTGGGGCTGCTTATCCACCATCCGGACTATTCTGCGTTGCAATCTTTCATCAATTTTCCTCATCCGTCCACGACCAGGGAGATTAGCTACAGTGCCATGGGTTGCAAACTTCTTGATAATGTTGCGCACTGTGGACAAAGGCAAATCTAGTTCTCTGGAGATGGACTTGTAACCTTGAGATTGTTGATATTTTGCCACAATTTTGGTTCTCAGGTCCTCAGACAGTTCTCGTCTCCTCTTTCTGTTGTCCATGCTTAGTGTGGCACAGACAGACACACAATGCAAAGGTTAAGTGAACGTCTCTCCTTTTTATCTGCTTTCAGGTGTGATTTCTATATTGCCCACACCTGTTACTTGCCCCAGGTGAGTTTACAGGAGCATCACATGCTTGTAACATTCTTATTTATCCGCAGTTGTGAAAGGGTGCCAATACTTTTGTCCAGCCCATTTTTGGAGGTTTGTGTGACATTATGTCGAATTTGCTTTCTTTCCTCCCTTTTTTTGTTTTGTCCCAATACACACAAAGGGAATAAACATGTGTATAGCAAAACATGTGTTAATGCAATACGTTTCGTGAGAAATACATGATTTCCTGGAGAAATATCAAGGGTGCCAACAATTTCGGCCATGACTGTATATACACACACACACACACACACACATACATACTGTATATATATATTCACATACATACACACATACACAATATTACCAAAACTATTGGGCCGTCTGCCTTTACATACACATGAACTTTAATGGCCCCCCAGTCTTAGTCCGTAGGGTTCAATATTGAGTTGGCCCCGCCCTTTGCAGCTATAACAGCTTCAACTCTTCTGGGAAGGCCGTCCACAAGGTTTAGGAGGGTGTCTATGGGAAGGTTGGACCATTCTTCCAGAAGCACATTTGTGAGGTCAGGAAATGATGTCAGATGAGAAGGCCTGCCTCACAGTCTCCACTCTAATTCATCCCAAAGGTGTTCTATGGGGTTGAGGTCATGACACTTTGCAGGCCAGTCAAGTTCTTCCACCCCAAACTCGCTCCTCCATGTCTTTATGGACCTTGCTTTGTGCACTGCTGTTCAGTCATGTTGGAACAGGAAGGGGCCGCCCCAAAATGTTCCCACAAAGTTGGGAGCATGAAATTGTCCAAAATGTCTTGGTATGCTGAAGCCTTAAGAGTTCCCTTCACTGGAACTAAAGGGCCAAGCCCAACCCCTGAAAAACAACCCCACACCATAATCCCCCCTCCATCAAACTTTACACTTGGCACAATGAAGTCGGGCAAGTACCATTCTCCTGGCAACCACCAAACTCAGACACGTCCATCGGATTTCCAGACAGAGAAGCATGATTGGTCACTCCAGGGAACGCGTCTCCACTGCTCTAGAGTCCAGTGGCGGCGTGCTTTACACCACGGCATCCGACACTTTGCATTGCACTTGGTGATGTAAGGCTTGGATGCAGCTGCTCGGTCATGGAAACCCATTCCATGAAGCTCTCTATGCACTGCTGTTGTGCTAATGTGAAGGCCACATGAAGTTTGGAGGTCTTTAGCTATTGACTCTGCAGACAATTGGTGACTTCTGCACACTGAGCTTCAGCATGCGTTGACCCCGCTCTGTCATTTTATGTGGCCTACCACTTGGTGGCTGAGTTGCTGTTGTTCCCAGTTGCTTCCACTTTGTTATAATCCCACTAACAGTTGAGTGTGGAATATTTAGTAACAAGGAAATGTCACAGATGGACTTATTACACAGGTGGAAACCTATCACGGGACCACACTTGGAGTCACTGAGCTCTTGAGAGCGACCCATTATTTCACATTTGTTTGTAGAAGTAGTCTACATGTCTAGGGGCTTGATTTCATACACCTGTGGCCATGGAGGTGATTGGAACACAGGAATCCTATGATTTGGAGGGATGGTCCAATAGTTATGGCAATATAGTGTGTATATATTTGCCACCAGTGCTGGGACAAGGTAATCTAGAGCCCAGGGCGAACATGCCAAGCTGCCCCCCACAAGATGTATGAGCTTTATGTGTCAGCAAAAACCTCCCTCAAAAAACTGAGCACTAATCTCCATGTTTACCCCCCAATCATAAATTCCCCCTCCTCCCAGTACAAATCCACCACTCTTAGCACCCCCCCCCCCTCTTCTAGCACAACCTCCCCCCCATCCCCCCTCTTAGCATAAATCCTTTTCCTCCATTCCCCTTCCCAACACAAATTCCCCTAAATCACTACTCCTAACACCCTCCCCCCTCACATTTCCTAGAACAACTCTTCCTGCTGCCCCCAAAAATTCCCCGTCTCAGCACATCCCCTCCCACCTCACATGATACCATAGTGCCCAGGGCAGTTTCCCCTCCTGCCCACCCCTTGTCCCGTCCCTGTTTGCCACTGCTTATTCATTAATAGAATCTTAAAGCTGAACTCTGTGTCTGGACATCAGGAACAGTCCACCACTGGTTCGTTGGGGAGTGCTATTTGAGGATCAGGTGAGTATAAGGCTTTCTGGTAGCCCCTTGACAAAACGAGTAGTTAACCCATGTGGTGCAGGCGCAGCCCCACTGCATGGGAAAAAAACTGTCTGGAGTTTGGCTTTAAATGTATTTTTTTCAATGCAAGTAGAGCAAGTACCCAAATTTGACTTCAGATCAGTCGTTTGCAATCCCCTGTACAGCAAAGCTGAATGGGCAAGGAAGCTACAGCATAGCTTGCTAGTTCATGTACTGACAAGGTGCATGCTGACAGGAGGAGAAAAGCAGAGCAACAGAAAGATGGGCTAATCGCTGTGCAGCTGCTGCTTCACTATCACAGACTGGTGATGGAGCCCATGAAGTCCTGGGCTCAGAGGAAGTGGGCTGAATGATGCTGGCCATTGTTCAAACCAGAAGGCTGAGAACATTTTGTTGTAGAATAGATGTATTGTAAAGGACAGCTCTGGCCTGAATCTGAATATTGCAGTAAAAGTTGTTTTTGGAATTTTATCTTTTAATGGAGTATTCAAACTCTCCTAAAATCTGATTGGTACATACACATCAGTAATAGTCAGTACACTTGATATAGGTACCCAATGCAGCCTTACCACATCAACAAAGGCCCACATATATTCAACATACTGTATAATGCTGCAGACAAATGTAGAGACTGCTGACATGTTACAGGAGATGTGCACAGGCTGCAAGCATGCTACAGGAGACAGGCAGAGGTCATGGGTATGCTGCAAGAGAGCAAAAAAAAACTGCGAGCATGCTACCAGTGACAGGAAGAGCCTGTGGGCATACTACAGGAGATGAGCAAATACTGCTGGTATACTAGAGGAAATGGGAAGAGATTGCTGGAATACTAAAAGAGATGGGCAGAGACTGCTAACATGCTATAAGACCAGGGCAGAGACTCTTAGCATACTACAAGAGATGGGCAGAGACTGCTGACATGCTATAAGACCAGGGAAGAGACTGCTAGCATACTACAAGAGATGGGCAGAGACTGCTGACATGCTATAAGACCAGGGCTGAGACTGCTAGCATACTACAAGAGATGGACAGAGACTGCTGACATGCTATAAGACCAGGGAAGAGACTGCCAGCATACTACAAGAGATGGGCAGAGACTGCTGACATGCTATAAGACCAGGGAAGAGACTGCTGACATGCTATAAGACCAGGGCAGAGACTGCTGACATGCTATAAGACCAGGGCTGAGACTGCTAGCATACTACAAGAGATGGGAAGAGACTGCTGACATGCTATAAGACCAGGGCTGAGACTGCTAGCACACTACAAGAGATGGGCAGAGACTGCTGACATGCTATAAGACCAGGGCAGAGACTGCTAGTATACTACAAGAGATGGGAAGAGACTGCTGACATGCTATAAGACCAGGGCAGAGACTGCTAGCACACTACAAGAGATGGGCAGAGACTGCTGACATGCTATAAGACCAGGGCAGAGACTGCTAGTATACTACAAGAGATGGGAAGAGACTGCTGACATGCTATAAGACCAGGGAAGAGACTGCTAGCATACTACAAGAGATGGGCAGAGACTGCTGACATGCTGTAAGACCAGGGAAGAGACTGCTAGTATACTACAAGAGATGGGCAGAGACTGCTGGCATACTAGGAAAGATGGAATGTCTGACAAGCCAAAATCGTTGTGACAGTCTTACATTTTTGCAGATAGAGAGAGCAAAAAGGGGGGTTTCCATGTCAACCAAATTCTACTGATCATATTGACAGTGTCACATCATAAAATTACTCTCTTTCCACCAGTTTTATTATGAAGAATGATGTTCTTCAGAAACAATGCTACAGATAAAAGCTTTAATAATACCTCCTGGCATTAATGAGCAGAAGGCAGGGACACCGCCATGACTATGTGAACAAAAGAAGGCTTCCTTATAGAAAGGCTGGATAAACCACTTGATTTCGGCTCACTGTGTTACAACATGCTCACAAAGAATAGCATGACTTCCTAAAGAATAAGGTATTTACATGTCATCACATCAAACACAATTTCATTAAATGTTTTAGGATAGCAGAATAGTAGGTCTTCAGGGTCTAATTGATCCCTTTAGACCCTCAAAGTGGCTATAAATGCAGATTTTATTTTTCTTTAAAATAACAAACATGTTATGGTTTGTACAGAGCAGCCCCTCCCTCCTGCCAAGTGCCCACATAGCAAGCAGCTTGCTATGGGGGCACCCAAGTAGATTTACTCCCCAGCCATTGTTCTGTGTGTTCATTCACACAGACATGGCTTGGCCCTGCCCCCGCTCTCATTGGCTCACTGGCTGTGACTGATAGTAGCTGGAGCAAATGGCATGTTTGTCACTGCTACTCACTCCACTCCTCACCTGTCATTGGTTGTTAAGGATGCTGTTGGCTTCACAGCTGACAGCCTTCTAGCAACCAGTGACACTGATTGTGGATGGAGCCTGTATGGGAAGCTGAGACACTAGTTCCCCCCACCGGGTATGGTCTCTCTTTATGGCTCGACAGCAAGCAGTGGGTGGATCTTACAGCCAATAGCAGGCGTCTATTCGCTACTGACTCACCTGAAGCCCACTGTCAGTCAAGGAGATGAGATATGATGGGGAACTAATGTCTCTTATTCCATATCAGGCTCTGCCAACACAGACTGAAAACTCCTTGTTGGATGCACTGACTCTTCAACAGCTGCAGCACCAGGGAGGGAGCTCAGCTGCAGCACCAGGGAGGGAGCTCAGCTGCACCACCAGGGAGGGAGCTCAGCTGCACCAGGAATGAAGTGCCCCTATGGACACCCAAGCATCATGGATGCAAAGCTTGCCCCTAATTAATGTACCTATTTCCAATCTGTCATCTGAACCAGCATTTGTTATGCAGAGGCTTGACAGAATTCTAAAGAGTAAACTCTTTATGGATTTCCTTGAAAATATGTTGGCTGTATACAGGTGTTCAGTAATGGGAATTCATCATTATACTGAAGTTTCTGAACACTTGACTGAAGCACCAGTTTGGTGGAAGACATGCATTGTAGTTTGATGGTAAAATGATTTAAAAAGAAATGAGCGTCTAGGCAAAAAAACATGCATATAGTACATCGCTGCAATACACGCACACCTGCCCTTGTTTTATCCCTCCAAACACAATGCAAGTACATGAAAATAACTGTTGATGTGCCAGAATTATAATGTGTTATTACCTTCTTCCTTGACATGACAACACAGTATTTTTGGCTCTGAATGCTAAAGTATGTGTTATCCCTTTGAGGACCAAGGGACGTATTTGTCCCATGTTTGTAATTGCGTGTATCATCTGATTAAGAACTTAAAACTCTTTTTTTTTTTTGGTTTGAGTCAAAATATTAGTTCTTATCAACAAACAACAAATGGATCTAGCTTTTTGCCAATTATTTCATGAAATGGCTTAGTTACAGCAACTGAAGTGTACGAACTTTAAAAACAAACAAATTGGTTCTTTTGGCGTTCCAAAATCTTACAGTCCTCAAAGGGTTATGAGCCTTGTCTGTGCAACTCTGCACGGGCAGAGAGCAGAATTCAATAAGGTGCCTTTTTATAATTATTGCACATATAAAACCTTTCCATATATATTAGGCAGTCTAAAAGGAAGCAAATAAGAAGTAGTTCTTTATTAGGGAAGGGATGACATACACACAAAAAAAATGAAAATGCACTATTCTTAACTCCTTTGCACCCACCTTGTAATGGTCAGTGGTTTAAACTTCTGTGGCTTGTTTTTTCTTATTACAGGTTGTAGGAGCATTGAAAGAGCATATTGTCTTGGAATGAATTTGTTATCTCCAGTGATATGTGATAAGTTGTATAGTCCTGTGCCATAGGATTTAATGCAGTCACTTTGTTTAGTATTGTAGATTTGATACCCAGAGGTAACAGACCAGAGCTGTTAAGCAGGGTATACATGTACAGTAATTTTTTGTTTTAGTTCAACCAGGGGATGTTGATGCAAGGATCTCTCCCAATGTTCTATTGTAGTCCCCCCACCACCAAATACACAGATCAGCCACTGGCTGCAAGTGCTGATCGAATGCTGGTTTTCCAGCAAGACCACTTGACAGAAGCCGGCAATTAGACTGACTTCAGTTGAACATACAGAAGTATATACATACCGAACGTTGGCTGGTGCCTGCTGATGTTGTAAGTTGTATGTGTTTAATGAAAAAAAAAAAAATGAAAAGAAAAAAGCAAAAATAAAACCCAGAAACATTTACTTAAATGCCCTATATTATAATTTTTCTTTGTGCCTCCTCTGGTAGCTGACTGGTGATCAAAAGTTTTTTTGTTTGCTCTCCCCTCTGGTCAGCTGACCAGTCTTGTGCCTTCCCATCCATATGGAATTGCTGGAAGGCATCATGGTCCTGCATGAACTCCAATTCTAGCCCAGCGATGGAAACCTCCAAAAGGCAATAGGCAGCATCAACATCACCAGAAGGCAACGTTAGCACTGCAGACAAGATCCTCTTACTCTACAGATGAGAATAAAGAAGACCTGGTGTGTCAAATGACCAGAATTAATTGGATATTTAAGATTGAAAAATATCAGTTAAATACAGGGAAGTGTCATGATAAGTTTTTTTTTTTTTGCTCACTGGAGATGAGATTCAATGAGGTTTTCAACCATCAGTGAAAATGTCAGTAGTTCGAGGCCATACAATACAGCAGGGGTGTCCAAACTATGGCCCTCCAGGTGTTGAGGAACTGCAAGTCCCATGAGGCCTTGCAAGACTCTGACATCCACAGGCAAGACACCCAGCAGCAGAGGCATGATGGGACTTGTAGTACTTCGACAGCTGGAGGACCATAGTTTGGACACCCATGCAATACAGAGACACTTACTTCTGTGGCTCGTGAGCTCAGTCCCCTTAGGAGTAGCACCACCACGTGAATAGCAGCCCGGCGCACCTCAGCCTCTGGATCAGTACGTATCAGCGCTGATAAACAGGAGCTCACCTAAAATGAAGAAAATTCAGTTTTCAGTATCTATAGGAAGACTGCCATTTTGTGAGGGCTTCATATGATTACAGAAAACCAATTAGATGAGAAAATGAGGATTTACCTCATGGACAACTGAACCTAAAGAAAATTGGAGCAGCTTGCACAACTCCCCCAAGTTAGAAAGGCTGCTGGCCCTCAGAGAGCTGTCTGGATCCCGGGAACCCCTCAGGAAAGCGTGAATTAAGGCGCTCTTGTGTGGGATGACCATGTCTCCTGCAGAAAAAGAAACTTGATTATATTAAATATATTCTAAGGCATTGCATACTCCTTGAAATGACTGAGGCTTTCATGAACAACATGGAGGGGTACAAGGTGTAACCTCCTAAGCCACGTGTTAAGGAAATAAGATATCACAGTAAGATCAATCTCGTGGTGTAGAGGGGAAGGGAAGGTATACTTTATTTTCACTGAGCTCATATTTTAAGCTGTTGTTGCAAAATTTACTTTACAATGTGTGACTGTGAACTTAGCACTTAGTCATCCCTTTGATAAGGTGCTGGTGCACGAAACGCGTCAGTGAGGAGCCTACTAGAGTGACATCACGCCGCATACGGCCACCAGGAAGGCTGGCGGCCATTTTACATATCTCTTCATTCATGTGTTTTATATTACGGATTTTACTGGAACTTCAATAAATACTACATGATCACTACCCATTTGTCTCTGGCTCGTATTATGCGAGCCCCTAAGGTGGATATCTCCCCCAACCTTTGATGCTTCTGATCTGGTGGTCTGATACTAACGTGGCGCTGTCCCTGTGATATCCCTGGTTTGGTGGTCTGATGACAACATGGAGCTGTACCTGGGAGCAGAGTGTGCCCTTTGAGAGTGATGTTACCCTGTGTGCCTTGAGTGTGCCTGATGACCCCGCAGCCCTAGCTTTGACCCTGATGACCACTGTTGGATGTTTACACGCATGCGCATTTTTTGTGCGCTTCTGGTGAGTGCATTCATATTACTGGCCCTCACCATATAGGATCACCAGCACAAAGCACGGATCACCTAATTTTTTGGACTTGATTTGCATTGTATATGATGCACTACAGTCACTTTATCTATTGATCTTATACTCTTAAGACGTCACTAAGAGACGATTTATCACGTTATCACTTTAGAAGCGCTGTATTAGCGCTCACCGTGTATCATTTAATATTTTTATTATTATTTTTAGCGCTGCATTTATATTTTACTGTGAACTTAACATGTTGAAATTCTTAAAAAACCAAAAATATATATCCCAGCGCCAAAAAGAAAATACTAAGAGATTATGCAGCTGTGCAACAGTGAAAACCACCAATAAACAACAAAAAAACAGCGCAAAATCCAAAAACAAAATTACATAAGTGAACAAAAATTAAATTAATAATAAGTGTCCATGCACTCACCAGATGGAGATGAGTAATGAGCCTTATAGGATATAAGGGATCCTATAACCCCTCCAAAAGAGATCAAATCTTCTTTTTCACCCTGCTTAGGTATATAAATCGTCTCCACTTTATTCCTCCATGGATGTTGAAATTCTTGTTCACCCATATTTATGTCAGTTTGTTAAATGTAGAGAACTGTATGTTAGCCGATAGAGGCACAGCGGATTAACCACTACAGCAACTCTGCCTAACTGCCTAAACAGATAACTCATCAGCCACACATGGAGTGAATTGTTTTTGAGGAGTCTGCCAACTCATACTGTATACATATAACTAAAAAAAGACATTGACTACATTCCCTTTAAACCAGGTGGCTATAAACTTGCAGATCTCGTAAAGCAAGAATAATGGGTGAAAACTTTGCCGATCATTTCCCAAACTCAGCCAATAAACAGATGAACTACAAAGGTTTGTTCATGAATTCTCTCCCTGCAGTTTCATATCGGTGTGATGCATCAAATTCCTACACATTTCTGCACAACAAGCCTACAGCTGACCCCTACCCCTGATGAAAAACATGGTCTGAAATGCGCTGGGAGGGGAGGGGGGGTTTCTGTGGAGTGACATACGTAGGGAATTTTGGAATATACCTGTCAGCATAGAAAGTCAGTTCCTGGTAATATAGAAATACCCAGATCTGGTCTTTTAATACAGGTAAAAACTGTACAAGGAAAGTGTTCTAGCTTTTTGGGGAATATTATGATTGATCCTGGAAGTCATGTGACTAGGGGAGGAGGAGTTTGAGAACAAGGACTGGGTCGGAAGGTGCCAGCTAAGAGTGCACCATGGAATGGATTGGGTACCAGACAGAACATTGAAGGCATGCCACAGAGAGGACGGACATTCTGATAGAGGAAACTAGTAGGGGAGGATCGAAGGAAAGCAATTACAGAAGAGAGCAGACAAAGATATGGAAAAGACGTATTGTAAAGGACAGCTCTTGGATGAAGCTGAGTACAGCAGTAAAAGCTGTTTTTTTTTTTAGAATTTTATCTTTTAATGGCGTATTCAATTTCTCTTAAAATCTGCTTGGCACGTACACATACGTGGTAGTCGGCACACCTGATATAGGGACCCAATGCAGCCTACCACATCACCAAAACACCCAATATACTATTCATTAGAAATGACTAAAGAAAAATGTGTAGAGACTGCAGGTAAGCTACAGAAGATGGAAGAGACATCGGGCAACCTACAAGTGACAGGCACAGGCTGCAAAGCATGCTACAGGAGAC
Organism: Staurois parvus; assembly: GCF_062004578.1. Classification (NCBI taxonomy): domain Eukaryota; kingdom Metazoa; phylum Chordata; class Amphibia; order Anura; family Ranidae; genus Staurois; species Staurois parvus. The sequence continues at coordinate 91,521 of NW_028318007.1, read as the reverse complement.
AGGCAGTGGGTGTGGGTAGGATACAAAACATAAAAAGAAACCACGGGTATGCTACAAGTGACAGGAAGAGACTGCAGGCATGCTCCAGGAGAAGGGTAGCGATTGTGGGCACGCAACAAAAGGGCAAAGATTGTGAGCACATTACAGAAGACAGGAAAAGCCCATGGGCATTCTACAGGAAATGGTCAGAGACTGCTGGTATACTACAGGAGATGGGCAGAGATTGACAGGTACCCGCTCCCACTTCCGGTCCAATCGCCTAGGCCAGGGGTAGGTAACCTGCAGCTCTCTAGCTGTTGTGGAACTACATTTCCCATGAGGCATTGCAGACTAAAACTGACAGTTACAGCTAAGACTTGCAGAGGCAGGATGGATGTTGTAGTCCTGCGGCTCTCAGGTTGCCTACCCCTGGCCTAGGTGATCGGAAGCAGAAGGTGTCCTCCCTCCCTCAATCCCTGCAGTCTTTTGGGACACGTGACAGGTCCCAGAGGGCTACAGGACCATTCATGAAGCGCAGCGCTACTCGCGCATGCGAAGTGGGTACCCGGCTGTAAAGACGCAAGGAGTCACAGCCGGGTGTCCACACTGAAGATGCCGGCCTCCTGGAATACAGGACGGCTTGTGAAACGAGCTGCGGGGGACACACCGCGGGACAGGTAAGTGGCTGTTTTTTAAAAGTCAGCAGCTACAGTTTTTGTAGCTGCTGACATTTATTTTTTGACAGGGTGAGTGGAACTCCACTTTAAAGTGGACCTGAACTCAAAAAGTGAAATATTGCTGTGTTATAGGAAACATCTGGAAATGTTAATTGTGCCCAAGCAGTGCCTTAAATCATACCCTTATAACTTTTTAGGCGAGATTCGGTGATGCCACTAATGTGCTGTTTATTATTCTCCTTGCTGGAGGCTCTGATATAAAGGAAGCAAAACCCTGCCTCTACAAAGATGGCTGCCTTCACGCAGAGACACAGTGCAGAACAAGGCATGGCAAGTCAGTTTTAGGGAAAAGATCAGCTGCAGGGAGTCCACAGGCAATACTGGCGAATCTTTGTCCTCGGCTTCCAGAGCTCAGTTCCTCTTTAAGCTAAAAGTAGATAAAATACATGGAGAACATTATCAGAACCAGAAAAGAAGAGAGAAAAATGTTTAACCTGCAGGCAATGACCATCACAGCCATTGAAAGGTTTCTCTCTTTTTAAGTGGCGTTTCCTCACAGTGTGTCAGTCTGTAGCCTCCGGACCTGCTGACAAGGCTGCATAGAACCAGATACACACCTCACTGAGTAACAAAGAGTCATCATAAGCAGCAGTTAGTCTGAGGGCCAGGAGGTTACTCCCACCACCATCAAAGCCTCACCTTCACCTACACGTCCTCCAGCAATTTCCTATTACTTGCCAATTTACATGGAGTCCAATGTGCAGACCTGCAGGAGATGTTGTACAAGTATACAACATTACTAAAGTGAAATTTATAATAAAATAAAAAATGACAGCATAATGAACCATCTGTGCGTTAAGGATGTGCTGAATGTAAATAAACTGTAGGTGCATATTTAGGTCCACTGTGGTGTGTTGATAGCTCATTCCAAATGAATGGACTGCATTACAGCGATGAGTGTTCATGCACCGCACATACGTGAGCCTGGAGTACCATTTTACATAACTGTATTACTAACTGGTATGGTATTGGTAAGTATATGCCCACACCAGCCGCTGCGTTACAGCGCAACAGGTGGTGTGCACTCCAGCTGGACTGGCGCATTGCTGATGCACAGATCTCGACGCATCCCATGGTTCACCTTTTTTTTTTTGGGTAATGAACATTATTGAAAATTCACAAAGACATTCCATAAAGTTTCCTTGTCCACCGCACTGTATTGCATTGCACTGCGCTGAAAAAAAAAAAAAAGTACTGCACACAGTATTTTATTTCATTGCACAGTGTCTGCACAACACCGCAATGCAGCGGTGTGTACTAGACCAGTGGTCGGCAAGCCGCGGCTCGCGAGCCACATGCGGCTCTTTGCACACTTTAATGCGGCTCTTCTGTGTGCCGGGTGCCCGCTCCCCTCCCTCCTCTCGGGCGGCTGCCCCAAAAGTCAGGACTCTGCAGCTAGCCCAGCAATGGGCAAACTACGGCCCGGCGGACCTTTTAATCCCACGGAGCGTGGCAAACATTGGCTGTCAGGGTGTAGGCGGGGCAGCGTGACGAACTCCTCTCCTCTCACAGTCCGCCCTGAAGACCGGAACGGCGCGGGAACATGGCGAGAGGAACGCGCGGAGCAAAGGTAAGTAAATTGACACAATATGGGGAATGAATTACTATAGGGGGGATGAATTACTATATGGGGGATGAATTACTATATGGGGGATGAATTACTATGGGGGATGAATTACTATATGGGGGATGAATTACTATATGGGGGATGAATTGCTATATGGGGGATGAATTGCTATATGGGGGATGAATTACTATATGGGGGATAAATTACTATATGGGGGATGAATTACTATGGGGGATGAATTACTATGGGGGATGAATTACTATATGGGGGATGAATTACTATAGGGGATGAATTACTATATGGGGGATGAATTACTATGCTTACTATGGGGGATGAATTACTACATGGGGGATGTATTTTCAGTTTTAAAAATGTGGCTCTCAAAATAAATTTCAATCGTGGTTTTGGCGAGATTTGGCTCAGTTGAAAAAAAAAGGTTGCCCACCACTGGCCTAGACAAATGAGGAGACAAGGCATTTTACTTTGTCATGAAATGGGATTACTCCGACATAACTGCCCAGTGCAGTCCCATCACATATGGGTCTGAATGTACCTTAAATGAAAGAAACAACACACATACCATAATAAATACAAATGCACGAATAGGTTCTTATTTTTCCTTTTTTTCAGTTTACTTCCTCAGTATCTCAATAAAAGCAGACAGGCATTTATTTTACTACTGAAAGAAAGCTTCAGCACATCGAATTCAGATGGTGATGACAAATGAAAAAGGTTAATAATGATTAAACGGATATGGCACTAAAATGCAAAAAAGTATTCAGGTAGTTAAGTGATTAAAAGACAAAAGATTTCCTTTAAAAATGACTTTTCCTCTATTAGTGGATGTGGAACACACAGGATGAAACATGCAGGGAAGCCCTGTAAATCCTGGGAGAGGCGGACACCAATACACCTGGGAAATGCAGAGTCTCGCTACAGATCTGAGCAAGACACCGGGTCACGTGACACCTGATACGTAGGCAAACTATCCCTGCCTGCAGCAGGTTTACTTACAGTGCAAAGTGAATCAGAATTACAAAAGCATTTCAGGAAAAGAGATCTTTTTTGTGAATGTAATCAGTTTAATGTGAACAATTTACAAACCGGTGTAAATATTTTAGGGGAATCCTCCTCGCTGTATCTTTGTATTCTTACTGCGGGGAGAGCGGCTAAAATCCGACAGAGCGGTTGAAGAGAAGTTATTTTAATATTCGTGAATCAGAATTACAAAAGCATTTCAGGAAAAGAGATCTTTTTTGTGAATGTGCTCAGTTTAATGTGAACAATTTACAAACCGGTGTAAATATTTTAGGAGAATCCTCCTCGCTGTATCTTTGTATTCTTACTGCGGGGAGAGCGGCTAAAATCCGACAGGGTGGTTGAACAGAAGTTATTTCAATATTAGAATTCTGTTCAATCAAAGTGCCCATTAAGTTGACCAAAATTCATCCGGTCCCTGCAGAACCAGAAAAATTTCAATCCATGCATAGCCAGCTTAACCACTTCCAGTCCGGACACTTTTACCCCCTTCCTGTCCACGCCAATTTTCAGCTTTCAGCGCTATCACACTTTGAACGACAATTGTGCGGTTATGCAACACTGTACCCATATGAATTTTTTAGCATTTTTTTGAGACAGGTAAACTGTAATTTTAGTGGTATTTATTCACCACTGCGATGTTTATTTTTTTGCTATATAAGTGAAAAAGTTAAACAATTTTGAAAAAAAGTGGTTCTTATAAAATTTTGCAAATAAATAATCTTTCTTCATAAATCTTGGCCAAAATTTATTCAGTTATCTTTTTAGTAAAAAAAAAAATAACCCAAATTAGTTTATAACCAAAAATAATAATGTTTCAAAAAATGTTTTACATTTTTTTTTTTTTTTTTTTACACATACTGTCACCCTAGCAGTACAGTGTCACCATAGTAAATTAGTAAATTAGTTTATAACCAAAAATTATAATTTTCCACATTTCTTTTACTTTTTTATATTATTATGTGTTGTTTTTTTTTTTTTAACATACTGCCACCCTAGCAGTACAGGGGGGTGATGAAGATTTTTTTTTTTTTACACTGATTGCTTTTACACCCATAAAGGCTGTAAAAACAATCATTTCTCCTCTCTGGCTGCATTCCTGCAGCCATTGAGATATACTGTGTGAGCTGGGATTGGTCACAGCTTGTCACATGGTACAAGGCTTCCTGTCCAGCCATTTATATTCATGGACCGGACAGGAAGTGGTTAAGAGTCAGATGACTCACTGGAACTGATGTACATCTAGTGTGGCTGATACCTGCTGTCAACAGCTGTAAAGCTCTAAAGGTAGTCATTGTAGTAGCTTATCTGCTCCAAACTCTACCGGGCTTCCCCATATTGTAAGGGTTAAATGGTTGTTTTTGGCAAGGTTATCCTTTAAAAGCACTTTTACTTGACTCATCCCTCATCCCACTTCCCCAACAGCCAGCGATCACTATTTCTCGACAGTGCTTTGGGTTGTAGAGAAATGATGATATTAGAAGAGTGAATGACAAAGAACAGAGGCTTCAGTGGACCAGATGCAAAGAAAGAAGGAGGAGCTTTCAGGAGTGAGGTGTAAGGCACATGTGTCAAACACATGGCCCGCAGACCGAATCTGGCCCGCCAGGCCATGTCATGTGGCCCTCACAGCGGATGCCACTTCCTGCTCTCACCCTCTGCTTTCCACTGTCACAGAACAGGTGCTGCAACAGGCAGCATGTGCGATCGGTCCAGCACAGCCGGTCAGTTGTGGAGGTACATGACAGCTCTGGAGGGTAGCGTGTTCCTTACCTGGAGCAGGCTTTTAAGGACTTGATCCATTCAGCAGAGGCAATGTGCATGAAGAGAGGCAGTGCTGTAATTGCCTTCTTGTACATCATACATGTGAGTGCAATTGATTTTAGGTTTTGGTCCAAAAAAAACATATTACAATAGGGCAGAACTGAATTCACTGGAGCTGAATACACAGATTTAAAGAAGTTTTGGGGAGTGAGGGCTATGGAGGTGTGCAGGCAGATGTGTGCAGAAGTGAGGGAATGGGGGGAGAGTGGTGGATGCAGACGTCAGAATCCAGGAGGAGGGGTGGAAATGAGATGTGGCACTCTGTACGCAGTGCACTCCTGAACCCTGCACTCCCCTAAACCCTACACGCTGTACGCAGTGCACTCCTGAACCCTGCACTTTGCACGCAGCACACCCCTAAACCCTACACTCTGTACGCAGTGCACTCCTGAACCCTGCACTTTGCACGCAGCACACCCCTAAACCCTACACTCTGTACGCAGTGCACTCCTGAACCCTGCACTTTGCACGCAGCACACCCCTAAACCCTACACTCTGTACGCAGTGCACTCCTGAACCCTGCACTTTGCACGCAGCACACCCCTAAACCCTACACTCTGTACGCAGTGCACTCCTGAACCCTGCACTTTGCACGCAGCACTCCCCTAAACCCTACACGCTGTACGCAGTGCACTCCTGAACCCTGCACTTTGCACGAAGCACACCCCTAAACCCTACACTCTGTACGCAGTGCACTTCTGAACCCTGCATTTACACGCAGCACTCCCCTAAACCCTACACTCTGTACGCAGTGCACTCCTGAACCCTGCATTTGCACGCAGCACTCCCCTAAACCCTACACGCTGTACGCAGTGCACTCCTGAACCCTGCACTTTGCACGCAGCACTCCCCTAAACCCTACACTCTGTACGCAGTGCACTCCTGAACCCTGCATTTGCACGCAGCACTCCCCTAAACCCTACACTCTGTACGCAGTGCACTCCTGAACCCTGCACTTTGCACTCCCCTAAACCCTACACTCTGTACGCAGTGCACTCCTGAACCCTGCACTTTGCACTCCCCTAAACCCTACACTCTGTACGCAGCGTACTCCTGAACCCTGCACTTTGCACGCAGCACACCCCTAAACCCTACACTCTGTACTTAGTGTACTCATAGCGCACAACTGGTCCTTTGAGGGCAACCATACTGTTGATAAGGCCCTTGATGTATTTGTGTTTGAAAACCCTGATGTAAGGTAAGAAAAAATAGAGAGGGAGAGAGAAAAACATGCAACATGCTCAGCATTCTCCCCCTTGCATTGCTGATCCCCTCTCTCACTGTGATACCGAGCTGGGGATGCTCTCCCCGCATCCGCTTTCACAATTTGAAAACAGCATGGATGTGTGAGGCTCTGCCCACACAGCCACATCATTTATTCACAGAGTTCTGTGAATGAACTATAAGTACCACCTGCCATAGCGGCAGATGGCTTGTGGTTCTCAATGACCTCTGAGGGCACTGATGAGCGTTCTTGTAGTTCATTGATTCTTCCTGCTCTCCAGTAATGGTCTGCATGTATGGGTGGTACAAGCAGACAGCTTTATGGAGAGTTCTGCACCCACGATCTGCTGATCGTGGGTGCAATGCTTTGCATGCTCTAAAGAAAAAAATAATAAATGCACATTTTTTTACCTGCAAGAAAATGTGCATTTATTATTATTATATTTTTTTTTTTTTTAAGTGAACCTATCCTATAAATGCTTCATCACAAAAAGGTGTGAATGAAAGTTTTCCCTTTTAGTTCTCTTCTGGACATTAAACACAATGAAGACACTTACCCAAAGTTCTAGTGCACCTCATCAGTGCCTCCCCCATTTTCATCCTGGTCTCAGGAGACAGTGTCTTGCTGTTGGATGATGCAGAATTGTTGTACTGTGCAAGAAGGATAGGTAGGACGCGGTCTGGAATGTCCCCAGAAAGTACAGCGACACCTATTCATCAAAATCATATGTTATCAACACGATTCATGATTTATATCATCTTTTTATATGGAAAAAACAAACACGGTGCATGCACTGCAGCCAAGTGCTAAAGCCAAAACTAAAAAATGACAGAACAGTAACTCATTAGATGATGGATTTAGGGGGACTTAACAATGACTGTTGACAAAAGCATCAAAAGTGCTATTCTTTGTACAATGATGGCATTGAGCTCCACAAACTGGATGCTTACCAAAGTGTTACCTTTGCCATCTTTCATAATGCACACTACCTACAGAAATGATCATTCATTCCTCTCCTCATTTAGCCCAATGAAGCACTTAGCAATCCAGCTTTGGTGACTGATTTTTAGTGGACAGTCAAAATATCCAACCAATATCCAATCAGTTAATGCTACCGAACCCTAGACTAGGGACTATAGGGGATAATAAAGCAGCAGATACTCATACTTTTTAGGGGCCCTTTCACACCTATGCATTTTAACCATTAGCCGCCCGGCCAATGGCCGTTTGGCGGCTTCAAAAGTGTTGCTGCATTCCGGGTGCACGCCATTTGGCGTGCTCCCGCACATGCGCAGTTTGCGCTAATGCAGAGCGGCGCAGCAGCGCGATCTGTCACCGGCCGTGTACCTCGGACACGGCCGATGACAGATCCGAGTACCGGCTCCCGTTGCTGGTACCATGTGACCTGCTGTGACCAATCACAGCAGGTCACATGACAGTTGTATACAATGGATGGCTTCATTCATGCCATCCATTGTATACTAGTGCCTAGCTGTGAATGGTCACAGCTAATCACATGCACATGTCATGTGATTAGCTGTGACCAAATCACAGCTAAGCACAAAAAAAAAAAAAAAAAAAAAAAAAAAAGCTGAATGAATCGATGTCATTCAGGTAAATGCTTGCTTATAGCAAAGTAATTCTTTGCTATAAGCAAATTGTATAAAGAAAAAAAAAACAAAAAAAATACTGATCACTTCCCCAAAGTAGTACAATGTTACTATGGTAACATTGTACTACTTTGGTCATAGTAAAATATGAAAAAAAATCTTAAAAAAAAATAATAAAAAATTAAAAATAATAATAATAAAAAAAATATATATTTTTTTTTTCCATACTGTCACCAGTCAGTGTCCCTGTTCACCGCCATGCCAGTTATATGATGATGCTGTACTGCACTGGTGACAGTATGTAAAAAAAATAATTTTTTTAATTTTTTAATTTTCCGAAAAATTATGACAAAAAAAATACAACTTCAAAAAACTCGCCATGCCTCTTATGAAGTACGTCAGACTGTCTACTTTGCAAAAAGGGGTCATTTGGGGATATCTGTACTATTCTGACATTCTTGGACCTCAAGAAATTAGATTGGCTGTCAGTACTTCAGGATTGATCAATATTCAGATCTATACCATAGTTTGTGAACTCTATAACTTTCCTACAAACTAAATAATACATCCTAATTTGGGTTATTTTCACCAAAGACATGTAGCAGAATACATCTCGGCCTAAATTTATGAAGTACAATTATTTATTTGTAAACTTTTATAACAGAAACAAAGAAAAATGTGTTTTTTTTTCAAAATGTTTGGTCTTTTTTTGTTAATTTAGCAAAAAATAAAAACCCCAGCGGTGATTAAATACCACCAAAAGAAAGCTCTAGTTGTGTGAAGAAAATGATAACATTTTAGTTTGGGTACAGTGTTGTATGACCGCGCAATTGTCATTCAAAGTGTGAGAGCGCTGAAACCTGAAAAATGGCCTGGACAGGAAGGGGTAAAATTGCCCGGTATTGAAATGGTTAAAGCACATCAATGCATGCACACAGGTAAGCCATTGTACTAATACATGTCTGTGTGATGCATCAACTTGCACAGATGTGTACTGCGCACAGACATGTTATAGGGCGATTCTGTTGACAATGTACATAAAACCGCACGGAAAGGGGAGAAACCACCCAAGGAGGATTATATGCCACTACAGAAGTGACTGCTGGACAGAGAACTGAGACCAAGAAACCTTGTTGGTTTATTGATCATTTTTGATTTACTTGCCATAGTAACCTGGCAGTGTATGGTGACCACATAGTGTATTGTTGTCCAGTTATGGCCATCACATAAAGAGGACCAGTCATTTAATCCATACCAGCATACGCCTCGACTATTGTAACTCCCTCCTCATTGGCCGACCTCATCGCAGGCTATCCCCCCTTCAGTCTATCATGAACGCTGCTGCCAGACTCATCCACCTCACTAACTGCTCTGTATCCGCCACCCCTCTCTGCCAATCCCTCCACTGGCTCCCAGTTGCCCAAAGGATAAAATTTCAAAACACTAATAATGACATACAAAGCCGTCCACAACACTGCCCCAATTTACATGTCCGATCTTATCTCTAAATATCACCCAAAACGTACACTCCGCTCCTCGCAAGACCTCCTACTATCTAGCTCACTTTTCTCCTCCTCCCATGCTAGTCTCCAAGACTTCTCCAGGGCGTCACCCATCCTCGCCAATTCGCCAATCAGTGATCACATGATCGGGACCTCGTACAGAGGTCCTGATCACATGATCGGGACCTCGTACAGAGGTCCCGTCCGACGATCGGTGTTTCACTGTGTTCTGAGGACACAACGGGCACCGGATCGCGGTGGTGCGCGCTCCCAGGGAGCGCGCACAGCTAGAAAAGGCGGGTGCCGTTTAGGAACGGCAACCCGCACCTGGACTGCCACCGCCCTGCCGTTTATAAACAGCAGGCGGACCACAAGAGGTTAATAACTTAGGCTGGCCGTCTATTATACAATTTTGTTGAAAGTTTTGCTTTAGATTTACCAAAAACCATATAATATGAGGTCAAACCCAAAGAACACTTTTGATTGTATTCAGTTAGTCGGGCCCTTGCGCTACATAGTTGAAGGTAAATCTAAAGGAAATTGGGCAGAAAATTGTATAGTGTATGGCCAGCCTTATCCCCTCAGAGTCTCTTTGAGCCCACTGCAGCTAATGCACAGCACAGTAAAGGACTAAAGTGAACCTGTGCTGGCAACAATACCTTCATTTGGAAGTGAAGTATGTTCTTGTGTGCCACCACTTTCTAATGCAGCACTTCTTGGGATAGCAAGGTGAAGAGGGTCTCTTGTCTTCTGCATGGTCAGGCTGAGAGGTAGGTAGAAAAGATGGCTGCCTTGGGCACTTCAGCAGCAAGGGATGCAAAAAGAGCAAGGCCTGCAATCTTTGCTGCTGAAGTGGTTCATAGCTCCTGAGGGGTGCACCTTGGCCTTTTTCTCTTGAATCTTGTCCCTGCAATATGTGGCTGTACTGTTGGATTTTTTTCAAGTATAGGTTCACTTTGCTATCCCTGTAGCTGTAGATGCACCTAGCAATGACTGCTATATCCTGCATGATCCTCTCTGGGTTGCTTTGAAGCTGCTCTCTGCCCTGAGAGTTCTTTATTAATGATTAGTGAGGCCTTTCAGGAGGGAGATCAAAGCTTCCTGAATCTTTGACTTTGGTTGGGGAACCTGGGAAGGAGCTATAAACATAGGTGGTATTGTCTCGCTGCTACAAAGGGGTTCCTTTCTGCTCCTGTCCCTTCACTTCCCCTCCACTCTTTCCTAAGCATCCCCCATTATTATCAGTGAAGCAGATCATCGAATTAGGGTGTAAATATACAAAGCCACTTGCTTATCTAAGAAAATAAAGAACTCCGATCTATATAAAAAGAATGCTGTTGACTGAAGCAGATCCAAGCCCAGTCACTAGAATATCATAATTTGATTTTTTTTTTTTCTTTAAAACGTAATTTTAATTTTTTTAAATCTGCAACTTTAATTAAAATAACACCTGATGATCCTGACATGAAGGTCTTTTTGCTGTGATTGTACACTGAGCTGCACATATGCACCTCACTGTACAGTGTAAACACCTGGTGCCCAACCTGCAGCCCTTTGGTGTATGTTGTGTGGCCCTTGGTCCTCAGCAGTCTGTAATGGGAACATTGATTAGGCTAATAGCATTGATGTCTACTAGCCTCACGTAACATGTTCCCAGTTTCACATTGTCTTCTGCATCATGTCTCCAGGCCAAAAATGTAGCATGTCCACACTGACCCTCAGTTCCTTTACTAGGTCTGCAGTTTGACGGTCCTCACAAGCATTACATATATTGAACATTATGGGAAGTCCTTTGGTGATGTCAGGGGCCAATTTTGAGGCCCCTTTTAACTCAGAAGTTGACAACTATTGGTGTAAACAATTTACAAAGAGGAAGGTAAACATCGTTAGTTTTTGAATAGATTGGGGAAAGATTAGCACCCCTGTCAGCTTTTACTAAAATTCAGGGCACCTTTGGAGAGCTTCCTCCTTCACTTTCTGCTCTGTGGACAACTTTTAACACACAGGTAGAAAGGAACAATCTGCTGCAGGGAAACGGAAAATAAAAAGCTGACCAGGGTTCTAGAATACTCCCACTTAACCACAAACTATAAAAAAAAGAAAAAAAGAAATTTTTTTTTACTTATGTCTGTGTTGAGGTTACAGATTACCTCTCACTTTCTGGCCTGGGGGGAAACCTCACAGGAAGCGAAGGAATCTCTCCAACAAAGCCGCGTACTGCAGTAAAACCTAACAGAGTTCTAATCCTTCACCACTACAAATTTCTGCTTACCTTTTATTTGCAGAAACTTCCTATAAAATCTTAAGCAGGCCATAGATGGATCAAATGTTGGCCAGGTTCAGCAGGAACCAGCCAAGATTCGATCCATCTATGGGCAGGCTGGTTGTACTGAAGTTGATCCATCAGTCAAATTCAGCTTGTTGGATTTTTCATGTGATCGCTACCAGCGGCTATAGCTCCCTGCCAGCAGAACACTAGGTGCTGTGGAAGGGATTCCCCCATTAACGCTGACTGTTGATGGGGAAATTGAGCAATTTTCTTTCTATCCACCCCCAGGTATTTATCACCTCTCATACAGATCACAGTATTCCACTGCCAGATAGCACCATCATTGTTTTGCCATCATCCAGAATCAGCATCTACTTCCTGTGTTGAAATTCTGATGACACAGTCATGTAAATCCTGGTGTCTGTGCAGTTCTTGGCTGTAATCACAAATATCTGAAACAGATCAGTCCATTTTTCAGCCTTCATCCATGTGTTACATGATTCAAAGCTACACTGGTAATTGCTGGAGGAAAGGAGACTGAGGAAATACTCCCTTTTTCCTGCAGCAGACTGATAGCAATGCGTCAGCTTAGGCAGAATTTTTTTTGACACATTAACCATTTCAATATCGGGCAATTTTACACCTTCCTGCCCAGGCCAGTATTCAGGTTTCAGCGCTCTCACACTTTGAATGACAATTGCGCGGTCATACAACATTGTACCCAAACTAAAATTTTATAATTTTCTTCACACAACTAGAGCTTTCTTTTGGTGGTATTTAATCACCGCTGGGGTTTTTATTTTTTGCTAAAGTAACAAAAAAAGACCAAACATTTTGAAAAAAAAAAGTTTTTCTTTGTTTCTGTTATAAAAGTTTGCAAATAAATAATTGTTCTTCATAAATTTAGGCCGAGATGTATTCTGCTACATGTCTTTGGTGAAAATAACCCAAATTAGGATGCATTTTTTAGTTTGTAGGAAAGTTATAGAGTTCACAAACTATGGGATAGATCTGAATATTGATCAATCCTGAAGTACTGACAGCCAATCTAATTTCTTGAGGTCCAAGAATGTCAGAACAGTACAAATATCCCCCAAATGACCCCTTTTTGCAAAGTAGACAGTCCGACGTACTTCATAAGAGGCATGGCGAGTTTTTTTGAAGTTGTATTTATTTGTCATAATTTTTAGGAAAATGAAAAAATTAAAAAAAGTAGTTTCACTATTTTTTTTTTTTTTACATATTGTCACCAGTGCAGTACAGCGTCATTATATAACTGGCATGGCGGTGAACAGGGACACTGACTGGTGACAGTATGAAAAAAAATATATATTTTTTTATTTTTTATTAAGTTTCTTTTCTTTTTTTTAAGATTTTTTTTTCATATTTCACTATGACCAAAGTAGTACAATGTTAACAAAGTAACATTGTACTACTTTGGGGAAGTGATCAGTATTTTTTTTTTTTTTTTTACACAATTTGCTTATAGCAAAGAATTTCTTTGCTATAAGCAAGCATTTACCTGAATGACATCGATTCATTCAGGGTTTTTTTTTTTTTTTTTTTTTGTGCTTAGCTGTGATTTGGCCACAGCTAATCACATGACATGTGCATGTGATTAGCTGTGACCATTCACAGCTAGACACTAGTATACAATGGATGGCATGAATGAAGCCATCCATTGTATACAACTGTAATGTGACCTGCTGTGATTGGTCACAGCAGGTCACATGGTACCGGCAATGGGGCCGGTACTCAGATCTGTCATCGGCCGTGTCCGAGGTACACGGCCGGTGACAGATTGCGCCGCTGCGCTGCCCTGCAGGAGCGCAATCTGCGCATGTGCGGGAGGACGCCATATGGCGTCCATGCGGAACGCTGATGACATTTGCCGCCCGCCATTCGGCCATAGGGCGGGCGGCAAATGGTTAAACTGTTGCTGCAAATTATGACATGTCAGGAATTTACGTATGTAGCCTTGTTATGTTACTAAAAGGTCCTCTTTAAACACTGAACAATTTTTGAAGAAACAACCGCTCTCTTGTCCCAGTCACATGACCAGATACCATGTCATTGGCCATATAACCACAGTGAAAGACGAGGATCAACATTAAGGCAGAGCAGCTGACATGATGCTGTTACCTGAACCTCAGTCCTAGGCCATTTGGTCTAGTTCATAGGACCAATGTTTTGGCTTTGAGGTGGTGGCCCAGAGCAGACACTTTATTAAAGTAAAGCCATTTAAATCAGAACCTACAGCGTATTAAACACACGTGCTGTATTCAGATTCATTTGTCAAACTACAGTTGTTAAATTACCTTGAATTGCTGACAGGTACACAAAGGAATCCTCTTGCTCCAAGTTATCCAAGAACAACTGGGGAAGGAAAAAAAAAAAAAAGAAGTTATTATTGTTATACAACTCTGCAGACAGAGCTACAATGCAGGTAACAAGTTTGTCAAATCCTTACCTGCATCACCTGTTCCCTGTGTTCTGTCACTTTTGGATGTTTCTGCTCCAGAAGCCGAGTGAGGGTGCGCAGGGCTGCCGCTCTTGTGGGGACATCTCCGTCTGTTGCTGACTTCAGCAGCTCCTGGATATTCAGAATGTCAGAAGTCAGGTGATCTCTGTTGGGCTTCTGTGGTTTGCTTTCCATTTTGTCTGTGTTGTGGTCAGCATAGGTTCCATGCATGAGTGGGACCGCACAGTGTGTGGCAATTGCAACACGAAGGTCACTTGCCAGCTCCTGAATAACCGGCTCTGGGTGGGAGCGGGACACGTTTTCCAGCACTGGAAGTAAACGCTTGAGATGCTTGAAATCTGTAGAAGTCAACTGAGTTAAAAAATAAAAAAAAGGACATGCAAATGTCAGAACCATACAATACTGAAGGTCAGATTTACAAGCCTCTTAAACATGTTGTGATCAGAGGTCACTGATGCTTAGATTGTTTAAAAGAACATATTTGGCTTTTATTTGGTACATTGTTTTAGTAAAAACTCTGCTCTGTATCAGGCTAACAAATGTGAAAAAAAAAATATGAACAGGAGCCAGGCGCTGTGTAGTTTTGTGATAAAAGTAATACACCTTTATATGGAGGTGTGCCTTTAATAATTCATATGGTACAAAATAAATAACCAGCCTGTGGCTTTAAGAAGCCAGGTTCCAAGATGGACGGCCCGTCTGCTCAGAGGGAAGCAGTGGAGTAGAATACCTGTCAGTGCAGGGACCACGTGTACCCGACGTCCCAGCGTCCTGGATGACGTCACCACGATGTGGAGAGACGTAGGGGGGGAACTCTTGCTCCCCCATTTGAGAGCCATGCTGCTGGCTCTCAAATGGGGGGACATTTATTACAGTATTCTCAGCATGGGGTATTGTCCTAGGGATCATTAATGAACAGATTTTAGATACATGTGTGAAATTGGACCCCTAACTGTGTTGAGGGCTGGCAAGGTCAGTCATCACAGACTACCAATTGGAAGACCTAAAAAAGTGG
Organism: Staurois parvus; assembly: GCF_062004578.1. Taxonomy (NCBI): domain Eukaryota; kingdom Metazoa; phylum Chordata; class Amphibia; order Anura; family Ranidae; genus Staurois; species Staurois parvus. Next base: position 76,273 of record NW_028318007.1, on the reverse strand, counting down.
GAGGGGTAGGGCTAACCTATTTTTACAGGAAAAGTCTAAATCTGCACCTACCTTTAGCTGCATAGGTCTTTGAATGTATTTATCTGTGTAAAGCTGAAGCTTAAAGTGTTACTAACCCAGGACCCTGCATTCACTATATCTGGTCTCCCCGGACCCTGCATTCACTATATCTGGTCTCCCCGGACCCTGCATTCACTATATCTGGTCTCCCCGGACCCTGCATTCACTATATCTGGTCTCCCCGGACCCTGCATTCACTATATCTGGTCTCCCCGGACCCTGCATACACTATATCTCGTCTCCCACAGTACACACAACATGGAAATGCAATTATTTTATATATATAAACTGCTAAATACCTTTTCTCATCAGCGGTATATAGCAGTCTTGTGCCTTCTATCAGTGCCTGGCCCAGCACTGGTTAAAGCTTGAAGGAGGAGTTTTTATCCTCCTCTGACTGTCCTATGATGCTGCATGACCCCTGAACCTCTGTCTAGACAGTGCTGGTTGGCCCTGTGATGACCACATGCACTGCCCCCCCCCCCCCCCCAGGGCTCTATATTAAAGGCAGATGGACTGGGGACTGTGGAAGAAGGGGAGGATCAGAGGAGACAGGACCAAACAGCCTTTTTACACAGTGCAGAGGATTAACCCCTTAGGTTCCACAGTGAGTATAACAAGCATGCTTTACTGCATATACAGACTGATTGTACTGTTGTGGGTTTAGTAACACTTTAAAAAGGAGCTGCACTTTCTGAAAAAAATAAAAGTCAGCAGCTACAAATACCGTAGCTGATGACTTTTTATAATAATATGCTTACCAGCCCAGGAATCAAGCACGGTCCTCATCCAGGCTGGTTCTTTGTCAGTCTTAGGGTCCCCGGAACCACCACCAGGGATGTTAAAAGCCGGCTGTGACTGCGGCACTTTCTGAATGGTCCTGCAGTCTCCTGGGACATGTGATGTGTCCCAGGAGGTTGCAGGTGGAGGGAGGAGCTGAGCTTCTGCTCTACTTGCCTAAGCGAGCAGAGCGGAAGTGAGTTGTGAGAGTGGGTCTCTGCCAGAAATAGGTACCTGCTCCCAGAAGAGAAAAAAAACAAACAATTAATTAGCGAGGTGGAAGGGGAGGAGGAGAATAAATGGAACTTTGTATTTTAAGCGAAGTTCAGCTTTAATCGGCTAATATTTTACCTTCCCTGGTTCTTCAATAACACGCTGATGAAGACAGTAAATAAAACCTGTTTTAGTTACAAACCTTATTTTAGGCCCAGTGTCACCATCACTAGGTCTACAAGCTTCTCTATGCAAAGAAGGCAGATAATGGCTGGTGGGAGGGGGCAGCAGGGAGCCGTACATAGCTCCCTAAAAACAAGAAGCTGAGGCAACGCATACATATGATGCTGAGCATCCATTATTGAAAGAACTGAAATTCAATTAATGAAAGGGGAGGGCCAAGGACTGCAAGGCTGGGGAGTAAAGAACTATATGATACTGGACGTCATCCAGCCAGGAAATGAGGCAGGCTCTAGGTGACTTGCTGCAGCTTCTAATGCACACTGTGAGAAGCTACCAGTGTGCAGTGAGATCAGTAAGTAATTTGAGTACAGGAGAGGAGCCAGTACAACTATGTAAGACAGAAAGGAAGGCTGGAGTTCAGTTTTAACCACTTCAAGTCCGGACACTTTCACCCCCTTCCTGTCCAGGCCAATTTTCAGCTTTCAGCGCTATCACACTTTCAATGACAATTGCGCGGTCATGCAACACTGTACCAATATGAATTTTTTAGCATTTTTTTGAGACAGATAAAACTTTATTTTGGTGGTATTTATTCACCACTGGGATTTTTATTTTTTTTGCTATATAAATGAAAAAGTCCAAAAATTTTTAAAAAAAGTGTTTTTCTTATAAAATTTTGCAAATAACCTTTCTTTATAAATCTTGGCCAAAATGTATTCAGTTATCTTTTTAGTAAAAAAAAACAAAAACAAATTAGTTTATAACCAAAAATAATAATGTTTCAAAATATGTTTTACATTTTTATATTATTATTTATGGTTTTTTTTTTACATACTGTCACCCTAGCAGTACAGTGTCACCATAGCAACACTGTACTTCTTGTGGGGGGTGATGAAGATTTATTTATTTTTTTTTTTACACTGATTGCTTTTACACCCATAAAGGCTGTAAAAGCAATCATTTCTCCTTCTCTCTGGCTGCATTCCTGCAGCCATTGAGAAATGCTGTGATTGGTAACAGCTTGTCACATGGTACAAGGCGGTTGTGAATAGCCTTGTACCTTGTGATCTCTGTGATCATTCACAGATTTCACAAGTAGTAAGCAATGATGTCAGGATAGGCCAATCAGTGACCACATAAATCGGGACCTCACACAGAGGTCCCCTACAGCGATCTGTGTTCCGCCATTGAGGAATACTGTGTGAGCTGTGATTGGTCACAGCCTGTCACATGGTACAAGGCGGTTGTGAATAGCCTTGTACCATGTGATCTCTGTGATCATTCACAGATTTCACAAGTAGTAAGCAATGATGTCAGGATTGGCCAATCAGTGACCACATAAATCGGGACCTCACACAGAGGTCCCCTACAGCGATCTGTGTTCCGCCATTGAGGAATACTGTGTGAGCTGTGATTGGTAACAGCCTGTCACACGGTACAAGGCGGTTGTGAATAGCCTTGTACCTTGTGATCTCTGTGATCATTCACAGATTTCACAAGGCTGTTGTGAATAGCCCCAGGGAGCGTGCACAAGCAGGGAACAGGGAGGCAGTTTATAAACGGCCACCCGCCCTTGTACTGCTTGGGCCGGATGGGAAGTGGTTAACATGCAGCAGTTTTCACTCAAGACGACCCCTATTTGCAATTTTCTCAACAAATTTTCAGTTTGAAATGTCTAATTCTGGGACAGGTTTACATAAACAAACTTCACGTAAAATGTAAGACCTTGTATATCCATACACACAACAACATAGACAATGCAGCATGATCCTTCATTGTGCCAAGCATTGATCACCTCTTCTACACGGTTATATATACACAAATTACTAGTCACTGGTTATTCCTTTGGCTCTGGGGATGATGACTGATTGACTTTTATACAGGGGGTCTTACAAAAAGAGATCTGTGCCAAGAGTGGGTATCTTCTTGACAGGTGTCAAAGGATGAGGATGTTATGCAGGCCATAGATGGGTCGAAAATCGGCCGATTTTTCGGCCGAAAATAAAATCGGCCGATTTTCGGATCGTTAGTGGGCTATTTGTTCGGCCGTTTTTCGGTATTTTGGGCGTTTTTTTTTATCGGTAAAGTTGGAAAAAAAGTCGGCCGATTTTGCCGATCGGCCGATTTTCGCGGCAATAATGGGCAAATCGGCCGATTTTTTTACCGATAAAAAATCTGCGCATGAGCAGTGACCTGCAAGAGGAAGACAAAAAGAAGAAGAGGAAGAAGAAGAGGATGATGATGATGAAGAAGAAGAGGACGATGATGAAGAAGAGGAGGACGATGATGAAGAAGAAGAGGACGATGATGAAGAAGAAGAGGATGATGATGAAGAAGAAGATGATGAAGATGAAGAAAAAGAAGAAGAGGATGATGATGATGAAGAAGAAGAGGATGATGATGATGAAGAAGAAGAGGATGATGAAGATGAAGAGGATGATGAAGATGAAGAAGAAGAGGATGATGATGAAGAAGAAGATGAGGATGATGATGAAGAAGAAGAAGAGAATGATGAAGAAAAAGAAGAAGAGGATGATGATGATGAAGAAGAAGAAGAAGAGGATGATGATGAAGAAGAAGAGGATGATGATGAAGAAGTAGAAGAAGAAGAAGAGGATGATGATGTAGAAGAAGAAGAGGATGATGATGAAGAAGAAGAGGATGATGATGATGAAGAAAAAGAAGAAGAGGATGATAATGATGAAGAAGATGAGGCAGATGATGATGAAGAAGAAGAGGATGATGATGAAGAAAAAGAAGAAGAAGAGGATGATGATGAAGAAGAGGAAGAAGAAGTAGTAGTAGAAGAAGAAGAGGATGATGAAGAAGAGGAAGAAGTAGAAGAAGAAGAGGATGATGAAGAAGAGGAAGAAGTAGAAGAAGAGGATGATGATGATGAAGAAGAAGAAGAGGATGATGATGATGATGAAGAAAAAGAGGATGATGATGAAGACGTAGAAGAAGAGGATGATGATGACGAAGAAAAAGAATAGGATGATGATGATGATGAAGAAGAAGAGGATGATGATGATGAAGAAAAAGAAGAGGATGATGATGATGAAGAAGAAGACGAGGATGATGATGAAGAAGAAAAAGAAGAGGATGATGATGAAGAAGAAGAAGAGGATGATGATGAAGAAGAAGAAGAGGATGATGATGAAGAAGGAGAAGAAGAGGATGAAGAATAAGAGGAATTCCAGTCCGGCAAAAAGTGTCCCTGCAGAGAGCTCCGCTATTTCTTTGACAGTTCCTTGACATTTACAGAGGTTGCAACATTGTATCTATTTGTTTCCGAATAAAAACATCTGTATCCTAAATGGATACAAATAGATACATTGTTGCAACCTCTGTAAATGTCAAGGAACTGTCAAAGAACTGTCAAAGAAATAGCAGAGCTCTCTGCAGGGACACTTTTTGCCAGCTGTAGACGGGATGAAAATCGGCCGGTTTTTTTTACCATTGGTGGTAACGTCGGCCGCTTAAACGACCGATTTTTCGTTTTTTAAAAGAAAAACCGGCCGTTTTTCTCCCCGTCTATGGCCTACATTAGGGTGAGTCAGGCAGAAAAGCAAACACTTCAAACTCTGGGCTACAAGGATGCCATTAGTGGTCTGGAGTATAGAGGAGGTTTATAAACAGTCAGTGGATACCACCAATAAATGTGGACCCTATAAAGGGTATGCTTGAGGAAAGTGAACTAATAATAAGGGCCACTCAAACTTTTCCTGCAATAAATGGTACTTATATAATAATGTTGAGTAACGCTCCTCTAGATTGCAGGTTGGATTATAGGAGAGGCTGCAATTAGGTCACTTTCCCGACTCTCTGAAGGGCTCCTAGATGTCTGCTCTGTGCCAGTTTACTACAGGGCTGGGCAGGAGTCGTCATCGCCTTCCTTCCTACTCTCTCTTACAAAATATTGTGTACTACGGCAGAGGTGTATAGGTGTCTGTTAGAGTTGCCTGTATATGCATGCTGCTAGTTTTATTGCTTCCTGTATCCTGAATCTAGTTCTGAAGAAGCAAACCTACGACACCTCCGGGTAGTGTCAGAATCCACCCACGTATCATACTGCCTCATCGGCCCAAAGGGACGTATTGTAGGAGGAAGCCAAGCTCCATACATCTCCAAACTCATCCACAGATAGCACCCAAATCGCCTGCTCCGCTCCTCCCATGATATCTTCCTCTCTAGCTCCCTCATCACCTCCAGAACTTCTCCAGAGCCTCTCCCATCCTCTGGAACTCCCTACCACAGCATGTCCGGTCAGCCCCCACTCTGTCTGCCTTTAGGCGATCTTTGAAAACTCACTTCTTCAGGGAAGCCTACCCCACCTCCACCTAAGAACTGTACTTGAATCACCTCCGCCAGATCATCCCCCGCAGCTATCACCTTTTGTATCACCTCCCCCTTCCTTTAGATTGTAAGCTCCACGAGCCAGGCCCTCACATTCCTTCTGTACTGAAATGTATTGTAATTGTACTGTCTCCCTTATATTGTAAAGCGCTGAGCAAAAAATCAGGGATTCTTGGTACACATTTTATAGTACACAGGGGGAATGTGTCCTGAATGGCAGGTACAATTCCCCAATATTGGATTGTGGTGTCTTTAAGGGGGACAATTTTAGGGGCATTGCTGTACTCAAGAGGTTCTCAATCATGCAGGGCGAGGTGTTCAGAGGGAGTTTGGGCTAGCGAGAGGTCTGATTTCCAGTACTCTGTGGTTTGACAAGTCCATGTTAGGGACCCGGAATTTTAGAGGTTCCAAAAGACTTGGGTGGGAAAACCTTCCAAACCTTGACTACCAGGACTGTGAAGTGAAGCAAAAAGAAAGAGCGCACCAACCTTGCGCATTTCCTCAGTAAATCTGTGATTTTATTAAATAAAATTTATATAGTCACAAACAAGGAAGTTAAACAAGCATTACAGATCCTCAAAGGAACTAGGGAGTGTAGAGCCAGTGTGAGTCCCTTCATGGGGGTAGACTCTCAAAGTGAGGCTGACGCGTTTCGAAGGGGGACCCTTCTTCATCAGAGCTTTTTTTGTCTTTTCTTTCTTTTTGCTTCACTTCACAGTATCGATCAGGCTTCTCCAGCCTTGTTCTAGAGCTGCACAACCTTCCATGCACTGGTGGAATTGTTTTGAAGTTCCATCGATTCTTCCATCCCGGGTTCGAGTCCTATAGCGCAGGAGGTGTTGTTTCTGTACCTGACTACTAGGACTCTGGTCCCAAAGACTGTTTGTCATTCAGTGACTGCCTGCCAGTATGAGGTACGGGCAGATAGCTACACAGACAGTCTGCAGGAGCCTGAGATTGCAACTGGGTGCAACGATTTACAGGCTCACCAAAAAAACAAAACAAAACAAAAAAAACAGATGCAAATTTTTTTTTACCTGCAAAAGATTTGCATTTATAATTTTTTTTTCTTTTAGAAACTTATCCTTTAAAGTGCCAATCACTTAGAAGTATTTCTTGAACAGATGTAACTTGTCCTCCAGATAAGTTGGCACTTCAAGGTAACTGCATGCATGTTTAGTTAAAGTATAATCAGAGGCAAAACTTTTTTTTTGTTTTGGATAGAGTAGTGTTGGATTAGAACACCTTTTATTGCTGTCTGTGCCCCCTTAAGGAGATTCACCCTCTCGATTTGCTCTGTTAGCCATTATCAATAAAAGTGAAGGTAAAATAAAATCCCAAATTTTGGGTTTTCCCCAGAAAATAATAGGAGGGAAATCTTCCAATGGGGACAATAGTTCTGGTGACCCCAAGGAATTCCCTTAATTTGCAGGGATTTCCTCTCACTTCTAGTTTAGCTATGGGATAGGAAATGAGGGGAAATCTCTGCAATGGGGACACAGATGGAGACCCTCCTTACTCTATTCAAAATGGAAAAAAAAGAAGTTGTGCCTATAGTTCTACTTTAATTTGCAGAAGGTTCACACAGCATCCAGATATCTCAGTGCTGGCCTGCCCTGCTCATATCCCCACTGGCATGCCAAAGTGTAACTGGTGGCCTCACTAGCCAATAGGGAGGGTAAAAGGTCTCTGATTGGAGCTCTGCTGAAATGGATACATATTTTTTTTCAAGTTTACACCTGCGGGGATTATTTTGATATTTTGGACACTTTTGTTTGTTTTTATATTTTATTGTATTTTTTATTTTTAAAAAAAAAGAGAAAAGTTTTATAATTTTTGTTTGATTGGCCTTCAAGGGTGGAGGTGGATGACTTTTTTGGGATATTACACGGGGATTTTTGTGCTGTGTATTTTAATATATATATATATATATTTTCAAATGTTGCTACAAATTCTCAAAACAAAACAAGAACTATAATGATATTTTATATTATGACAAAATTATGATGATTTTGCTCAAAATACCCTATTAGTTTATTATACACATTTTTTTTGTAGCACTACAAAGCTTAACTGTCCTAAAAATGTTTTAAACTCTGAGAATTGGGGCTCTATATTTGTAGTTACGCCGCTGATTCTGTCGATGACTTACAAATCTTTTTCTGAACGTCCTATCAACCTTTTTTACCAGTGTATCAGAAAAACAAAGAATTGAAGAATATATATATAAAAAAAAAAAAACTATAAGACATGAAGTAGAAAATAGTTCAAGTGAACTAAAAATGTTCATAATGCCACAAGACACTTTATCATGAACAATGCGAAAAGAACAGGCTACACAAGATAAAACAATCAGTCACTCACTATACTGCACCCTATAATCTCACAATGGGAACACAAAGAAACCTAAAACTCAACATATGCAGTAATCTGTAAATGATGGGAATGGTTACAGGACTCTGACCCATTTTACTTGACCGACATAATGAAACAAGGAGCTGACATTTCATGGAAAAGTGACTCATGCCCTCTTTATGAATTAATGTTTTGTCACCAGCTGCTAAATAGCTTAGTAAACCATTAAATAGGATTAAATCAATCCTTTCACCTCTACCCCTACCACTGTGTAAACCAATCAACTCTCTCTTCAGTTTTTTTTTTTTAAGCTTGTCCTCTGTTTCTTTAACCATTTGCCGCCCGCCCTATGGCCGAATGGCGGGCGGCAAATGTCATCAGCGTTCCGGGTGGACGCCATATGGCGTCCTCCCGCACATGCACAGATTGCGCTCCTGCAGCTCGGCGCAGCGGCGCGATCTGTCACTGGCTGTGTACCTCGGACACGGCCGATGACAGATCTGAGTATCGCCCCATGCCGGTACCATGTGACCTGCTGTGACCAATCACAGCAGGTCACATGACAGTTGTATACAATGGATGGCTTCATTCATGCCATCCATTGTATACTAGTGTGTCTAGCTGTGAATGGTCATAGTGATCAATGCACATGTCATGTGATTAGCTGTGGCCAAATCACAGCTAAGCACAAAAAAAAACAAACCCTGAATGAATCGACGTCATTCAGGTAAATGCTTGCTTATAGCAAAGTAATTCTTTGCTATAAGCAAATTGTGTAAAAAAAATAAAAAATACTGATCACTTCCCCAAAGTAGTACAATGTTACTATGGTAACATTGTACTACTTTGGTCATAGTGAAATATGAAAAAAAAATCTTAAAAAAAGAAAAAAAATGTAATAAAAAAAAAATATATATATATTTTTTTCATACTGTCACCAGTCAGTGTACTGCACCAGTGACAATATGTAAAACAAAATAGTGAAACTAATTTTTTTTAATTTTTTAATTTTCCAAAAAATACTTCAAAAAACTCACCATGCCTCTTATGAAGTACGTCGGACTGTCTACTTTGCAAAAAGGGGTCATTTGGGGGATATCTGTACTGTTCTGACATTCTTGGACCTCAAGAAATTAGATTGGCTGTCAGTACTTCAGGACTGATCAATATTCAGATCTATACCATAGTTTGTGAACTCTATAACTTTCCTACAAACTAAAAAATACATCCTAATTTGGGTTATTTTCACCAAAGACATGTAGCAGAATACATCTTGGCCTAAATTTATGAAGTACAATTATTTATTTGCAAACTTTTATAACAAAGAAAAACTTTTTTTTTTCAAAATTTTTTTGGTCTTTTTTTGTTAATTTAGCAAAAAATAAAAACCCCAGCGGTGATTAAATACCACCAAAAGAAAGCTCTAGTTGTGTGAGGAAAATGATAACATTTTAGTTTGGGTACAATGTTGTATGACCGTGCAATTGTCATTAAAAATGTGAGAGCGCTGAAACCTGAAAACTGGCCTGGGCAGGAAGGGGTAAAATTGCCCGGTATTGAATTGGTTAAAGTCCACCTTAAAGTGGTTAAGACTAGATATTTTTGAATTTCCTGCATTAGGGTAAAAAATGTCCCAGTAGCAGTAGTGCACCCACTCATCAATACTTACCTCACTTGATCCAACGCTGTGTCCGTCTGTAGAAGCTCTCTGCTCTCTTCCTGTATTCACAGAACAGAGGCAGCCATTGGCTCCTGTGAGAATGGAGAGGGGGCAGGGCCGAGCTGCACTGTGTGTGTCTATGAATGCATGCAGCCTGGATCAGGAGCGAGCTCGCACATGTGCCACCATAGGAAGCGGCTTCCTATGGTAGCACACCAACAAGTGGAGAATCCATGAGTGCAGGTGGGGGGATCCCAGAGGAGGATGTTTGGGGCCGCTCTGTGCAATGGTAAGTATAAACCGGTTTGTTATCTTAATTAAAAAAATAAAGACTTTACAATCACTTAAAAAAAAATAATAAATGCACATATTTGTGAAGTAAAATAAATGCGCATTTATTATTTTTTTTCACAGGAGACTACAAAGCACTGCATCTATGATCAGTGGATTGTGGATGCAATGCCAGGCTCAAGCAGACTTGTCCTCCAGATTCCTTCCGAAATTGAGGTATGGGCTTTCAGTTGAAGGGCTGGAGGAAGTGTCAATGGACTACGAGTGCGGTGATCACTGAACTTGTATTCCAATGGGAACTACAAGTCCCACCAAGTCACAAGTCCTCCACGGCAGACATTTGTAGCTCATTCATTCACAGATTGTGCCCATTTCAAAAGTGACAGTGGCTGTAAAAGGAGAAAAAACCCTCACGCTGTCATGAAGGGGGGGGGGCATTCCGTAAATGGGGATGTTAACTTGGCACCATGTTACACCTTAAGTATGGTTGTAATAAGTGACATGGTGTAAAAGATGGAGTTGGCTTTCCAGCATCTGAGAATGGCACTGGTACAGTAACATGGAAGAAAACAGTGAGCAGGTATAAAAAATGCAGGAGGGGTGAAATTCTAATATTCAGACAAAACTGCAATTTAATTGCAATCACTGCAATCATTGTCAGTTCCGCTACTGTTATTTTCTTTTTTCATATCCAATTGTGGTTCTTAAATAAAACAGATTATTAATATATGGGCAGAAAAGCCACTGGGTTTTCCATATCTATATAATGAAGCAAGGCCTATGCTTATGGACACTCTAGTACCTTATGGCCATTGGCATAATCCTTTACAGCCTACTGTCATTCATAATGACACAAGCACTTTAACTGACAGACATTTTGCACTGACCTCCACTGCTCCCAGCATGGCAGCGACAAGCCCCATGGCCATACTCAGCGTCTGTGTTGCTACTGTAACTCCCTCTGGGGTAGAAAGACTTGAACAGGCCCGCTCTAGAGTCATCAACACAAATTCTACCACCTGTGTGCATAGAAAATTAGTGGATATGAACATGGAACAGAACCTTTGCTTATCAAATTTTAAAAGGTTATGCAGACCCCAGCATGCTTTGCTATCTATCTCTCACCTGCTTGACATCTGTGAAGATGGAGTCGGAGATCTTTTCGCACAGCACAGAGAGAACCTGCAAGAGCTGAAGGTATTTTTCCTGCGACTGGTAGCGAAGTGTTAGCTTCCGCTCAATGTCAAGCAAGCTGTCCCCTGAGCTATGTCTGAGCTCTTCACTTTCTTCTACCGGTGCTACGGGGGTCAGCTTCTACAAAGAGCAAGGAAAACAACATTGATGCAAAAAGTAGGCTGCCACCAGTGTTACACAGACCATAAACAAGAAAGAATATTGAATGGAGTCCATGGGTATGAGTTTCAATCTACAGCCAGAAAACAGTGTCCTGATCAATGCTTCTTGGAGGTTGCTTACCCTGGCTCTACGCAATGGGCTAATGATTACTGCTAAAAATGCTTCACTTCAGACACATCCTTCTCCATCTACTGTCACTTCTCTTAAAGACATATACAGCTTTATTCAAACAGTTTGGACGATGTGCTAAAAGCAGTGATCCTTAGCAAACAAAGTTCCATGCAGTGAAATCAGGAGAATGAAAAATTATTGAATGGATGTTGCTAAGAAATGAAGTAAACTGCACTTTGCTTTCTGCAGCTACCTTTAGGCAGTACAAGAAGAAGTCTGCAGCCAGTCCGGTGTGAGGGTTCACAGACAGTAAATCCACTAAACACTGCATCCTCCACTGATCCGAAGACACCTTCTCATACAGAATATCATCGTCATCTTCACCACTGTAAGACACAATGCAGAGAGCAAAGGTGATCATTTCTATGAGCTCAAATATAGCAGTTGTGTCACTTTGGTGTGTATACAGCAAGAGTAAATTAGAATGCCAGAACAAAAAAAAAAAAAAAATGGAGAGCAATAAAGGATAAAATACAAAAAGCAGTCTTTGCTGCAATACACAATTTGAATCTGGAGTTGTCCTCACAGTAAAGAAGCCCTCAGTCTTCTGGCCTAAATGACAGCTACTCCTGAGGATGTCAAAGAAGAAGTAATAATCAGCGCAAATACCAAAATCAAGACCGGAACAGCCTGGTAGTAGGTAGAAATGGTTAGGGTGACTTTAATTGGGGGGTCCGTAAGGCACTAAGGGCAAGCTCCATATAGTACTGCAGCAGAGTCTGTGTAAAGGAGAGAAGGAGAAGCGCCTATAAGTGCAGCATAACACTTTATTGTAGTGTAAAAGTAGGAACACTCACATTTATGTGGATTAATACAGGCATGTTATTGTAGGGTGTAACACCAAAATAGAACGGCTGTCATCGGTTCCCACTGTGTACACGTCTCAGCTTGACAAAGGAGCACGCTTCCGCCACTAGAGGCTAGCGCATGCTCCGAAATGCGTCGCATTGTATCCTGGTTTCGCTGACGTCATCACGCCCACGGCGCGCTCCAGCATGCGTTCCAGCTGCCATTGAGGAGTACGTGCATGCCGGCCGGCTCCACAGCTGTCTCCCTCCAGCCACCACGCTGCTCCAGCGAGACGTTGACACAGTGAGAACCGATGCCAGCCATTCAATTTTGGTGTTACACCCTACAATAACATACCTATATTAATCCACATAAATGTGAGTGTTCCTACTTTTACACTACAATAAAGTGTTATGCTGCACTTAGAGGCGCTTCTCCTTCACTCCTGAGGATGTCGCACACTGATGACAAAACACGCTGGGCGGAACTTCAGGTCTGTCTGGAACACATGCTGGGCAAGCAGCACCTCTTACATTAGCTGTGTTTCTTCAGTGTACATTAGTGCATATGATTTTTTTTTGGCACTTCTATCCTAAAAGATTTTACGTATGAGAGAACACCTCTCTTTGACACCCTCATATGTTTGGGTGACCTGGGCAAATGTGTTTGGTATACTATCCAGTGGGAAAATCTGTTCTGGTAAAGTGGAGGTCAATCCAAGGGTTCCTACTCAGTGGTCCTGGCTCCAGAGGAGTTATAACAAGTGCATTTGACTTTCTTGTTTTCTGACAAGAGTTCATTGGCATCCGATGAGTGTGGAATGTTTTCCAGGGGCATGTGGTGGATTGGAGCATGTGGTGGTTGTAATTACAATGCAAGTACAAGTGCTGTATTTTGGACTGTATTATTTGGCATGTGATATACAACTACATGTGGGGACATTTATTCATTTTATTTTTACTTCTGTTTATACGGATGTTTAATTATTATATTTATTGAACGTATTGCACAATTGTGTTGCATGTGCTGTTTTTATGTACATGGATGTCTAAATGACAGCTAATATCATTCAACCCAGGTTCTCTAAGCCGAAGCTGTCATGGACCATCCCCTATTGTGGCATCATCACATATGAGCTAAGAAGATTAGTACACAGCAAGGTGCTCACATGTCTTTACATAAACGCCAATCAGTGGAGCAGTAAGTAGTGCCCCACCACCACCGGACAAGTAGAGGAAGGATGTGTAATGTCATAGCACAGGCTGGAAGGCCCTTGGAAAAAATGAGGTGTGTAGGGGTGTGTGTGTGTGTTTTTAAGTGGGGGCCCAGGACATGTGTTAGATATAGTAGACTTCATGTTACCTAATAGCTTCCAATATATTTTGGGAACACCATGAGAATTCTAAGCCTGACTTCCCAGCATTATCCCCATGTTTTATCCATTATATATGGATCCTATCCCCTATAGGGGATACAATAGAGAATGTAGCAGGAAGAGAGAACGGAAAATTTGCAGCCCACAGCACAATCCATGCCTCTCCCTTGCTTGCTACACAAGCTGTAGGTATGTGCCTACTTATCATGTCTATCGGGTGATTTTTCTTTTCTCTGTTCTGGGCCGTTTTTGTCAGAAAGGTGCATCATTTTCTCAATAAAAATCAAAGCTACACATAATTTGGAGTCATACTTGTATTTCAGTCTATTTACGAATTGATCTTGCCATCTAGAGGCAACTAGAGGAATCTAAAATGTAAAAATCTCACTTTTTCTGTTCTTGAACAGTGATGACCGCTCCACCATGGCTTCCTGGCTGGATGTGGCAATAGGGAGGCAGAGAAGGGACCCATTCCTCCAGGCCACTCAGCCCTGCCAGTGCGGAAACTGCAGAATCTCTGTCCGATTTCTCTAGGAACCACAGGAGGATATCCTGGCTTGGTGACCTGGAAAAGGTAACATTTAGTATTCAAACAAACATCATATCTATTTTTATCACCTTGTTTGAAATAAATGTGTTTCATAATTTGAAAGGTTTACCTTAAGTTTTTTGAATCTTTCACTCTGAACAGGTTTTAAAAATATTACTTTGCAACTGAAAGAATTCTTCCTCAATAAGAATTATTAATACTTTAACATTTGCTTAGGTTCTCTCTTCATTAGCGAAAAGGCTTCTGACCCTTTACACGAATATTAACCTCTTGCCTACCGGGCACTTATACTCCCTTCTTTACCAGGCCAATTTTCAGCTTTCAGCGCTGTCACACTTTGATTGACAATTGCGCAAGATTGTACCCATATGAAATTTTTATCATTTTTTTCTCACAAATAGAGCTTTCTTTTGGTGGTATTTAATCGCCACTGGGCACTTTACTTTTTGCGCTATAAACAAAAAAATTGCAAAAAATTTGAAAAAAAAAAAAAAAGTTTCTTTGTTTCTATTATAAAATTTTTCAAACAGGTAATTTTTCTCCTTCACTGATGTGCGTTGATGAGACAGCACTGATGGGCACTGATAAGCGGCACTGATGGGCACTGATAGGCAGCACTGATAGGCAGCACTAATGAGGTGTCACGGATAGGCGGCACTTATAGGCGACAATGATGATGGGTACTGATAGACAGCACTGATAGGTGGCACTGACTGGCATCACTACTGGGCACTGACTGGCACAACCGCTGGGCACTGACTGGTGCCACTGACTGGCAGCACTGCTGGGCTGCACTGATGGGCACAGGTGGGTGGCACTGGTGGGCATAGGTGGGTGGCACTGCTTGGCTAAGGAAGGTGGCACTTCTGGGTACAGGTAGGTGGCACTGCTGGGTGGCACAGGTGGGTGCACTGCTGGGCACAGGTGGGTGGAGTTAGTGGGCGCACTGCTGGGCACCGATCATCAGTGCACTGATCATCAGTGCCGATCCCTGCTCTAAGAATTGCCGGTTCTCGGCAGTACTTTCCTCACGATCTGACAGCGTGAGGAAAGTGCAGCCGAGAATCGGCAATTGCATTTCCCGGTGATCAGCGTGTCATTGGACACGGCTGATCACGTGGTAAAAGGCCGCTGTGATTGGCCTTTTACCACATCACGTGATCAGCTGTGTCCGTAGGACACAGCGATCACGGAGATCGCCGGGTGCGCGCCCAGCGCGTTCTGGGAGGACGCCATATGACGCCCACCCAAAACTGGCCGGCCGCAGTGCAGCCGTCATTCGGCTATCTGCGGTCAGCAAGTAGTTAACAAAACAACACATCTGTTTGCTGAACATGTTCATCAATTGGCATTATTGGGTGTGTAAAGCCCAAACGTGTTTTTTGTAGTTATGGAGAGAATGTAAAAGAATAAAACTATTTGTCAAGTTCTTTGCTGTCTGTGCCTCCACTGGGAAGATTAACCCACTGTGCTTGTCATGGTACCATCGTCACAGAGACAGAAAGCGATGGGGAATCTTACATTTCAAGGTGGTCCGAGTAGGCCAAGGAATTATGCCATGTCATGTGTATGGAGAATTTTACGGCTCGGTTACACAAGAGAACTAACATTTTTGATACCTGGAATCCCTGGTTGCTGTACAAAAGCTTTTGTTAGCAAAAGGCTGGGTTCACATGGATGCGATGCCGGAAATGCACAGAAATGGCTGCGTTTCCTGCATCTCCCCGCATAGCACTGTGTTCATGTGATCTGGTGCGGGTGTCAAAAGTTACTGACACTCCAAAAGCAGGTCACAGACATAGTGCGTTTGCCTAAATTGGATTGCATAGTTATGAACACCCATGTGATCCGATTCCAGTGTGGCTTGCACCTTTTTCGTATGGATGCGGTGCGATTTGAGTCATACAAAATGATGGGCTTAAATTACACCACACAAAATCTCATGTGCTTTGCACAGGAATGTGAAGTGATTTATGTGCGGATCCCATGCAATGAGACAGTGTGAACTGGGGCTTAAACTATATTTGCAGCTTGGACCTGACTATCATAGGCTGTGATCGTTACCCGCTGTACCCGTAGTTGGGCTGCTACATGCTCAGAGCATGGTGCGTCTTCTCCTTGTCCTCTCTTCTTTCTATCTCCTTTTCTTTTCCTCTCCCTTCTTCTTCTGTTGCTTTGTCCGATTTCTATGATCTGAGTTGTGCATTCCCCAAAAAGTAGCCAGGTGTTCTGTGGGTTTATATTGTAACAATCTACGAATGTTTTCTTAAATGCCAATTTTCTATGTGTGATGTCTGCTGGAATAATCTCTTTGACAACTTTGGGGGAGGGGGATTTAATAAAACTGGAGGTCTCAGAATCTGGTGCAGCCGTGCATAGTAACCAATCCCCTTCTGAAGTCAGTTCGCTCAATTAAAGAAACACTAAAGCTTTGTTTTTTTCTCTCCTAAAATAACAAACCTGCTCTGTGATTTTGCACAGAGCATCCCCGAATCTCTTCTTTTTGGTTCCCTGTCGGCGCTCCTCCCCCTCAAGCAGTGCCCCCAGGGAAAGCCGCTCGCCCTTGGGGCACCGCTGCTTGTTCGTCCCCGCCCCTTGCTCTATCCTCATTGGCTCACTGGCTGTGATCGACAGCTCCCACTGCTGTCTCAGCCAATGAGGAGGAACAGTACCCAGACAGCACAGGCTGTCATTAACGTCACTGGATTGGAGATCGCTCAGGTAAGGATGGGGGGGGGGGGGGGGTTGCAGAAGGTTTTTTACCTACGTGCATAACCTTTAGAACCACTTTAAGCTTTGAAACCTGTTTTTTTCTATGCAAAGCTGCTCCAGTTTTAGTAAATCTCCCCCAATGTATCTGTTTTGTACCACAACAGTGGTGGGATTGTGATTTTGCTTCATATCTATCAATGACTCTGTCTAGCTTTTTACTTTGTTTATAAACTAAAATAAAAATATTTGAAATTTAAAAAAAAAAAAAAAAAAAATCAGCGTGGTCACAAAAACAAGTGGTAAGGGGGGATTCTTCCCATTGGAGCACCTGTTCCAGTGACACCTAACAGCAGAATTCCCCTCATTTTGCAGAAATTTTCTCTTATTTCCTGTTGCATCTTGGGGCAGGAAGTATAGGGAAAGCTACAAAAAGCCACATACAGAAAAAAAATAGAGGGGCCCTCCCCCATAAAGTTATTCCCATTACAAACTGACGTGTGCGCTGTATAGTATGCAACACTGTGTTCGCCAGCAGTACGGGTGACTTCCTGTCTGCTGAATAAACTGATTTGAGTTGGCTTAAATGCTTCTCAGCCATTCATGATGTCATCTGCACATCTCTCCACCTCAACCAAACAGAGAGCCTTATGTTCATTCATAAAAAAACAAGACTTCCCCTGAATGGCTAGGAAGCATCCTGGCAGAATCGATTTAGTTCTGGCAGCAGATGGGAAGTTGCCTGCACTGCTTAGTACTTCATACTGTATAAAGCACGAACAAAGTCCGGATCACGTACAGAATTTTTCTCTTTGTTGGATAGTGTCTTAAAGATTTGACCATTCTTGAATTACTTCTATTAGACAGAGCTGAGTTCATATCAAAGGCCAGCCAACACTATTGAGTCTATTTATAAAATGTTTTCACATAAGATTATCACAACTTTCACTAATAGGTTTCAACTGGAAAAATGAGTGAATTCTGGGTGAAAGTTGTGAGTCTGGTCTGAAAACATTTATAAAAAGACCCCTATATGTAATTTATAACATCTCCGGAACTGCACATGAAGGTGTACTTTTATTACCATGCCATGTTGAGGGCCGTTACACACTGCGGCTCTTCACCATCTATAAAGCTCTATGAGGAAAGCATGTTTATTAAAGCGGAGCTCCACACAAAGGGGGAGTTCCACTTTCAGGACTACTCCCCATTAAGGATTGGCACCTTTGGGGGGCGGGTATCCGAGTTTGGCAGGTACCCGCTCCCACTTCCGGTCTGATCGCCTAGTGTCCTCCCTGCTGTCAGGACCGGAGCTGTGGAATGGACAGGCAGGCCTAATGGCAGGGTCACGCACCGACTGACGACAACCACCACCCACAGACCAGAGTCCTTCAGGGCGCGGAGTCTAAGTCCCAGGCTGCCCTTCACCAGGGCCCCTGATGGTGGGGATGGACTTGACGCAGCCAGGGACCAGGTGACGGCCCCCGAGACACCCCAGCTGCGGTAATGGCCGCCGCCAATGGTGTATAGCTGGTAGGAACCAGAAGACAATAGCGTAGTCGGTCAGGCCGGGTCGATAACAACGGGACAGACAGTACAGAACGGTAGACAAGAATAACAGGTCACAAGCCGGGTTCAGCAACGGGAGGTCAGATAAAAGGGATAAGGCAGAGAATAGTCTAGTCAAAAGCCGAGTCTGTTTCCAGGAGAGTCACGAGAGTATAAACAGAACTTGTTGCAACACGAACATACAAGACACAAATGCAAAGGGCATGTGCGGACAACAGGCTTATATACGATCAACCACACCCCTCTGGGGGATGGACCGCAGAGGCCTGAAGGCATAAAAGACTCCCACCATGCTCTGCAGAAATCCAAGATGGATACCAGCACATGAGCAGCACAACCTCTGGGAAACGGTAGGACCTTGACACCTCCCTGTAGTCTTTTGGGACACGTGACAGGTCCCAGAAGACTACAGAACCATTCATGAAGCGCAGCGCTACTTGCGCATGCGCAGTGGGTACCCGGCTGTGAAGTTGCAAGTTATCACAGCCAGGTGTCCACACTGAAGATGCCGGCCTCCTGGAATACAGGACGGCCAGTGAAACGGGCTGCGGGGGACACACCGCGGGACCGAGGGACAGGTAAGTGGCTGTTTTGTAAAAGTCAGCAGCTACAGTTTTTTGTAGCTCCTGACTTTTATTTTTTTGACAGCGTGAGTGGAACTCCGCTTTAACAATTGGACTTCTCTTCTCTGACCGAGAACAGAAGTGAATGAAATACACGGTAAATGGTCTCAACGTGTAGAAGTAGTAAGATTTGTGCCCATGATCCAACAAGATCAGGGGCTCAGGTACGCCTCAACGAAAGTAAACTAAAAGTAAAAAAACAAAACAAAAAAACTCCCACAATTATTTAAGATTGGTCCCTCTCAAATAGGTATTTCAATAATGGGAATATACTATTATTACAGTTTGGGGTCTCCTAAGCATTAAGATTTTTTTTTTCAGGGATGGAAGGTCCCCAACTTCTAGAGGCCATGGGGGGGATGCTCCTCACATTGCAGCATTTTTCCTCTTTCCTCTCTGCTATCACAATCCCTGAGATGGAGAAGCAAGGAGGGACATAATTTACATAAACAGCCAGTACTTACTAGTTACATCGCACCTTATTAAACTGGCCTTATATATTGACTTCACCGGCTGCTTCTCAACGTGCTGCAATGGGGAGTGGAGATGCTGTTCTCCACTCTCCATTGCAGCTTATCAAACTGCTGCACAGTGGATGGTAGTCATGGTAATCACTATCGCGACTTCTCAGTTTATTAAACATACACCCAAATGCAGAAGAGGGATTTATTCTTAATGTAGCCGACTGCTTACCGTAAGTGAGATACGTTTTGCCGAGAAAAGCAATACAAGGAGAAGACTGTGGAGAGGACCCGTTTGGTGTAGTTCAGAATGGTTGGCGTGGCGTCGTTACCAACTACAAACACCTGGAATCACAACATTGGCAATCAGACACAGAGTAATTACAGGGGTCACAACTGGACACACAGCATTCACAGCACTCATTCAGAGAATACAAAGCCGTTGATGAATGACCAAGCCTCTTTCAGCCTGGCTTACTTTTATTCCGGATGTGGAATGGGATGTTTGCGTCCCCCAGCCGGAACACAAGGCTGTATACTGTATGTTGCTGAGGCTATGTACAGGTAATACAGCACGCCCAACAGGTGCACTTGTTAGTGTAGGAAATAGTCCGTGTGGGCCAGCTTGGCTCAAACAATCTAGGTAAATTAAAAGTAAAGATGGAGACAAGCTTTGAAACCATAGTCCATCTTATGGTCACTGGATACAATATCCAAGCTCTACTGCTTCACTGTCTCGTCTACTGCTGAAGACCATTGCTCTGAGCTAGCATGTGCAGCCCCTTAGCAGAATGTTGGCCAGCAACTCAGTATACTCCAAAGTTTAAGTCTTTATTAGCTACGCATAGAATACACAGTAACTCAACTAACGCGTTTTGGCCCTGGACGGCCTTACTCACAGCGGTAGCGGTTTTTACTGTGTAATATACATGTAGCTACTAAAGACTTAAACTCTGGAGTATAGAGAGTTGCCGGATAACATTCGTCAGTGCATAGTACAAGTTATGAGTAAATCAGCCTATATAGACAAGAGGCCCCAGTATATTACAGTGCACTGTAGGCACTCCCAAAGCCTGCCCAATGTACTGCCATATGGTTTACCTTTGCTTGTCTCTATAACCTTCTCATGCACAGCAAGGCTTATACAATCATTTTTGGCATCATGGTAGCACGTGTCACTTTTTTAAAAAGCAGCGCATGTGCAGTGCATGCTCTGTCCCCTAGTCTACATCGGCCTTCTTACTCATAGGGTGGACTATACCTTTAAATATTACTTACACAAAACACCAGAAGTGTCTTCGAGGTGCAAGGATAATCAACGCGATTTTACAAACTCAAGACGTACCTTATACTATCCCACAGGTATATGGCATTGACTAAACTAAAGAAGTGATGCTGCTCCTCCCTCTGAGTCAATAAGTGCTAACAATACAAATACCATACATATATATGTGTAAATAACCCCACAGAAATATATATCAACATAATAAACATACAACAATTCCAAAGTGCCCTTGTGAATAAAAGAGAAAAATAGTGTTTTCAGATGTATTTTCAGTCTTATAATAACAAAGGTATATTATTATTATTATACAGGATTTATATAGCGCCAACAGTTTGCGCAGCGCTTTACAATATAAAGGGAGAAGTACAATTACAATACAGTTCAGTGCAGAAGGAATATGAGGGCCTGGCTCATGGAGATTACAATCTAAAGGAAGGGGGAGGTGGTATAAAATGTGATAGCTGCGTGGGATGATTCAAATACAGTTCTTAGGTGAAGGTGGGGTAGGTTTCCCTGAATAAGTGGGTTTTCAAAGATCGCCTAAAGGCGAATAGGGTGGGGGCTGACCGGACATACTGGGGGGTAGGGAGTTCCAGAGGATGGGAGAGGTTATGGAGAAGTCTTGGAGGCTGGCATAGGAGGAAGTGACAAGGGAGTTAGAGAGCAAGATGTCTTGGGAGGAGTGGAGTGGACAATATCTGTGGATAAGGTTGGTGATGTAGCTAGGAGCAGTGTTGTGGATAGCTTTGTACGTTGCAGTTAGTATTTGGAATTTTATACGTGGGGCTGTTGAAAGCAAGTGACAGGATTGGCAGAGAGGGGCAGCCTACGCTGATGGTTGGTAAGGTGTATAAGTCTAGCAGCATTCATAATAGACTGAAGGGGGGATAGCCTGTGTAAAGGTAGACCAGTGAGGAGGGAGTTGCAGTAATCGAGGCGGGATATAAACCAAAGGAGTGGATAAGTTATTTTGTGGTGTCGTTAGTTAGGAAGGGGCAAATTCTGTGAAGGTTGAGACAGCAGGATTTAGCCAGTGATGTGGATGTGGAGCCCGAAGGAGCGGTCAGAGTCTAGGATTACGCCTAGCACCCTGGCATATGGGGATGAACCAATGATTGTGCTGTTGATGTTAATGGTAAGGTCATGAGTGGGGGATCGGGGAGGAGGAAATATTATAGGCTCGGTTTTAGAAAGATTGAGTTTGAGGTAGTATTGTGACATCCATAATGATATGTTGCTCAGTAAATTTGTGGTACGTGAGGAGATCGAGGGGGTGAGCTGGGAGTGGAGAGAGATCTGGGTGTCGTCAGCGTAGAGTTGGTATTGGAAGCCAAGGGAGGTTATCAATTGGCCCAGGAAGGAATTGTAGAAAGAGAAAAGGAGGGGCCCAAGGACAAAGCCTTGGGGTACCCCAAAAGAAAGTGGAGGAGGATCGGACGAGTTGGTGTTGTATGTGACCCTGAAAGTGCGCTGAGAAAGGTAAGAGGAGAACCAGGAAAGAGCGGAGTCATGGAGGCCAAGGGAGTGGAGTTTACTGAGGAGGAACGGGTGGTCAACTGTGTCAAAGGCAGCGGAAAGGTCTAGGAGTACGAGTATGCAGTAATGGCCCTTGGTTTTAGTAGTTACTAGGTTGTTAGTAAGTTTTGGTAGGGCAGTTTCAGTGGAATGTTGTGGGCAGAAGCCAGACTGTAGGGGATCGAGAAGGTTGTTATCGCTGAAGTGGCAACTCATACGGTTGTGGACCTTGTTCAATTTATTTCTGTATTGCATCTCCTGTGTTCAGTCCAAATCGTGCAAAGTGACATCCACCACCGTTCACCACTGCGCACACCTCAACATATGGACCTGTCCACTTACAGGTCATAATACACTTTATTCCTCTTTTTATGGGTTCCTTCTGGTGACTCCCTTTGAATGTTGCTTCACTGATAGGTAATCTGTTGTTCCTGGGTCTAGGATCTGATCCTCCGCAATTATAGTTGCATGACCCTTTAAAAATGCGATCTATGTTCCTACGGTAGACGCATACAAGATAGGAGGGTCCCATAGTGTAGTATTTATTAAATTGGTATTTATTAGATTAAAAGAACACTCACATTTAAATAAAATTCACAAGCATGTAATTCAGAAAGTGAAGCCGCGACTCCTGCGTCACTTCAGGTTTCGGCTAACTCCCGGTTCCACCTACATACGTATTGTCACACCACGTGACTTCCTCAATAGTACGGAAGTCACGTGGTGTTCCAACTCATTTCTTTAGCTTATTCATATATATATATTGTTCCTAGATTGTAAGCTCGAAAGAGCAGGGCCCTCAATCCCCTCATGTTTTGCATTGTATTGGTATTGTTCTGTCACATGTTCTGTCCCCCTTTGTAATGTACAGCGCTGAGCGAACTATTGGCGCTTTATAAATACTGTATAATAATAATAATAATATTGTGGGAACACACTGTTGTCTGCCACCCTACAGGGTACATTTTTGTTTAGTGTAAATATTACAAATGGTTTCACTATTTAGGTATTAGAGGTGTGGGATAATTACATTTTTTATCACTTGCTTGAATATGGCATTGGAGTTTTAATACATTTAGCTCACTAATTCACTTAGACTCACCTTAACAATGTCCTCCACACATTGAGACAGTTCTAATTCTGACACCAAAATTTCTCCCGAGGATGAAGACTTTTCTATAATAAAGAACAGGAATGGGAACGGTGACAACATTAATACTAGGGTCTAAGAGCCCACAGGGAGTTTTATGTAACGCATATCCATACTTAGGCATAAAGCTATGCTAAAAAATCTTGTTGGAATGAATGAATAAAGGGGCCAAAATATGCTCCTTGGGGAGATGTTGTTGTAGACTGACTTTTTCCAGTGCTGATCACAAATATGAAGGCCAACCTGGTACTATGGTCAATGCTTACAAAAAAAAAAAATATCCAAAATGAACTTCCTTCAGAAGAGATCAGATGACCAAATGAGTAAGCCTTCAGGATGATCTTGCTGAAATTTCCAACTCTGAACAGAGGTAGGTTTTATTTTAGCAAAAACTAGCTTTAAATCCTTTACACAGGCTCTGTCAATGGGAGTGTGCAAACTACTGCAGGTATGTGGAGAATCTAAAGCTGGCCATACATGTGTAGATTTTCGAACGAGAATGTTTGTAAGAAAAATTAGTATGAAAATTCGTTGAACATTCAATGAATGGATGAATGGCATTTGAAATGACTACGCTTTTGCTGCACTACAAGACAATGTGGCTACTTACCTGCCTGTAGCACAGAACAACGCAACAGAGGTTCCAGCATTGGCAGAATTAGAAGTTTTTCTGCCAGGTCTGGATGATCACGCCCCATCTTCAGCATGGTTTCCGTGGCCACTCTCTGAAACTGACGTGCTGTCAACATGTTTTGGATGTGCAGCAAATCCAGAATCTACAGGGGAAGGCAGCAAAGATGAATGTAAGAATTGCATCCTATGAAGAGTCATAGCTCAGCCTAGAGTAGAGTACAGATCACTGGTATGTGCTTTCCAGACTTATGGCTGATTCCTCCATTGTACAAAGTGTCTTACAAGAGGGTGTTACACATACACTGGGTAGCTTTCTGTATTGAGAAAAATGGTACATTTGCAAATCACATGAGACCATGTCAGGTCATGCTAAAATATTGAAATGTCAAGGCAGGGCAACACAGCAGGTCCATTTACTGCTGTCCTGCAGTTTCTTGAAGCAACTTGTACTCAATGTAATAAACAACACAATTACAAAACCTGTATACATTCCTCTTAAAAGCGCCTATAGGTGGTTTTAGGTGTGACAGAAGACGCTTGTTTTCCTGGGTAGAGGATTGATGACGCTTGTTTTCCTGGGTAGAGGGTTGATGACGCTTGTTTTCCTGGGTAGAGGGATGATGCCGCTGAGAGGAATCTGAAGACAGAATGTAATAGGCTGGTATTGGCTTTCTGCTCCAGCCATCTCTCTGTCCTTTATTCCCATCAACTTCCATCAACTGGACACCTAACAACTGACTAATATGCTATCCATAAATAAAATCCTATACAAATAAGCCAGAGCATAAACCCTCACAAAGGACACTAAAACCTTCATAAATGAAAACGCTGCATGGTTACCTGTGGGCAGACCTTCTGGTAATACTGTTCCACAGTCAGGGATTGCTGAGGACATGAGGCCAGAATCTTGGCCACAGCGTCACACTTCTTCCAGTTGCTGGCAGCAGCTTCTGCATCTCTTCCCCCAGCAGCACCAGCTGTAAGGTAACAAAAAAAATGAGCACTAATTTTTTTATACCTGCTACTTGGGACACACAAATGGGAAAAATTTCAAAGCAACAATCTCTTGCTACAAAGAGTTTTAACCACTTGCTGGCAGTCACCTTAAAGCGGAGTTCCTCTCACCCTGTCAAAAAATAAAAGTCAGCAGCTACAAAAACTGTAGCTGCTGACTTTTAAAAAACAGCCACTTACCTGTCCCTCGGTGTGTCCCCCGCAGCCCGTTTCACCGGCCGTCCTGTATTCCAGGAGGCGGCATCTTCAGTGTGGGCACCCGGCTGTGATAGCTTGCGGCTTCACAGCCGAGTACCCACTTCGCATGTGCGAGTAGCGCTGCGCTTCATGAATGGTCCTGTAGCCTTCTGGGACCTGTTACGTGTCCCAAAAGACTGCAGGGAGGGAGGAAACTTTCTGCTTCCGATTGCCTAGGCCAGGGGTAGGCAAACTGAGAGCCGCAGGACTGCAAGATCCATCATGCCTCTGCAAGTCATAGCTGTAACTGTCAGTTTTAGTCTGCAATGCCTCCTTCCACTTCTGATCACCTAGGCGATTGGACCGGAAGTGAGAGCAGGTACCTGTCAAATCCCCCCCCCCCCCCGCTCCCCAAAGGTGCCAATCCTTTATGGGGAGCGGTCCTTAAAGCGGAACTTCCCCTTTTGGCTGGAGCTCCGCTTTAATAACATTCAACTACATGGGGGGGGGGGGGGGCAGAGTCGACGCTCTGTGTGTGAATGGACACACAGAGCGCAGCTAGGGAGTGAGCTCGCTAGAGTGCCCCCATAGCAAGAGCCCTGCTATTGAAGGGACTTGGCAGGGGGGAGGAGCCAAAACCACCAGAGGGGACCCAAAAAGAAAAGAAGAGGATCGGGGATGCACTGTGTAAACTCACTGCACAGAGCAGCCAAGTATACCATGTTTGTTATGTAGAAAAAAAAATGACAACCTTTAGAATTACTTAAAACAACACAATTGAGCTAGTAAAAATCTCCTGCGGAGCTCTAGCCTAAAAAGATGTCAGCAAGTCAATAAATTTGCAATAGCAAAACTTGCCCGTGTATCTCTGGCATTAGTTTGAAGTCTGAGACCCCCATTCCCTAAGACCACAATTGTATCAGGCTGCAGAGACTTCTTAAAGACATTCTGTCAAAATACTTATTCCAGCCATCTTCAAAAGCATGTTATAAGGCACAATTATGGCAACAGAGAGAAGATTGGTGTCAATTACCCAGATTCTGTCTTTTTCACATGAGAGCAGAGGATCTAGAGATTTCCGCTGGCAACCTGGCTGAAATTTAGCTTTAAATTTTTTTCAAATTTAGAAATTTAGCAGGATCATGGTGCACACCTGAAGATTCACCTTGCATGCGCATTAATTCGAATATATCTTCTTCAGTCAAACATACTCCCCCAATATCATATAATAGCACCTTATATCTAGCTTAAAGTGAACCTGTATGGCCAAAGTACAGATCCACATTTCAAGGAATCTATAGTCAATGGTGTAATCAGGTAAGTATAATAAACTGAATATAGATTATCCACATCAGACATTTGCAGTGAACAAATGAAGGTAAACCAACCTCCAGCTCCTGCTAAAATCCCGTGAACCACAGCCTGAACCCCTTTCGGTCTCATTAATCTATCAGACAGCAGCTGTCCAGACAAACGGCGCAACCAGGCAGGAGCCGGGGCCCTTTGCACTGAGGATGAAGTTCCTGATGGATGTGGACCCTGAAACACAGTATGATGTCCATTTAGCAACAATAGGAACCAATAGAATAGAATAGAAAAAAGCTCTGCAATCAAACAAAAACAAGGATCAGTTAAAACATTGATCTATTGTGTTTTACCAGAAAGAAAACAATAAAGACTTTGAGATACACATTCACCCCAAACAGAGAATTACCTGTCTGGGTCCTCCTTGCAGGATTATTAGTTCCTTGATTACTAGTGGCTGGTACAGCTGATCTATCAGGCCCCTCAGGGACTCCTTACATTGGATCCTCTCACTTTCTGTCAAATTCTTAAGAAGAAAACAAAGTAA
Source organism: Staurois parvus (assembly GCF_062004578.1). Taxonomy (NCBI): domain Eukaryota; kingdom Metazoa; phylum Chordata; class Amphibia; order Anura; family Ranidae; genus Staurois; species Staurois parvus. The sequence continues at coordinate 49,146 of NW_028318007.1, read as the reverse complement.
AACGTTTGTATGTTCATCTTCTTCACAACAGCAACTCTGAAGGGTACTTAACCTCCTTGGCGGTATTCCCGAGTGTAGCTCGGGGTAAAATTTGACTACCAAGAGCGGTAACCCCGAGCTACACTCAGGCTTACCATGCGGCGTTGCTCATGGAGTCCCTGCAGCACTTACCTTGTCCTTCGCTCCCACGATGTGTCCCCTGCAGCATCCCCGGCCATCTCCTCCGGCCGATGCCGACATCCGGCTTCCGTGTTCCGGTCCCTGTGACGTCAGGACGTACGGGCGCCGGAACCGGTGGCAAATTTGAATTTTTAAATGTCATTTTTTTTAAAAATGATTATTACATAGTAAAACATTGCTGTTTCAACCCATTTCACATACATTTTGTCCCTACTGCTTTGTCCTGTGCCCTGCCTGCATTTTGACTGTTCTTTCTGCCTGGAAACTTAGAAAAGTCCATGGCGTCCAAAAAGCGTCCCTTTATGTCAAAAGTGGTTTTAGACCGGCTAGAGAACAGCGATAGTAAATCAGAACCACTTGCAGAATTGAGTGATGATTCGTGGGGAAATTCGTCATCAGACACTGAAAACGATTTTGCGACTTTGCTCAGTGATGTGCGAACTTGCCGCTATATTTCAAATTTCAGTGTTTTTGGTTTGATTATATTATTGAATTACATTTATTATTATATTATTTTTTTTTATGATTATTAAATTATAATTTATGATTTCGTGTTTCAAATTTTATCCTACTCGGGATGTTTACTAGACTCTTGTTCGAACAGATTTCAGTGAGTTATTCCTAAAAATTACAGCCTACAATAAAAAACTACATATTTCCATGCAAACAAATGGTGCCGCTGTCAGCACAAAAAATCGGAAAGAATCATACCGCCGAGGAGGTTAAAGTGGTTGTAAAGTTTTTATTTTTTCCATTAAAATTATAAACATTATATTTATGTGTTCTGTGTAATGGTATTGCACATAGCAGTCTCTTACCTCCACTTTTGGCGTACCCCACAGGTGTTCACCGCTCCTTCTCTTCTCCCTCCCGCAGCAAGCCGGCTGTTAAGGGGCAATCCAGGGGCGGACTGACAACTCATGGGGCCCCCCGGGCAATAGGGGATCATGGGGCCCCTGTGTCCTTGCCCAAACTCAAAAAAAGCCTATGAAAAAGGTACCAGAGGCATCTCATGGGGCCCCCTACTGACCCCGGGCCCTCGGGCACTGCCTGAGTTTGCAAATGGTCAGTCCGCCCCTGGGGCACTCATGAGGGTGCGCTCCCGAATCAGGCTGTGTGCGTCCATAGATTGGCCACGGCTAATCACATGACACAGATGGGCTGCAATTGGCCCAGCCTGTGCATGTGATCACTGTGACCATTCACAGCTAGACACACTTGTATACAATGGATGGCATGAAAGGCCCAGACGCTGAGAGGCCGCATATTTGCGGGCGATCGGCATCAAGGGGTTAATGACTACAAAAATTTGACATATCTGAGAATTCAGGTGGGAGTCAATCTCTACTGGTGACCCAACTAGATATAAGACGACAGCACCTGATTTTTCTTGCCAATAACCAGAAAAACTCAAATAAAAGCTTTTCATGAGGTTGAATTTTTTAAATTTTCGCTAGACGTGAACTAGCCATGAAGAAATGAGACCCTAATCGCTCTCAGGTGGTACGGGAGTATTACACTGACTTCATACCTTCACTCTGCCTTCTGTAACCGGCTCGGCCTTTGTCTTGGTTGGGCAGTACCCGAGCTGGCACAGTCCTGCCATGAGATCCCCCAGATGTTGTGTAAAGAGAAGGCTCCCCAGTGATGGATGCTGAGACACCTCCAGTAAGGTAGTGCAGGTAATATACAGTCTATGGGTACGAACGTTAGACAGGTCATGAGACACCATTGAACACACGAGAGCTCCAAATTCTGAGCGATGTTGTAATGGAAGGCCGATGCCAGGCAGGAGATAAGGACAGATGCCCATAGAAACCACAAACTGGAGCGCTGAGCGGACATTCTTCTGTTGGGTGATACTGAGTGCATCTGGGCTCAGGACTGGGGCAGCCTCAGGGGTCTTTAGGTTGGGTTTAGGAGGTTTGAATGAAGCTGCCAATTGAAGCATACACTCCTTCAGACACAGAAGCAGCACCAGAGCCTCTAATGTGAACCTCCACGATGGATCTGCCACGGCTTCTGAGCCGTCCTGTATCAGCTTGGTGTCCTCTAAGACTTTTGTCCGCAGGATTCGCAGGTTCTCCCACTTAGGGCCACTCTGCAGCTCCTCCTCCAGAGAGGCCACGTGAAGCTGCAATGTTCTGATTAAGGCGGCTTGTTTATCCGTATCGTGAGCTGCTGATCCAGGTTCTGCAGAAGGACAAAAACAAAACACATATTTCAGAATTTTCCGGCGTATAAGACGACTTTTAACCCCTTGAAAATCCTCTCAAAAGTCGGGGGTCGTCTTATACGCTGGTATACGGCATGCTAACACTTTTTAGGGGGGTGGCGTGGTGCCGCCGCCCCCCCCCCTTCCAACGGATGGGACACTAAGTACAGGGGTGGGCAGGGGCTGCTGTTTCTTACCTGGCTCCGGTCCCACAACGATCCGGTCCAGGAAGGGCGGCTGCTCCTTCAGTTCGGCCACTGGATGTTAGCGCGGCTACTCGGCTCCGTCTCCTCACCGGTGATTGGCCGCCAGAACTGTAGCTCAGGAAAGGGACACAGGCGGCCAATCACCGGCGAGGGGGCGGAGCCGAGCAGCCCCACGAAAATCGAGTGCAGGAGCGGCCGGTAAGTGTGCAGTGTAGAGGTGCTGCTGCAACCACATATGCTGGCTGCAGCAGCACCATACTAGAACATCGGTCAGCAAGTGTAATTGGTGTCAGTGGGAGGAATAGTGCCCCATCATTGGTGTCACTGATACTAATGATAGGACACTATTCCTCCCACTGACACCAATGATGGGGCACTATTCCTCCCACTGACACCAATGATGGGGCACTATTCCTCCCACTGATACCAATGATGGGGCACTATTTCTCCCCCCCCCCACTGCCACCAATGATGGGGCACTATTCCTCCCCCCACTGACACCAATGATAGGACACTTTTCCTCCCACTGACACCAAAGATGGGGCACTATTCCTCCCACTGACACCAATGATGGGGCACTATTCCTCCCACTGACACCAATGATGGGGCACTATTCCTCCCACTGACACCAATGATGGGGCACTATTCCTCCCACTGATACCAATGATGGGGCACTATTCCTCCCACTGACACCAATGATGGGGCACTATTCCTCCCACTGATACCAATGATGGGGCACTATTCCTCCCACTGACACCAATGATGGGGCACTATTCCTCCCACTGACACCAATGATGGGGCACTATTCCTCCCACTGACACCAATGATGGGGCACTATTCCTCCCACTGACACCAATGATGGGGCACTATTCCTCCCACTGGTGTGCATTGGAAGAGGGGTAGTCTTATACGGCAAGTATAGCCCAAACACTACATTTTAGCAGGAAAAGTAGGGGGTTGTCTTATACGCCGGCAAATACGGTATATGGCAACAAAGAAAAAAGTTATGTGGGCCGATCACACTTTTATCACATCACTTTCATTTCTATCCCGGGTTATGTATGACATGTGTAGAGGAGTGACTGGAATCGAGAATCACATTTTTTTTTTTTGACAAGTAGCACTTTTTTATATTCCTCCAAACATGTCGATGTATGATTGGTGCGGTGTGTGCCGTGCCTCGCACTTCAGGGATCACAAATCAAACATATCCTTAGGACAGTGGCTAAATGGTTAGCACTTCCACCTGGCAGCACTAGGAGCAATGGTTCAAATCGCAACCACAGAACCACCTGCCTGGAGTTTGCATGTTCTCCCTGTGCCTGCGTGGGTTTCCTCTGGGTACTCCGGTTTCCTCCCACACTCCAAAGACATGCTGAAGGGTTAACTGGATCCTGTCTACATTGGCCCTAGTATGAGTATGTATGAATGTAACTTAGGGACTTGAGATTGTACGTCCCTTGAGGGTCAGGGACTGATGTGAATGTAATGTAAATTGACGGCGCTATATAAGTACATGAAATAAATAAAATATCCAGAGGAATTCAAAATATGTGTCCACTTAAAGCCTAACTGAGCGTTTAATGTTCCTTTAACCAATTGCCTTCTTTTACCCCCTTCATGACCGGGCCATTTTTTGCTATTTAGCACCGTGCTGCATTAACTGGCAATTGCGCAGTCATGCAACGCTGTACCCAAATGAAATGTATATCTTTATTTTCACACAAATAGAGCTTTCTTTTGGTGGTATTTGATTTTTTTAATTATATAAATGAAAAAAAAAGACCGAAAATTTTGAAAACAAAAACTTTTCTACTTTGTGTTATGAATTACAGTATATCCAAGGACACATGGTTTACAACGCTGGGAAATCTGGGACATGCAATTCCAGGAGCTGCAAGCAGCCTCTTTAGCCTGGGTTCACACATATGTGTACTGAAATCGAGTTCCACTGACCTCAATGCAAAAAATGCCTCCCATTGCCTTCAATGCAAAAACCACCTCCCATTGACTTCATGGCAAAAACACGCCTCTCATTGACTTCATGGCAAAAACACGCCTCCCATTGCCTTCAATGCAAAAAACGTCTCCCATTGCCTTCAATGCAAAAACCACCTCCCATTGACTTCATGGCAAAAACACGCCTCTCATTGACTTCATGGCAAAAACACGCCTCCCATTGCCTTCAATGCAAAAAACGTCTCCCATTGCCTTCAATGCAAAAACCGCCTCCCATTGCCTTCAATGCAAAAAATGCCTTCCATTGCCTTCAATGCAAAAAAACACCTCGCATTGCCTTCAATGCAAAAAATGCCTTCCATTGCCTTCAATGCAAAAACCGCCTCCCATTGCCTTCAATGCAAAAAAACACCTCCCATTGCCTTCAATGCAAAAAAACACCTCCCATTGCCTTCAATGCAAAAAAACACCTCCCATTGCCTTCAATGCAAAAAAATGCCTCCCATTGCCTTCAATGCAAAAAAACACCTCCCATTGCCTTCAATGCAAAAAAAACGCCTCCCATTGCCTTCAATGCAAAAAAACGCCACCCATTGCTTTCAATGCAAAAAACGCCTCCCATTGCCTTCACTGCAAAAAACGCCTCCCATTGCCTTCACTGCAAAAAACGCCTCCCATTGCCTTCACTGCAAAAACCACCTCCCATTGCCTTCACTGCAAAAACCGCCTCCCATTGCCTTCACTGCAAAAACATCTCCCATTGCCTTCAATGCAAAAACCGCCTCCCATTGCTTTTAATGCAAAAAAAGTCTCCCATTGACTTCAATACAAAAACCGCCTCCCATTGCCTTCAATGCAAAAACCACCTCCCATTGCCTTCAATGCAAAAACCGCCTCCCATTGCCTTCACTGCAAAAACTCCCGTCAATAGCAATCCTATATGAACACTTATCTCTGCATGCCACTCTATTTTATCACTTGCGATCCTGGAACGCACCGCTACAAACTCGCACAGGACCCCTTTTTGTAATGGCGCTCAAAGCGCAATGCGTGTGGATTGCACCTGTGCAAACCGCCTCAATAGGAACACAATACCTAAGCGGTCATGTGAATCTGTGAGTTAAAAACACGCATCCAGAATCACATACATGCGAACCCGGGTGGGCCCATTCACAGCTGGGCATTTCGGAATCGGAACAGAATCGCAGTGATGCCGCCCACGATCGCAAAACGCAGCTTCAGGCGCCATTATTGTCACTAGTGTGGCAGGGATCAGATACGGACCGGAGACCATATGATGAAGAATACATTATTTATAAAGAAACTTGTTTCCCCTCTTTTATTATTATTTGTTTTACATCCGGTCATTGGAGTAGTTCAGTGACACCATAGGGACACTACAGACATGTATTCCTCCCATGATAGATTTCCTTTAACCCCATGAAATGCTCTGTGCACCCCAACACTGACAGTCCACACACAGCCCCTCCGCCCACCTGCAGGTAGCCCCGTGTCATGCTATCAATGTATTTATAACGCCCTAGAAGTCCCAGCATGCCGTGCCGAGAGGTAGTGGAGGGGTCCCCCCGCCTGGGCTCACCTCTCGGGGTGATCAGCACTTTCAGCGCCTCTGTCACCTCAGACACGCTCGGAACACCCGCCATCTTTCTACACCCAGAGTCGCGCTTCATGACGTCATGCTAGACGGAGCCGCAGAGCGAGGGAGCTGAGCGCCGCCGTGTGGTGAGTGGCGGTTGTGAAGCGTCACGTGACCCTCTGTACCTGAGAAGTACCCGAGCATCGATCTGTAGGTGGGGCTCCCGGCATTGTATACAGGAGAAGAGAACCTGTCACCTCCCAGCCTCACATGAATGTTCATGGTTCCCAATAAGGGGATGTTGTTGGGGATTACTGTTAATATATATATATTCATGATGGTAGGAGTCAGGGGTGGACTGACCATTTGGAAACTCTGGCACTGCCCGAGGTCAGTAGGGGGCCCCATGAGATGCCCCTGGTACCTTTTTTCATAGGCTTTTTTGAGTTTGGCCAAGGACACAGGGGCCCCATGATCCCCTATTGCCCCGGGGCCCCATGAGTTGTCAATCCACTTCTGGTAGGAGTGACAACCCAGCCGCCTCATCGCTCACCCGCCTCATCGTTCACCTGCCGAGTGTGTGGAAGACAGGGGCGGACTGACCATTTGGAAACTTGGGCACTGCCCAAGGGCCTGGAGTCAGTAGGGGGCCCCATGAGATGCCCCTGGTACCTTTTTCATAGGCTTTTTTGAGTTTGGGCAAGGACACAAGGGCCCCAAGATCCCCTATTGCCCGGGGGCCCCATGAGTTGTCAATCCGCCTCTAGTAGGAGTGACAACCCACCCGCCTCATCGTTCATCCGCCTTTTCGTTCACCTGCCGAGTGTGTGGAAGATGGGTGGACTGACCATTTGGAAACTCGGGCACTGCCCGAGGGCCCGAGGTCAGTAGGGGGCCCCATGAGATGTCCTTGGTACCTTTTTCATAGGCTTTTTTGAGTTTGGGCAAGGACACAGGGGCCCCATGATCCCCTATTGCCCGGGGGCCCCATGAACCCCTATTGCCCAGGGGCCCCATGAGTTGTCAGTCCATCCCTGGTGGAAGATATGGAATTTGCTGTCCTCATGAAGAAACTCCAACACAATCTTATAGAAGAACTCCGACTTTAATTGTGTTTTCAGCACATCGTCCCCCGGTGTGTGTAATACTTCACCCCATCTTCCTCTGTGCCCCCCCCCCCCTCCGACAACGCAGGAGCAAGGAGACGGCTGGCTGATGTCTCACATTGGTATCCCAATCACTTCCACAGGAACCAAACCTTTCCCTCCCTCCGTCATGTGCCCCGGCCTCTCCTGTCCCACCTGTGGACCCCAGACCAGCATGCTGGGTGTCACTGGGTGTGGCGGAGGGAGTCCAGCAAGAATTCATTCACTGATCCCCCTTCCGGTGAATGTATTACGTCATTTCCCAGAAGTGCTGCTGGAGAGAGGAGCTAATGGAGCACAAGCTGTTCCCCATTATCCTCAGTGGATTGCAGGGGAGACATCAGGGGTCAAACAGACGGACCCCTGATGTCTCAGCGATGAGATACCCTCAGTACAATTCACTTGTACAGGTACCACGGGAGGTCGGCTCGTACACGCACCCTAATGTACCAGTACATCACCGCAGGTCAGTGCACTCAGAAACTGGAGCTCCCCAAGGATAGTGCTGTGACTGTGCTGTGTCCCCCGTCTGTGACCTCCCTGGTCTAAATTTATAGGGAGATGGTCAAATGAGCAACTCTCCTCCATCCCAATTAGGAACTGATAAGGATCACATGAATTGGGGGGGGGGGGGGGGGGGGGGATGCTCAAAGACAGACCAGATACAGGCTAAAGTTCTAAAAGATTCTCTGATCGCAGAATGACAAAGGAGGTGAGTATCAATCACCACAAACAGAAAGATATACACTCATTATCCTGAGTTTTGCAAAAAGTCAATGCTTTGCAGACACACAGTTTAGGGTGGAAATGAAAAAGCATTTACCTGTGAAAAAGCAGAGAGGACATGATCAGGCGGCTGTGTTCAACTGCTGCTTCACACTCCAGCAGAAAACTGCACCCTGTATATGACTGTGCCCCCCATTCTTCCATCCTATGCTCCCTCGCTCACATCTTCAATCCCTCCCTCTGTAATGTTGCTTTCCCCACCCCTCTAAAGCATGCACACATCACTCCCATACTTAAAAATCCCTCCCTGGACCCCACCAACCTGAACAACTTAAGGCCCATCTCCCTGCTGCCACTTACCTCTAAACTCTTAGGGCTCATGTACACTGCAGCTGATAACTCACGTTTAGGAGCTGTTCAGTGTTTCTTTCAGCAGTCCCTGAACTCTCCCTAATGTTCTCCTATGTGTCCATGTACACATCGTCATTTACAGGCATTTGAGTTTACAGTCGTTTTTTTGAACACAGAAAACTTGCGTTCAGCAGTCGATTTTATCAGCATTTCAAACGCAAAATACTTTAAACGCGGCAAATCGCGTCTATAAGCATTTGCATCTGAAAAGTGTTTTAACTCTTCAGTTCCCAATGCTGCCCAGAGCCTTTTTTCATCATGAAAAATGCATGCAAAGAGTTTTCAAGGTTCTCAGATGGACAAAACACTGAACACAGGATGTTCCTACTAAGCTTGTCACACATTGTAATGACCAATTCACACCTCAGACCTCTCCCATCCTTGGAAACAAAAGATATGGTAATGACCATTCACACCTCAAATTCCTCATGAAGACCCCCTGCCAGGTGACCTTAATGACTCCCTCCACCAGACACCTTCCCACCCTTGGAAACAAAAGAAATGTTAATGAGCAACTCACACCTAGCTAATGTCAACACATACTGCTATCTCTGCTTCTACTCTCTGTATTTCTCTGAAACAGTCTGAAATAGTTAATAATTTACCACTTTTTAGTGCATTCTGGGCATTTGGGTGGTTCTTCTGTGCTTATCTTTAAAAAAACGCTTCTAAACGCAAACACACATAAACGCGGTATGCAACCACAGCTGAACAGATGTTTTTTAACCTACATTTTCCAGCAGTCAGTTTCCATCGTTCAGAAGTGTCCCGTGTACATGGGGCCTTAGAACGCTTAGTCTACAATCGCCTGACCTCCCACCTCACTGACAACAACCTTCTTCACCCTTTACAGTCTGGCTTTCGCTCACTCCACTCCACTGAAACATCCCTACTAAAAGTCACTAATGATCTACTAACTGCTAAAAACCAATGGCCACTACTCCATACTCCTCCCAACCAATGGCCACTACTCCGTACTCCTCCCAACCAATGGCCACTACTCCGTACTCCTCCCAACAATGGCCACTACTCCGTACTCCACCCAACCAATGATCACTACTCCGTACTCCTCCCAACAATGGCCACTACTCCGTACTCCTCCCAACCAATGGACACTACTCCACACTCCTCCCAATCAATAGCCACTACTCCATACTCCTCCCAAACCAATGGCCACTATACTATACTCTTACTACTTGATCTCTCCGTGGCTTTTGATACTGTTAGCCATCCTCTCCTCCTCAAAAAACTCCACTTTCTTGGTCTCAGAGACTCTGCTCTCTCCTGGTTCTCCTCCTACCTATCGCAGCGCTCCTTCAGTGATACCTATAACTCTGTCTCCTCCTCTTTACTCCCTCTTTCTGTAGGGGTCCCTCAAGGTTCTGTCCTTGGACCTCTTGTCTTCTCCACACCTCCTCCCTTGGTCACTTGATAAACTCCCATTGCTTTAAGTACCATCTCTATGCTGATGACACACAAATCTATCTTTCTACTCCTCACCTCACCCCTTCAGTCTCCTCTCGCATTATTAACCTACTAAGCAACATATCAGCATGGATGTCACTCCACTTCCTCAAACTCAATCTTTCCAAAACTGAGCTCTTAGTATTCCCCCCAGCCTGTGCCCCCTCCCCTGACTTCTCCATACAGATCAACAATACAACCATTAGTCCCTCCCCTCATGCCACGGTACTAGGTGTAATCCTGGACTCCTATCCGTCCTTTCACCCCCAAATCCAATCACTGTCCAAATTACATCACCTATCTTGTCTCCAAATATCACCCAAACTGTCCTCTCTTCTCCTCCCACGACCTACTGCTCTCTAGTTCCCTTGTCTCCTTCTCCCATGCTGGTCTCCAGGACTTCTCCAGAGCTTCCCCCATCCTCTGGAACTCTCTACCCCAATTTATCAGACTATCGCCTACTCTGCTCACTTTTAGGCAATCTCTGAAAACCTATCTCTTCAGGGAAGCCTATCCTGCCCTCAGCTAATAACGGAATATTCTACTCCTCCAACCAGTCCATCCCCCACAGTATTTACCTTTTGTACCACTAGCCCCTCCCTCCTAGATTGTAAGCTCCGAGGAGCAGGGCCCTCCTATCCCTCTTGTATTGAACTGTATTGTTGCTGTATTGTCTCCTGTCATATTGTAAAGCGCTGAGCAAACTGTTGGCGCTATATAAATCCTGTATAATAATAATAATAATATTAATAGTATGCATTTTAAAAATTGACTGTACATATAAAAGGCACCACTAGAGGGTACAATGTGTCTTTCCTATTTGAAATGAACTTACCCTGGATTCACATCTATGCGTTTTCTGCAGCGTTTTGTGTTTTGCAGAAATTCACTACAGTCAATTTACGCCCCGGTCACATCAAGTCGATATTGAAATTGTGCGACTTACAGTGAAGTTGCCGATTTCAGGTGTGATTTGCAAGACATCTAAGGCTTGGTTCACACTGGATGCGATTTAAAATTGCGCGTTTTGTTTGCGATTTCATATATTCTACGTCCAAATGCTGTCTTTGTTCCTATGCAATTCAGTGCAGTGTGATATTCACCTGAAAATTGCACCGGAAAGCACATAAAAGTAGAGCATGCACTCCTTTTCAAAAACGCACTGCACCAAATTGCATGGTACTGTGGTACTATGCGATCCAGTGCAGGCAAATGCACTTCATTTGCGATCTGCGTTCTGGGGTGTCATTGGGATTATAGTAACACGGTGCTGACAACTCATGGGCAATAGGGATCATGGGGCCCCCGGGCAATAGGGATCATGGGGCCCCTGTGTCCTTGCCCAAACTTAAAGAAAGCCTATGAAAAAGGTACCAGGGGCATCTCATGGGGCCCCCTACTGACCCCGGGCCCTCGGGCAGTGCCTGAGTTTCCAAATGGTCAGTCCGCCCCTGGGTGCAGGAAATGCGCACAGAACACAGGTTTCCTGCACCGCGTTACGGTGTGAGCGAGCCCTTTGAAATAGTGTCAGTTTTGTCGTCTATTTATGACCTCTAGATACAATTTGGATACATTTTAGTTTCATTTTAAATAGATATAAACACATCACTTCCTGCAGAGCAGAGGGCTCCACTCTCCAAATGTTCCAAACAAACGGCCAGTTTACTGTTCTTCAGACTTTAGGGGGGCCGGACTGTGGCCAGGGGGAGTAGAAAATGTCCCAATGTTGGTGGGAATAGACAATGTCTCAGGCTTGCTGGTCAGTGGGATTAAAATAATGCCCCATTATTGGTGTCAGAGGGAGGAATAGTGCCCCATCACTGGTGTCAGAGGGAGGAAAAATGTCCCATCATTGGTATCAGTGGGAGGAAAAATGTCCCATCATTGGTGTCAGTGGAAGGAATAGTGCCCCATCATTGGTGTCAGTGGGAGGAATAATGTCCCATCATTGGTGTCAGTGGAAGGAATAGTGCCCCATCATTGGAATCAGTGGGATGAATAGTGCCCCATTATTGGTATCAGTGGAAGGAATAGTGCCCCATCATTGGTGTCAGTGGGATGAATAGTGCCCCATCATTGGTGTCAGTGGAAGGAATAGTGCCCCATTATTGGTATCAGTCGAAGGAATAGTGCCCCATTATTGGTATCAGTGGAAGGAATAGTGCCCCATCATTGGTGTCAGTGGGATGAACAGTGCCCCATCATTGGTGTCAGTGGAAGGAATAGCGCCCCATCATTGGTGTCAGTGCGATGAATAGTGCCCCATCACTGGTGTCAGTGGAAGGAATAGTGCCCCACCATTGGTGTCAGAGGGAGGAATAGTGCCTTATCATTGGTGTCAGTGGGAGGAATGGTGCCCCATCATTGGTGTCAGTGGAAGGAATAGTGCCCCATCATTGGTGTCAGTGGGATGAACAGTGCCCCATCAGTGGTGTCAGTGGGAGGAATAGTGCCCATCATTGGTGTCAGTGGGAGGCATAGTGCCCTATCATTGGTATCAGTGGGAGGAATAGTGCCCCATCATTGGTGTCAGTGGGAGGAATAGTGCCCCATCATTGGTGTCAGTGGGAGGAATAGTGCCCCATCATTGGTGTCAGTGGGAGGAATAGTGCCCCATCATTGGTGTCAGTGGGAGGAATAGTGCCCCATCATTGGTGTCAGTGGGAGGAATAGTACCCCATCATTGGTGTCAGTGGAATAGTGCCCCATCATTGGTGTCAGTGGGAGGAATAGTACCCCATCATTGATGTCAGTAGGAGGAATAGTGCCCCATCATTGGTGTCAGTGGAAGGAATAGTGCCCCATCATTGGTGTCAGTGGAAGGAATAGCGCCCCATCATTGGTGTCAGTGCGATGAATAGTGCCCCATCACTGGTGTCAGTGGAAGGAATAGTGCCCCACCATTGGTGTCAGAGGGAGGAATAGTGCCTTATCATTGGTGTCAGTGGGAGGAATGGTGCCCCATCATTGGTGTCAGTGGAAGGAATAGTGCCCCGTCATTGGTGTCAGTGGGATGAATAGTGCCCCATCAGTGGTGTCAGTGGGAGGAATAGTGCCCCATCACTGGTGTCAGTGGGATGAATAGTGCCCCATCAGTGGTGTCAGTGGGAGGAATAGTGCCCCATCACTGGTGTCAGTGGAAGAAATAGTGCCCCATCATTGGTGTCAGTGGGAAGCATGGTGCCCCATCAATGGTGTCAGTGGAAGAACTAGTACCCCATCATTGGTATCAGTAGGAGGGATAGTACCCAGTCATTGGTGTCAGTGAGAGGAATAGTGCCCCATCATTGGTGTCGGTGGGAGGAATATTGCCCCATCATTGGTGTCAGTAGGAGGAATAGTGCCCCATCATTGGTGTCAGTGGAAGGAATAGTGCCCCATCATTGGTGTCAGTGGGAGGAATAGTGCCCCATCATTGCTGTCAGTGGGAGGAATAGTGCCCCATCATTGGTGTCAGTGGGAGGAATAGTGCCCCATTATTGGTATCAGTGGGAGGAAAAATGCCCCATCATTGGTATCAGTGGGAGGAAAAATGCCCCATCATTGGTGTCAGTGGGAGGAAAAATGTCACATCCTTGGTGTCATCGGGGGGGAATAGTACCCAGTCATTGGTATCAGTAGGAGGGATAGTACCCAGTCATTGGTATCAGTAGGAGGGATAGTACCCAGTCATTGGTGTCGGTGGGAGGAATAGTGCCCCATCATTGGTGTCGGTGGGAGGAATAGTGCCCCATCATTGGTGTCGGTGGGAGGAATAGTGCCCCATCATTGGTGTCGGTGGGAGGAATAGTGCCCCATCATTGGTGTCGGTGGGAGGAATAGTGCCCCATCATTGGTGTCGGTGGGAGGAATAGTGCCCCATCATTGGTGTCGGTGGGAGGAATAGTGCCCCATCATTGGTGTCAGTGGGAAGAACAGAGCCCTAAGGGAAGGCCCATCACTCTAGAGACACTTCCTTCTCCCTACACTCTATAGAATGCTATTGATCCCATTTGTTATAACAATGATCATGTCTTTGTCTTCTCTTCCATGACATTCATGTACTGCTCTAGTATATTCCCAGCAATTTCTGCGGTGTTCCCTCCTCCGGTCACTTGTTCCCTCCTCCGGTCTCTTGTTCCCTCCCTCCTCCGGTCCCTTGTTCCCTCCTCCGGTCTCTTGTTCCCTCCCTCCTCCGGTCCCTTGTTCCCTCCCTCCTCCGGTCCCTTGTTCCCTCCTCCGGTCACATATAGAATCACGGCTTCCCTGGGCACTTCTTAGTCTGGTAAAGGAGGTTGTCCTGTGGAAAGTGTTGCCTAGCAACCCCAGCCTGACCCCGCTACCCGGAAGGATCTGGTTGCACGAGGCCTGCACACAGCACTGCTCTCTCCTCTGCCGTCCTCTTCCCCCCGGGATCTGTGCTCAGCCTGGAGGACTCTGATCACCGGCCACACTGACTGCCCCTGCTGGCCGCAGGAAGCGGACCCTTCCCATCCTTCTCCGGGGATTGGACATCGTCTTCCATAGAAGTGTCATCACAGAGCGGAGTGTCTCCTCCATGCTCTCCATTCTATTCCCCGGAGAGTGATTCCCCCAGACATTCATGGTTCTTCCCTTTGCAATGCAGTGTGGGAATTGTGGCCCCCTGCTGTGAGCGGTGTCTTCTCCTCTGGGGCCCCAGGTGTCATTGTTTAGGCTGAAGACATGGATGGGTTTGAAGGAGAAGCTTCCACCGCCTCCATGGTGTCAGGGACCAGCAGTCCTTACCAGCCCACCACGGAGCCCGTCAGACAGAACCAGGGCTGGCGGGCTCTCCAGTGTGACATGGACTACATCCGCTCCCTCTGTGGGGTCCTGAAATGCAGCCAAGTGGTGAGTGATGGGGGGGCTGGGCATGGGGGTTGGGAGGTGAATGATGGGGGTCATGGGGTGTTTAATGTTGGGGATCTGGGAGAATGAGTGAGTGATGGGGGTCTGGGAGGGGGGGGTGAATGAATAATGGGGATGGAGGATGAGTGATAAGAATCTGAGGGGGAGATGAGTGATAAGGATCTGGGGGGGGCGAGTGAAGAGGATCTGGGGGGGGAGGACGAGTGACGAGGATCTGGGGGGGGGACGAGTGACGAGGATCTGGGGGGGGGGGTGAGTGATGAGGATCTGGGGGGGGGGGGGCGAGTGATGAAGATCTGGGGGGGGAGTGATGAAGATCTGGGGGGGGGGCGAGTGATGAAGATCTGGGGGGGGACGAGTGACGAGGATCTGGGGGGTGGGGGACGAGTGACGAGGATCTGTGGGGTGGGGGACGAGTGACGAGGATCGGGGGGGGCGAGTGACGAGGATTGGGGGGGGACGAGTGACGAGGATCGGGGGGGGGGACGAGTGACGAGGATCGGGGGGGGACGAGTGACGAGGATCAGGGGGGGAGAAGAGATGAGTGAGGAGGATCGGGGGGGGGGAGACAGAAGAGTTGAGAGAGGAGGATCGGGGGGGGGGGAGAGAAGAGATGAGTGAGGAGGATCGGGGGGGAGAGATGAGTGAGGAGGATCGGGGGGGTGGAGAGAAGAGATGAGTGAGGAGGATCGGGGGGGGGAGAGATGAGTGAGGAGGATCGGGGGGGGGAGAGATGAGTGAGGAGGATCGGGGGGGGGGAGAGATGAGTGAGGAGGATCGGGGGGGGGGAGAGATGAGTGAGGAGGATCAGGGGGGGAGAGATGAGTGAGGAGGATCGGGGGGGGAGAGATGAGTGAGGAGGATCGGGGGGGGGGAGAGATGAGTGAGGAGGATGGGGGGGGGGGAGAGATGAGTGAGGAGGATCGGGGGGGGGGAGAGATGAGTGAGGAGGATCGGGGGGGGAGAGATGAGTGAGGAGGATCGGGGGGGGAGAGATGAGTGAGGAGGATCGGGGGGGGAGAGATGAGTGAGGAGGATCGGGGGGGAGATGAGTGAGGAGGATCGGGGGGGGAGAGAACAGATGAGTGAGGATCGGGGGGGGGGAGAGATGAATGAGGATCGGGGGGGAGAAGAGATGAGGAGGATGGGGGGGCAGAGAAGAGATGAGTGAGGAGGATGGGGGGGGCAGAGAAGAGATGAGTGAGGAGGATGGGGGGGGCAGAGAAGAGATGAGTGAGGAGGATGGGGGGGGCAGAGAAGAGATGAGTGAGGAGGATGGGGGGGGGGCAGAGAAGAGATGAGTGAGGAGGATCGGGGGGGGGGGGGGCAGAGAAGAGATGAGTGAGGAGGATGAGGGGGGCAGAGAAGAGATGAGTGAGGAGGATCGGGGGGGGGGCAGAGAAGAGATGAGTGAGGAGGATCGGGGGGGGGCAGAGAAGAGATGAGTGAGGAGGATCGGGGGGGCAGAGAAGAGATGAGTGAGGAGGATCGGGGGAGAGAGAAGAGATGAGTGAGGAGGATCGGGGGAGAGAGAAGAGATGAGTGAGGAGGATCGGGGGAGAGAGAAGAGATGAGTGAGGAGGATCGGGGGGGGGGCAGAGAAGAGATGAGTGAGGAGGATCGGGGGGGGGCAGAGGAGAGAAGAGATGAGTGAGGAGGATCGGGGGGGGCAGAGAAGAGATGAGTGAGGAGGATGGGGGGGCAGAGAAGAGATGAGTGAGGAGGATGGGGGGGGCAGAGAAGAGATGAGTGAGGAGGATGGGGGGGGCAGAGAAGAGATGAGTGAGGAGGATGGGGGGGGAGAGAGAAGAGATGAGTGAGGAGGATGGGAGAGAGAAGAGATGAGCGAGGAGGATGGGGGGGGGAGAGAGAAGAGATGAGTGAGGAGGATGGGGGGGGGAGAGAGAAGAGATGAGTGAGGAGGATGGGGGGGGGGGAGAGAGAAGAGATGAGTGAGGAGGATGGGGGGGGGAGAGAGAAGAGATGAGTGAGAAGGATGGGGGGGGAGAAGAGATGAGTGAGGAGGATGGGGGGGGAGAAGAGATGAGTGAGGATGGGGGGGAGAGAGAAGAGATGAGTGAGGAGGATGGGGGGGGGGAGAGAGAAGAGATGAGTGAGGAGGATGGGGGGGGGGAGAGAGAAGAGATGAGTGAGGAGGATGGGGGGGGGAGAAGAGATGAGTGAGGAGGATGGGGGGGGGAGAAGAGATGAGTGAGGAGGATGGGGGGGGAGAAGAGATGAGTGAGGATGGGGGGGAGAGAGAAGAGATGAGTGAGGAGGATGGGGGGGGGGAGAGAGAAGAGATGAGTGAGGAGGATGGGGGGGGGAGAGAGAAGAGATGAGTGAGGAGGATGGGGGGGGAGAGAGAAGAGATGAGTGAGGAGGATGGGGGGGGAGAGAGAAGAGATGAGTGAGGAGGATGGGGGGGAGAGAGAAGAGATGAGTGAGGAGGATGGGGGGGAGAGAGAAGAGATGAGTGAGGAGGATGGGGAGGGCAGAGAAGAGATGAATGAGGAGGATGGGGGGGGCAGAGAAGAGATGAGTGAGGAGGATGGGGGGGCAGAGAAGAGATGAGTGTGGAGGATGGGGGGGCAGAGAAGGGATGAGTGAGGAGGATGGGGGGGGCAGAGAAGGGATGAGTGAGGAGGATGGGGGGGGCAGAGAAGGGATGAGTGAGGAGGATGGGGGGGGCAGAGAAGGGATGAGTGAGGAGGATGGGGGGGAGAAGAGATGAGTGAGGAGGATGGGGGGGGCAGAGAAGAGATGAGTGAGGAGGATGGGGGGGGGGAGAAGAGATGAGTGAGGAGGATGGGGGGGGCGGAGGAGAGATGAGTGAGGAGGATGGGGGGGGGGCAGAGAAGAGATGAGTGAGGAGGATGGGGGGGGAGAGAAGAGATGAGTGAGGAGGATGGGGGGGGAGAGAAGAGATGAGTGAGGAGGATGGGGGGGGAGAGAAGAGATGAGTGAGGAGGATGGGGGGGGAGAGAAGAGATGAGTGAGGAGGATGGGGGGAGAGAAGAGATGAGTGAGGAGGATGGGGGGGGGGAGAGAAGAGATGAGTGAGGAGGATGGGGGGGGGGAGAGAAGAGATGAGTGAGGAGGATGGGGGGGGGGAGAGAAGAGATGAGTGAGGAGGATGGGGGGGGAGAGAGAAGAGATGAGTGAGGAGGATGGGGGGGTAGAGAGAAGAGATGAGTGAGGAGGATGGGGGGGGGTAGAGAGAAGAGATGAGTGAGGAGGATGGGGGGGTAGAGAGAAGAGATGAGTGAGGAGGATGGGGGGGTAGAGAGAAGAGATGAGTGAGGAGGATGGGGTGGAGAGAGAAGAGATGAGTGAGGAGGATGGGGGAGAGAAGAGATGAGTGAGGAGGATGGGGGGGGCAGAGAAGAGATGAGTGAGGAGGATCGGGGGGAGAAGAGATGAGTGAGGAGGATCGGGGGGAGAAGAGATGAGTGAGGAGGATCGGGGGGGAGAAGAGATGAGTGAGGAGGATGGGGGGGGAGAAGAGATGAGTGAGGAGGATGGGGGGGAGAGAGAAGAGATGAGTGAGGAGGATGGGGGGGGCAGAGAAGAGATGAGTGAGGAGGATCGGGGGGGGCAGAGAAGAGATGAGTGAGGAGGATCGGGGGGGAGAAGAGATGAGTGAGGAGAATTGGGGGAGGGGTTTGGGGGTGAGTGTTTAGGATCTGTGGGGCGGATGAGTGATGAGGATCTGGGGGGGTTTGGGGTTTGTGATAAGGATCTGGGGGGATGGTGATGGGAGATTGGGGGGTGTGTGCATGAGTAATGGGGCTCTGGGGGTGCTGTGCGATGGCCTGGACAACCTTGACAGATTGTTTTGTTGCATTGACCTATTGAAGGGTCAGACCAGCCGGGGTCTGGGGGGGGATGGGGGTGACATGGATTTGGGGGTGCCTGCACAGCACAGGGATCTGTAATTCATATTGTGATGAAATATCCCGGCAGATTGCTTCTTGCATTGCATTGACCTATTGAAGGATCAGACCACCTGAAATGTATCTTTCAAGTGTAGTCCGATGTGTGTGGATGGAATCCTGTAATTGGACTTCGATGGTTCTCAGGGTCAGCACCGAGATCGCCCCACCATCGTTCTCAGGGTCAGCACCGAGATCGCCCCACCATCGTTCTCAGGGTCAGCACCGAGATCGCCCCACCATCGTTCTCAGGGTCAGCACCGAGATCGCCCCACCATCGTTCTCAGGGTCAGCACCGAGATCGCCCCACCACGGGGCTTTCCTTGGTCACCTTGAATGTGGCTTATGAGGGAATCTGTGCCAAGTGAAATCCAGAGGTTGCCACTGCAGACCTCCCATCCTGAAACTGCTATTTGCCTGGCTGTCATATCAATGTAATGGATTCAACACTTCCTGACCAGTGGCAAGTAAGCAAAAAGATCTTTGGGCTTCACTGCCTGCATGCTTGTTCCAGGTCAGTGATTTGGAATGTATCAGTCAGAAGATCAGCAACAATGTTCTGCATTTCCAGCCTTCATAGTTCTTCTCTCCATGCAGGTTTTCCTTTAAGCGGCAGTCTGTAGACTTGCAGAGATGATTAGATCTGTGATTGTGATTGGTGAACTCGGGTGTGTTTGGACCCAATCCCAATCCCACATGTGGGAGCCCAAAAGGAAGTGAACATGTCTAGAGGCCAATCCTCTCTGGCTGGGTAGGGAAGCTTACACTCATGGCATCATCAGGAAAACCCTGTGGACTACGTATCCCATTATTTTTGTGTAATGAGCTCAGGCATGTTCAGACAAATCTGACAGACAATCATAGGCGGTACAGGCACTCCCCACCCTGCAGCTGCACATATGCAAGGGGCGTGTACATGAGTGGCAGCGGTGGGGTGGGGAGTTCCTCAGCCACCTATAATTGGCTGTTGGCTTTGACAGCTTCCTGGCAGGATAGCTCAGTTGGGTTTGGATGCGTGTCTGAATACTCATCCCTACTCTTGAGCTACCTGTCCATGGCGGTGCAGGCAGTGTGATCGTGTCGCACTGTATTCAGATCCTGGGAACACACATGAAAGGGTGGCTCCACAGAACCCTTCAAGAGAAAGGAGCCACCCTAACATAGAAATGTAGGGCCAGCGCACAGGCACCAGCAGAATGGAGATGAAATGAGAACTTGTGATTGTAAACCTCAGACATGAAATGTGAACAAAGCATATCCCTCTGTAGTGTGTACTTGTCTCAATTCAGAGCATTAAGTGTCATTTCTGTTTGCTGCCTCATCCCTCTGCTGTCTGCATGAATCCCTTCTGACAAGTTTTCCTGACACCAAGAGAAAAATGGTGACAGAGGAGGGACCTCCAGCTGATTGATAGTCCCAGCTATGTTTCTGTGTGCTGTGTTAAGGGGATGTGTCCCTCCAATTAGCTTGCAGAGCTCTCCTCACTGAGCCGCCTTTTTTTCCTGACCACTCAGACAAGCTTTATACATTCTGGTAATATATATAGGTCCATATATTTGGGCACAGGCACAATTTTCATACTTTTGGCTCTGTACGCCACCAGAATAAATTAAAACGAAACTAACCAAATTAATTTGAAGTGCAGACTTCCATCTTTAATTCAAGGGGTTGAACATAAATACCAAGTATAAATTTTAGGAACTGCAACCATTTTTATACACAGTCCCCCCATTTTCAGGGGCTCAAATATAATTGGACAAATGAATATAATCATAAATAAAATGTTCATGTTTAATATTTTGTTGAGAATCCTTTACTGGCAATGACTGCCTGAAGTCTGGAACCCATGGACATTACCAAAGACTGGGTTTCCTTCTTTTTGATGCTTCGCCTGAAGTCTGGAACCCATGGACATTACCAAAGACTGGGTCTCCTTTTTGATGCTTCGCCTGAAGTCTGGAACCCATGGACATTACCAAAGACAGGGATTCCTCCTTTTTGATGCTTTGCCTGAAGTCTGGAACCCATGGACATTACCAAAGATTGGGTTTCCTCCTTTCTGATGCTTTGCCTGAAGTCTGGAACCCATGGACATTACCAAAGACAGGGATTCCTCCTTTCTTATGCTTTGCCTGAAGTCTGGAACCCATGGACATTACCAAAGATTGGGTTTCCTCCTTTCTGATGCTTTGCCTGAAGTCTGGAACCCATGGACATTACCAAAGATTGGGACTCCTTCTTGTTGCTTTGCCTGAAGTCTGGAACCCATGGACATTACCAAAGATTGGGTTTCCTCCTTTCTGATGCTTTGCCTGAAGTCTGGAACCCATGGACATTACCAAAGACTGGGACTCCTTCTTGTTGCTTTGCCTGAAGTCTGGAACCCATGGACATTACCAAAGATTGGGTTTCCTCCTTTCTGATGCTTTGCCTGAAGTCTGGAACCCATGGACATTACCAAAGACAGGGATTCCTCCTTTATTATGCTTTGCCTGAAGTCTGGAACCCATGGACATTACCAAAGATTGGCTTTCCTCCTTTCTGATGCTTTGCCTGAAGTCTGGAACCCATGGACATTACCAAAGACTGGCTTTCCTCCTTTCTGATGCTTTGCCTGAAGTCTGGAACCCATGGACATTACCAAAGATTGGCTTTCCTCCTTTCTGATGCTTTGCCAGGCTCTAACTGCAGCTGTCTTCAGTTGTTCTTTTTCTGCCTTTAGTTTTGCCTTCAGCAAGTGAAATGCATGCTCAATTGGGTTGAGATCAGGTGATTGATCCGCCGTTGCAGAATATTCCACTTCTTTTCCTTCAAAAGCTCCTGGGTTGCTTTTGCAGTGTGTTTTGGATCATTGTCCATCTGTACTGTGAAGCGCCATCCAATCTACTTTGCTGCATATGGCTGAGTCTGTGCTGACAGTATATCTCTAAACACTGCAGAATTCATCTGGCTGCTTCTGTCACATCATCAATGACCCAGTGCCACTGGAAGCCATGCATGTCCATGCCATCACACTACCTCCACCATGTTTTACAGATGACATGTACTTTGGATCATGAGCTGTTCCAAGCCTTCTCCACACTTTTTTTCTTCCCGTCATTCTGGTACAGATTAATCTTAGTTTCATCCCTCCAAAGAATGCTTTTCCAGAACTGGTCTGCCTTTTTTAAATGTTTTTTGGCAAAGTCTTATCTGGCTTTTCTATTCTCCAGGCTTATGACTGGTTTGCACCTTGTGGTGAACCCTCTGTGTTTGCTCTCGTGAAGTCTTCTCTTGATTGTAGACTTTGACAATAATACGCCCTCCTCCTGGAGAGTGTCCTTCACTTGTCTGGATGTTGTGAATGGGTTTTCCTTTTCCATAGAGAGGATCCTGCTATCATCCACCACTGTTGTCTTCCATGGACGTCCATGCCTTTTTATGTTGCTGAGCTCACCAGTGCGTTCTTCTTTCCTCAGAATGTGCCAAACTGCAGATTTGGCCACTCCTAATGTTGCTGCTATCTCTCTGATGGATTTGTTTCCTTTTTGAAGCCTCACGATGGCCTGTTTCACTTGCATGGACAGCTCCTTTGAACGCATGATGTAGGTTCACAGCAATGGATTCCAACTGCAAATACCACACTTGGAATCAACTCCAGACCTTTTACCTGCTTAATTGATGAAGAAATAACAAAGGAGTAGCCCAAACCTGGCCATGAAACAGATTTTGATTCAATTGTCCAATTACTTTTGGTCCCTTGAAAAAGGGGGGGGCTGCTCTTTAGAGCTGTAAATCCTAAACCCTTCCTCCAATTTGGATGTACATACCCTCAAATTACACCTGAGAGTGTGCACTTTCAGCCCATATCCATTATATAACTATAGCTTGAATATTGTTTGGTAAATATCTGAAAAAACCTAAGATTATGCCTGCATCCAAATATATATGGACGTGTATGTATATATGTTTTGACCTGGTCACATGAATGAAGCTGTGCCACAACTGCTTACAAATTACATGGTTGCAACGCTGTGGTGTAGGCTTTTAGAGGTTAAAATAGCCTCCTTACCACCTTTCAAAGATCCTGTGGAAAGCAATCCACTACAGATCGTGCTTCAGAGGGATACCGCTAGTGTGCTATCCACTAAAAAGTTCAAACACTCCAGCGCTCAGACAGAAGTACATCCATTTGGTGTCCTAAAACGTAATGCTTTGCCCGATGCAGCCCTACTCAGATTGGGAAATCTTCAACAAACTGCAGAAAGGCACAGGAGGGTGCAAACGGCTAGTGCATTACCACCATAAATATTTACTGGATCCCCGAAAACAATTGTATGTTCCCAAATATAAGAAACAGGCGTATTAAATGACTTCAGCCTTATGGCGATGTCTTCTGTCCATATGTAACACAGTTGGAAGACTGACGCGTTTCGGGGGACGTGCCCCATCTCCAGAGTACTGAGATTGTGATTTCAGATTTGGCTGCATCACCCCCTACTGGACTTCTACAGTAAATGCTGTATTTTATTTGGCATCTTATACCTCCTCTGCCATTTCTCATGCATTGATAGTCATCGTTCTTATGCGTTTATAAATCCTTTTTGTGTTCTTCTAGAGCGCTTCATTTTATTGCCTCGCCCCCCTCCCCATGCTTACCTGGGCATCACCGCATATATTTTTGGGTAACCTATTGGTAGAGAGTGTAGGGTCCTTTGCCTCCTCCAAATCCACTTCTTCTGTCATTTATGACCCCCCTTCCTTGTATCAGATCTGATTTGCTATCTTTCAGGTATGTTTTGTTGGCAGTTTATAGTGTATAGTATTTTTGTTGTTTTGTAGTAGAGAATTTGTGAATGAAGAGCCGGCCAGTATGAATATTGAATCTAAATCAAGCACACTGACAGCTAAAAGCCCATCGAAGCTCCAGGCAAATATAATTCATTGTGTGGCGGCTTTCCCTACGGCATAGAAGCTGCCACTTCCCTCTATTTACATGAAATACGTTGAGTGAATGTGAAAAGGCCGACTTGTAGACAGTGGGATTGATTTACTAAAGGCAAATAGACTGTGCTGTTGCTCCAGAGCTTTGTGAATGATGGCAAGCTGGGCTGACTTCTATCATCCAATCATATGCAAGCAAAAATGCTGCTTTTTTTTTTTTTTTTTCTGCATGTGATTGGGTATTCTTTGCAAAGTGAAGCTTCACCTCATTTACTAAGCTCTGGAGTAACTGCACTTGCAAAGTGCACAATCTATTTGGCTTTAGGGAATTAACCCCAGTGTATAGCTGTTTTATGGTAAATAGGGAAGTGTTGGGGTATCTGTGGTTTTGTTTTTTTTTGTTTTTTTATATATTGCTGTTTGTCCCCATTGTGGGGCTGACCCCTAACGTTCTTACTGTGGTCACCAGCACAGGACATGAGGGTAGATCACTCCAGTAAGGACACAGAAACCCATAGAATATAAATTTTCAGATTTTATTATCTTAGCTTGCATATTTCCTGGTACAACCAAGTCAACAGTACTTAAAAGTGGCTTAATAAAAGCTTGTAAACCAGCGTGCCATAGCATTATAACGGATCTGGTAAATGGCAGAAATGCGCACTCACCGACCGCGCAGAGGAAATGCGCATGTGTATATCAAATCATCAATCGATCTGCTGGGCTTACGGGGCCTCCTTAGGTTTGAGTCAGCCAGGATACACGTTCCTTCCACGTACAGGCTTCCCTCCTCTGGATAGAATATGTAGCTGCGTCTGTCGGCCCCTCCAATCATCCCAGATCAGGCACTTGTTCTGATCTCACTAGCTACCACAATCCCCCCAGAGAAGAACCTGTGTGTTGGGAGATCCGTTGAAGGTACAAAGTTAGGAGAACTAGTGAAGAAAGTCCAGCATCCTCCACACAATAGAGCGTTCTTTCTTCACTCAAACCTAAGGAGGCCCCAGTAAGCCCAGCAGATCGATTGATGATTTGATATACACATGCGCATTTCCTATGCGCGGTCGGTGAGTGCGCATTTCTGCCATTTTCCAGATCCGTTATAAGCTGTGTTTACCACATTCACAGATCGATCGCACGATTTCATGAACATTTATATTTTTGATCGAACATTTTAGATCCAATTTTCTAGAATTTTATATCGTGTTATATAGTGCTGCACTTTATTTATTTATATCAGAGGTGGTTGTGATCATCTTCAGTGCTTTTAACTGCTTATTTGCCATTTTATTAGTAGCATTCACTTTGTTTTATATTACTTGCCATAGCATTGCCTATGCATAACAATCCTGGGGACATCCAGTCCCAGGGATAAAAGGTAAGACTGGTCATAGACAGGCTGATTGGGGGGGGGGGGAAACGGATTCCGCCATTTGTACATGCAAGGTGGATGCAGGAATCCTCCCCACTGTGCCATTGTATTCTGAAAGCTGGATTCTTCCACTGTTGGAGTACGCCGATCAGCGGCTGCAAAAACGCACAGGAGGTGCAAACGTCTAGTGCATTACCACCATAAATATTTATTGGTTCTTGAAGACAGTTGCATGTTCACAAATATTATAAGAAACAGACGTATTAAATACCAACTCCAGCCTTAAGGCAATGTCTTCTGTCCATATGTAACACAGTTGGAAGGCTGACGCGTTTCGGGGGCCGTGCCGCGCTCCCCAGAGTACTGCCATTGTGAACCAAGATTTAGAGTTGGCTGCACCACCCCCTACTGGACTTCTACAGTATGCTGTATTTTTAATTGATATCTAATACCACATCTGCCATTTCTCATATTTTATGTAAAAGTGGCCTAATGAAACTCGTAACCAGTGTACCACAGTATTACCTACACAGAACAATCTCGGGGACATCCAGTCCCAGGAATACAAGGTAATGCAGGCCATAGACGGTTCGTTTATCGGCCAAGTTTTCGGCCAAAAAACGAAACATCAGTCGTTCTGTTGCCACCAATGATTACGAAAATCGTCCGTTTTTTGTAAATTTTCCAGCGTGACCGATAAAAGAAATGAGGAGGAACCGTGAAAATCGGCCGATGACATTGCCCCACTAACGGTGCGAATATCGGCCGATTATTCTTTCGGACGAAAATTTGGAAGATAAACGAACAGTCTATGGCCTGCATAAGGCTGGTCATAGACTGGCTGATGGGGGGGTGGGGAAAGAATGTCCCCATCCGTATATGCAAGTTGGATGGAGGAATCCTCCCCATTGTGCCATTGTATTCTGAAAGTGGGATTCTTCCACTGTCCGAGTACATCGATCAGCGGCTGCAGCCAGCTGATTGAGAAATTTTCAGAATTTGACAGAAGTTGATCATTGGATCAGCTTCTGCCGAGCAGTAACAACCATAGATGGATCGAAATTCAGCTGGTCCCTGCTGAATCCGCCAAATTTTGATCCATCTATGGACAGCCAAAAGCTGGCCATAGACTTCCGATAAAGTTGCTGAATTATCGGCCGATATTCGGATTGTTAGTGGGGAAATCTGTTGGCCGTTTTTCGTAATTTTTAGACATTTAGAAAATCAGCCCTGCTGGAAAATTGTTGGACGATTTGGTCGTTTGGCCAATTTTCGCTGTAATTATGGTCAAATCGGCCGTTCTTTTTGCCGATTTTCAAATTAATTGAATATGAAGAAATCGATTTTGCAGGAGAAGAAGAAATAGATTTAGCAGGAGAAGAAGAAGAAAAAGTTGCAACATTGTATCTATTTGTATCCATTTCGGATACAGATGTTTCTATTCAAGTACAAATAGATATGTTTCTTTTTCTTCTGCATAATCTTTTTCTTCTGTCAAATATAATAGCGAGTCTCTAAGCAGGGACACCGCTATTATATTAATTGACGGCCGTAGACGGGACGAAAACCAGCCGACTTTTTTTTAAATTAGTAGTAACGTCGGCCGACTGACCGATTTTTTTTTTTTTTTTTTTTTTTTTTTTTTTTTTTTTTTTTTTTTTACAATTTTCTAAAAAAAATTTTCTCCAAGTCTATGGCCTGCTTAAGGTGGTTGTAAAGACTCGTGTTTTTTTTTTTTTTTTTTTGTTTGAACGAAGGTAAAAAAAAAAAAAACATGAGTCTTTACAACCGACTTAGGCTGTCCATGGATGGATCAAAATTCGGCGGATTCAGCAGGGACCAGCTGAGTTTTGATCCATCTATGGGCAGCCTAAAGTGGTTGTAAAGACTCATGTTTTCTTTTTTTTTTAACCTTCGTTCATTCTATGCATGAAGGTAAAAAACCTTCTTTGTGCAGCAGCCCCCCCCCCCCCCAGCGCTTTCCTTGTCCCCACTGCAACCCTGCAATGTGCACTGGAGCTTTGGCTCTCTGGAAAATCTCTTTTTCAAATGGCTGAGACAGAGATGCCAATGGCAATGTCACTCACAGCCAATGAGGAGAGAAGTGGGGCAGCTCTGTGTGTGAATGGACACGCAGAGCAGCAGCTCAGGAGCAAGCCAGCTTGGGTGCCCCCATAGTAAGCTGCTTGCTCTGGGGGCACTAGGCAGGAGGGAGGGGCCAGGAGCGCAGGCAGGGGGAACTGAGAAGAGGAGGATCAGGGCTGCTTTGTGCAAAACCACTGCATAGAGCAGGTAAGTATGGCTTTGTTACTATTCCTTTTTTTTTTTTTATCAATTTAGGGGTGGGAAAT
The DNA here is from genome assembly GCF_062004578.1 of Staurois parvus. NCBI lineage: Eukaryota > Metazoa > Chordata > Amphibia > Anura > Ranidae > Staurois > Staurois parvus. The sequence goes on along the minus strand of NW_028318007.1, from coordinate 21,793 downwards.
TGCATTCACCAATTTTATTGAAGTTCTAGTAGTCGGTTTGTGGGCTGTTTCAGAGATCAGTATTATGTCTTTGTGGGCAGTTTTGTAAAGAATCCATCCATGTGTAATTGAAATAATCACTTTTCACAGCTGTAAAAGTGTTCTGCTATTTATCTACTGTGCTGCAATTTACGATTTCCTCTGTTGTGTTTTGTGTTGTTGCTGGTGAGCGCTAATGTTGCTCTTTGGTTGCATTTTTTGTTCGTATTTGTCATGTCTGTGCCAACACCACGCCTTTCTGTAAGGTCATTCCTATGAGAAAGTCATCACATGGTGGTGTGTACCTTCCTGGTCATGTGCAATAAGGAAGAGCCTGTCTATAATCCTGCCGTTCCCGATGCAGAGAATCTGAAGAAAATAACCTGAGCTTATATAGAGAGCAAATTCCTTCATGTATGGGGGCCGTGTTCTCCGAGTCCTGACAGCAGCCATGATTGCGTACCCCCAGCTATGGACCCCCATGTGGCTTCCTGCTGCCCTTGATTTCACTCATTCTAACCCTTCAACAGCTGTTTAGTACCTGTTCTGACTGAGCGTCTTCTGTTATAAATGTTCAAATTATAAAGATATGTCAGGTTTTTATTGTTTTTTTTTTTGTTTTTATTGCGGTTTTTTTTTTATTTTTTTGTTTGTTTTTATTGTTTTTATTTTTTTTGTTTGTTTTTTTTTTTTTTTTTTTTTAAGATGTTCTCTTTTAACCTCCTATGCCTTCAACATAGTGAGATGAGATCACATCACTTTTTTAAATGGGCTTGCAGCACACCATAAAGCGCTACATTTTGGACATGCACTTTTTTTTTTTTTTTTTTTTAAACCGCACACCATCTAATGTGCCTGGTACTGTGTTTTGTGCTCCTTCAGAAATGGGCCTCATGCACACTGGGCCTTTTTTTTTTTTTAATTTACAACTGCTGTTTTGGGCGCCCCGGCATTTCCAGTAAACTGCCCAGCATGTTGTCCTAGGTATCCATGCACACATAGGCTTTTACCAGCATTTTTTGGCAGGGGGCGTTTTCCTGCTGGAAACAAAAACCCAGAACTACTTAGTTTAAAGAGGAGTTTTTCAGCTGTAAAAACGCTCTATGGGTCCTTTCACACGGGCGCTCCATATGTCCGTTTTTTTCATCTGTTTACGGATGAAAAACGGGCACCCATGTATTTCTATGGACTAGCGGATGTAAACGGATGATCATCTGTTTACATCCGTTAATGTCCGTATCCGTTAGCCGTTTTTTTGAACGGGAAAAAAACTTATTTTTCTTCCATTTAAAAAAACCCCATGAAAATAGACTTAAAGAAAATGGAGGTAAAAAATGAAGTCTTGATCCCTTTAGCTCTGAATCTGAAAAAAAAAACAAAAAACCCACAACTGAAATGACAAAAAATGGAATGACCGTGTGAAAGGACCCTTACGCTGAAAAAAACAACTATCCATGTTAATGAGCGTTTTTGGGCCTCAAGCTTTTGTGGGAGTATAGTTTTGCTAAAAAAATGCAACAAAACTTGTGTTTTTTAATGCGGCATCCTACAACTAATGCTACTGGTGTTTTTTTTATAACATCCATAGTGCATGAGGCCTTAGGTTCCATGTACACTAGTTTTTTTTTTTGTGGTTTTTTTTTTTTTTTATTTTTTTGTATTTTGTGTGTTTTTTTTTTTGTGTGTGTTTTTTTGTTTTTTTTAGCTCCTAGAAGCTGTTCTCGGCATTTTTTACATGCCCATACACACTATTTTTTGGCTAGTAGAGTTTTTCCAAGCCTTGTCGTTTAGGAGCAGAAAAAGATCATTTCTGTAGGGTTAGTGGGAGCGTTTTTCCGGCAGAAAAAAAAAAATGTTAAACGCTACTAAAACAATCCCAAAGCTTTCTTCTAGCTTTTTTTTTTTTCCCTACATGTATTGTAAAAATGCTCCTAAAAACAATATTACCAGTATTTATCCAGCATTCTTTTGAGCTTAATAAAAAACATTGTGCATGGAGCCTTAATGGCACTGCAACGCTCTTTCAGGCACCTCCTGTTCCAGGGTGACAACGCTCTCTCTGAGACTCCCAGCTGTACCTTGTTACTCTGGTGTATGGGCTTCGGTGCCGGGTGATAGCAAGTGGCTGTAAGGAGCAACACTGAGATTCATCAAAGGATATTGAAAATGTGAAATCCATATTTAATTTAAAAAGGGCAGTTGATGTTCATGATGCACAGCACTAGTTTGGATATGCTCAGGGGCGGACTGACAACTCATGGGGCCCCCGGGCAATAGGGGATCATGGGGCCCCTGTGTCCTTGCCCACACTCAAAAAAGCCTATGAAAAAGGTACCAGGGGCATCTCATGGGGCCCCCTACTGACCCCGGGCCCTCGGGCAGTGCCCGAGTTTCCTTATGGTCAGTCCGCCCCTGGGTATGCTTTATTTCTACTGAAACTTGAGTAAAGCTGACTAATCAGTAATGGTTCTCACTAGGGAGGAGTCCTTCCCGCATTGTAAGTAGTATCTCAGTCCGGGTGTGTGTCAGGTCAATGTCCCCGCACAGCCACAAGACAGGTGTGTGCCGGGATTCCTGCCAAGAGCCAAACCTTCATCCCGCCAAAGTCCTGCAGCATTGGAACACGAAGCGGTTACTCTGGTAGCGGGCGTGTTGCTGCATCAATCATCTGTTTTATCTTTCATGGAAATTTGTGAGCCGGAATGTCAGAGGTGCTGCCACCGAGTCAGCGGCCATGACTGTGGTGACAGGAAACCAGTGCTGCAGTCCTGATATACGGACACATCAGCCTCAGATGTCTCCAGCAGCTGGAGGAGGAAACCGTTCCAGGAATAAATGGTCTTGTGGTTGAGCGAAGGGAAGAGCAGCTCAGACTGAGGAATGTACTGCTGGATCCATCTGAGGGAACTCGCCATCCTTCTCCTGTGTGGAGAAAAGAAAAACAACTCCACTTTAAAGTGATCAGATTTTTATTTCTTTTTTTAAATGTAAGTGTACTACCTCTCATAGAGATCATGGTACTTCCCTTGACAATCTCTGTGTTGCGTGTTTTTTTTTTTTTCTCCAGAAGGACTGAACCATCTTTGTTCAGGCATCATCCATGGTCAGCATTTATGTCTGACACAGATCAGCCCCTGCTCACTTTCAACAAAGTTTAAAATGTAGAAGTCTGATCACTAGGGGAGAGGAGACTGAGGAAATGCCTTCCTTTGCCTGCAGACAACAGATCAGCATTATCTCATCCTGTGCAAAGTCACCGATTGAAGCTCAATGACTCCTCCCCCTTTTTTTTTTTCTCCAGAAGGACTGAACCATCTTTGTTCAGGCATCATCCATGGTCAGCATTTATGTCTGACACAGATCAGCCCCTGCTCACTTTCAACAAAGTTTAAAATGTAGAAGTCTGATCACTAGGGGAGAGGAGACTGAGGAAATGCCTTCCTTTGCCTGCAGACAACAGATCAGCATTATCTCATCCTGTGCAAAGTCACCGATTGAAGCTCAATGACTCCTCCCCCTTTTTTTTTTCTCCACAAGGACTGAGCCATCTTTGTTCAGGCATCATCCATGGTCAGCATTTTTGTCTGTTGAAAGTGAGAAGGGGCTGATCTGTGTCAGACATAAATGCTGACCATGGATGATGCCTGAACAAAGATGCCTCAGTCCTTGTGGAGAAAAAAAAAAAGGGGGAGGAGTCATTGAGCTTCAATCCGGTGACTTTGCACAGGATGAGATAATGCTGATCTGTTGTCTGCAGGCAAAGGAAGGCATTTCCTCAGTCTCCTCTTCCCTAGTGATCAGACTTCTACATTTTAACTTTGTTGAAAGTGAGAAGGGGCTGATCTGTGTCAAAGTTAAAATGTAGAAGTCTGATCACTAGGGAAGAGGAGACTGAGGAAATGCCTTCCTTTGCCTGCAGACAACAGATCAGCATTATCTCATCCTGTGCAAAGTCACCGGATTGAAGCTCAATGACTCCTCCCCCCCCCCCCCTTTTTTTTTTTTTTTTTTTTTTTTTATCGTTCACGCAGATGGACATATACAGCCCTATAATGTGAAATGTATATTTATGTACCTGCAAGCAATGGGAATTGCCTTCTAATCCTGAAAAACAATTTTTTTGGTGAAGATAATCTTTATTCTGCGCTCATTATTATACGTATTCTGTATTTATAGTATGAAAGCAGCCAATGTCACATACATGTACGTGTTGCTGAGATGTGAACAGGCAGCGGTCACCCTCCTCTGTGTATTTTGGAGTCAGAAAAATCTTAAAGCATCTCTTTCTGCAGAGAAACCATTCCATCTCATAAACACCTCTTCTACTTCTATACTGAGGGCACGTTTTTATTGGGAACAGGAATGATGGGCCCCAGAATTACCCTCTCCAGAGCTCATCTGTTGTTATGGTTTGGTTACAGGTATGGTAGTATCAAATATTTAAAGCTGAACTCCAGGTATGGATTTTATTGGATAGTTACATTGGTCCAGCTTGGTGCTCTGTGATTGGATGAGGTGGGGCAGTGATGTCACAAACTCCACCTGGTCCAATCAGAGAACGCCTTGCATTCACTGAGAAAAAATTAAGATGTTCTATAAATGGCACCCCTGCTGAGCAAGTGACCCGCTTCTGCACTGATTCTTCACTTGCACACAGGTATGGCATCGGTGCAAGCTGGACTAATGTAACTATGCAATAAAATCCATACCTTGGGTTTAGCTGCAAAGCGCCATGCACATGGGTGCGGTTCCCTTGCAGTGCGAAGACACTGCGAAGTCCAATATGCCCTAGAGCTGCATATAGACACTCATTGATGGTTGTACGCAGCTTCTTGCTAAAGTAGCGCTCGTGAAGATTATTATTATTATACAGGATTTATATAGCGCCAACAGTTTGCTCAGCACTTTACAACATAACGGGAGACAATACAGCAACAATACAGTTCAATACAAGAGGGATAGGAGGGTCCTGATCCTGGGCGCTTACAATCTGGGAGGGAGGGGCTAGTGGTACAAAAGGTAGTAACTGTGGGGGAGGGACTGGTAGGAGGAGTAGAAGATTCCATTGTTAGCTGAGGGCAGGATAGGCTTCCCTGGTTTTCAGAGATGGCCTAAAAGTGAGCAGAGTAGGCGATAGTCTGATAAATTGGGGTAGAGAGTTCCAGAGGATGGGGGATGCTCTGGGGAAGTCCTGGAGACGAGCATGGGAGGAGGAGACAAGGGAGCTAGAGAGTAGGAGGTCTTGCGAGGAAGAGATATCATTCGCTGAATGTTCTGTAATGTGCAGCTCCAGGACATCCCGGACACAAGAAATAGGCAATGTCTTTATGGGATTGGTATGGTGCAGTTGTGCCCCCTCAATCCCAGCCAGGACAAACTGATCAGCACTCGCAGCCATTGGCTGCAGGCACTGATCGGGTGCTGGTTTTCCAGCAGGATAGGGAGCTGTACACACGGGCTTGAAAATCGGCTGGTTTGAACCATCTGTTTTTGGCCCTTGAGTACCTGGTAAACATATCTGGGGACCATAGGGTCATTTATCAAGCAAACTGTCATCCGGGTTAGTTGCAGATCAGGGCACCTCTGCAGCCAGCAGCAGAGAGGGGGACAGAACTCCTCCTACAACTCATGCGCCTCTCTGTGCAGCCACAGCAGTCTGCATAAGGTGAGCGGACACGGACCTGTCATCTGCCCGCTCTACTCTGATCAGCAGACAGATCCCCACTGATCAAAACAGAGTCCGCCTCGTGTGAAAGGGACCGAAGCCCAGTTAGGGTGAAATGCGTCAGAGGGGTGTGGCTAAGGGCATGGTTTTTGTTAGCAAACAGACCTGGAATTAAAGTCTAAAACTCTATACTCGGTACAACCTCATCATTTATTTTTTACCAAACAGTTGGCTAATTTGTTGCATTTTTGTGCTTTAAAAATAACTTTAGTTTTTTTTTATTACTGAAATTTAGCGTTTCCTGGACTTTTGCAGTAATATTGTGTGACATGAAAAATTGCAACTACCACTATTTTATTCTCTAGGCTTTCTGCTTTCAGGAAATATATCGGGTTTTGAAGTTTTTTGCAAGGGTATTTAGCAGTTTTATGTTTACTAAAATATTTGCATTTCCATGTTGTGTGTACTGTGGGAGGCCGGATACAGGGGACGCAGGGTCCGGGGAGGCCGGATACAGGGGACGCAGGGTCCGGGGAGGCCGGATAGAGGGGACGCAGGGTCCGGGGAGGCCGGATAGAGGGGACGCAGGGTCCGGGGAGGCCGGATAGAGGGGACGCAGGGTCCGGGGAGGCCGGATAGAGGGGACGCAGGGTCCGGGGAGGCCGGATAGAGGGGACGCAGGGTCCGGGGAGGCCGGATACAGGGGACGCAGGGTCCGGGGAGGCCGGCTACAGGGGACGCAGGGTCCGGGGAGGCCGGCTACAGGGGACGCAGGGTCCGGGGAGGCCAGATACAGGGTCCGGGGAGGCCGGCTACAGGGGATGCAGGGTCCGGGGAGGCCAGATACAGGGTCCGGGGAGGCCGGCTACAGGGGACGCAGGGTCCGGGGAGGCCAGATACAGGGTCCGGGGAGGCCGGATACAGGGGACGCAGGGTCCCGGGTTTAGGAACACTTTAAAGTGGAACATTCCCTTTTGGGAGGAGCTCGGCTTTAGGATTGGGAAATACCGGATGGCAATGGTGCTCTGTGGCTGATATTCTCAGACGTTCCCCTGATCTTAGTGGAAATGACTGTACCTCAATACTTTCTGTATTGCTGAAAACTTGCTTTTGTCAAGTCTGTTTTGTCTAAGACTGGGTTCACACTTCTCCGATGCCGCATATTGCAGCATATCGCATGTGAATTCTGTGCGTTGCGATTTGAGACAAAAAGGTGCAGGACCCTTTTTTTTTTGTCCGCACTAGAATCGGATCATATAGGTATTCACACCCATGTGATCCGATTCCACACATCACACATGAGCTGGGTGCGATTATGACGCAGTGTGGTATTCGCTCAGAAATCGCTGCGAATTCCGCAGCGCATCAGTGTGAACCCGGGCTTAAGGTGGCCAAAGATGGATTGAAATTCAGCAGGGACCAAACAAATCGATCCAGGTTTCGCCATCCCTGTTCGATTGTGCCAAATGGGAATGCTGGAAAAACGTTTCTCAATCAGCAACTGCAGCCAATTCATTCTGAGAGCGGAGGAGTCCTGCTGTCACTATACATTGTCTCAGTGGGGAAGATTCCTCTATTCACCTCTGTTTTGTGGATCATCTCGCTGACAAAAAGTCCCATTTGTGATATAATAGTTTTAGGACAGGTTCTCTTTAATGAGATCGCAGGATTTTTTTTTTTTTTTTTTTTTTAAGACCATTCGCTTCTTCCCAGGAAAAGTGACACCAGAAACCAGAAATGACGCTCACATCTGCGTTTATTCCAGCTGGAGGAGATCAGCGAATGGATGATTATTGTACCATTTTGTATATAATTTTTTTTTTTTAGTAATTTTGCACGGTTTTTCATCCTCCGGTCCCTTGTTCCCTCCCTGAGCATATAGAATCACGGCTTCCCTGGGCACTTCTTAGTCTGGGAAAGGAGGTTGTCCTGTGGAAAGTGTTGCCTAGCAACCCCAGCCTGACCCCGCTACCCGGAAGGATCTGGTTGCACGAGGCCTGCACACAGCACTGCTCTCTCCTCTGCCGTCCTCTTCCCCCCGGGATCTGTGCTCAGCCTGGAGGACTCTGATCACCGGCCACACTGACTGCCCCTGCTGGCCGCAGGAAGCGGACCCTTCCCATCCTTCTCTGGGGATTGGACATCGTCTTCCATAGAAGTGTCATCACAGAGCGGAGTGTCTCCTCCATGCTCTCCATTCTATTCCCCGGAGAGTGATTCCCCCAGACATTCATGGTTCTTCCCTTTGCAATGCAGTGTGGGAATTGTGGCCCCCTGCTGTGAGCGGTGTCTTCTCCTCTGGGGCCCCAGGTGTCTTTGTTTAGGCAGAAGACATGGATGGGTTTGAAGGAGAAGCTTCCACCGCCTCCATGGTGTCAGGGACCAGCAGTCCTTACCAGCCCACCACGGAGCCCGTCAGACAGAACCAGGGCTGGCGGGGTCTCCAGTGTGACATGGACTACATCCGCTCCCTCTGTGGGGTCCTGAAATGCAGCCAAGTGGTGAGTGATGGGGGGCTGGGCATGGGGGTTTGGAGGTAAATGATGGGGTCATGGGGTGTTTAATGTTGGGGATCTGGGGGAATGAGTGAGTGATGGGGGTCTGGGAGGGGGGAGGTGAATGATGGTGATCATGGGGTGTTTAATGTTGGGGATCTGGGGGAGTGAGTGATGGGGGTCTGGGAGGGGGGAGGTGAATGATGGGGGTCATGGGGTGTTTAGTGTTGGGGATCTGGGGGAATGAGTGAGTGGTTGGGGTGGGGGCAGGGGTTGGTTGGTGAATGATGGGGATCATGGGGTGTTTAGTGTTGGGGATCTGGGGGAATGAGTGAGTGACTGGGGTTGGGGAGTGGGGAGGGGGGCAGGGTTTGGTTTGTGAATGATGGGGATCATGAGGTGTTTAGTGTTGGGGATCTGGGGGAATGAGTGAGTGATGGGGGGCGGGGAATGGAGGTCGGGGAGTGGGGGGCAGCGGTTGGTTGGTGAATTATTGGGGTCATGAGGTGTTCAGTGTTGGGGATCTGGGGGAATGAGTGAGTGATGGAGGTCAGTGGGGGGTGAATGATGGGTATCATGAGGTGTTTAATGTTGGGGATCTGGGAGAATGAGTGAGTGATTGGGGTCGGGAAGTGGGGGGGGGGGGCGGGGGTTGGTTGGTGAATTATTGGGGTCATGAGGTGTTCAGTGTTGGGGATCTGGGAGAATGAATGTGTGGTGGGGAAGTAATGATGGAGACTTGGGGGTGGTAAATAATTGGATCTGGATGTGGATGAGGGGATGTCTGCACAACGCAGGGGATCTGCATTTCATATTTTGCTTGAAATATCTTGGCAGATTTTTTGTTTTTTTTGTTTTTTTTTATTGCATTTACTTATTGAATTGTCAGCCCACCTGTATCGTCTTTCCAGTATATTATCCGGATGTTTCTAGATGGAATCCTAAGTGACTTTTGATGACTCCCGGGGATGACCGTTTTGAGATCACCCCACCACGTCTCTGCTTGGTCCCCTGGAATGTGGAGTATAAGGGAATCTGTGCCGAGGGAAACACAGAGGCTGCTTCTGCAGACCTCACATCCTGGAAATGCTATTTGCCTGGCCGTCAAATTGATCTAATGGCTGCAACACTTCCTGAGTCCCTGCCTGGCTGCAAGTAAGGAAAAAGGCGTTCTGAATTCACTGACTGCATGCTTGTTCCAGGTCAGTGATTTGGAAAGTACTGGTCAGATCAGCAGGATCAGAATGCGCTCCTCCTTCTTGCCAAAGAGGGAGCGCATACTCTGCAACGCGTCGCCATCTTTGATCGTCAGTTCCGGATGTTGACGTCCCTTCTGCCCTTCGTGCTGCGTTCCACGCCGACCAGGAAGCCTCCAGAACTACCTGCCAGCTGGTTCACAGCTCCCATCTGCTGTGGCCCGGGACCATTACTGACCACCATCCCTATTGATACTTATGCCTACGATCATTCCTCCATTGTCACTGCTATTGGGTTTTATAATACTACACTCAGATGGCGCTTGTTTTCTCCCTTCCTTGATCTATTCAGAGTCCTCTCCTGCTCTCATTACAAGCTGCCTAATTGTGGACATTTAGGGTTCATGTACACTGCAGCTGATAAACTCACGTTTAGGAGCCGTTCAGCGTTTTTTTCAGCAGCCCCTGAACTCACCCTAATGTTTTCCTATGTGTCCATGTTCACATCATCATTTACAGGCAGTTGAGTTTACAGTCGTTTTTTTGAACGCAGAAAACTTGCATTCAGCAGTCGATTTTATCAACGCAAAATGCTTGTAAATTCGGCAAATCACATTTATAAGCATTTGTGTTTGAGAATTTTTTTTAACTCTTCCAGTTCCCGATGCTGTCCAGAGCCTTTCTTCATCATAACAAATGCATGCAAAGCATTTTTAAGGTACTCAGATGGACAAAACACTGAATACAGGATGTTCCTACCAAGCTTGTCACACATGGTAATGACCAATTCACACCTCAGATCTCCCCCCCCCCCCTTGGAAACAAAAGATATGTTAATGACCATACACACCTCAAATTCCTCATGAAGATCCCCTGCCAGGTGGCCTTAATGACTCCCCCCACCAGACACCTTTCCCACTCTTGAAAACAAAAGAAATGTTAATGAGCAACTCACACCTAAGCTAATCTCAACACTTACTGCTGTCTCTGCTTCTACTCTCTGTATTTCTCTGAAACAGTTTGAAATAGTTAATAATTTACCACTTTGCAGTGCATTCTGGGCATTTGGGAGCTTCTCCTGTGCTTATCTTTCAAAAACGCTTCTAATTGAAAACGCGAATAAACGTGTTATGCAGACGCAGCTAAACAGACGTTTTTTAACCTACGTTTTTTTAAAGTTAACTTTAATGTATTTTCTACTGAAATATTGCACTTGATAAACCGTTGTATAAATTTTATATCCCTTTTAAAAAAACTTGGTACTACTGCAATTTTATTCTCTAGGGTCTTTGCTTTTAGAAAATATATAATGTTTGAGGGTTTTAACTAATCTTCAGGCCTAAAATAAGTTTTTAAAATGTGTGCAAAAGAATTAAAAAACAGCTCTGGCAGCGAAAGGGTAAAACCGTCTGTAGACTTGCAGAAGTGATTATATATATATTGTGGTTAATGATGAGCTTGCATGTATTCAGAATAGGACGCAAACTCACATGTTCTAGTCCATCAAGTAGCTGTCACCTGTATGGGCCAATCGTCCAGGGCCGCTTGTATACATCAGAGATTCCTGGGCCGGAGAGTATTGGTCCATACAGGTGACTGCTCCTTGTCAGGCTTGCATATGTGGGTTCTAAACCGTGAATAAAGGGGTACCACCAGTCCTCCTTTATGGGGCCCCGGCCAGCTGGGGGCCCCAGGCATATAGGTGAATTGGATGTGGGCAGTGAGTGATCAGCACAGTATAGGGGGAGATTACTGGAACCAATCCCCTGTATGGCTTTCTCAGCAGCAGCTGAAAGCCGGCTTCTTCTCCTCTCCCTCCCGCTAGCTTTCAGCTGCTGTAGAGAGAGCCATACAGAGGATCTGTTTCAGTAATTGCCATTTCTTTCCTGAATGAACGCAATGAGTGATCGGTACTGATTACTCACTGTGTTCATTCATAACTGATGTACTCTTCCTACCACTCCATCCCCCACAGCTATCTCCTCCTGTACCACCATCCCTTCCCTCCTAGATTGTAAGCTCCAAGGAGCAGGGCCCTCAATCCCCTCATGTTTTGCATTGTATTGGTATTGTTCTGCGACATGTTCTGTCCCCCTTTGTAATGTACAGCGCTGAGCGAACCATTGGCGCTTTATAAATACTGTATAATAATATTCATGCATAGGCACCCCAACACATGCTTTTACTTTAATATGGGGGGGGGCCTCAAAGTTTTTTGTGTGTGTGCGGTGTTTCTTTTTTTTTTGGGGGGGGGGGGGGGGAGTGTTTGGGTGGAATTGTAACTATTTTTTTTTCTTTTGCATTACATAAGGCACAAAAAGTCCCCTTTTGTGATGGCAGGTTCTCTTTAATTGGACACCAGGGGTCTAAAAGAGCTGTGATTGGCTCTGTCAGTAACAGGCCAGTCATTGTGCTGGGAATATGCACTGAGCGTGCTTTCAGCACATACCTCAGGCTGATATGTATGTATATGTGCAGAGGCAGACCATTAAAGTCATTGTAAACCCTTACATATATCCAGTGAAGTGGCTGGCCTCAGGTGATATACAGAGATGAAACAAATCCTCCTACATAAGTTGTACCTGTTTATCTGCAGTCTTCTCTTCTCTACAGTGCTGAATTTATAAACTGCTATTTTGTTCTCTAGGGTCTCTGCTAAAAAAAAAATGTTTGGGGGTAATTTTTTTTTTTCCCCCTAGCAAATAAATGATGATTGTTACATGTAGGCGAGAAATGCCTGAATTTTGAAACGACAGAGTTAAATACACTCTGTCATTTATGCCCCCCCCCCCCTCCCGTTTACTATATCAGATGTGATTCATTATCTTCCTGTTTTCCTATGTTTTGTTGGCAGATTTCTGCCTTCTGTGCATATTATTTTTGTTGTTCTGTAGTAGAAATTTTTGTGAATGAAGAGCTGGCCAGCAATGAGCATTGTATTTTAAATCAACTGACAGATAAAAGCCCATTATGAAGCCAGACAAATATAACTCATTGTGTGGCGGCTTTCCCTTCGGTGTAAAAATTGGCACTTCCCTCTATTTACATGAAATATGTTTAGTGAATGTGAAAAGGCCGACTTGTAGACAACAAGGAGAATTTATCAAAAGTGGAGAATCCAGAATCTGGAGCATTTTTGCATGGCAACCAATCAGCGTCTAGCTTTCATGTTCAAAGCTTTCCTTCACAAACTGAAGACATTCACTGATTGGTTGCTGCTCCAGTTTTGATACATTTTCCCCATTGTATAGCTGTTGTTAAGATTGTGTGTGTGGTTTTGGGGTTTTTTTCGTCTGTCTCCATTGTGTTGCTATCACCTGACTTTCTCACTGTGGTCACCAGCGCAGGAAGTGAAGGTAGACATCAAAACCACAAAATATAAATTTCCAGGTTTTATTTTCTTCACACACATCTTTAAAGTGATACTAAAGCTTCCTTTATTTTTCTTTTTTCTTCTTTTTTTTTCAAATAACAAATATGTTATACTTACCGGCTCTGTGCAGTAGTTTTGCAAACAGCTGCTTCAATTCTTTTTTTCGGGTCCCCTGCTGGTGCTCTGCCTCCTTCCCCTCTAACGGTGCCCCCAGGGAAAGCTGCTTGCCTTGGGGGTACCTCTATGTGCTCGCTCTCGAGCTGCTGCTCTTTGCGTCCATAAGACACATAGAGCTGTGGATTGGCCCCACCCACCCCTGCTCTCTCCTCATTGGCTTAGTGGCTGTGATTGACAGCAGCGAGGAGGGAGAGTCCCCATACAGCCCAGGCTTTTGTGAACATCGCTGGATTGGAGGGGGGCTCAGGTAAGAATTTGGGGGGGGGGGGGCTGGGGTGCCTGCTGCACATGGAAAGAAGGTACCCCCACAATGTTTTTTTCATAATTTTTTTCGATTGCTGGTAATGAATTTTTTTTTTTTTTTTATTTTTACAATAAGCTGTCAGCTGACTCCTCATTGGTTGTTATGGATGCGGTGGCCGGCTTGCAGCTATCCTTGAAATAATCAGATCGGTCAATGAATTTTTGACTGATTTGAATTCTAATTGTTCCAAAAATTAGAAATTCATTCGAAAATAGATGTACATAACGGATATAAAACTGAAGTCCGGATCGTTTTTTCATCTGATTTTCTAACAAAAAAAAATGACTGAACGGATGAAGAAATCGTAATGCCCGTGTGAAAGGACCCGAATAGCCTAAAGTAGTGTGCATGGACACATAAGATAACACTATTTAGGTTCTAGGAGCAGAAAAAATGCTGATAACAGCTTCTAGGAGCTTAAAAAAAAGTGCTAGAGTGCATGGAGCCTAACTGTACCATCTGATCGACTAGCATGTGAACATTGCCAGAGGCCATAGCTGCTAGCATTAAGCACTGTGTTCTTGTGGGGATGGCTTCCTGCTACCCCCCCCCCCCCACTTGTACAGGGGCCAAGCCAGCAGGGGGGCCTGGGTGAAGCGGATGTGGGCAGGGAGGGTGATCAGTGGGAAAGCAATTACTGGAACCGATCCCCTGTATGGTGGTATTTTGCATTGGAGTCAATGGGGTGGTATTTTGCATTGGAGTCAATGGGGTGGTATTTTGCATTGGAGTCAATGGGGTGGGATTTTGCATTGGAGTCAATGGGGTGGGATTTTGCATTGGAGTCAATGGGGTGGGATTTTGCATTGGAGTCAATGGGGTGGGATTTTGCATTGGAGTCAATGGGGTGGGATTTTGCATTGGAGTCAATGGGGTGGGATTTTGCATTGGAGTCAATGGGGTGGGATTTTGCATTGGAGTCAATGGGGTGGGATTTTGCATTGGAGTCAATGGGGTGGGATTTTGCATTGGAGTCAATGGGGTGGGATTTTGCATTGGAGTCAATGGGGTGGGATTTTGCATTGGAGTCAATGGGGTGGGATTTTGCATTGGAGTCAATGGGGTGGGATTTTGCATTGGAGTCAATGGGGTGGGATTTTGCATTGGAGTCAATGGGGTGGGATTTTGCATTGGAGTCAAAGGGACTATTTTAACATTGGAGTCAATGGGGCGGGATTTAACATTGGAGTCAATGGGGCGGGATTTAACATTGGAGTCAATGGGGCGGGATTTAACATTGGAGTCAATGGGGCGGGATTTAACATTGGAGTCAATGGGGCGGGATTTAACATTGGAGTCAATGGGGCGGGATTTAGCATTGGAGTCAATGGGGCGGGCAATTTGCATTGGAGTCAATGGGGCGGGCAATTTGCATTGGAGTCAATGGGGCGGGCAATTTGCATTGGAGTCAATGGGGCGGGCAATTTGCATTGGAGTCAATGGGGCGGGCAATTTGCATTGGAGTCAATGGGGCGGGCAATTTGCATTGGAGTCAATGGGGCGGGCAATTTGCATTGGAGTCAATGGGGCGGGCAATTTGCATTGGAGTCAATGGGGCGGGCAATTTGCATTGGAGTCAATGGGGCGGGCAATTTGCATTGGAGTCAATGGGGCGGGCAATTTGCATTGGAGTCAATGGGGCGGGCAATTTGCATTGGAGTCAATGGGGCGGGCAATTTGCATTGGAGTCAATGGGGCGGGCAATTTGCATTGGAGTCAATGGGGCGGGATTTTGCTTTGGAGTCAATGGGGCGGGATTTAGCATTGGAGTCAATGGGGTGGGATTTTGCATTCGTCCAATTATTTTGCATTCGTCAGTTATTGGCATCTTCTCCTTTTTTTTCTTTTCTTTTCTTCTTTTTTTTTTTTTTTAAATGGCAAAATGCCGATTAACCCTATTTATGGCAGCCCAAATATCGGTGCATCACTAGTGTTTAATTAAAAACAAAGAAGGGCAGTTGTTGTTTATGATGCACAGCACTAGTTTGGATCTGCTTCATTTCTACTGAAACTTGGGTAAAGCTGAGTAATTGGTAATGGTTCTCACTAGGGAGGAGTCCTTCCCGCATTGTAAGTAGTATCTCAGTCCGGGTGTGTGTCAGGTCAATGTCCCCGCACAGCCACAAGACAGGTGTGTGCCGGGATTCCTGCCAAGAGCCAAACCTTCATCCCACCAAAGTCCTGCAGCATTGGAACACGAAGCGGTTACTCTGGTAGCGGGCGTGTTGCTGCATCAATCATCCGTTTTATCTGCCATGGAAATTTGTGAGCCGGAATGTCAGAGGTGCTGCCACCGAGTCAGCGGCCATGACTGTGGTGACAGGAAACCAGTGCTGCAGTCCTGATATACGGACACATCAGCCTCAGATGTCTCGAGCAGCTGGAGGAGGAAACCGTTCCAGGAATAAATGGTCTTGTGGTTGAGCGAAGGGAAGAGCAGCTCAGACTGAGGAATGTACTGCTGGATCCATCTGAGGGAACTCGCCATCCTCTTCCCCTCTGTGGCGTGAAGAAAAACAACTCCACTTTAAAGTGGACCTGTCATCAGATTTTTTTTTTTTTTTTTTTTGTATTACGTTAAGTGTATGCATACAAAGTTTTTTTCCACTTACTGCTTCTCAGAGATCGCAGTACTCCCTCTGACCATGCTTTTACCTGCATTTCTCTCCAGAAGGACTTAACCATCTTTGTTCAGGCATCCTCCATGGTCAGCATCTATGTCTGACACAGATCAGCCCCCTGCAGCCTCTCAGTTTTTTCAAAGTTAAAATGTAGAAGTATGGGGTAGAGGGGACTGAGGAAATGCTTTCCTCTGCTTTCAGCCAACAGATCAGCAAAGTCACTGGACTAGAGCTCAACGACCCCCTTTATATATATATATATATATATGAGTTCATGCAGACAGGCATATACAGCCTTACACTGAAATGTGGATGTAGTTTGGCACCTGGGAGCAATGGGTGTTGCCTACTAATCCTACATTTTTTATTTATTTATTTTTTTTTTTTGCAAGCAGAATTTTTAATGTGCGCTCAACATTAAAAGTATTCTGTATTTATAGTATGAAAGCAGCCGGTATGTCACAGACATTTATATGTTGCTGAAATTTGAACAGGCAGCAATCGCCCTCATCTGTATACTTTGGAGTCAGAAAAATCTTAAACTATTTCTTGCTGCAGAGAAACCATTCCGTTTCCTAATATCACACCTCCTATATTATTACATGGAAAGCACAAATAAATGCGGAAAAGGAAAGATGGTCTCCAGTGTTAGTGTTCCTAAACCCAGGGCCTTGCATTCACTATATCCGGTCTCCCCGGACCCTGCATTCACTATATCCGGTCTCCCCGGACCCTGCATTCACTATATCCAGTCTCCCCGGACCCTGCATTCACTATATCCAGTCTCCCCGGACCCCACATTCACTATATCTGGTCTCCCCGGACCCTGCATTCGCTATATCCGGTTTCCCCGGACCCTGCATTCGCTATATCCGGTCTCCCCGGACCCTGCGTTCACTATATCCGGTCTCCCCGGACCCTGCAGTCACTATATCTGGTCTCCCCGGACCCTGCAGTCACTATATCTGGTCTCCCCGGACCCTGCAGTCACTATATCTGGTCTCCCCAGACCCTGCAGTCACTATATCTGGTCTCCCCGGACCCTGCAGTCACTATATCTGGTCTCCCCGGACCCTGCAGTCACCATATCTGGTCTCCCACAGTACACACAACATGGAAATGCAATTATTTTAGTAAATACAAACTGCTAAATACCTTTTTCTCATCAGCAGTATGTAGCAGTCTTGTGACTTCTATCAGTGACTTCACAGCCGGGTGCCAACTGTGCATGCGCGAGAAGCTTTGCGCTTTGTGAATGGCCCGGTAGTCTTCTGGGTCCTTGAAGACGGGAAGGACAACTTCTATTTCCGATCGCCTAGGCGGTCGCAGCGGAAGTGGGAGCGGGTGTGACGATCGCGGCATCAGACCCCAGCCCTTCTCACCAAACTCGTGACTGAAGTACTAGCCAATCTAAAAACCGCGCTGTCATGTGAGTAACAATGCCACGCCCAGCTGCACCCTGCACAAAGATTTTCCAGCTAATGGGCCACAATCTGTGTACCTGCAGCCTGAGAGCGATTGTTACTGGGTCAGGTTAATTATGCAATTAACCCTTCACATTGCCACCACCTCCTTTTTTGTACAGAGAAAGAGGAAACGCGGCAATATTAGCAATAACACTATGATGTTTGAATAATCGTCTGTATACCACTGTCACCGCAGGCAGATATATATAGAGGTTTAAAAACACACAGTAGTGCTCTTCAGAGACAGGGATTCTTAGTTTTGTATTAAAGAACTTTAGAAACAGTTCAACACTTTCAGATAATAAGATTTATTACTAAGAAGGTCAAAAGGGTGCAATAAAAATATTTACAGAAAAAGATGTAGCATATATATATATATATATATACACAGAGATCATTAATCACAGCAAAGAGATAACAGAAGTTTAGAGAGGTAGAATACTTGTTTGGTTTAAACAGCGTTCAAGTGTCAGAGCAAAAGGGTACCGTTCTCCCAAAGTTGGTTCCGATGTTAAAAGGGAGAATTCTTCAACCTCACTCAACTCCAAGCATAACAGCCTTTTTCTAGGAACTCAGCAGGGTGTCTCCTTGAAGCAGAGAACCAATCGCCTCATTTGGGGAGGGTGTTGTAGGCGGGGGACTCAGACTAGGACCAAAATCCCTCACAAGTTGATACCAGGGCAATAACCTTCCTTGGGTACATGTAACATTCTATCCACGAGTAGATTAATATGCAGAATCATCTGCTGAACGTCTAGATCTTAAACATGACATAGTTCAATATTTCAGCTAGAACTATACGGCTTTCTGCTCTCCTGTAGACTTCAACTGGGGGGTGTAAGATATCAGCTGACTTGTATTAAAGTGACTGATCTGAATATATGGCTGGTTTCCTTGTAAGTCTTTCATATCTCCAGATATAAAATTATATGGAAAAGTGGATTTTTAAATGTGAGTCTGTTTTACAGCTAGCTGGAATGTCTTTGAAGCCCAGTGAAGGACTGGTTTATGGCTTTGCAATCCTTTTCCCAGCAAGAGTCTCACAGACATACTGGGGCCAGGCTAACTGGGGTTTATAACCATGAAGCTCTCCAGCTGGGCCTTGATGCCTTTTGAACTCAGCATCCAGGGACCACGTGTCACTCAACAGAGAGGGAGGGGGGATTTGGAGGAGAGAGAGATACAAGATAGAGGATTCTTAGCAAGATGGATGACCTCATCCATCTCTGTATGCACAATTGCTACAGCGGGTACCTGTCAAATTCGGGTACCCGCTCCCCAAAGGTGCCAAGCATTAAAGCGGAACTTCCCCTTTTGGGTGGAACTCCGCTTTAAGTAAGGGCAGATTATTTATGTAACATTTTTTTCCCGTGATCTCTCTGCCTTTAACTCAGCATGCAGGCAGGTGGGTGTGCTTAGCTGAGAAAGCCCCTCCTGAAAACCCCTCCTCCTTCCCCTCCTGTTATGTGTGACATCATTTGCCTAGGCATGGAAACCAGGAAGTAACTGAAATGTGTTCAAAAAAAAAAAAAAAAGTTTAAAACCAATATATACTGTATAATATACTTCTATTTACTAATGCCAGCAGCATAAGGATTAATTCTAGTCAATGTTGACCGAGTGAAGTTCCACTTTCAGCAATCTGTAGGTACGGCTTAGATTTACCATACATTGGTTTTAGGCTGCACTGTATTTCCAGTCTTTGGCAATTATATACCGTATCTCATTTTAGAATCCATTGGCAAATTCACTCAATGGGCGTATTGCTGGCTCCAGAAACTTGGGCTGGGTTGAGTGCATGAGCGTGTTTATTGCAGCATGTTGAGAACCTGCTTGGATGTCGGGAGCAGTAGTAGCAGTGTAACTACATAACAATACAAGCGAACACAGATCGACCCCACCATGAAGATATCGAAGAGTGTATAAACCCAGTATGAGGCTAGGTTCACACCTATGCAGGTTGCGTTTTGAGCCGTTTCTGCATTGCGTTTTCCATTGCGTTTTTGATGCTTTTTTTTTGGTGTTTTTTAGTTCGGGTTTTTTTTTTATTTTTTATTTTTATTGTTGCTAGGCAGATTTAAAACGCATCAAAAACACAATACACACTTTTCTGCAGCGTTTCCGTTGAAGTCTATAGAACCAAAATGCTAAATTTTTTGCATTCAAAAGATGTCGAAGAGTGTATAAACCCAGGATAAGGCTAGGTTCACACCTATGCAGGTTGCGTTTGAGCTATTTCTGCGTTGAGTTTTTGATGCATTTTTGTTTTTTTTCATTGTTTTTTTTTTTTTTTTTTCTTGTTGCTAGGCAGATTTAAAACGCATCAAAAACACAATACACGCTTTTCTGCAGCGTTTCCATTAATGTCTATACAATCAAAAACGCAACATTTCAAGAAAGTCCCTGAGCCTTTCCAATAAACGCAGCGGGTGAAACCGTGCAGAGGTGAACATATCCCATAGGAAATCATGTTAAATGGACTGTACTGCGTTTCTGCATACCTGCTTAGGTGTGAATTCAGGGTAAGTCAGTGTAAACCCAGCCGGACAAATCGGTGACATAAGTCCATGCAATTGCTCTTGGGTCCGTAGGTGATGGTGTTTGTATGATGAGACAACAGAAGTATCCTCCACCGTCGCCCCAATAATACAGCCTCTTACCAGAAAAATGTTACAACCTTTTTAAAAATGGTCAAATGGCGCATCTTTAAGCCGGATCAGAGCCATCAATCAGTTCTTTGTGAATGCATCCTCCTTCCAGATCCAATATCTAATGGGCCAAATCTCTTCCCAAGATGACATACTTTCGAGAGAAAGCAAGGCCATCTCATACATGGGTGCTCAACCTGTGGCCCTGCAGCTGTTGGGGAACTACAAGTCCCATCAAACCTCTGCCTTTGGGAGTCATGCTTGTAAATGTCAGCCTTGCAATGCATCATGGGACTTGTAGTTCTGCAACAGCTGGCAGGCCACAGCTTGAGCACCTATATAGTGAACTCGGTGTAGAGTTATTCACCCTGAGGTCATCACAGAGGACAAGGGGGCACTCTATACATCTGGAGGAAAAGAAAAGTAATCTCCAAACACGGAAACAGTGAGAGCTGTGAAAATTAAAAAAATAAAATAAAAAAATAGATAGATAGAGATACATAGAGAGAGAGAGAGAGATATAGATAGATAGATCGATAGAGATATATATAGATATATATATATATAGTGTGTGTGATTTTGCGCAGTCCTGGCACCCTGTAGCAGTATATCTTCTATAGGGCGGTGGGAAAGCGGTTAAGATGCATTAATATTTTAATGTATTCAGCATGAAATGGAGCTTTTTTTATGTAGCATAAGGATGTATATTCTGCAATATTCACATTTTTGGTAAACTTGTTCAATGAATTCAAGCTCTGCAAGCTGAGAACATGCACTGCATTGATGCATTCACACAATTTCACGGTAAACCATGAGAAAAAACATGCAATATAAGAATTTGAGTATTTCTCCAACTATGTGGGATTAACCTAAAATCGGTCCTGATATTTCTGTTTTTCTAACCTGACCACTTCTTATTCTAAAAAGGAAACCTTCATTTGGTTTGCAAATATTAAAGAGCCTAACTACCAGCAAGAATGAGTTGGATTCCTTACATTTAAAGAGTACCTGTCATTTTAGATCCATCATGGCAGTGCCTGTCAGTGGGCATCAACTCACCTGCTGCAACCATGTCCCTCACTTTGTTGTGTCACTACCGCATACCAGCCATTCCATTAAAGTGAATGGGACTGTTGGTGAGTCAACAGCGGGTGAGAGGAGGAGCCGCTGCTGGACAGAGATGACAGTTGCTCTTTAAAAATGATTATTTAAATTGAGCCTTTCGCTAGTGATTTAAATCAACTTGATTTAAATTAAATCCACCTTGGTAATCACGTCAAACACTGTGACTTCAACCTACGCGTTTCGTCATCACCAGATGTTGTCAGGGGCATGATTTTTTAATTTGGTTTCTCTTTAGTATTAATGTTTTAGAGCCTGATTTAGATGGATTTTAGTAGTAGCAGTATGCAGCCTTATTCACAGGAAATTTTACTGTACGTCTTCTGCATTCGATTCCGGGTAACATTGGCAGTGGATGTTGTTTTGGTGTGTGGAGTTGCCCTTTGCTTGGATATACAGCCTACTGGTGTTTTGCAAATCTGGTATGGCAGCTTCCTGAGATCACACCTGTAGTTGTACTAAGGAATTGTCCCGACGCTCCTGTCTATACAGAAGTCTGCATCCTACTGCTTGTAAATTATAAGCGCTCTGCGCTCTTTTCCTGTCTCCAGTCGAGTAGTTAGTCTGAAGCGGCTGGAAATGTTTACCGAAGCTAAAAATACATTTTGTTGGGCAGACTGAACTCGTGACATCTCCATTTGCAATAGAAATGCTGTTTTTGTTGGTCTTCCTCATACCATATACTGTTGGCTTACAGTAAACCCATCA